>NC_072409.2:95667500-96267500 GCF_028858775.2 Pan troglodytes | reverse complement strand
GGATTAGTTCAATCACAAATTTAGATATTACAAAACACCTTCACATTTCTTGTTTATTTTAGGTTACTTAAACATTTTTTTTTTTTTTGAGATGGAGTCTCACTCAGTCGCCCAGGCTGGAGTACAGTGGTGTGATCTTGGCTCACTGAAACCTCCACCTCCTGGGTTCAAGTGATTCTCCTGCCTCAGTCTCCCAAGTAGCTGGGACCACAGGTGCGTGCCACCGTGCCCAGCTAATTTTTGTAGTTTTAGCAAAGACAGGGTTAAACATTTTTGAATACTTAACATATACGTGTTTAGGCTATAAAAGCAACACGTTTACTGGAAATTATGTCTATTCCCGAACCTGTTACTCTTCCAGCTATCTTCCAGTAGAGAATGGCACTACCATTCTATTCAGCTGTTCAAGCCAAATAATTACTGCTTATTTCTTTTCTTCTCCTTTTCTCCCACATCCAATCCACCAGCAAATCCTGTCAATTTTGCCAAAATGTGCCTTCATTTTTTCAAATAAAATCAGCATCAACCTCAGTAGGCCTACTAAGGGTATAGCTTCCACACATTAGGGTAGAGTCTGACTCAGTGGAAGGAGCAGTCGTTGGGAGGGAGGGGAAGTGTGTGTGAGTAGGAGTGTTAAATTCCCAGGTCAGGGTATAGGGAGAGACTGGCTTGGCTTTGGGGAGGTGAAAGCTGCAGGGTGGAGAGAGCTGGAATATGCCTGGGCGTCTCCAGGTGGGACAGAGACTAGGAGATGTCCCAGCTTTTACGCTTACACACACATTCTCTCTCATCCTACCAGCTGGGTCTGCACAGCTGGACCTGGGACCAGAGGAGGAAATACTCCAGCAGATCTTAGTAGGTACAGCTAGTTAGTATTAGAGGGAGCAGAGTGATCTCAGTGAAGATGTGCCCAGTCATCAGTCTGGCAGGGGCCAGAGCAGACAGGGTTGGTGACAAAGCTCAGCTGGAGCTCAGCATGTATGAGTTTAGCATCCATGGCCTACACAGGGCTGACACCAGCTGGCAGTGTACAAAAATCACAGGGTCAATTTTCCAAGCTAAGCGTATACTGTATACTCCTCTGAGAACCAAGTTCACTAATGCAGAGGCCACTTAACGAGTAGTTATGCCTACAGGTCCTGCTTACATTGACCAAATAGAGTTTGTTTCATTGTTTGCTTTGTTGTTTAATTTGGCTTTGAGAATGGTTTATATGAGACAGTATTCTTTTTTTTTTTTTTTTTTTTTTTTTTGAGACGGAGCCTCGCTCTTTCGCCCAGTCTGGACTGCAGTGGCACTATCTCGGCTCACTGCAAGCTCCGCCTCCCGGGTTCAAGCCATTCTTCTGCCTCAGCCTCCCGAGTAGCTGGGACTACAGGCACCCGCCACTGTGCCCGGCTAATTTTTTGTATTTTTAGTAGAGACGGGGTTTCACCGTGTTAGCCAAGATGGTCTCGATCTCCTGACCTCGTGATCTGCCCGCCTTGGCTTCCCAAAGTGCTGGGATTACAGGCGTGAGCCACCGTGCCTGGCCAGTATTCTTTTTTTTTTTTTTTTTTTTTAACATATCTGAATGAATTCATCAATCATCTGCCTTATAAAAAATCAGTGGATTTATTCAGTGATAAAAACCAGTAAATTTTAATTTAGTAACTACTGATTTTGAATGCTTTTTGCATATCAAATGTAAGTTGTCATGACCCTGTTAATATGAATATTTTATCTAAATGTTACCCATTTAAAAATTATAAATATTTGTCTTACTCATACCTGCATTTTACTAAACTCATTATCTATAGTATAAAAATATTATGTATAATCTCTCTTTCCCACTGAACTATCTGCAGAGATCAAAGGACCCATTATTCAGGCCAGATGTTTTCATGTTTTTTTAAATTAATCTTGTTTGTATAAAGTATATTTAGCTTATTTTTTGACAAGTCCCTGATATTCCAGACTTAATGGGTACCACCACTAAATCTGAGATGGAAATGTACCTAAAATGGCAGCAAATTGAGCATAGATCCTTTGGGGTATATTTCTCTGTATGCAGGGTGTTTGCTATTGATGGGCCGGCAAGTGAGCCTAATCCAGACGTGTCAGATGATGGAGAAGGGCTTATTACCATAGACACTGTGTCCAGGATAACAGCCCCGAACTCTCTTCCATCCTTTGGAGTAGGCAGACTTGTCATGTCTGAGCTTTCTCTCTGTAACATATATTTACTCAAAATAACTATGAACATCTGTGTATGCCTCTCCAGTCTGCAAAGAACTTGTAATATATCTCTATTAACATGTTGCTTAGGACAGCAGTTGTCAACTTTAAATTTTTTTCTGCAAAACATGAGGGTGACATTGACATGTGTGACACTTGTGCATCGATGTACCCATCATGTGACGTGTTTAATCCGCAGATTCAATAGAATTTTATATCTTTGCTTCCTTCCTACTTGAGGAAGCTTGTTGGAACTCAATTGAGTGGGACTGAAGGTATTGAGAGATCACTTTGAAACTTCTCTTATTTGTAAAAGTAAGTTGATGAAATTGGGCACTTGAGTCATTGTGAATAATAAACTGCATCTGACACATTTCACAACTAAAGACATTCCTGTTCACCTCAACATCTCAGTTGTGAACTTATAGCTTAGTGAGTAATAGCATCTCCCATTGAAAGGAAAAGATTTACATGTTGAGAATAAAGTGCAGTGTTAGAAATGCCAATAAAAGTAATGGCATGTGTGGTGGTAGGGAGAGGTGATGCTAGAATTGCTGATTTCTGCTCTCTTCTGGAAGCCAATAAATAAAGTTATTAGGACAGTCCAATTCATGTGAATGCAGGTAGAAGACTGGCTTCTGAGGGATGAGAACATCCAGCCTAAGTAGATATGTCTGTAATTTTTGAAGGTAACATTTATTGTTTACTAGTGCCTGGCAGGGTCTTTGTATTTTTACATAGATTGAATCATTATAGTAAACCTATGAGATCAGTTTTGTTTTCATCCCTATGTTACAGATGGGAAAAATGAGGGAAGTGAGAAAGGGCAATATTCAATCACTTGCCCAGTGCGTATGATTGTAAGTGAACAAGCTGAGATTTGAACTCAGGCAGTCTAGATTCAAGGTCTGTGCTCTAATTTATCGTGCTGCCCTCTATCTCCAATTCTAGCCTGTTTAAATTTAAATTACAGTCCTCACTGTTTTCCTCACTTGACCTTGGCTTATGTATATTTTCTCTATATTTTTATGTAAGCAATATGCTTGAAACAACAAGTTCATGTTTTTTTTTAAAACATGACATTTTTCATGTTTTGCCTAATGAATACTTGTAAATATCAGAAAATAAATTCTTTATATAAAATATTTGTTATTATTAATGCTACTTTTTGCATTAAAAATTTTCTAGGTGAATGACTATATTAGTATTCTCATTCTGCGATTTCTGAAATCTAAAAGTGCATTTACTGGAATAAGGTCTTTTTCATGCATTAAGCATAAATTGGAATTTTCAGGCTAAATTTGAACAGGCATGAAACTATACAAGGAGAATCAGAAATATACAGTGCTTAAAGGTGAGAAAAAAACACTCTGTTCTTTCTATTTTGTATAGCTTTTTTTAGATGCTCCTCATGTCCACTGGTGAAAAGAATGGTTTAAGTATTCAAGCTCCACACTGCAAAGGTATGGACAGAGGGACAAGTTACTAAGGACATAAAAAATGCTTGGACATTGTAATACACCAGCTCCTAGAGATTACCTTAGCTCCAGTATGAATACAATCTATATTCGCATTCATTTGTAAAGACCAAGCTATCTGGAATTTCTGCCATTTTAGGAATATCTTGTATTGGTGGTTGATGATTGTAAAATTATTATCATCATTTTAGACTTAAAATTTATTTGCTCTGCATATAGTATGCTGCATAGTTACAACTAATATTCGGGACTATGATTTTGCATATTTTAGTTTGTGAGTTTATGGCTGTAAGAGAAAAACAGGGACATATTTCATATGTTGTAGTAAATTCTTCACATAAACATGATGTGGTTTTTAAACATTGTGGCAAAAAAAATGTGTTTTAAAAACATAGTGGCAATGAAGGGTGTGGAAGAGATGGGGCTTAGGATAGGGGTGGGATGGGTGAGCACTTTCCAGGTGAGTTCCGGTGACAGTTCTCAGGCCAAGTACAGAGCGGCATGGGGGTGGGGACAGTGGAGGACATCCTAGCGGCCCAAGCACCCCATGGCTCTGGATACACCCCACACCGCAATCTTGGGCTTCTTATATTGATTCTGCAAGAAAGAAGACTTTGCACTGATGTTTGACTATGAATCACAACTACAAACTTTTCTAGTCTGCAAACAATTTCTAAAGCAGTTATTCTTGTCCAGTCCTCTATTTTTAAAGAAGAAGAAAAGGATCCCTAGAGAAGTGACTTTGAAATGCACACGGCACTGGACCTGGGTCAGATGATTCAATCAGTGTCTTGTTTCTGCGTCTTCCTACCTGTGTAATCTTGGGAAAGGCATTGGCCTTTCTGGCTACAGCTTCTCCACTGATAGCTTTGTGATCATCCTTTCTATGGATGCTAGGAAGATTAAATGGGACGACGCACATCAAATCACCATGGAAATGATGTACAGCTGTACAATTACTGCTTCAAAGCAACTTACTCTAGGCACACAGCTAATCAGAATGCAAGGAATTCTGGCCTCTTTGTGTAACTAATAGTCATATCAGTATGTTCTGGTGCCTATAAATCTTCTTAGATGCTTCTTTTCCTCACAAACTAAAATATAAGCCATTTCAGTTTCTTGCTTGTTTGTAGACTCCCCTCGAAGAAAATCTGAAGAGAAATTGTGCTTTTACCCAACAGATCATTTCCGTTCCCTGAAATTGCCCTTGCCACAAATTATCACAAAAACTGGTATCCTCCTCAGCAGCATGCAGGGGGCTGTCACTTCAGGGCTGACACACTTTCTCTCCTTCAGAGAGAAATTTCTCTAAAGCTCTGAATGCTGAATTCAAAATATCAGTGGTGTCAGGCCAGGTTTGCCTTTTAAAGAAAGGTCATTGCTGTAAGGGACAGATCTGTGTGCAGGCCTCAAATTGGGTGGGAATAGATTGACAGACATACTGATTCACCAGAAAGATTTTGATGGATAATAACAACCTTTCCTCTTTCAAGGGTGTGCTTAAGCAGATAGGAATAAGATATAAACAGAGTCTCCCTATTCTCTCTCTCTCCCTCTTCCCACAATATTATTTCCTTGGCATGTTTAGAGTGAAAATAAGTTTTTGTGGCTTTTACAGCCTTAAAAATATGGCTGCAACCAATTTTCCCAGGTATGTATTTCCCACTGCAATTCCTTCCCTCATCCCAAAACACATATATGTACACATGCACATACACTCACACACATGGAGGGAAAGGAATTATCAATTCTTTAGTTACATTACTTAACTGGAATACTATCTGTGGCCCATTCCCCTGTAGAAGTCTGCCAAATTTCCATCCATTCTTTAACTCTCACCATTTTCATGAATCATTCCAAGATTTTCCCAGATAAAATTAATTTCCTTTCTCTCTCTCTACACACACACACACACACACACACACACACACACACACAGAGTCTCCCTGTACTGTAGGAGGGTTCATAGCCTGCTTTGATTATCAATGTATTTTTATTTCTGTTTCCCTACTAGGTTGTGAACTCTTCCTTGACAAGGAGTCTCAGACATCTATGTATCCCCCATAGAAACTAAGCATTTATTAAAGGTGTTCACAGAAATATTTAGCTGTTACAACTCTTCAAAGCCACCCCTTTTTTTTAAATCTCAGAGAACTTAGAGATGGTCTGTATTAGGGTTTCCTATGTCTTCTTCACTGGAAATTTTGGACAAAGAGGACAAGACTACAAACAGGTCTCTAAAACTGAAGAAGTAAGAAGCACTGGGAAAGATGAGAAACATGTGGACATCCATGGCTATGTTTTCATGTGGCAGGTGTCCCTGACACAAGGTATAGCAGCAAGCATTGCCCAGAACATGGCTACTGGCTTAGCAATGCCATGGAGGGGATGCAGAAATGGGACATTAATGGCAATTTAAGGGCAGGACAACATGTACATATACAGATACAAGAGAAGAACATTTCTGGATTTAGATGAAAGGGGAAAACAAACAAGATGTATTACCAGTAGGAAAGGATGAGTACCAAGTTAATCCATTAGATACCATTTATATTTCAATTGTTAATGCCAATCCCTTAAGTGAACATAGGTTCTCACCTCTATATAAATCATTAACTTCTATTAGTAGATGAAAAAATACTAGATTTCACAAGCAGCACAAAGAGAAGGCCTGCAATAAACAAGGTTATAGGGTATCTCGCTTGAGTTGGACAATATCTATTTTATAGTGAATATTCCAATAACGATTGTGAATCCTGAGTTTGAACTTCCTTCCTCTTCCTATTGGTGGTAGTGACAGGGAACATGTATGGAAGGCAAGAAAGAAAGATAAAAGATAAGATGAAGAGCCAACTAGCCAAGCCAAGACAGCCTTATTCACTAGTTCTCATAAATAAAAATGGTGCTAACATTAACTAAAGTGGCATAAACTATAGTAGGCAGTGGGCAATCATTAGTTTACGCAATAGACTAACAACTCATTAAGGGAGATATTATTATCTTCATTAGCCACATGGGGAATAGAGGTGCAGCAAGGTTAAACAACATGTTCTAAGGCCGTCCAATTAATCAGTGGTACTGCCACATCTGTCTGATTCTAATAAAAAAGGGAAATCTGCCAAATAAGAATAATACAGTTCAAAAAGTCAGATTAAATGAATTCAGATAGGTAGCAGGAGATTCAGTGAGGAAACTGAATTAAAAAACCCCTAAATCCCCTGAAATCTAAGCACCCAAAGGAGTTGGATGGCACTTATGGAGATACTTTTAAAACACAAGAGAAAAAGTTGAGGTAAGAAAAAGAATCAGTTTGGCTAAAACTAGAACCTACACCAACATAATAGAAAGCTAGGTAACAAGGCAACTAAACCAGGTCACTTAAGCAGAAGTGAAGAAAATAAAATTCACCTGTAGAAAGAAAGCCCAGAATAGAAGACTATTTTTAAATGGGAATTAGTTGGAATAGGATAAGCATTATTTAATTCTACTGGGCAGGAGGAACCGAGGTAAACACTGATTTACTGACAAGGAGGAACATCTAATTAAAGAGGACACTTTTAAGATTAAGAGGTTAGGGTTGGTTATTGGGTTTTATGTTTTTAAAACATTCTATAAAAGGGTCAATCTGTATTCAGTTTCACAGACTGAATCTGTATGCAGTTTCACACAGACCACCCACGTGTGTTGGCAGATCCAGAAAGCTAGAATAGGGAAGGAAATGACTCAAAGTTATTTAATAAAGCTGATTTCACTCAAACTGTCTTGGCCTAAAGATATTTATTCCAAAATGAGAGGGCTTAGTGAATTTTGTCATGGTTGATTAAAAACCAAAAAAAAAAAAAAAAAAAAAAAACCCAGTAATTCTTTGGAAAACATGGGTGATGGGAAAAGTGGACATCATCTAGAAAAGTTCCAAGGTCAAGGATCAGTCAGACCAATTTAAAAACTAAAAGCAAATCAGTGTCAGATATTAGCCAACTTGTAAAAACAGCAAGTGTTCAGAGGTTTGGAACTATAGCTAAATAGCTTTGATAATCAGGGTATACAAAACTTTGTACCCTTGAGATGATGGAGTAGGCTCTTTGAATTTACTTTCATGATAATTGACGGGAAGTATTCAACTTTTTTTTTCCAGATAATATATGTTGATCTGTAGCTTGAATCGTTACACACAAAAATATGTTGGGTATTACAAAATTGAAAGAAAGATCGAAAATACTAGTGCACTTTTAAAAAGAAAGCACTAATGTTATACCATACTGCTTTTTAAGGCACTAGAACCATGTGTTCATGATAGGGGTGGGGGTAGGGGGTTGGTGAGAATACTATGTTTAGACCTCAATGTGGATTTTCTTTCAGCATTTGAAAATCACTGCCAAAAATATGGTCTAGTATACACTGACATTTGGAGAGAGTACAACTGGATCAAAGGCTTCCTCAAACATAGGTTTCATTTGGTCACCAGTACTAGTATGTTCAAGCTTCTCTTTACAATCAAACATTTCTTAGGTCCACTTATTCCCAATGGCGTGTGGTTCAATGGTTCAACAAGGAAATATGGACAGTGGAAAGAAATAAGATTTAACTACTGGCACAGAAAGAACTTGTCCAATTAGCACAGTTTGCCAGGTGGTTATCTTGGATCTAACTCCAAGAATGACACAATATAGGAGCTATCCCTCCAAATTAGGTCTGAATTCAGAGCAGTATGAATTTGTAGTAATCATCCAGTTGCTAGCTATTCTATTCAGCATGTCATGCTCACAGGCAAGTCTCATGGCCAAGGAGCAAAAGCTCTAAAAGCAGACCGCGGGGTTGAATTCTAACTCTGGCGGGGTACAACTGGTGACATAACATACAAGGTTTAGAGCAAACTGCTCTAAACCTTGATCCTCATAGGGAAAAAGGAATATGGGGTTTTACCTCGTAGGCTATTTTGAAGATGAAAGGAGATCATTCATATAGAGGGTCTTGGCACGTGGTAAATGCTCAATAAATGTAAGCTTTTATTGGCAGATTCTTTGGCAACAGACTCGAAAGCTGAAAATGTAAGAAACCAAAGATGTAATACTTCCAGAAGACAAAAGCATAATGGTACTAATTGGGTCTCAGGAGTCTATGTTGGCAGTAAAGGGGATGGATGCTGAAATCATCCTGTCCACTGGGTAAGAGAAACAGAGCCCAAAATGGATTTCTGCAGGTACCCAGCATGGGGACATTTAAGTGGGGATCACACAAAGACAAAGAAGAACAACCCAGTGAGTGACCATAGCTACCATTTTGCTGGGCCACTGGCCCATCATGTGCTTAGCCTGCAGTTGTGAACCAGCCCTGATAATCTCCCAGGCCCATCAGCCTCCCATCCCAGAGAAACAGCTTGGGTGTGATGATTAGGGAGCAGCCTGTGGCTATGAAAGGGAGCTAGAGCAAAGCTAACTGGCCAAATGGGAATTGAAGCTGTGACCTTGGCCTCATTAAAACAGTCAGCAATGTTCTTGAGTGGATCAATTTTTCACAGACAGCCAGGCCATCTGCAGAGAAAACAAAACATGGCACGCGGACACACACACACAAATAAAAATACAGAAACAAACAGCAACTAGGATTCACAACTGAAATAAAAATTAATTCACAGGCATTGTAAACATCAGCTTCTAGTGTGTGTGTGTGTGTGTGTGTGTGTGTGTATCTGTGTGTGTGTGTGTGTGTGTGTTTGTGTGTGTATGCCAGCATCAAATAGCTGTCTATAAAGTCACTTCTGTTGGCAGGGTTGAAATGCTTCTGAAGTGGAGAAGTATGTCTTTAGCTTACATTTGAAGAGATCTCATAGTTAAGTGGTCAACTTGTATTGATAAGACATCTATATTCCTCACAGATAAATAATGTGCCACCTTATAAAATCTGAAAACTGAAAAATTAGTACCTTTTCGGAAACAAGCTCAGATGCAGACCTAATAGTATTAGGTAGCACAGATCTGAAGCCCCGATTACCTCATCTGCAGTTATCCTATGGTATGAAAGAAGCCCTCTAAGTAAAGCTACAACACCCTAAGTGGAAAGCACGTCAGCATTAATCACATCTAATTATAAAGATGCAAATACTTATAATAGTACTTATTAGGTACTACTCATTGTTTTAAGCATGTTACATATATTGCCTACTTCAATTCTCATAATAACCCAATGGTGAAGGTGATGTTATCATTCCTATTTTGTGTACAAATAAATGAAACAGAGAGAAATTAGACAACTCGCCCTAGGTCATATGGTGAATAGAATGAGGATTGAGACTCAGGCAGTCTAACTTTGAACCCATGTTCTTAACAGCACTTCACACTGTAGCCAGTGAGGCCTCCTGGGAAAAACATGACATTAGACAGCAAGGAAATATGGTTTGCTGCTAGGGAACCCCCCACCCCCGCCATCATCAATTTCTTTCTCTCTTTTCCCCGTTTTCTCCCTATAGTGTTAGTCTATGGGAAGCAAACTTTCACTACTTTTTAAAATTAGGTCAAAAGGCAAAACAAAAACATACCGCTGCCAGAAACCCTAGAGATAATATAACCAATGCCTTTATCTTGCGGATGAGGAGGTTTAGGGTCAAGCTAAGATTAGGATTGAGGGCCCTAAAAATTATTGGGATCATCAAACCCATGACAGTGCCTGCATTAGCAGCATCTACCTGCTCCTGATTCTTACAGGTTTCTCTATGACATGCGCCGCAGGCTTCAGCAGCTGCGCTCTTACAACTCAGTTTTCATTCCTAGTTTCATTCATCGACCACATGGGTTTCCTCCCCTGCAAATCTTGGTTCTTCTCTTCCATTTGGGCAGTCCTCTGTGAGTGAATTATTTCACAAGTAAATTGCTCGATTACAGGAGATACTCACACTACTTTGTTCCATAAAATTATACTAAGTGTTCTGCATAGAGAGGAATTTCAAATCTTTTTGAATCTTTATTGCTAAAGCTAATTGGTAGTACCTTATATTTAATCTGCATGTGATTAGAAGTTACTGACTACTATACTCTCACGTTTCATCAGTTTTCGAGGTAGGGTACTTCCTCTAGCTCCTGGCTTTTTGTTTGGTGAAGATAACATTTTAGAATTTGATATTACCATGGCAGGCTGAATACTGGTCTCCAAAGATGTCTGTGTCCTGTCCTAACCCCAGAAACCTGTGAATATGTTTGTTTATATGGCAAAAGGGACTTTGCAGATGTGATTAAGTTAAGGATCTTGAGATGGGGAAATTATTCTGGATTATCTGGTGGGGCCCAATGTAATCACAAGGGTCCTCATAAGAGGGAGGCAATGGAGTTAGAGAAAAAGGAGGTGTGACCATGAAACCAGAGGCTGGAGTGATGCACTTTGAAGACGGGGGAATGGGACGCACACCAAGGAATGCAGCTCAATCTCACTAGAAGATTGAAGAGGCAAAGAGACAAATAAATTCTCCTCTGCAGCTTCCAGAAACACACCCCAACCAACATCTTGATTTTAGGCTTCTGACACCCAGAATTTTAACATAATCAATATGTGTTGTTTTAAGCCACAAATTTGGTTGTAATTTATATTGGTAATAATAGGAATTTAATACAATCACCCTTGTTCAGATTCTCGTGCCTATTCAAAATTAGCATCCACGATATCAGCTTTTCCTCTTTGTAGTTTATCTCACCAGATTCAATGATCATTCATCCATTCAGTTCATTTAACCAATATTCGTGGAGCCCCTGCTATGTGCCAGGCACTGTGATTATGTGAGCAGAACGATGAGACAAACCTTCTCTTCCATCCTGTTTCAACCTTCTCTTCCATCCTGTTTCAATATCTGCCAAGGAAAAGGCAACCCTTCCCATAGGGCATCTTACTTGGCTTTGGTTTACCCACAGTGTTCCAACTTCAGACCTGAAAATGACTTATCATAAACTTGGCTCACCTTGGGCTGCCTCACTGCTCACCCCCCAAACTTGGACATGTACAACTAAGTTGTAAGCCTGTTTCCCTTGAGGACAGAGGCCTTTTACACTCAGGGCCAGTCTCAGATAACAAAGTACACAAGACTTGTCTTTGAAATCTTTCTCAACAGCATGGCCAGAAGTGTGTTCACACTCTCCTGTGTGCTGTAGCTCATTGACGTTCTGTTAGGACACTTAATCACGTGCCATCATTGACTATGATCACAGTAGTAAGACTGTCTTTTCCCTTCACAATCCTCTTGAGATTGGGGACTCATTCATATATGCGTCTTCTTTGGTGCCTGACTCATGATAGGTGCTCAAGAAGTGTGCTGAATGGATGCAACTATAAGCTAGTGCTCATCATGGATAAATATCCCTGTGTGTGAATGCATATCCTCATGATTTACCATTGCTGATCTTCATTCCAGTAGCTTTCTTCCCAGGTGAAAAGTTGATCTACTGAAGTTACCCAAATAGCTATGCTGACAAGCTTGATATAAAATATCAAATATCAGTAGAATCTTGAGCTTGGAGTTGAGTTTAGACTTTTATTCCAAGTCCTGACTTTAACGTTGTCATTCATCTATCATCTTTGTATACTTGGGCCCTGGCACAATGCCTGGCATATAGTAGTTGTACATGGTATGTTTGTGGAATAAACATTCCAATGTGACAGCTGATGCTTGAAATGCTGAAATCTCCCTTATACCCTGTATCCAGTCTCACCTGCTGGCCCTCAAAGTTGCAGCCTCAGAGCCAAGGTGTTTTGTGAGTGATTCTACATCTATGCCACACTATGTGTCTGACTTTTAAAAACTGCCTTATTAAGGCAAAATTTACATACGAGTCACTCATGTTTAGTGCACAATTTGATGAGTTCTGGCAAATGTCAAGGTCGTGTAACCACCACCACCACACTCACGATACAGAACATTTCCATCACTTCAAAGAAGTTTCTCCATGGCCCTTTGTAATCCCCAACCCATGACCCCAAGCAACCATTGATCCACTTTTGGTTATTACAGTGTTGCCTTTTCAAGACTTTCATATAGGATGGAAATCATACAGAATGTAGTGGAATCATATAGAATGTAGCCTTTGATATCCCGCTCTTCCACATGTTTCTGAGATGCATTTGTCCTGCTGCTTAAATAAGCATGAGTTTGTACTCTGTCTTGCCTGGACCTTTGGCTTCAGTGTGATCCTGATATTTGGCCTGGCTGCCTTGCCCTTCAGCACCTGTGTCCTCCCAGGAAGCTAAGGGTTCCTAAATCACGGCCTTTTCTCCTGTATGAGAGACCATGACTTTTGACCACCAGGAGAACATGGTTTTTTCCTCAATTGGTTAGTGGCACCACTTCTCTGCCCATTCGATTGCTCCATTGTGGAATCTGGAGGTTCTCCTCCATCTTCCCTCTCCCTTAGATATATTATCCATAAATTTCATTCTAGGTAAAGGAATGGGGCATGACAAATGATGGTATAACATGTTGTTCTAACATTTGTCCGGCAGGTCTGGGAATCTTGCATAATTCTTTGTGACCTCCTTGAGAGTAGCTGTCCTTTTTTTTCATTTACCTATGTATACCCTTTGAATCTGCCCCCAGTGTCTCCAACCCAGCTTATAATCCTAGTTCCATGATTGCAATGATGTCCAACTGCTTTGCTCAGTCCAGAGTTATTCCCTTTGGCCATTTAAATGCCTGGCACAGACTCTCCGTACTCACACGGCAATGCAAGCATCAGTGTTCACTGTGGAGACAAACAAAAGGGACCTAATAAACCATGTCTGCAACATGCATGTGAGTGATCATGCCCTCATTTTCTCAGGCCCAAGCTCAAAAAAGCCACTTTCCTTACAAATATTCATTGCATACAGCCTGTAACCTACTTATCACCTGTGACTCATATTAGTTTCTTGTAGACAGATAATGTAGACAAAACAAAACAATTTTTAGGTAATGCCAAAATAGTCCATTCACCTTGAAATTATAATTCTAGGCCTTACACTGTGTAACACTGTCTCAAATTCAGAAGTATGGAAAAATAAGTATCTATCACCACAGAGGGGAAAATTCTTCACAAAGCCCATCCACCTGTTGTTTTGGTAGTATGTGAGAAGTGAGCTCATGATTGAACATTCTTTGTAACCCGAGGTTTTTGGTGGCATTTCATCCAGCCTAAATAGCCTTGGACAGAAAACTAGAAGGTAACAAAACTACCACAAGCTGATCCATTCGCATTCTAAAGACGTAGACGTTGATAGGAAGGCAGGTAGATGACTTTCACACCATCTTCACAAGAGCAAAAAATATGTTCAAAAATGAGAGGCTAAATTAAGAAAGGTTAAATTATGCCTAATGGTCTCTATTTCCTAAGCAGGGAAGGGTGTAATGAGGACTCTTTGGAAAGTCTTCCATTAGAAATGGCACTTGAAGTGAACAGGTTTCAGTTATCTGTAAAATGTACTTATTTATAATTCTTATTCTGTGACAAGGCTGGATAAATAAGGTATCAGTGCACTAATTGGTGAAAAATTTTATTCACTACAGATTTATGGAGTTGTCTAGTGATGTGAATTCAGTCATATAAACTTCCTCTAAGAAACCACAAGAAGGCTGGTGGATAATGGGTTTCAACTCCCCTGCCACTTACAACTGGTGGGTGGAGGTTGCCTGAGTGCTGTGCTGAGAGCAATTTTGAGTTCATATCTGGCTGGACTCAGTGGCAGAGGCTGCTGAGATTGACTGGTGATGTCTTCCACAGGTATGGGAGAAGGGCACCGTGGCTTGACAATCTCATGTTTAACATTCCAATCTAAAGGTGCCATACTTGATACTGAAAAATGATCACAGGTAGTCATTTGTTCTAACTGTCCCTGCAGAGCCTAAATCACTGTCTCCCGGTTGGATTTCTAAAGCCTCGTCTGCAATTATGACAAGTGGGCCCTTTCAGAATTATTTGTGCAAGACCTCAGACTGTCAGATTCAATACTGTGAACCAGAATGTGTTTCTCTCTAAACCAGGGAATGGATCATTTCCATAGAGAGAGCTTTTATTGAAGTCAAATTGCTATGTAAGACACTGCAATGAACAGAATAAAAAGTCTTTGTGGTTGTCAAGGCTACAACCAATATAAAAAAATGAAAATGGAAATACTAAAAACTAATACCTGGGAAATGTGGAGTGCTATGTGTGGTTAATTCTGTTAAAGTTAGATCAGTCTGACGTTATCCTCTATTTGCAGCTACTACAACCTATGTGACTCATTTTGGCCTTCAGAACTCTAGTATTATTTTCTCTTGTGTTTGGCCAGTCTAAAACCCTTTATTCTAGTGTCTCACTTTCCATCCCAAGTCTCTCTTTATTCATTCAACTCTCTTATTATTTCTCGATCCCAAATACTCTCATGGAAATCCTTCTCCTCAAGTATTTACTTTCTTTAGTCTCTTTTCCAGATTCTCACTTCTCCTATTTGGAAAATTCCTATGTTTTTGTCCCCCACCTTCAGAACACCACAGACAAGACTCATGCTGCTTCTGTGTTCTTTGTTCTTATCTCTCTGCATTTCCCTCCCAGTTCCTCCTCTTTTGAAATCTGATGTGGAGACATGGTTTCCCTTCACCTCCTTCTCTTTACTCTTCTCCTTCCTTGCAACTGTGGTAGTTGAAATGCGTCAGTTTCTCTTTTGCCTCCTGCTTCCCATCCCCAGCTTCTGTGTTCCGCATCCACCGTTACCTCTCACCTGCCAGGTGGAGCTGAACCCCTTCCATTGTGTCTGCCATCCCTACCCTCCCACCTCCTCAGGGATTCACTAGGGTGATACTCCCTCTGGTCCTTCAGAAGCTCCTGGGTACCTGCCTTCTGTCTGACGACAGTTTGTTGGCTGGTGGTTTTGGGTTTCTTCCCTCTGCAGTGGCTGAATTACTGCCCCCATCTCTGGCTTCTAAGAATTGCCTCTCAACTCCAGACTATAATCTCAACTCAATCTTAGAAGAACCTTTAAACAACTACTGAAGAAGAGTCCGTTTACATTCAGAACATGACAGATGCCCGGCTATGACCTGGAGAGTGGTGCACCTGTCGTGTATTGAGTGCTATGCTTTAGGTGGAAACTCAACCTGGCACTCCATCGTCCACCATTATTGTTTTAAGTCTTATTTCCTCTATGATCCTGTTTGTTGTCTTATTCCTTCTCCCACAATCTCATTTATACCCTCAGATCTACTCACAGTTCTCTGTGTATTCTTTTTTTCATGTTTTTATTTCTTATTCATTTTACCTTAACTTTTGGGATACATATGCAGAACGTGCAGGTTTGTTACATACATATGTGCCATGGTGGTTTGCTGCACCCATCAAGCTGTCATCTAGGTTTTAAGCCCCGCATGCATTAGGTATTTGTCCTAATGCGTTCCCTCCCCTCGTTCCCACCCTCCCTGTGTATTCTTTGAACAGTTATACTTGTTTTGACTTTGCTTAGGCTGTTGATTTCCCTTATCCCTAATCTCCATAACCCCAAATCCTGCTTTTTCAAGGCTCAGCTCAAACACTACTCTTTCCACAAAATCCTCTCAGATGTCACACTGCAGAACCCTCAGTCTTTTACTTTCTTTCTTTCTTTTTTTGAAACAGCGTCTTGTGGTGTCATCCAGGCCTGGAGTGCAGTGGCACAATCCCAGCCCACTGCAGACTTGGACTCCTGGACAGAAGCAATTCTCCCACTTTAGCCTCCTGAGTAGCTAGGACTACAGGCATGCACCACCACACCCAGCTAATTAAAAAAAAAATTCTGTAGAGATGAGGTCTCTCTATGTTGCCCAGGCTGGAGAACTTCTTATGAGTCTTAAAATGTCCCTGATTCCTGCTTGTAGTGAGAGTTATCTGTGTCCTGCTAGACTGTGAGGTCCCAAGGCCACAAACCATAGCATCCCCCAAACAATGTACATCAGGCACTGGATTGCTCCTACCTCCATTATGGAAATTACCTCAGCCTTTGCCCAAGCTGCCCTCTGGCCAGTAGAGGTCACAAGTATTAAATAACTTTCACTTGGGTTGATGACTCAAAATATCAGAACACATTGCTGGGAAAAATGTCTATTTATGTATTTGTATCCATTCACAAAGGTGATATCTCTACCCCTCACATTTACCAGGTTGATAAGGTGGTGGTGGGGAAGCTGGCTCATGTGAAGATGATCAGAACCATAATAAAACAATAGCTAACATTTATTATTACTATGTCCTGAGCACCAAGTTAAAAAGCCTATGAGGCAGGCACTACTATTATCCCCAGTTTACAGCCAGGAAAACTGACACTCGGATAAGTTAACAGGTTAGGTTAATTGTTCTCTGTTTGCCCCTCCATATCCAATCTTCACTCTCTTCACTCTGCTGTATGCTCCAGGAGGCCAACATTTAGGTGTTGAATCAATGATCTCCTGCCCTGGGGCTTCCTATTGGACTCAATCAATGGGAGATACCAGTGGGAGACCCAGGAGACCAGAGGTTGGGAGGAGAGAGAGCTCGGAATACCTATTTTCTTAGCTCCCTTCTGTCTAGATGTAAAAGGCCAAGGGCTGGTTTCTCTCCCCAAGGCCACTGTCCAGCAGCCCGTTTCTACAGCCACAGGTATCAGAGGGTTCCAGTTTCCCTCTCACCCTTGAACCTTCACGCAACGAACGTACACAAGTGCTTTGTAGACCCTTGCTGGTTTCCTGGAACTCTACTGTTTACAAGTTGAATTGTGTCCTCTCAAAAAAGCTATGTTGAAATCCTAACCCCCAGTATTTTAGGATGCAATCTTATTTGGAAACAGGATTGTTGCAGATGTAATTAGTTAAGATAAGGGGTAGGGAGGTCCTAGTCCAATATGAGTCGAGTCCTTAGAAGAAGATGGTGGTGGAAGACAGAGAGACACACAGAGGGAATGAAGGCAGAGATTCCAATTATGCAGCTGTAAGCCACGGAATGCCCAAGATTCCTGGTGACCACCAGAAGCTAAGAAGAGGTGAGGAAGGATTGATTCCCTTACAGGTTTCAGAGGTAGCATCACCCTTCCAGCACCTTGATTTCAGGCCTCTAGGCTTCAGAACTGTAAGAAAATAAATTTCTGTTTTAAGCCGTTCAGTTTGTGGTACTTTGTTATGGCAGCCCTAAGGAACAAATACATTTACTTATGTCTTTGGAAATAGTCCTTTCATTAAGTTCTCTTCAATTATTTTTTTGAGTGTGCTGCATGTTTTCTGCTGGGTCCCTAACCTTCCTAAGGTGAAAAGGCTAGGAACTGAATTCAGGGCTGTGAAGGTAAAACTCAAATGCTTATCCTTTATAATAATAAATCATGGGTAATAAATAATAACAATCATGGGTAAAACTTACATAGTGCTTATATTAACTCCCTTAGTGCCATTTAACCTGACGACTAGGGCTGCAGACTGTATTTTTAACACTGATGACATGCCTGATTTTCAGACCAGGTGGGTCTGTGTTAACCTGCAGAGCTGTGATGAAAAGTGAGCTCTTAAGTGAGCTGATTTCCTGAAGAGGCACAGACACACTTGGAATGGTACAAGTGAAATCCAGGGCCCACAGGGGTCAGGATTTTAAATATGCTTGAGAGTTTCTCATGAATACCATCAGAAGAGCAGCTGGGCAAGAGCTCAGGTGCTGACCTCTATTACCATCAAAGCCTAAAACTACTGGACAGTACCCTCATTTTTAAGGTGAACAGGGAGAGACTTGCGAGGGGACCAAGGCTTTTTTGAATACAAATAGACTGGCCACTTGACAAGCTGGAATTCTTCCAGATGCAAAAGAAAGGGAAAGCAAACGGATGAAAGATGCAGGTCTGAACGTTTTCCTCTGCCGCACAGGATTTCTCTGCCTGTTGTCCCTTCCGGACCAGCTCAGTGCCTGTGTCTCTACATATCCCAGTTCCTGCCCTAGGGAAGCAGGTGGAGGAAGCTGCTGTCTGAGTAATGACTGCTCTAACATTTCTTTTAAGGATGACACTATTTTTGGAAGTGACTCATTCATATAAGCAGGTATGGGTGAAGGGGCGGGAGGCTCTAAGTGACAACTTAACTCTTATGTCTCAGTGCATTTATATTTATTCTTGTACTTTAATCCTTCTTTTAACGGGCACCACAGGTCAGTTGTGATTCAGGGCACCAATGAAAACAGACATTTCTCTGGAAATAATTTAAAGTGTTTTCCATCCAGATACTTCAGAAGTGAGAAAGTTCTCAAAATACAGGAAGGAGGGCAAGAAAGGGAAAATTGGGAAGGACTGCTGTCATTTTGAGGAGGGGGACAGGTGAGGGAGCAGCTAAGTAGAGAGAAGGACTGAGGAAATTCTACTTCAGATGTCTCCTGCTTTCCTATGCGGTAACAGGGAAAGCACTGTATTAGTAACTGGATGATTTAGAAGCCTTGGAGTGAAAGCAAATCATTCTGAAAAGGCTGCTTCCTGATTCGGAGACTCCATTTTTCCTCTTATGAAAGGAAAGTGTATTCTAGAACTTTTAGCACAACCAACACCCCCAGCTTTCAAACTTTGGACACTGGGCAAAGCACTTTATAGGTTATCTTATTTAACCCTCATGAAACGTTTATGAGACAGGTAGTGTTATGACCCCATTTTACAGACAAGGAAGCTGAGGCTTGGAGAGGTTTTGTAATTTTTTTAAGGCAACATACTAATAAATGGCTCATAACTCATGTCTGTCTGAGCTCGGACATCCAGTAATTCTGGCCCAGTGGGGTATGGCTAGTACACCAGAGCCTGCCAGCTAGTGTTGCTGCTACAAGAGCTAGTGTTTGAAATACTTACAGGCCTTGCATATAGGATTTATTGCTTTTTGCTCTTGTGAGAAACTTCACCTGTGTGAGTCTATGGGCTTGCTGGTTAAGAGAAACATGGTAAAAAATCTTGCCATTACCAGCACTTAGGCTTAAATAACCTTTTTTTTGGTGATTCTTCCTCATTCAATACAAGTTAATTCACCCATGACTTATCTATTTCCATATTAATATATTTTTGCATATTTGTTATTTAACCGACACCTCTAATGACCAGTCCTTAACCACATTGTTGTTGTAGAGTATGAATCCCTAAATATCATTGACATCTCTGCATAAACTACTAGATAAAGTCCCCAGCATCATATCCATG
Organism: Pan troglodytes; assembly: GCF_028858775.2. Classification (NCBI taxonomy): domain Eukaryota; kingdom Metazoa; phylum Chordata; class Mammalia; order Primates; family Hominidae; genus Pan; species Pan troglodytes. Next base: position 96,247,665 of record NC_072409.2, on the reverse strand, counting down.
CAGGGTCTTGCTTTATCATCTTTTGGATGGTTAAAGAAATGTCAGAATTTATTGTAAAATCATCACGTCCAGGGATATCCTTCTTCTAAGTATTTTAAAAGCAAGAATGAAAAATACGATGTTGGACCAATTCAGCTCAATATTTCTTGCTGCAGAATATCAATGTGGAGCATATCTTCCTTGAACACATTTACATTTACAGTTCCAAGAAGTCATTGGGTTAAGGAAGTCCAAATAAAGGGTGTGACAGGAATAATCAATCCTCTCATTTTTTTCAAAACTTTAATCATGGTTAGCATTTTAGTTTTCTCAAAGGCAGCCCTTGACAAAAAACCATCAAAAATGAAAGATTAGGGATCCCCCTGTTGTAATTTTCCATCGTTGCTGCCAATAATGGGCAAGTCTGTCTACTGACCCTTAGGAAGCCTATCAACCTATGTGAGTGTAGATTCCTGAAAATATGTTGTTTTATCAAAACACATCTGAGAGCTTTTCACCTGCTCCATCCAGACCACCTAAACAGACCTTGCACATTCCACCATATTCTCTTTCTTCTGGCAAATCCTTCACCTTTATGTGCACCTGAGCCTTACTCATTCTTTACAGTAGTGTTCAAGCTCCATGTCCTTCTCTGCTATTCCTGGCCAAGATCTTTTGATCTCTAGACAACTGCTGTCCAATAGAAATAAAATGTGAACTGCACATATCATTGTGAAAATTCTAGTAACCACATTATAAAAGTAATAAGAAACAGGTAAAATTAATTTTAAAGACATATTTAACATAATCGAATATAGCCACATTATTATTGTTTCAACATGTAATCAATAGAAAAATTAGAAATGAGATATGAGATATTTACTTTTTTCAATATCAGCTTTCTGAAAACCAGACTGGATGTTAATACAACACATTTCAATTCAGACTAGACACATTTCAAGGGCTGAGTAGCCATGTGTATTGGATAGCGCAACACTGGACTGCATGTTCTGAGGAGGACAGGGTAGTTCCTGGCACACAAGTGGACTCAAATACTTGTTGCTTTCAGCTCTTACTCCTACTCACATTTATCTCTGTTCTGTCAGTTTGAAATGATCACCATGCCCGGTGTTAGTTACCCTCCAAGGCATGCACACATCTCCTCAACTAATTTACAAGCCCTTGGACAGAGACGAAGGAGTGTGCTTTAATTTTCCGCAGAGTACACTGAGATGCTTGTAGTCCCTAAACCTGGAGTTCCATTGCAGGCCTCCTCATCTTGGTGCATGTTGTTACCTCTGCCTGGAATGTTCTTTCCCCTTCTCTTTTGAAAAGTAACACCTGTTTTCAAAAAGCACCCTGTCCCCTACCACCTCTCAATTTGATTTAATGCCCATTTTCTGAATATCTTTTATCAAAATTTATGTTATATACTCACAATTGCTCCTTGGTTTCATTCACTGCCCCATGAGCTGTTTTGTGTGTGCACGTGTGTGTATGTGTTATGTGTATATTCCATGTCTAACTGGTTTTAGATCACTAATACCAAATACTGTCCCTATAAAATGAATGCAGGAATGCTACATAGCATATGCTAAACAAAACGTCAGTTGATCCTTATAACTGTGAAAGAAAATAGGTTTCTTAGCTAAGATACGCTCTGCATTTATCACCTGCAAAATAGGTAAATGGCTAACTGCCCAACATACTGGCTCATTTCCTGGAATAGGAAAGGAAAAGACAGAACTTTAATTCTCCTGACACCCTGCAAGTGAGGTGCTGCTACCCACATTTTACAGATGAGGAAAAAGAGGCTCAGAGAGGTCAGGAGACTTGCTCAAGGCTGCACAGCCAGTGAGTGCCATGAGAGGAATAAGAGTCCATGTCTGTGTGTCCCTGAAGCTGATCTTTGTGCTGAGGTCCCAGTTCCCACAAAGTTCTAGAGCAGAAGCCTTCCAATAGCTTCAAATAAACCCTAGCTCAGGGGTAGTCTCTATACAGATCATGGGAGAGAGCACAATGCATAGCCACAGGTCTTTTCTGTTGCAGTCCCCCCACCAGCAGAGCCTGCCCCCTTCCGCAATCTGTCAAATGTGAACGGTAGTGACAGAAGATGCCTCCTGACTTGTCAACAGAATAGGCTCCTGGGGACCTGGGAATGCATCAGAACAGCAGTAAAGGCCCTGGGTCCACGTCCTGCAGGGGGTCAGGCTGTCAGAGAGCAGGGGTCAACTCCAGCTTTTGAGTGTGAGAAACTACTTTACTGTGCCCTCCTGTTTCTGCAATGATGCTTTCTCCCTCATTAAGTGCGTCTGCCACTCTCTGTAATGGAGTCTGCCCAAACATTGCCTAATAGCACTGATTAAACTAAGCATGCATATGCCTGGCACCATGGTTGCTGCTATCACAGGAATCCCAGGGCTGCTGAGACCAACTGCAAGACACTGAAGCTGCTAGTAACAAGCCTGATGGCAGCAGGGCACCAGGGTGCAGATCTGAATTTGCAAAGAGGAATTGATTTCCCTTCCAATATCCTGTCTCTCCTTCTAATAAGCAGGTGGATAGACGAAAGCAAAAGAGATGGCAAGGCTGTTCTTAGCTGCACCTGCCATCCTGAGCACTGTGGTGCCTCGCCTTGAAATGGTCATGACCGTGTAGGGAACATGGATGGGTTTCCTCAATCAGTTTCTCTGCCAGCTTAGTCTGAAGTCACATCACGCATGGATTAACACCCTTGGATAAACCTAAAATCTGAGTTTGGATTTTGGTTTGTTTTGTGATAGTCTGTATATCCTGCTATAAAGACACTCAGCATGTAGGAGTCAGAATCAAAACATAAATTAGGAAGATTAGTTTTCTTTGTTTCACAACGGCTTTGATGCAGGGTTTCTTTAAATGGTAAGTTTCATTGGTGCATTTAGAATAGAAGTTAGCTTACAAATAAATTTTTAAAGAAAAAAGTCTGGCTGTAAAGCGGCTGCCATTTACAGCATGGTATCTGTGAGGCAGGCGCTGTGAGGAACACATGACACACGTGAAGTCTGATGTTCACAGTAACCCTGAAAATTGGATATTAGCATTCCTGTTGTATAAATGAGAAATCCAAGGTTTGAAAGTGCAAAGTTATCAGGCAAATCTGGTGAAGCAGGTTGAATTGTGTCTCCCCAAAAGATATGTTGAAGTCCTAATCCACAGTACCTGTGAATATGACCTTATTTGGCACAGAGTCTTTGAAGATGTAATGAAGTTGAGATGAGGTCACACTGGATCTGGGTGGGCCTAAATCCAATGACTGGTGTCCTTATAAGGAGAGTGAGAAGAGAGATTTGACACAGAGGACAGACACACAGAGATGAAGGCCATATGATGATAGAGGCAGAGATTGGGGGTGATACAGCTGCAAGCCAAGGAATGCCATGGATTGCCAGCAACTCCCAGAAGCTAGGAAGAGGCAAGGAAGGGTCCCTAGAGCCTTCAGAGTGAGCATGGCTCTGCCAATACCTTGATGTCAGACTTCTAGCCTTCAGGAGTATGACAGAATAAATTTCTGTGGTTCTAAACTGCCCGTTTGTGGTAGTTTGTTTCAGCAGCCCTAGAAAACAAATACGCCTTGTAACACCAGGTTTGCTGATTCTAAGGATACCTCCTCTTCCTCATAGAATTTCAAGGCTGCCTGCTGTGTGGCTGTTGATACTACAGGCCCTCACTCTTACCAGTAAGATCTGCCTGCTCTTGAGGAAAGCCGGTGAGAAGCAGTAGACAGGGGAATGACACCATCTATCTGAGGTGAGTTTTGCAAGGCATGGCCCTGGATAAAGGGGAATGCATGGGAGATTGTTTAGAAGTGTTGCTATTGTCCAAGGAAAAAGTAGGCGGTTTACGCTCACTGGTGGCAGTGGAGATGAGAAGAAACTGATGACTTTGAGAGGTGCTGAGAAGGCAGAACTGAAGACTGTTAGCACTTCAGATGTGGGGGCGAGAGTGAGGGGCTGGCAGCTGGGATGCTCAGGTTTCTGGCCTGGGTAACTGGGTGGGTGTTTATGCCATCGTGAGAAAGGAAGTTTATCATGATTGATCTAAACCTAATAGACTTCAATTGAAATGCATTGGTGGTAGAATTCTCTATGGAAACAGGCTTTAGAATCAGGCAAAAGTAGATATGTATTGCCTGTAATGCAACACACTAGCTAAGAGACGTCGGGTGAATCATTTAACCCCACAGGTTTCAGTTTCCTTATTTGTTGTTGTTGTTTGAGACAGGGTTTTGCTCTGTCACCCAGGCTGGAGTACAGAGGCATGGTCATGGCTCACTGCAGCCTGACCTCCTGAGCTCAAGCGATCTGCCCACCTCAGCCCTCAAGTAGCTGGTACGCGCCACCATGCCTGGTTAATTTGTGTGTGTGTGTATGTGTATGTACACAGTGCATTCACATATATATATATGTAGAGACAGGGTTTTTCCATGTTGCCCAGACTCCATGTGGTCCTGAACTCCTTGGCTGAAGCACCTCACCCACCTCAGCCTTCCAAAGTGCTGGGATTACAGGGGTATGCCACTGCACCCGGCCCGTGTTCTCATTCATTAGAAGTGAAGGTAATGATATGAGTTAGTATATGTAAAGAGCATATGGTATGCAAATAATCAGAGGTTAGCTTTTATAAAATATTTTATAAGTAATATGATGCTCTCCTCTGGAGCGTTTCAATGATACATCTTACTCATTTTTATTATTGGCCAGGCACAGTGGCTCACATCTGTAATCCCAGCACTTTGAGAGGCCAAGGCAAGAGGATCGCTTGAGCCCAGGAGTTGAGATCAGCGTGGGCAACATGGGGAGACCTCATCTCCACAAAAAAATACAAAAATTAGCCAGGCATGGTGGCATGCACTTGTAGTCCCAGCTACTCAAGAGGCTGAGGTGGAAGGATCACCTGAGCCTGGGAGGTTGAGGCTGCACTGAGTTGTGATTGCACCACTGCACTCCAGCCTGGGAAACAAAGTGAGACACTGTTTTAAAAAAATCATTATTTTAAAATAAAGTAGAGAGGATCTTGTTTTTATTTCCTCAATTGAATGTGGGAGAAGTGTAGGGAAAGTGTGGAATATAGACACTAAGGATCAGTGCAAGCTCCCTTTAATATCTCAAGAAAATAAAAATAATTTTCTAGTTCTGTCTGTTTGTGCAACTATAAGGTATTTTTAGTGCAGAGTTTAAAAAATTTTAACTAAAAAGACAGTGTAAGTGAATGAAAGCCCAGCAGTGTAGAGAGTATATATTTCTTTATTTCCAATAACTCATGGGAACAGCATGTACCGGTAACAAAATAGCACTTTCTCTTGACTAGCAGCTTTTTTTTCCCCTGTCTAAAGGGCTACTAAAACCATTATGTTTTTTTCAATGCAGGACATCTTGTCCTTTCCATGAGGTTATAGTACTTGGTGCCTTTCATGATTTCAGATGGTAAACTGCTCCCTAAGTGGGACTCTGTTCTTTGTCTAAGACATTTTATCTTTTCTAAAGCACAGTGTTCCCACCATGACAAGTGCTATTTATGTGTACATTATCAGAGCTACACAAACAATAATTCTTACTTTTCTTGAAATATTTAAAACAAAACACTCAGTACAAATTAATAAAGATCAGGTACTTTTAATATTTGTATAACTGGGATCTGTTCTTTCAGCTAAGAAACTCATACATCTAGATGCCATTATTAAAAAGAAGTAACTCGATTTTCTTGACATTTAAAAACACAACCTCAATGATTTATCACATAAAAAGAGAAAATAAAACCTTGAGTTAAGGATCATAACGAAAGAAAGAAGTTGCTAAAATAATGACAGAGAGCTTGCCAAAGCCATGCCTTCTGCAACCTGGTTATTTCCCCCTGTATTTTCTTCAGGTGTCTCAAAATAAAAAGTATTCGAAACTGAATGCACTGTGATTTATCCTTTCTACCTTCCCACCCAGGTCCATCCTTTCTCCCACATTTCCTACCTTGGTTAATGATTCCATTGCCCAACCAGAGGCCTGATATTGTCCTGAACACTTTCATTCTTATTGCCCAGGTCTGACTGGTCATTGCATCCTGGTAGTTCTACCTCCCCATTACTGCTTCAGCTCCTTCCTTCTTTCCACCCCTATGTTTGCTCCCTGGACCAAGTGTTCTTGAACTTCCATAATAGCCCCTTAGAGGTCTTCTAGCCTCTAGTCTTGGAGCTCTCCCATTCATTCTCTACTTCAGTCCATGGGAGCTTTCTAAATTGCCCCATTCTTCCCCAGTGAAGCACTGGCCCCAAGACCTACAGACTGGAGGGTCAGCTCCCTGGAATGGCATGAGAAGCCCATCAGAATGATCTCTTCCTCCTGTGAAGCCTTATATTTAAGTACTCCTTGCCCCAGCCTGCACTTGGTATTCCAGCTGTTCCATGCTGTCTGCAGCCTATCAACAATACCGTGCTGCTCCTCTGCCTGGAAATGTTTTTCTCTGTCTTGTCACCCTAGAAAATTATTCTTAAACCCGCTGCTAGTTCTGATAGTTCTTCCTCTAGCAAGACTTCTGGGACTTTTCCTTCTCATCCACTGCCATCTCAGCAGCCCTTTTGTATCTTGACCTTCTTTCTATTCCTGTACATTTCTTACTGTATTTTTAATGTTTTAATTCCCACATCTATCTCCTTGGCCACATTGGAAGCTCCTTGGATGTGGAGACTCTTTCTAAGTCATTGTTGCCTCCTCAGGCCCTAGTGTGGACACCCCAGATACCCAACAACTTTTGAAGTAAATTATGATCTCAGTTGTTCATTGCCAACAGTCTGTTACTCCTTATCTTCCACTACTCTACATCCCCCCAGTATATTTTATTTTGCAATCCCACCAGGCTCTTCTTATCTTTGTCTTATAGATGAGAACACTGAGGCTCAGAGCATGGAAGTCATTCCCAATATCACACTGCTAGTAAGCAACAGAGTCAGGATTCAACCCCAGAGCTGGGTGAAATTGCACAGCCCAGATGCTCCAGTGCTCCTCCCTGCTGCCTTCACAGAATATAAGCAGTAGATTGGGACCAATTTCCTCAAATCGCAAAACATTTCCGTACCTGCATGCCTATGCTCAATCTTTGTTCTCCTCTACCTGTAGAATTCCTACTTCCCCTTTAAGTTCTAGTTCAAATGCTGTTGACTGTTTGAAATACACATTTTTCTTTTTTGAGACAGGGTCTCCCTCTGCAGTGGCGCCATCCATCATTGCTCACTGCAGCCCTCAAATTCCCAGGCTCAAAGTATTCGCCTGCCTCTGACATTTTCTGTTTCTGTCAGCTTGAAATAATAGTTTCCTCTCCTGTGCATCCTACGATATCTTCACACACAGATACACAACCCTGAACCTTCTCTTTCATGGCCTCCACCATATTCTAGCTCATATGATAGTTATTCCTGCAAGAATTTCTTCTTTGTTAAACTGAAGTGCCTTTGGTGCAGAGATCAGGTCTTTTTCATTTTTCTGTGACCATAGCCCCTAATATAGTGTTATGTATATAAAAGTACATAGTACTATTCAGTACATAGTACTGAATGAATAAGTGAATGAGTGCTATATTTCATCAGCCTGTCTCTGTTGGAGAACAGAAGGTTTTATAAATATTCTTGCTCCCTCGGCACTTGGCCTGGTAATTTGAAGATAAGATCTGATCAGGTATTTGGCTAAATTGTATTTATATCTTATACGGTATAGTTATTCTTCATAGCTTGAAAGAAGAAGAGAATAAGAGGGAAAAGCATATGTAATTTGGGTCTTCAGGTCTGAGTCCTTGAACTCCAAAACCAGGAGAAGAAAAAGAGAAAGAGAGGCTCACCCTTGCTCTGGAGACTGTTCTCAACCAGGAGTGGAACACAGCTCCCTTGTGGTACAGGAGGAAATGTGCGAGTGGGTTGGGTGGGGAGTGGTGGTGGGTTATGGGGAGAAGTGCTGGCATTCACATAAGTGGTCAGAACGCAGCAATACTAACGGCCCTAAAATGCACTGGGTAGTCTCACAAAACAGAGAACCGTGCTGTCCAAAATGCCAACAATGCAGATATTAGCTTTTTAAAATTGCTACCACGATAAATAACCACAAACTTAGAGACTTAAACAACACAAACTTATTACTTTAAACTCCTGTAGGTCAGAATCTTACATGGATCTCACTGAGCTAAAAGCAAAGTCTCTGCAGGGCTGATACTTGCCTTCAGGCTCTGGGGGAAAATCCATTTCCTTGCCTTTCCCAGCTTCTAGGGGTTACCCACATTTCTTGGCCTGTGGCCTCTGTCCTCTATCTTCAAAACCAGCAACAGCAAGTTGAGACCTTTTTCCACAGAATCACTCCACTCTCCTCTTCTGCCTTAAGGACCCTTGTGATGATTAGACCCATCTGGATAATACAGGGTGCTCTGCCCATCTCAAGGTCAGCTGATTAGCAACCTTAATTTTATCTGCAATCTTAATTCCCTTTGCTATGTAACATAAAATATTCACAGGTTCCAATGATGAGGATGTGGACATCTTTCGGGGCCATCATTCTGTCTACCACAGTGCCCCCACATTGGAGAACATCCCACAATTATTGGTCCTTGGTGATTATCTTCTGTGTTAGATGGGTCTGCCTCAAGACAGGCATTCAGAGAATAGCCTGCATTTAGAGAGCTCTGAAATATATACCCCAGTAAAATCCTCAGCACTCTGTGAAATATCATTCCGTCTCACAAGTCCACAGCCTCCACACCCCTTCCCATCTCTTGTGGCACCAATGGAAGCCATCAGGAACATCAGATCTCAGTCTTGAGACCCCTTTTCAATTGTAGCTGTAGGTGGTAAGTACAAGTAAGAATGAGGGTCATGGGGAGACATGTTATCTCATCTAGCCTGGGTTATTCCTTATTAAGTTTTTTGACATCCTAGTTCCCAGTGCTGATATTGACAAAAGCTTCCAAATATAACTATAGAACAAAATATTTAAAGCTATTTATTATTAATGTAATCTTACAAAAATCAACTCTACAAAAACCACATAGTCTATCAACCTGGGAAGTGAAAAGAACTCGTAATTTCCTATGCATGATTTTGTTCCTCAAATAATAATAACTATGATGTCTACCATTACAAAGTGCCAGGGATTTTATGCCCTGTTTTATTTATTCCTTATGACAATCCTATTTCGTTGCTATTATTATTCCCATTTTACAGATGGGGGAATTTAGGTACAGAGAGATTACATTATTTGTCCAAGAGCATATAGCAAATAAATGTAGTCAGAATTTGATCCTAGCTCTACCAGCCTCTAGAACCTTCCCAGGCCCATAAATATAGGTTAGGATGAAGAGGCAGGCATGGCCCAAACTCTTATATGTCTCAGGGTAAGGATAATTGTTCCATGTGCCCCATAAGTTGCTGTCACTGCCTAGGTTACCAGGTGGTAGAGGAAGGCCTGCTTTATCTGTGCTCGATGAACCTTATGGCTTTCTAAGGAACATTTCTGATATTCCTGATAACAACTGTTAATCCAGCCACCAGTGCCAAGACCTCAAACTAATTAGCCTAAAAAGTCAGATTAGAATGGGGTTAATTCTGTGATCATTTACTATTTACAAGGAGGTTTGATAATAAAGAGAAACTTAGATCTTTGTTTCAAAGAGCTTTCCTAAACAGTAGCATTTACTAATTACAGTGCTCAATAATTATTTGTTGAATACATCAATAAGTAGGAATAGCATTTAAAAATTAGATGTATTAAAAAGCTTGGAAGGCTATAACCTCTTACATTAACAACAATCATCTCCGAGTGATAAAATAATAGGTAGTTTTTGTTTTCTTTTTTTATTTTAATAGGTTTTGGGGGGTGCAAGTGGTGTTTTGTTACATAAATAAGTTCTTTACATGGGATTTCTGTGATTTTGGCGCAGCCATCACCTGAGCAGTGTACAGTGTACTCAATGTGTAGTCTTGTAACCTTCATCCCCTCCTACACTTTCCCCCAAATCCCCAAAGTCCATTGTATCATTCTTATGCCTTTGCATCCTCATAGCTTAGCTCCCGCTTATGAGTGAGAACATAGGATGTTTGGTTTTCCATTCCTCAGTAACTTCACTTAGAATAATAGTCTTCAATCCCATCCAGGTTGCTGCGAATGCCATTAATTCATTCCTTTTTATGGCTGAAGTCCTCACAGTTTAGCTCCCAAAATTAATGGACACAAATCAGTAGTTCTGCTATACACCAACAGTGACCAAGCTGAGAATCAAATCAAGAACTCAACTCCTTTTACAATAGCTGCAAAATAAATAAATAAATAAACAAACAAACCTTAGGAATATACCTAACCAAGGAGGTGAAAGACCTCTGCAAGGAAAACTATGAAACACTGCTGAAGGAAATCATAGATGACACAAACAAATGGAAACACATCCCATGCTCATGGATGGGTAGAATCAATATTGTGAAAATGACCACGTTGCCAAAAGCAATCTACAAATTCAACGCAATTTCCATCCAAATACCACCATCATTCTTCACATATGATGTTTAGTTTTCCATTCCTGAGTTACTTCACTTAGAATAATAGTCTCCAATTCCATCCAGGTTGCTGCAAATGCCATTATTTCATTCCTTTTTATTGCTGAGTAGTATTCCATGGTGTGTGTGTGTGTGTGTGTGTGTGTGTGTGTGTATATATCATATATGTATGACATGTGTACATATATCATATATATGTATGTATATATATGTGTATATATATCATATATATGATACATATATCACGATTTCTTTATTCATTTGTTGATTGATGGGCATTTGGGCTGGTTCCATATTTTTGCAATTGCAAATTGTGCTGCTATAAACATATATGTGAAAGTATCTCTCTTGTATGATATCTTCTTTTCCTCTGGGTAGATACCCAGGAGTGAGACTGCTGTATTAAATGGTAGTTCTACTTTTAGTTCTCTAAGAAATCTTCACACTGTTTTCCATAGTGGTTGTACTAGTTTACATTTCCACTAGCAGTTTAAAAGAAGTAACTCAGGAATGGAAAACCAAACATCATATGTGAAGAATGATGGTGGTATTTGGATGGAAATCGCGTTTTGAATTTGTAGATTGCTTTTGGCAGCATGGTCATTTTCACAATATTGATTCTACTCATCCATGAGCATGGGACGTGTTTATTTGTTTGTGTCATCTATGATTTCTTTCAGCAGTGTTTCACAGTTTTCCTTGTAGAAGTCTTTTACCTCCTTGGTTAGGTATATTCCTCAGTATTTTATTATTATTATTTTTTGCAACTATTGCAAAAGGGGTTGAGTTCTTGATTTGATTCTCAGCTTGGTCACTATTGGTGTATAGCAGAACTACTGATTTGTGTACTTTAATTTTGTGTCCTGAGACTCTGCTGAATTCATTTATCAGTTCTAGGAGCTTGTTGGAGGAGTCTTGAGGGTTTTCTAGGTATATGATCATATCATTGGCAAACAGCAACAGTTCGAATTCCTCTTTACCAATTTGGATACCCTTTATTTCTTTCTCTTATCTGATTGCTCTGGCTAGGGCTTCCAGCACTATGTTGAATAGAAGTAGTTAGAGTGGGCATCCTTGTCTTGTTCTGATTCTTAGCAGGAATGCTTTCAACTTTTCCTCTTTCAGTATTAGGTTGGCTGTGGGTTTGTCATAGATGGCTTTTATTATCTTAAGATATGTCCCTTCTATGCCGATTTTGCTGAGGGTTTTAATCATAAATAAATGCTGGATTTTGTCAAATGCTTTTCCTGCATCTATTGAGACGAACATATGATTTTTGTTTTTAACTCTGTTATGTGGTGTGTCACATTTATTGACTTGCAGATGTTAAACCATCCCTGCATCCCTGGTATGAAACCCAATTGATTATGGTGGATTATTTTTTTGCTATGCTTTTGGGTTTGGTTAGCTAGTATTTTGTTAAGGATTTTTGCATCTATATTCATCAGGGATATTGGTCTGTAATTTTCTTTTTTTTGTTATGTCCTTTCCTGGCTTTGGTATTAGGGTGATACCGGCTTCACAGAATGATTTAGGAAGAATTCCCTCTTTCTCTATCTTGTGGAATAGTGTCAATAGGATTGGTACCAGTTCTTTGAATGTCTGATAGAATTGATGTCTATTGATGTCTTTGAATGTCTGATAGAATTCAGCTGTGAATCCTGGACTTTTTTTATTGGCAATTTCAAAATTACCATTTCAATCTCACTGTTTGTTATTGGTCTGGTTCAGAGTTTCTATTTCTTCCTGGTTTAATCTAGGAGGGTTGTATATTTCCAGGAATTTATCTGTCTCCTCTAGGTTTTCTAGTTTATGCATGTAGAGGTATTCCTAGTAGCCTTGAATAATCTTTTGTCTTTCTGTGGTATCCGTTGTAATAGTTCCTGTTTTGTTTCTAATTGAGCTTATTTGGGTCTTCTCTCTTCTTTGTTAATCTTGCTAATGGTCTATCAATTTTATTTATCTTTTCAAAGAATCAGATTTTAGTTTCATTTATCTTTTGTATTTTCTTTGTTTCAATTTTATTTAGTTCTGCTCTGATTTCTGTTATTCCTTTTCTTCTGCAGGGTCTGGGTTTGGCTTGCTCTTGTTTCTCTAGTTCCTTTAGGTGTGAACTTACATTGTCTATTTGTGCATTCAGACTTTTTGATGTAGGCATTTAAGGCTGTGAATTTTCCTTTTAGCACTGTCTTTGCTGTATCCCAGAGGTTTTGATAGGTTGTGTCACTATTATCATTCAGTTCAAAGAATTTTTTAATATCCATCTTGATTTCATTGTTGACCCAATGATCATTCAGGAGCAAGTTATTTAATCTCCATGTATTTGCATGGTTTTGAGGGCTGCTTTTGGAGTTGATTTCCAATTTTATTCCACTGTTGTCTGAGACAGTACTTGATAAAACTTCAATTTTCTTAAATTTATTGAGACTTGTTTTATGGCCTATCATATGGTCTATCTTGGAGAATGTTCCATGTGCTGGTCAATAGAATGTATATTCTGCAGTTGTTGGGTAGAATGTTCCGTAAATATCTGTTAAGTGCATTTGTTCCAGGGTATAGTTTAAATCCATTGTTTCTTTGTTGACCTTTTGCCTTGAAGACCTGTCTAGTTCTGTCAGAGGGGTATTGAAGTCCTCCAATATTAATTGTGTTGCCATGTATCTCATTTCTTAGGTCTAGTAGTAACAGCTTTATAAATTTGGAAACTCCAGTGTTAGGTGCATATATACTTAGAATTGTGATATTTTCCTGTTGGACAGGACCTTTTATCATTATATAATGTCCCTCTTTGTTTTTTTTTAACTGCTATTGCTTTAAAGTTTGTTTTGTCCTGTATAAGAATAGCTACTCCTGTTTGCTTTTGGTGTCCATTTGTATGGAATATCTTCCACCACTTTACTTTAAGTTTATGGTGAGTTCTTGTGTGTGTGTGTGTGTGTGTGTGTGTGTGGGTGTGTGTGTGAGACACAAGTCTTGCTCTGTCCTTCAGGCTGGAGTGCAGTGGCACGATATCAGTTCACTGCAACCTCTGCCTCCCAGGTTCAAGTGATTCTCCTGCCTCACCCTCCAGAATAGCTGGGATTACAGGTGTGCACCACCATGCCCAGCTAATTTTTTGTGTTTTTAGTACAGATGGAGTTTCGCTATGTTGGTCAGGCTGGTCTTGAACTTCTGACCTCAAGTGATCCACCTGCTTTGGCCTCCCAAAATGCTGGGATTACAGGTATGAGCCACTGTGCCCAGACGTGAGTTCTTATGTGTTAGGTGAGTTTCCTGAAAACAGCAGATACTTGGCTGGGGAATTCTTATCCATTCTGCCATTCTGTATCTTTTAAGTGGAGTATTTAGGCTATTTATACTCAATGCTAGTATTGAGATGTGAGGTACTATTCTATTCATGTTATTTGATGCCTGAATATCTTGTTATTTATTTGTTTATTTATTGTATTTTTGTTTTAGAGGTTCTGTGAGATTTATGCTTTAAGGAGGTTCTATTTTGGTGTATTTCAAGGATTTGTTTCAAGATTTAGAGCTCCTTTTAGCAGTTCTTATAGTGCTGGCTTGGTAGTGGTGAGCTCTCTCAGCATTTGTCTGAAAAAAGACTGTATCTTTCCTTCACTTATGAAGCTTAGTTTCTCTAGATACAAAATTCTTGGCTGATAATTGTTCTAAGAAGGCTGAAGATAGAGCCCTGATCTCTTCTAGATTGTAGGGTTTCTGCTGAGAAATCTGTTGCTAATCTGATAGGTTTTCTTTTATAGGTTACCTGGTGCTTTCACCTCACAGCTCTTAAGATTCTTTCTTAAGTTTTGACTTTAGATAACTTGATGACAATGTGCCTAGGTGATCTTTTTGTGATAAAATTTCCCAGGTGTTCTTTGAGCTTCTTGTATTTAGATGTCTAAATCTCTAGCAAGGCCAGGGAAGTTTTCCTTGATTATCTCCTCAAATATGTTTTCCAAACTTTTAGATTTCTCTTCTCCTTCAGGAACACCAATTATTCCTAGGTTTGGTTAACATAATCCCAAACTTCTTGGAGGCTTTGTTCATTTTTTAAAAAAATTCTTTTTTCTTTGTCTTTGTTGAATTGGCTTAATTTGAAAACCTTGTCTTTGAGTTCTGAAGTTCTTAGTTTGTTCGACTCTATTACTGAGACTTTCCAGTGCATTTTGCATTTCTCTAAGTGTGTCCTTCCTTTCCAGAAGTTATGATTTTTAATGCTATCTATTTCACTGAAGATTTTTCCCTTCCTATCTTGTATCTTTTTCAAAATTTCATTGAGTTGGACTTTATCTTTCTCTGCTGCCTCTTTGATTAACTTAATGATTGACCTTCTGAATTCTTTTTCTGGCAATTTAGGGATTTCTTCTTGGTTTGCATCCACTGCTGGTGAGCTAGTGTGATCTTTTGGGAGTGTTAAAGAACCTTGTTTTGTCATATTACCAGGGTTGTTTTTCTGGTTCCTTCTCATTTGAGTACACTATGTCAGAGGGAAGATCTGGGGCTCAAGGGCTGCTGTTCAGATTCTTTTGTCCCACAGGGTGCTCCCTTGATGTAGTGCTCTCTCCCTTCCCTTAGGGATGGGGCTTCCTGAGAGCTGAACTGCAGTGATTATTATTTCTCTTCTGGATCTAGCCACCCAGTGGAGCTACTGGGCTCTGGGCTGGTACTGGGGGTGTCTGCAAAGAGTCCTGTGATGTGAACTGTCTTCAGGTCTCAGCTTTAGATACCAGCACCTGCTCCAGTGGAGGTGGCAGGGGAGTGAAATGGACTCTGTGAGGGTCCTTAGTTGTAGTTTTGTTTATTGCACTAGTTTTGTGTTGGTTGGCCTCTTGCCAGGAGGTGGCAATTTCAAGACAGTGTCAGCTGCCGTAGTATAGGGAGGATCAGGTGGTGGGCAGGGCCCTAGAGCTGCCAAGAGATTGTGTCCTTTGTCTTCAGCTACCAGGGCAGGCAGAGAAAGACCATCAGGTGTGAGCATGGTTAGGTGTGTCTGAGCTCAGACTCTCTTTGGGTGCGGCTTGCTGTGGCTGTTGCAGAGGATGAGGGTATGGATCTCAGGCTAATGGAGTTATTTTCCCAGAAGGATTATGGCTGCCTCTGCTGTGTCATGAAGGTCGCCAGGGAAGTGGGGGAAAGCCGGCAGTTACAGGCCTCACCCAGCTCCTACACAATCCCAAAGACCAGTCTCGCTCCTACCGTGCCCCCACAAAAGCACCAAGTTTATTTTCAGCCAGCCGGCGAGCAGGGCTGGAAACCTACCCCAGGCTGAGAAAGCAAACAGGGTTTTCAGGTTTTGTGCCTCCCCGCCTGCTGTGGCTTCATGCTGTGTCTGCACTCCCTATTCACCCCCTCCCCTGACTTCTGTCCAGGAAACTTCATGTTTGGTCAAAATTGTTACAAAGTTCAGCTGGAAGTTTCCTTCTTCCTGTGGTCTTTTCCAGTTCCTCTGGCAGCCCTCCCCAAGAGTACTTTACTTTGTCTTACTCTCTGAGACAAACTAAGAAATGGCTTCCCTGGGGACCAAGAGCCCATAGGGCTCTTCCCACTGCTTCTTCTACCCCTGTATTTTGCTCAGCTCTCTAAAATTGTCTCAGCTCCAAGTAAGGTCAAATACTTCTCTTGTGATCTGGACCTTCAGGTTCCCCAGTGACGGTGTGTGTTCAGGGGTGGACGATCCCCCTTTCACACTTTCACACTTCAGGCACTCACAGTTTTTTGGCTGTCTACCGGGGCCTGCAGGAGCAATCTGCTTCCTTCAAAAGGTCTGTAGATTCTCTTGGCTTTCCTGGTATGTTCCTGCAGTAGTTCTTGGAGCACAAGTTCACAATGTGAGTCTCCACAAGCTGCTCTGTCCATCTGAGTGGGAGGTGCAATTTAGTCCTGCCTATTATCTGCCATTTTCCTCCCCATGCCGTTGCCAGAATCTTAACAGATAGACCTGGAAATCTGAAGAGCTGGGCTCTGTCCTGGCACTGCGGCAGCTGACTGTGTGCCTTTGTTTCCTTGTTTATCTAGATCTTCTATTTTTTTTCCCACAATGGAGGCACTTTTTTTCCACATGTGTATCTTATATGGTAGGAGAAGTTCTTAAAAAGAGTTTTTCATTAAAAATTAGGTAAGTAAGATAAAGACTAGGGGAAGCAAATAAATAAATAAACCCTTGATTAGTGGAGATGTTTACTATCTGGCAATCCCATTCCAGTTAAAATGTCACATCAAAAACGGATAAAATTTTGTCCACTATTGAGTTGCATATTAGGAAGGATAGATTTGGCTTTGGAAAGAAACTATTTTATTATTTAATAGTTAATTTCTTAACCTAAGAGAATTCTTTGTTAACATTTTTAACAATAAAAAAGTTTTTCATCAATGAGATACCATCTCACACCAGTCAGAATGGCTATTAATAAAAAGTTAAAAAATAACAGACACTGGTGAGGTTATGGGGAAAAATGAACACTTAAGCACTGTTGGTGGGAGTGTAAATTAGTTCAACCACTGTAGAAAATACTGTGGTGATTCCTCAAAGACCTAAAGACAGAAACATCATTCAATCTAGCAATCCCATTACTGGGTGTATACCCAAAGCAATATAAATCTTCTATTCTAAAGACACATGCACATGTATGTTCACTGCAGCACTATTCACAATAGCAAAGACATGGAATCAACCTAAATACCCACCTATGGTAGACTGGATAAAGAAAATGTAGTACGTATACACAATGGAATACTCTGCAGTCATAAAAAAGAATGAGATCTTGTCCTTTGCAGGGACATGGATGGAGCTAGAGGCCATTAGCCTCAGCAAACACAGGGACAGAAAACCAAATACCACATGTTCTCACTTATAAGTAGGAAACTAAATGATGAGAACACACGGACACAGGGAGGGGAACAACACACAATGGGGTCTATCAGAGGGTGGAGGGCAGAAGGAGGTAGAGTATTAGGAAAAATAACTAATAGGTACCAGGTTTAATACCTGGGTGATGAAATAATCTGCAAAACAAACCCCCATGACACAAGGTTTCCTGTATAACAAACGTGCATGTGTACCCCTGACCTTAAAAGTTAAAAAGTTTTTCATTAGAAAATTCAAATTAAACTGAATAAAACCTTCAATTCTCATGAATTTTGGCAATTTAAAATCAAATAAACATTCTGCATCATATTTTAAAAACTACACAAATACATTTATATATCTAAATATTGTATACAATATACAAAGTGGTATACATTACACATAACACACATTCTATATTATGTGATATCTATTATATATTACAGATTTGTATATAGTATAAATATCATTCTATATAAACATATACATTTATTGTATACTATATTAATATAAGCAAATACATATACAAACATATATAAGCAAACATAAGCATATAAAATATAAACACACACACACAAGCACACAAAACAATGACCAATGACAGAGCCAGGTTCCAGGCATCAGACGCCATGGAAGGAACAGAGGGCTTCAACCAGACAATCCTGGTCTTAAATCTTATCTCTGTCGCAGTAGCTTTGCAGATCTAGCTTAAGCAGATGACTCAACCCCTTTGAGTCTCTTTCCTCATCCCATCACTCAGGCTAATAACTGACTCCCAGGACTGTTATAAAGATTAAATGAGAAGATGTGGGTGGCAAGCCTAGCGCAGAGCAGGTGCTTAATAACGGAAGCCCTCCATGGCTGCTTTCCTTTGTTATTCTGACCCTAAATTCTGTGTTCTTTCCACCACACCACCCAACACGCTAGTTTGTGTAGCACACAGAACCTTATCCTACATCTATATCTGGTAAGAAGCTTTGCACCTCATTCTGCAGCTGCCTAACCTGCAGGAAGTTGCATCTCACTGGCATGCATCTGTAGACTTCAAGACTTTAAAACCTCCTTACCAACCTGGGCAAACCCATGAAATGATTAAAACAACCAAATAAAGCACTAGCCTTTTGATTTCTCTTTAACTTAGTGGTCTAGTGTAACCCTTTATTTTTCTATTTAAAAAACATTGCAGGTTCTATTTCTTGTCTTCGTTTCTTGAATTTTACTGTTCATCCAAAGAAAATCAGAAGCATTTACCATAGCATGTTGAGAAGACATCTGAAGATCTCCCTATAATTAATAAATACAGAGCCTTTGCCTTTTCAACTAATAGAAATTAGGTGAATCTGCTAAATAGTTCATACATGCTGGCATTTTTAGTTATGTTAAGATTTCACTCAAAGCTCCTCTACAAAATGTCTGGAATGAAGAGACTGCCTACCTGAGAGACAATAATGGGTTTCTTCTAAATAACTTCTCATTGTTCACAGAATTGATAAAAATCAACTATTAAATGATGCTGCAAATTTATAATCCTTCCTACCAACCAGAGAAACACCCTACCATAACATGCTAGATGGGATAAAAAAAATCAATTGTGTAAAATGTGGAGTTGTGAATAGGAGGTTAATGAAAAATAATATATTTCAGTCAGTCTGTGCTGTCCCAAAAGACACGCAAGTGAAGAAAGTAAAACTTATACAACTGACTGAATGCCGAGCTGATGGAGTTGCAAATGATGACCGGATGTTCAGGTTCTAATCCTGCCCTGATACCCTCAAGATGAGAACATCGACTTTTCCATTGAGAAAAGGGACCTGGCAGGGGATTGAGGCAGTCACCCACCCTGTTATCCGAGTTTGCATTATTATAGGCCAGCTTGTGGCAGGTTTTTACAAGTTACAGTTTACAGAATACTTACCTATACATATCAAAGGGCAATAGTGTCTTTAGGTTTATTACATTATCAATATTGGTTATCTCTAAGGATGCATAAAGGTTTATTTCTATTACTGCCTTGCTCTTCTGCACCTTAGTTTCCTACCTATAAAATAGGGATAAAACACACCTTCCTTATAGGTTGTTGGAGGCCTGAATGAGATATTTGCCATGTGTCTTACACAGTACTGGGGATGCTGGACAATCATAATAAATCATGATGGTTAAGTTTCTGTGTCAACTTGATTGGGCTAAGGGATGCCCAGATAGCTGGTAAAACATTTCTGGGTGTGTCTGTAAAAGGGTTTCTGGAAAGGATTAGCATTTGACTCAGTAGACTGAGAAAAGATCACCCCCACCAATGTCGGGGGGCATCATGCAATCCATTGAGGGCCCAAATGGAATAAAAAGGTAGAGGAAGCGCAAATTTGCTCTTTCTGCTTAAACTGAGACATTTGTCTTCTCCTGCCATTGGTCACTGATGCTCCTGGTTCTTGGGCCTTCAGATCTGGAATGAATCACACCACTGACTTTCTTCGTTCTCCATCTTGCAGATGGCAAAACTGGGATCTCTCAGCTTCCACAATCACAATAGCTAATTTCCATAACAAATCTCCTCACATATACTGTGTGTGTGTGTATGTGTGTGTGTGTGTGTGTGTGTCTGTGTCTATGTGTGTATGTATTCTATTGGTTCTGTTTCTCTGGAGAACCCTAACCACATAAATGGTTGCCATTCTTATTACCACAGAAAGGAACCTTAACTGGTCATTGCAAATGCATCTAACATAAAGTAATTAGCTATTATGGGCTCTTCCAACTAAACATGAATTTGGCAGCACATACTAAGTACTTACTGTGTGCCAGACAATATTATTCCAGCACTGGGGCTACAAAGAGTTCACAGTCTACAGGGAAAGACACATACTGAGAAGTACTGAAAGTAGGCCGAGGTCCCTGTGTGTAGTGGAACCAATAGGAGAAGCATCCAACCCTAACAGAAGAGGTGTCCCTTCAGCTGAGTTCTGAAGGGTGATAGCTGTGGAGGAGAACTGGGCACTTCAGGTAGAACTCACAGTCTACGCAAAGGCATGGATGCAGAAAGTATCAGGGCACACAGAGAGAAGAGTGTGGCTCAGATGACCACAGCCAGGCAAACCCACTGCCCAAAGGCTGAGGTCAGGGATGAAAATGAAGGAAGCAGACCACAGGGAGGTTTGGGTCTGCCACAGCTCCTTCTCTACTGTTGACAAGGTTCAGCTGAAAATCCGAGTTTCTTTGTACAACTTTCGCTCGTTAAAATGGCTGTTAACAATAATGCTTTAACGCCACTTTCTTAAACATTATGAGAAATGCAGATAGTTCTATAACATATATATATATATATATTCATAGCTAACTTTATGAAAGTATATATTTCATTTTGGGGTCCCTTACCTCTACAGTCTTTCCCATGACTCAGATTTACTTATTTTAAGGCAAAGATTCATGGCTTCCAAACATTTGAAAACTCAATTTCACAATGTTGAGAAGTTCACAACTAGTGACAGTTATTTCTTTCTAATCAAGAAATGATCAGACATTTATGCTGACTTTAAACTCAAAATATATACCAGGGTTGTGTGTGTGTGTGTGTGTGTGTGTGTGTGTGTGTGTGTGTCACAATGCACTCAGAATCTGACCACTTCTGGAGGCCTCTACTATTACCACCTGCCCGATAAGTGCAATAGCCTCTGACTTATTGGTCTCCCTGCCCTGTCTGCCTTCATCCCAGCTTGTTCTCAACACAGCAGCCAGAGTGACCCTGCACAAAATGTTGTCAGAATATATTTCTCCTCCACTGAAAGCTTTCCAAATGGCCCCCTATCTCAGAGCAGAAGTCAATGCCCTTATAGAGAGACTCCAGATCTACAACTACCTGCTTCCAATCTTACCTCTCTGACCTCATCTGCCTTGCTTATGTCTCTCCAGCTGGAGAGAAAGGTATCCATTATTCTCTCTGCAATGCTGTTTACACTAGCTATCTACATAGATCTCTTTTATCTCCCTCCCTTCCTTCAAGTCTTTGCTCAAATATCACCTTTCTCAGGAAGGCTTTCTCCGGTCCACCTTATTTAAAATTGCAACCTCTCTGCACCGCAGAACTCCCTATCTCTCTTCTCTCCTTCATGCTTTTCCATAGCCCTTCTCATCTACTAACATCCTATCTCATTTACTTATTTTGTTTATACTATGGCTCCCTCTTCCAGAATGTAATCTCCACAAGGGCAGGGAACATTGTCTCTTTTGTTCCCTGCTGTAATCCCTAGCCTAACCCAGTTGAGGTGTGGGGGCAGTGCAGAAAGCAAACCACCCACGGTCCTGTGGAGGAACTGGGTCTCCCTGGGATTTCCATGTCTCCATCTTCTTTGTCCCTGGTTCATACTGCTCAGCTAAAAAAGGTTTTGGAGGAAAAACATTCTTTATGCAGCACAATCCATAAAAATAAAGCAGTGGGCAATAATAGAGCCCACTAATAGAACATTAGCAGGCTTGGCTGTCATCTTTGTTTTTAGTTAACATGAGCATTTCGGAGACATATTGAGGATCTATAGATTAATGAGTGGCAAAATCATTTGCTTTCATTCTCTAGAGACTCATTCAGTTAACCTTTATCTAAGAAGCAGTATATTATATTCGCAGAATATTTGAGAGAGGTGTAACAAACACTAGTTTGCAGAAACAACTCCTTCATGTAACAGAAATAGGAACTGATTGATGGGTTCTGCCAGGGTGATTGATCGTCCTTTCTTCTGTCCAAATTTGCTAGCTTGATTTTACGTTGACATTTCTTATGCAGTTCTCTCTGCCATGGGTTAATGGGAACTGGGACGTAGAGAGCCTCTGAAACTCATTATCTTGCATCATGGATGTGCTTTATGTGAACATTTTTTCCAGAGCTAAGATTCTAATTATAACAATGCTCACCTGCAGTGATGAACATCCAGAAATGTTCCCTGGGCCAGGAGTAAGAGTCTCAATGCCTAAGGCAGCACATGTGAAATGACACTGAATGTTCGTTTTGGTGCTGATAGTAGGTGGTTGCATACAGAATTACAATAACTGAGAACACAACCTGGGCCCTTCTGTAAGCCCAACAGGGAGAAACATTACCTTAAATTAAATTGCTAATGGATAGTAGCAGGAATAAAGATGCCAGCAATAGCAACCCTCACCTTTAGAGCTCTTTTCCCCTTCTGTAAATTTTAACTAAAATAGTAAAGGGGAAAAACTTCAACACCAAACCACAGAAGTGGAACATCTCAATCTCTGTGGCCATGGTATGCAGAAAACCCTGAGGAAAGGCCTGTTTCCATGGCAAAGTATAACCACTACATTATATAGTGTGACAAAGCAATAATACAGGGAGCAGGAGAAACACAGCGTTAAGTAGAGGTGACCTCTAAATACACAAACGTACTGTAAGAAATATCCATAAGAAATATCATGGCATCTTTAATTTGGGATTAAACAGATGTATTTAGTTGATATTAAAATACATTCATCATGAAAACTAATTTGTCTTTATTCTAAGCAAGTGATGGAAGAGGTGGAAAATTTTTGAAGGTAGGCCCAAAGGGAAACCCCAGAAAAGTCATGACTTACATCCATTTTCCATTCTTTTTACTTCATGTATTGATTAGCTGTACTGTCTCAGAGTGAGATGGATTAAAAAACAAAACAAAACTGAAAGCAGCTGTTTCAAAAAAGGTTTAGAGTAAAAAAATACACATTATGAGTGCAGTAAAGCTAGGGACCCACCGTGAAAATTCAGCTTCACAAATTTCATTCCTAGCATAATGCTGATGCAAAATTTCAGTGCAGGGCATTTGCCAAAGGGAGAGGAGGGAAAGGTTTACTATGAAATCCTTTGAAAGGACAGTACATTAACTACTGAACACTTACTGTATGCTAGACGCTGTAAGTGCGGCGAGGTAAAACTCTGAAAGCAAATCCCCCACAGGCAAGATGCAGTTTAGTGGGACAGAAGGATGAACCTGAACAATTACAAAACTGAGAGCAGGAAATACAGGTCTTTGCTCCTAGAGTGCTACTGAAGCAAAGGGAAAGGAACTATTGCTTCAGCATAGGTTTCTGGGAGATTACATGGATGTTGAGCGGTATCTTGAAAGATGGAGGAGCTCATTGTCTTTCTGGAAATGGAAGAGTCCAGAAAAGGTGATGGGCATTTGGTCTGACCACACCTAGCCATTGTGATCAGGTGATCTTCATTTCACATTCAGTGTCCTGCCTGGAAATTGTGCTCTGAACTTTTTTTTTTTTTTCAGTTTCCAAGAAACATAAATTTATTTTTTCATGAAATGTGTGTTCAACCAAACCTCACTAACACAACAATATTTAGTTCATTTTCCCACTTATTTTAAATGGAGGCTTTCAACCAGAGCTTCTGAATTAGCAAGGACCGCTATACCACGTGATGAAAATCTAGCTAAGCATAAGCAGAACTGAAATTTTATATAGCTAGAACAGCTTTCTTGTGCTGAGATGGGAGCATTTAAAAACATTATTTTTTTGAGGCGGGGAGGAAACACTTAAAAAAGCTGTTGGTGATTTCATGGTTACCAGTGCTGGGCCCAGGGGCTCCACACCTCTTTTTGTTTCTCTTACTTCCTGGCAGTTCCTCCCTGTGTCTGGTTTTTCACCATCTCCCCTCCTGGGGAGTAGCCCTTGGAACACTATGGTTACAAGCAAAAGAAACTTCCTGCTTAATTTGGAAAAGGTAATTTATTGTAAGGAATGGAGAACTCACTGGATTGAAAGAAAATCAAGAATTGGGTTTAAAAACAGTAGACACAGGGTGCTCTAGGGGGCCAGGCAGCAGGAACTCATGGGCAATCTTTTCAGGATGCCCCTGCAGGGCCAATAAGCTCCAACACTTTTTTACTTTTTTGTGACATTTCATTCAAATTTCTGAGGCCTGGGAAAGAGACAGACAGTCCTCCTTGGACCATGTGGTTTGTTCTAAAAGAGGCAAGAATCCCTTCCCCCAGTGGAAATCAGGCTGCTGCACTGAAGGACATCCTCTTTCCTCTTCAAGGAAGTTCTTCTTCTAGAACTAGGGTAACATCCTTAGAGCAAACTTCCATTCAGGACTCTTGATGATGCTCTTTTTGATCAACATGATCAAAACCAGTTTCTGTGATGATCAAAGAGAGATGGAGTGCTTTTCCTGAAGCATTCAGGACATGTGGCTGGGGAGAGCAGTACCTTAAAGACCCACACTACAAATGAGCATAACAGCACCAAATAACTAAGGAAGGGGAAACCCCAGTCTATCTGACAGGCAAAGGTGACCCTTGAACATTTTAAGGGTTTCAGGGTAGTGAGTTTCATCTAGACTTGTTGATATCTGGAATTTGGGTCTTTCATTATGAAAGACAAATGGTGAAGAAAGTAGGTATATAAGAAACCTGGAAAACTCAACCCAGAAGATGACAAGATGGCAGCATTGCAGAGGTGAGTTCAAATCTGGTTCTTGGTTGGGTTAACAAATTCACTATGTTTTGAGGACAAGGATGCCTACTCTTACCACTCCTGTTCAACATGGTACTAATATTCCTAGCCAGAGCAAGCAGGCAAGAGAAAGAAATAAAAGGCATCCAAATAGGAAGACAGGAACTCAAACTATCTTTGTTTGCAGATGATATAATTCTACACCTGGAAAACAACACCCTCTCTCCAAAAGTTCCTATATCTGATAAATAACTCCAGCAAAGTTTCAGGATAAAAATTAATGTACAAAAATCACTAGCATTTCTGTATAAGTACTGCATGCTAACTGACTGCACCACTGGAGCATGCTAAAAATCACCAGCATTTCTAAACACCAACAATGTCTAAGCTGAGAGCCAAATCAACAACACAATCCCATTCATAATAGCCACAAAGGAAGAAAATACCTAGGAATACAGCTAACGAGAGAGGTGAAAGATCTCTACAATGAGAATTACAAAACATTGCTCAAAGAAATCATAGATGACACAAACAAATGGAAAAACATTCTATGCTCATTGATTGGAAGAATCAATATTGTTGAAATGGCCATACTGCCCAAAGCAATTTACAGATTTAATGCTATTCCTATCAAATTACCAATGACATTCTTCACAGAATTAGAAAAAGCTATCTTAAAAATTATATGGAACCAAAAAAGAGCTCGAATAGCTAAGGCAATCCTAAGTAAAAAGAACAAAGCTGGAGGCATCATGTTATCTAACTTCAAACTATACTACAAGGCTACAGTAACCAAAACAGAATGGTACTGATACAAAAACAAATATACCTATGGACACATAGACCTATGGAACACAATAGAGAACCCAGAAATAAAGCCACCCCCAAACCATCTGATATTCAACAAAGTCAACAAAAAACAAGCAATGGGGGAAAAGACTCCCTATTCAAAAAATGGTGCTTGGATAACTGGCTAGCCATATGCAGAAGATTGAAACTGCGTCCCTTCCTTACTCCATATACAAAAATCAACTAAAGATGAATTAAAGACAAATGTAAAACCAAAAACTATAAAAACTCTGGAAGATAATCTAGGAAATACTGTCTGGACATTGGACTTGGCAAAGATTTCATGATGAAGATGCCAAAAACAAATGCAACAAAAACAAAAATTGACAAATTGGACCTAATTAAACTAAAGAGTTTCTGCACAGCAAAACACACTGTCAACAGAGTAAACAGACAACCTACATAATGGGAAAAATATTCACAAACTAAGCATTCAACAAAGGTATAATATCCAGAATCTATAAGGAACTTAAATTAACAAGCAAAAAACAACCCTATTAAAAAGTGGGCAAAGGACATGAACAGACACTTTTCAAAAGAAGACATACACATGGCCAAGAAGCATATTAAAAAAATGCTCAACATCATTAATCATTAAAGAAATGCAAATCAAAACCACAGTGGGATACCATCTCAAGCCAGTCATAATGGCTATTATAAAAAGTAAAAAAGTAACATGCTGGTGAGGTTGCAGAGAGAAGGGAATGCTTAGACACTGTTGGTGGAAATGTTAATTAGTTCAGCCATTGTGGAAAGCAGTGAAGTGATTTTTGAAAGAACTTAAAACAGAAGTAACATTTGACCCAGCAATTCCAATACTGGCTATATACCTAAAGTAATATAAATCATTCTACCATAAAGACACATGTACATTGATATGGTTTACCTGTGTCCCCACCCAAATCTCATCTTGAGTTGTAGTTTCCATAACCTCCACGTCTCGTGGGAGGGAGCCTATGGGAGGTGATTTAATCATGGGGCGGTTACCTTCATGCTGTTCTCATGATAGTGAGTTCTCACAAGATCTAATGGTTTTATAAGGGGCTTTCCCCACTTTGCTCAGCACTTCTCCTTCCTGCTGTCATGTGAAGAAGGACATGTTTGCTTCCTCTTCCACCATGATTATAAGTTTTCCAAGGCCTCCCCAGCCATGCTGAACTGTGAGTCAATTAAACCTCTTTTCTTTATAAATTACCCAGCCTTGGGTATGTCTTTATTGGCAGCATGAGCATGAACTAATACACATGTGTATGTTCATTGCAACACTATTCACAACAGCAAAGACATGGAATAAACCTAAATGCCCTTCAACAGTAGGCTGGCTAAAGAAAATGTGATACATGTACACCATGGAATACTATGCAGCCATAAAAAAGAATGAGATAATGTCCTTTGCAGCAACATATATGGAGCTGGAGACCATAATCCTATGTGAACACGGGAACAGAAAACCAAATACCACATGTTCTCACATATAAGTTCAAGCTAAACATTCAGTACACATAGACACAAAGAAGGGAACAATAAACACGAGGGCCTACTTAAGGGTGGAGAATGAGAGGAGGGTGAGGATCAAAAAGCTACCTTTGGGTACTATGCTTATTACCTGGGTGACAACATAATCTGTACACCAAACCCCTGTGACACACAATTTATGTATCTAACAAATCTGCACATGTTCCCCTGAACCTAAAATAAAAATTAAAAAACAAAACAGAACAAGTTCACTGTGTTTGGGGTATGTAATGTATAAAATGGCATGTTACTCACCCCTTGTGTACACAGTCCTCAAGTTACTTAAAGTTTATGAGCCATTATGAAACTCTGTAGGAATTCATGTGATAGACTCGAAGGTGAAATCAATTAGGGAGCAAACAGACAAATTCCTTTGTCCATTTGGGTGGTCCCACATATCAGGCCATAGCTATGACGGAAAATGTTTCCTGACTTCCTCACACCGTTCACATTCCTCATTCTGAAACATTGTACCAATGTGTTCCACGCCATGTTTCTCAACTTCTTCTTGAGCTTCCAACTTTGGGATCATAGGACCACTTTCCTGTTTGGGGTTTTACCTTTACACTTGACTTTGCTCTCGGGCTTGGACCTTTGCATTCCTCCTTGAGTCCAAATCAGATTCCTACCAGTTACTACTTTCAGCTGTCTTGATTAGCACCCCAAGTCATTAGGATTGGATTTGGACCCTATAATTTGAGTGACAAATGCTCCAATCAGGTGCTGTGACCCCTCAGGATCCAGGCAATGACAAAGGTGCTTGCGTTACTTAAATGTTAATTCAGACAAGGCAGTTCAGTGGGGAGTCATCCCTTTGCCCCATGTGTGTCTTCTAGTGTTTATGCATAAACACTCTGTACTTTCCAATAATTTATCTCTCTTCTTTTACCATTTCATTAAACTGCCAGGCAATATTTTTGTACGCTTTCGAAAAGCTCTGTGAAGGCTCCTCTCAGTGATGGGTGAAATGATTTCTAAAAATAACCTGCAAATCAATTTGTTCAGCTTGTAGCTTGTATAAATCTTGAAGTAAGGTGCTATTAAATGTGCAAAATAAAATATTTTAGTTTAGAATATGTTACTAATACCCTGTGAAAAGAGCCCTGGATTTAGAAAACAGGACTTGATAATCCTGGCTTTATGGATTACTGATTGTGTGGCTTTAGGCACATCATATAACTTCTCCAGAGCCTCAGTTTCTTTGATTGCAAAATGAGAGAATAACATCTCCCTCATTGTATTGTGGCAAAGTACAATGAGAAAACATGAAAATGGTGCCGATAGAAAGCTGGGTATCATTTGGTAGACTTACTACACATTTGTTAATCTTTGTTTGAACACAAAACCTAAAAGTGATTCCAAGTGGTCACTGGGGTATACGGAAAAGCTGTAGGAAAGTTTACTTTTTTAAAAGAGTTGCATAGAAGAAAAACAAATAAACAAACAAAGAAAAAGAAAAAAGCTGCATTTCAGTTAAGTTGATTAGAAAGAAAATTTCCTTAGAATGAGTTTTGTTTTTATCTTCATTTTAAAGACGCAAAGCAGAATGTGTTGCTGGTGAATAGCTTTCATTTAGGAAATGCACTAGGAGTGCATTTGCAGAAATTTTTGAATATTATTTTACTGATATAAGTTTCTTATGTGGCCCCAACATACATGTCTTTCCCTAAGCCAGAGGAATGCCTCTTATTTTGCATGTCCCTGGATGTCATGCTCAGAGATACCAGAATTTAAATTCTTTTAGTCTGTTACTTGAATAAATACATTCTCATAGTGTTAAGCTCAAATTGTTATTGAGTACATAATATATATTACCTCAGTCCAAATTTTACCCAAACATGAAACTTTAGATTCTATGAAACAGATTAATATACATTTATCAAAACTCTAAATTTATAATGAAAGTCCCTTTGCTGAGAGAAAAACCAGCATATTAAGCATTGCTTTAATCCCCAGCTATTTTCCTAGTTGTTTTACTTTTATTATTTCATCACATTTTCAATATGACAAATATCATCATTGCCATTTTACAGATAAGGTAACTGAGGCTGAGTGAAGTGAATTAAGTGGCCTAAGTTGTAAATGGTACAGCTTTCTTGGCTCCTTAGCCAGTGCGCTTCTCCACGGAGAAGTGTAGTGGTTACACCAGGACTCCCGAAGAAGGAAAAAAAGAGCAAATAAATCAGCCATTTATTCTACATTTCTGCTGTTTTGAGCTTTTCTCAAAAGGCCATATTCTTAGTTAACTCAATTTAGTCTCAATAAGATTGATACAGCTCCTATGATTTGATATTCTGACTAGTAAGGGGAGCTGCTGAAAGCATTTTGGATATTAAGGAATTATTGGGCACTTCTTTCAACATGTCTGAATAATGCTCAGAATATTCATTTTCCTACAGAGTACGGGAGTGTGATAGATGACGTCATGTTTATTACAGTTTGCAGGGAATAAATGCCACAGGCCCATTGACATGATGGGGAAAGGGCTTGTCAGTGTGGCACATCTAATAAAATCTTCATCATAAACAATGGCTTCCACTTCTGGCCATGTCCAACGTGTAAGGCCCTCACCTGGATCTGATATTTTCTCCTGCCCAGCACCTACCTCTCCTCTTTTTAAAATAGCATCTCAAGTGTCTTAGAGGCTCTCTCTGTTTGGGTTAATTTTAAGTGATACATAAAATTGACTGGGCCAAGGGATGCCCAGATAGCTGGTTAAACATTACTTCTGCGTGTGTCTGTAAGGGTGTTTCTGCAAGAGATTAGCAATGAATTGGCAGGCTGAGTAAAGCAGATAGCCCTCTCCAATGTGGGTATGCATCATCCAACCTACTGAGTGCCTGAACACAATAAAAAGGCAGAGGACAGAACTGGAACCTTGATCTTCTACTGCCCTCAGTGCTCCAATTCTTAGGCTTTTCGAATTTCCAGACAGACACCAGCTTTTCTGGGTCTACAGCTTGTAGATGCCAGATCATGTGATTTCTCAGACTCCATAATTGTGTGAGCAATAACCTAATATCTTTTAGTAAATCTCTCTCTTTCTCTCTGTAGCTTTATACATGTAGCTTTATACAAACACACACACACACGCATGCATACACACACACACTTCTCCTATTGGTTCTATTTCTCTGGAGAGCTCTGACTAATACACCCTTTCTCCTACTGTGGGTCCATTTGATTTAGTAGGGGATGGATCCCACCCTCGGCTTCATGAGGATGCCTGATTCAGGCTCATTCAGTAAGTATGCCCCACCTCTGGGCTGTAGGGCTTGCAGGGACTGGTAAGAGGCTGGGCACTTGACTCAAACTGGTGAAATGCTGAGATTGTTGGAGGAAGCACTGGAAACAGGAGTTGTCTTTCCTCTGGGGATGGTAAGCTGATGAGATGTAAGCTAAGATCTACTGGTGGCTTTCTTGTTTACTGTACAAGGAACCTGCCTGAGAATAGAACTAACTGACAGAAAAGCAGAGTTGAATGCAAAAGACACACAGAAAGAGGTAAAGGCCAAATGGTACTGCTTGAGGCCTCCTTAGATCTAGCCATTCTGAAGCTACTGGACAATTCAGTTTCATAAACTACTGTGGCTTTTCTCTTTTTTCCTTTTTGCATAAATGAACACAAGTGATTCCGTAGGCTTTTATATATTCAGTCTGGTTCCAAATCCTTTTCCTCTATAATTCACTAGATTACACCTGATGCTGAATAATGAATATGCATAGTACACAGTGGATTTCGATAGAATGGAAAAGTGGATCAACTGGAGTAGTACAGCCACCACTAAGGGAGGTGTATTTTGTGTGTGTGTGTGTGTGTGTGTGTGTGTGTGTGTGTGACACAGAGAGAGACAGAGAGAGAATGTGTATTGGCAAAAGAAAAAGACAGTGTCACATTCAAACAACAGGTTCGTATGACAATTAGTTAAATAATGAAAACCTTTGAAGCTGCCCAAGATAATTTCAGGCCCCAGACGTCCAGCACAAGGTGTTCCACTCAATTTTAGTCCACTGGCAACACTGAAACATCCTCCTTTGAAGGTGTGAACAAGAAAGGATGAGAAGAGCCCTCACAAATATAGGATGCACCTGCATGTAAGGGAAACTTTGGAAGGGTCTTTAACTACCTCAAACAAAAAAGTAAGTTCAATAGACAAAGGCCTCCAAGGATTGAACAATGCACAGTGTAGCCACATGCCAGCCCCCTGATACTCACACTAGCGGGGCTCCCACAGGACAGGGCCAGGCTGTGAAATCTCCCATGGGCAGAAAAAAGATGTGAAGAGAAGAGGCTATCAGAAAATGAAGAAAAGGATCATAGGGAATCAATCTTTGGAAAAGCAGGGCTCAAGGTGACTGAAGACCACAGTGATGGTTGTGTTCATTTGCCCTCAGTCATCCATGCACTACCATCACAGTTTTGCCATAGCTGGGTTCTATCTCTGCGATTATTAACCTAGTACTTTAAGAGTACTTTAAAGGACTCACTTTTCTTTCACTTCCTCGTTGCTTCTAAGCAATAACTTTTGAGAAATGGGTTTATTTCTCTGGTTAAAAGTATAGAACCAGTTATATACTTTCCTAGTATATGTTAAAATAAGCATATAATCATTAAAAATGTACCACCTAAAATCTTTTCAAATGTCACAGTACTGGATTCCACTCATTGGGCAACATTAGTATATAGGACAAGGACTGGAGTTCAAGTCAAGACAAGGATGAGGATAAAAGTTGCTTCCCTTGAGATGCTGATATTGTCCAGGTATATCAGTTTCATCACTGCTTTCCTGAAAGCTCTACCCCTCCCCTCTGCTTAGGGCACTCCAATGCCTTTATACTACAAGGGAAGATTGTTTGCAAGCAAACACTGGAATTATAAAAATGAGTAAAACGGTCAAATGTGGAGCTTTTAACAAGAGGTAAGTACATTATTGTTACCTCCTGTCTTCAGAAAGGGCTAAAGAATGACCAAGGAGTTCACTGCATTAACCTATCTGTAAAAGCAGTAGATACCAAATGTCATACTTATGTCATAGATGAATGGCAATTATGTATGCATAACTAAAAGTATAATTTAAAAAATTCTCTCAAGGCTTATCAGGAAACCACATTAAGCAGAACAAGTCATCTATCTTTAAAAGCCATGAACTATCTTGTCAAGTCACAAAACAGTTGCCACTTGAACTCTGGGAACAGACTTTCAAAGACAGATTCCTACAGGTTTTTTTCCATTAGAATTTTACAGACACTAATAATGACCTCACTAGATTTTCTTTTGATTCATGCTAGAAAAAATAGACTGTAATTTAGATATTGTTTGAAGACAGACTGTAATACCATATGACAAAATTGAAGCTACCTTATTAAAGTTTTTTTTATTCTTTAAATTTCATGTTTAGCTTCACTGTGGATAAAATATGCCAGCAGTAAAACATGAAACACGGCCTTCTCTTTGAATTGCAAAGAAAAGATGCTTTATCTATTTTGTGACTTCAGGTGAAGTAATGGTTTCTCATCCTTCCAATAATCACTCTTTATCCACTCAGCCTGCTTTATTTTTCTTCCTAGCACTTGTCACTATGCATCACATTCTTATTTGCTGTGTTTATTGTCTCCTTCCTCCACCAAATGTAAGCTCTATGAGGGCAGGGACTTTATATTAGTCATGTAGTCTCCCAGCACCTAGCAAAATGCTCAGTACATAGGAAGTGCTCGATAAAAATTTGTTAGATGAATGAATGTTGATTAATGACCAAACGTTTACAATTAGCAAATTGTCTCATTTTTCAAGCTTTACTCATCAGCTTCAGATCCAAAAAATACATACTTGTTAGCCATTTGACCTTAGGCAAGTCACTTAACCACATAACTTCTAACACGTTGTGTTTCTGTCTATAAAATGGGGACATTATTGACTGATAGGGCATTTGTGAGCATAAAATGAGGTAACATCCATGAAAGTGTTGGTTTGTCTATCTTTTATTTATTTACTTATTTATTTTTATTATTATTATTCTTTAAGTTCTAGGGTACATGTGCACAATGTGCAGGTTTGTTACATATGTATACATGTGCCATGTTGGTGTGCATATACCCAAAGGATTATAAATCATGCTGCTATAAAGACACACGCACACGTATGTTTATTGTGGCACTATTCACAATAGCAAAGACTTGGAACCAACCCAAATATCCATCAATGGTTTGTCTATCTTTGTAACCAGGTCTCTGATCATTCATTTGTCTATATATGAATGCAGCCTGTTGGCAAAGGATTTGGTCCATGGTAGGTGCACCATGACTGTTTACCAGTTTATTAATTTTTAATTTTAATTTTGCTACAGGAAGTAATGATTTCCTTTTCAGTTGTTGATGGCCCTGTCTAAAACCAAGGACAAGAAATCACTAGATGAAAGCATTGCCTTTATATACCTAAACTCTTACTCTTTATATATCTTCAATATAAAGAGATTTAAAAATGGTGTTTTTTCCAATCAAGTACATTTAGAGGACAAAAATAAGAAAAGGACATCGACAAGACTGATAAGCACTAAAGTCATCCTCCCTGTCCCTCCTAAAAGGTCAGTTTCATTTTGTTTTTAAGATGCTTCTCATGTACAGAAGACAGTGTTGGGAAAAGATGAGTTTGATTTTTATAAAGGTGATTCCCGAGGCACTCTTTATTTATTTATTTATTTATTTATTTATTTAAAATAACTTCTTCCCTTTCTTCTTTCCTTTCTTTTTCTTTCTTTTTACCTGTCTTTGTTCATTAACTAGAATTAAATTAAGTTTTTGGTTATTTTCCACAAGCAAGATAAATATCTAAAAAACAGATAGGTTGGGGGAGGAAAAATGGTCAATAGAAACTTTCTTAGAAGATGAAAATGTATGTTAAATCCTCTTCAAATTATAATTTTCAAATTCTCACCGCTAAGACAAAATTAATTAGTTCAACTAAAACAGAGTTGCCAATTAAAACATGGTTAACTAGGATTCTCTAAAAAAAAAAAAAAAAATCCCAAATCTTACACTGTTCATTCTAAATAAACATGCTTTTAAAGATTAGGAAAATAATTACCTATTTGCACAGGAAAATAATAAATGATGAAATCTCAACAGATAGGGTAAAGATATCATAATATTATCTTAGCAATTGGCTCAATCACTTCCCACTCAGTTTAAACGCTTCAATAAAAGGTATTTTATACAAGGAAAGTCCTAAATCAACGTTATTACAGATTACATTTATGTAAGTATTTGTTCTCTCACTAATGGAAGATTTCCTCTCTAATTTTTTCTAAACAATTTGTTAACCGGAGAAGAGGAAAACAAAATATTTTTTTCTAATATTCTATCGAGGACTTATAATTTATTTTACATTTATTCTCTGATAAAGAAAAGGCTACAGGGAAACTAGCAGGCGAAAGACTTTCTAAATGTAAATGCTGCCCAAAGAAAAAAAGAACTGTGATTAGATTATTACGCATAATATGCATCAAGGGTTAAAATTCATATACGGAGAAATGCATGTCAATTGCACATATTTTAAAATTCACTTTAGGAATTTATCATAAAGAGTTCAGATATGCACAAAGATAAACTTCAAAGGATAATCATGGCAATATTAGTTACAGAGGTAAAAGAATACAAATCCTTGTTTCCCACAGCATGCAGGCAAGTGAGACTACCCTATGGAGACAGGAGGCTGAGCATCTGCAGAATTTAAACTAGGAGGCTTGGACTCAGGGATACCAAACACAGCCAAGGGCAAGCATGGCATACAGAGTGAAAATGGAGGAACTGTGCAAATTGCTGTACTAGGCCCCTCATCAAGTTGATTTCCCTGTGTTTTTCTTTTTCCTCCGGCAAAGATGGGAGCTGGGGAGAAGCAAATGAACCCAGAGAGAAGGCCGTTGGGGATTTAAATTTGGGGCAAATAAAAAGGCCGGCCAGCCATATATTTATCCTAGAGCAGCAGTTCTAACTGGAATGGGGCGGGGGTGGGCTTCCCCAGGGGATAGAGACATTTTTGATTTCCATAACCGGAGGGGCATGGTGCTACTGGCATCTAGTGGGTAGAGGCTAGGGAAGCTGCTAAACATCCTATAATGCACAGAGCAACAAAACAGCCCTCACAACAATGAATTAACCAGCCCCAAATGTCAGGAGTGCCACTGTTAAGAAACCCTGTAATAGAGTGAAGCCCACAGTTCACACCTGTCCCACGCCTCCATTACTCACACAGGACTTCCAAAGGCTCTTTTGGGCTTTACCCTTAAATACGATTGGCTTGCCTTTTACCAGACACTTGAGGAAAGCTCTCACAATGAAAGTCAAGACAAAAACCCACAAACATCAACCAAACAACTGAATAAGAAAAAAAGTATTGGAGAAAACAGAAACCATTAAAAATCTTAAGAAGAAAAACTGTAATTGATACAACCCACTCTGAAATACAATTTGGCAATATCTAGCAAACTTGAAGCTAAACCCACCTGAAACCCAGCAATTCTGCTTGTAGGGATTTGTCTCAGAGAAATTCTTGTACATGTCACTAGGAGACATGCACAGATTATTCATAGCAGCATTGCTTGTTAGTAGCAAAAAAACAAAAAACAAAAAACAAAAAACCTAGAAAAAATCTAATCATTCACCGAAAGAGAATGGATAGATTGATTATAGACTATTCATATAATTGAAGGCCAAAATCACTTAAAATGAATGACTTAGAGCTAAGTATCTCAATACAGATATACTTCATAAATATAATGTTGACTTAAGGAAAGCAAATTACAGGGGACCACATTCATTAAGATACTATACAAAGTTAACAAGCTTTGAATAAATACATGCAACAACTTTACTATATCTACTTTAAGGCAGGGGTCCCCAGCCCCTGGGCTGTGGACCAGTACCAGTCTGTGGCCTGTTAAGAACCAGGCTGCACAGCAGGAGGTGGGCAACGGCTGAGTGAGCATTACTGCCTGAGCTTTGTCTCCTGTCAGATCAGTGGTGGCATTAGAATCTCACAGGAGCAGAAACCCTATTGTGAACTGCGCATGTGAGGGATCTAGGTTGTGTATTCCTTATGAGAATCTAATGCCTGATGATCTGAGGTGGAACAGTTTCATAGCAAAACCATCCTCCCCACACCCCTAAGCCCCAACCTCTGTCTGTGGAAAAACTGTCTTCCACGAAACTGGTCCCTGGTGCCAAAAAGGTTGGGACCATTGCTTTAAGGATTCATACTCGTCTACCAAATCTATAAGGCAATACATTTTAGCTATCCTCAAGATGGGAAAAACAGGGAAATCAACTTGATGAGGGGCCTACTACAGCCATTTGCACAGCTCCTCCATTTTCACTCTGTACGCCATGCTTGTCCTTGGCTGTGTTTGGTATCCCTGAGTCTGGGAGGTTGGCAGGAAGGAAAGTAACTGGGATGTGTATTCAGAGAACTTTGAGTATGTGATGTTTTATTTCTTAAGCTGCATTTTGGGTCTACTGGTGTTTGCTATATTATTCTATATCTTTTGTATGTTTTAAATTACATTAAATAAAACCTATTTTTAATATCATCAGAAAGATAAAAGAAAATATTGCATCCAGGAAAAAGTAATGTCTCATTCATGAAGCAGGAATTTATTTCCACAAACACAGTAGTTCTAAGAAAATCTAATGTGTAGTAAAGCTATTACATGCTTTAAAATATAAAATTAAAATGTATAGGCTTTCTTTAAAACATTTGTAATTTAATTTCAAATATATAATTTAAATTTAACCGTAATGGCATCATTTTAGAATTGAGTTTTTCTTTTCTAATAACAAGGTATATAAGGTAACTTTGTCATGTACCTGGTTTGAAAATGTTATAATAGATCCCAATACGTCACATGCCATGTCGAGCTATTTTCTTTTAAGTGTTCTTAATACTAAGCATTGGGGTAAATTTTTAATTGCTAAAAAGTATAACTGATTATATTTGAAATATTTAGCAGTTATGATCCACAATAACAATTCTAGGAAATTAAAAAAATAACATGTTAGTCAATGTTTTAATTAATATATTAAGAACCTACACAAGTGATTGCATCAGTGGCTATTGAAATTGAAATAACGACTTCTGAAATTATTTTAAAAATATCTTTTTCTAAGAACATATGGACACATGGTGGGGAACAACACACACTGGGGCCTGCCGGGGGTGCAGCGGGAGGGAGAGCATCAGGAAGAATAGCTAGTGGATGCTGGACTTAATATTCAGGGGATGGGTTGATCTGTGCAGCAAATCACCATGGCACATGCTTACCTACGAAACAAACCTGCACATTCGGCATATGTACCCCAGAATTTAAAATAAAAGTTGAAGAGAAAAAAATCTTTTCCTTGGCACTATTTTGTTCTAACCAGAGAACTAATTTAGGAATTGAGAAAAGCATAAAAAGTATCTGTTCTTTTTAATTGCATAAATAAGTGATACAAAAAAAGTTCTGAGTGAGTTCTATAAGTAAATATTTTAATTTCCTTACACTGGCTTAGCTAAAATTATCATTTTGTCATTTTAGAAATATTGTATTATTATACCAAGTAGTGAAACATTTAAAAATATACATTTAGCAGGTTAAAATAATCATGTTCATCTTTTAAAGAAAAAGATCCTCAAAGAAGACACAATTCATACTTTCCATTTTTCATTGACATCATTAAGTACTCATTTAAATTAGTTTTGGAAACTGAAATAACTTTACATTTTTTTGATATGGTGGCAAAGTTCACCTGAAAAAACAATTTCTAATTTAATCATTCCTTCATACATGGTATGTTCCCTCTAAAAGTGACAACTCTATACTTCTAATATATGTAAATATATATTAAGATCATGGCCAATAACAAAACAAAACAAAAATGAACAAAAATGTTTTAATATGGAAACATTTTTATGAAATTAAATTTCCCTGGCTAGTTATTGAAATTTATCTTATTTAAATGATTTAAGTTTATTCTAGCAAGTGCTTCTAAGGTGGAGATGCTAATATAGGTTGAGCATCCCTAATCTGAAAACCCAAAATCTGAAATGCTTCACACCTGACCTCATGTGACAGTTCTCAGTCAAACTGCAGCGAAAACTTTGTTTTATACAAAAAATTAACAAAAATATTGTATAAAATCACCTTCAGACTATGTGTATATGAAACATAAATAAACTTGATGTTGAGACTTGGGGTCTAATCCCCAAGACCTATCATTATATATGTATATGTAGATATTTCAAAGTCCAAACAAAAAAATCTGCAATCCAAAACACTTCTGGTTCCAAGCATTTTGGATAAGGGACAGTCAATCTGTATAGCTGTGTCTACAAAAATAAAATGGTAACCAAGAAGACCTCTAAAATTAGATTTGTAAAATCTCCTTCAGCTCTAATATTTCATTTACTCATCCCTTCATCTTTAATGACTTCAGTCATTCATTTGTTGACTCCTTTTAGAGACTTCCTTTGTGCCATGCAGTGTGCACTCTGGGGATATAAAGAGAAACAAAAGAAATTTGCTTTAGCTATAGTACATCAGTATGAAAGGTGGGAAGGGATCACAAATCCAAATATCAAATACACACAGAATTCACTCTCTGTATTGCAGAAGGAAAGGAATCCTGCCTAGGTGACATGGACCCACCCATAGAGACCTTTTGTATGGGAATTGTACCACTGCTCTAGCACTTTGCTCACAAAGTATGGCATATCACACTTCCATTCCTTTATAGTGGAAGACATGGAGGCACAGAGAGGTGAGAGAACTTGTCGAAAGTCACAGAGCAAGTTAGAAGGCCAAAATCAGAATATACGGTCTATTGTAATATTTTCAACAAATGTATTGAGAACTTCGCAAGTGTCTGGCTTAGAACCAGGAATGGGGACTACAAAGATGAATAAGATGGAATTCCTGCCTAGAGGTGCTTATGTTCTGGTGCTGGCAGTTCCCAGACTCGGGGGTTCTGGCAATTACTGTAACAGCTGACAGCCGATTGTCTTGGTACCTACTGCTGGGTCTCTGAGTACTGTGTTAGCATATGAACAAACATGGAACTGCATGGGGACAAGAACTGCTGGCAAAGTAAACATGGGGAAACATATTCAGTGTGGCTGTAATCTGTAAAATGCAAATTCAAAGAATTTGTTTCTACCTATCCATCTGCAAAAGTCTTAAAAACACTCAAAATGGAGAAATTGGCCCTCTCATCCACTGCTGTTGGAAATAAAAATTTTGTGTTTAGATACCAAAGTTGCAGCATTATGTACAAGCTTATAACCAGGAACAATTATGTTCAACAGTAAGTGAATAATGTTTCACTAAATTACGGTTACATTCATGCAATATTATGATACATGAGGCAGTTTCTTAACATTACTTAATGACCTAGGAAAATATTCATCATCCAATGTTAATTAGAAAACCAGCATATTAAACTATATATGACATGCATTTTCTAAAAATACTTTTCTAAAAATACAGTATGGATGCATATCTGTATCATAAACACTGGAAAGAAATGTATCAAATTAATACTTGTGATTATTTCTGGGGGATGGTATTACAGATGATTTTTATTTTTCTCCTTTGTATGTTTTCCAAATTTTCTGCAAGGAGATTCCATTATTTAATAATTTAGAAAAAATAAAAGTAAGTCTTAAATTTTTTTTTCTGACTAGATGATTCTCTGAAATAAACTAACTGCTCCTGACTGGTTTCAGGACACCAATGACTCAGCCCCTTCTGGTTAGGACACACGGGTGCACTAGAGAGGTCCTGAGACCTGAGCTCCATGACCCAGATTTGTTTTGCTGCTTACTGGCTGTGTCTTTCTGGGCAAAAGAGTCCCGAGCCTCTGTAATTGTATTTGTAAAATGTGGCAATTGATGTCTGCCTCACAGATGAAGTTTAAAGACAGTATAAGAAAAATGCTTTGAAAAGTACTATATAAATACAAGCTATGTCTCACCTGAGACATAGATAAGACAGAGTACACACTCAAATCCCAAATGACCAACTTCTTGGTTTTATGACATCACTTAAATGACAGAACCTCTTTGAGCCTTAGCCTCACAATTTGTCAAGTAGAGATATTACTGGCTTCTTCAGAAGGTGGATGTGAACTAAACACCTTTTGCAGGACTCAGTAAATGTTAGCTTTCTTCCTTTCTTAGGCTCTGTCTTTCCCCACTCCACTCTTACTCTGAAACAAGGATTTAAAAAAATGCTCTGGCATCAGCACTTTCTATTCTAATTTTAAAGCATATTATTTACTTTGATTTTTTTGATATGTTAAAAATGTATGGATTCTTTTTCCTTTCTCCACCCTTTTACGGTTTGGACAAATAGCAAACACAAAGTAAGCAGAACTTGGGAAAATCAATGTGAGGACTGTGGACAAATTTTATGGGGCCATTTGAGCCTGAAGTTTTCCACAGAAAGCTCTTAAACTCTAAGCACTTTCCTTTAGGGCAGGCAGAGTAGGAAGGGTAAGAACGTCCTTGCTTTGGTAGGCTGAAATTATTTCAGCAATTAGATCTCCCTAGATTCTGGATTTATCTAAATATACCTGTGACATTCTGTAAATGTGCAGAACTCAGAATTTCTCAGGCCTGGTTTCTGTAGTGTCAACTGACAACCACATGCCTTGAAATTTTGTTTCCTTTAATTAACCTTCTCCATTTTCAAATCAATTTTCTCACTTCCTCATGGTGTTACTGCTATTCTAAGGAATGCAGACCTAAGGGATCAACATTTCAAGACTCCAAAGGTTCGTATGCCAAGCCTGGAACTTTGTACACAAATAGATATCCAAGAATACTCGCTGTTCATTCTGTACACCCAAACTTAAAAATTCAAGAGCTAAGATTAAAGTATCAGAGGATTGAGTCCTAATTTACTATTTGAAATCTGGTCTACCTTGTATAAGAATCTTTTCTTGTGGGAATGTTGAAGATTTTTGAGAAAGAGAACAACCCACTGAAGGTCCTCCCTGTTTAGGGAAGATTAACCTGTTAGGTGCTAGTAGATTGATTGAAGGGGATGATCTGCATGTACCATGACTATGAAGACAGATTAAAAAGGAAGAGGCAGATAAAAGACATATTGTAGCGGAATCCGCTAGTGCCCAGTCCATTTTTCCAGAGTCTTAGCACTTCACTGTGTTCTGGCTGATTTCTAACTGCCAGCGTCTACCCACCTTTAGTTGAGTGCTAAGGAATTCATACCCCCATGCCAAGCAGCATTCAGTCAATGACCGGTAGGAGTTGATACATAAACAGTCCAGCTACCCTGCACTTTGGGTGGAAGAACTCTGAGCTGTGTTGTATTAGTTTCCTACTGTTGCTGTAAAAAAATTACCAAAAACTAAAGAGGCCTAAGGAAACATGAATTTATTACTGAACAGTTCTGGAGGCCGTAAGTTTGAAATAGATCTTATTGGGCTAAAATAAAGATGCAGGTTTGAAGATAGTACACTATTGCTTTGAAGGATGCTGACCAATCTTCTGGTACAAGTAGACCCAAGCTGTGGCCAGCTTATTCTTTGAAGGAGCCTTCTTGAACTCCTCTTCTCTTTATAATCAAAACCAAGACAGGAGAATGTGCTGGTGAAAATTCCTCCACACTATGCTGAAATCAATCATATCAGGCCTCATCTTAATCCCACTTAATTTAACTTAATCCTGCCATTTGATTTAATCCATCTAATTTAATCCCACTTTGGCACAATCCGAATCTAGAATACTTGAGTCAAATCATCTAATACTCCAAGACTAGCAGTAGCCTACCCTGGATGGAAAACGATAACAAAGTTACAAGGTACATAGAGTCAGAATCTCTTGTTTTTCATTCTGGCTATAAAAAAACCACAAGATCTTAGACTAATCACTTAATCTCTCTCTGACCGATTTCATTTCTTCATGTAAAGACAGAATTAATAAAACTCCTTTTTTGAGAGATTTCAGAGTTAAATGGAAAACTGTGAACTTGCTTTGAGTTCTAATACAATAGCACTAATCATGATGATTTGAAGGACAGTAAACCTTTTGTTTTTCCCATGAATGCAGGTTTTAGTCAAATGCCAGCATTCTCTGTACACTTGGTGCTCCTAAAATGTTTATTGTTTTTCATAATGAAGAATAATGTCTTATGCAAAGCAATCTATTCACAAACCTTCTCCCAGTTGGAACTGATATATGTTGAGCCATCTCAGTTATTCTGATAAAGCCCCTCACTACATTTGTATCTAACTTCATCACAAACAAATTATCTCGATACACTTTGGGGTTCTGCAAGATTTAACAACAGATGGTGACTTGTCGCATAACAGAAAACTTGACTTTTTGCTCTATTTTAAATTACATTTGAGTATTTTTTATTGAGAATCTATTAAATCTAGGGCTCCCAGAACTAGTCTTCCAGTAGTTTACATAATAATAGCTACAATAACAACTGATGTCTGCATCTTGCATTATAGTTGGCAGTGGCTTCCTATAGTTAGATGTTGCCCAAACTTCAGTCATTTTTATAACATCAGCATGATATTTTGCCATATTTTCTTAATTTACGTGGTACTAACTACCAAGTGTTTTATCTTGAGTTACCTTTTAAAATTTAAATGTTTATTTAAAAAGTGAACTTCATATCACTACCATACCTAGAAAACAAATATTGCTTGCCATAAATAGAAAATAAATAAATTCATTCATTTAGCCATTCCATAAAGTATACATATAGCAAAACATCATGTTGTGCACCATAAATATATACATTTATATTTGCAAATAAAAAATAATAATTTTTAAAAAGAAAGTAAATAAATGCAATGCAATGAAAACAAAACAATATTGTTCAGTTC
This sequence comes from Pan troglodytes, assembly GCF_028858775.2. NCBI lineage: Eukaryota > Metazoa > Chordata > Mammalia > Primates > Hominidae > Pan > Pan troglodytes. Next base: position 96,204,586 of record NC_072409.2, on the reverse strand, counting down.
CTGCCTATACTGTTGTTGCGTAAAAGTTCCTGAGCTTGAGATACATTCTTTTGTGTTTGTGTGTGTAAGTGTGTGTACTAGAGAGAAAAAGAGAGAGAGATACTCGCATATCTTATATCAAATGTAGAGACAAGCTCTACATTGAGACTTTTGGTGAATTATTTACATTTTTGGAAATGACATGATGGATTAGAATCTTAGTAAGCAGTGCAGATACTGTATCCATTTTACAGATGATAAAGCTAGGGCTCAGAGAGATTACATGACTTATTCCTTCAATACTCAGTAAATGGCAGAGCTGGGCTTCAAACACGAGCCCTTTCATTCCAAATCCTGTGCTTTCTCTATTGCACTCAAACCTTCTTGGAGTGAGAGGGGTTGCAGAGGGCTTAGATGAAGCACACTGAAGATCCATTTCCTCTGTCATTTACAATCCAGTCAAGGAGATGAGAGGGACCAAAGTCATATATTTAAGTTGTATCAAGAGAAAGTAGAAAAGTATGTTTTGAGATAATTGGCCCAAAGAATAATGGTGAAAATATTTAGCAAGTGAGCCCACTGTAAGTTGGACTATTAGGGAAGACTTTCTGGAAGAAGCAAGATTAAAACTCTTGTGTTGAAGGGTGGATAAAATTAGATGAATTGAAGATAGAGGTGAAACCATTTCAAGTGATAACAGTGCTTTGATCAGAATAATAAAAAATATCAAAGCTCTGTCTTGGTTCACTGCAGATAGGGGAAAATGCACATATATGACAGGAAGTACTATGGCTACATTTTATAGTCTTATGTGCTATGAAGTATGTAATCATAGCACATAAGAATGAATCAATATTTTGTAATCCTTAAAAATAAATTATTTCCCTCAAAATATGTATGATTCAGCAAACTATCTATAGGACTTTTTCTCCTAAGGAAATAATGATGGATATATGCTAATATTTGTAAGAATGTGTCTCATCCTAGCAGGGCAATTGGAAATAACTCCAGTGTTTGATCATATGGGGCTTAGTTACATAAAATTAACTGCATCAATACTGGGGACCCTGTGCAATCTCCAAAAAAGATTTCAACCTTTGCTACTAAAATGTGGTCTATGGACTAATATTTTCACCTATACCTGGAACTTGTTAAGATTCAGTTTCTGATGCAGTAGGTCTGGGGGAGCGCCTGAGATTTTGCATTTCCAACAAGTTCTCCAGTGATTCGCACATGCATTAACATTTGAGAAGCAGAGGCACATGATTAATGACATGGAAAGATATTTGCAATTAAATGAAATAGGCTGATTTCATAATTAGTTCCATATGATACTATATTGGTAAATTTTAAAAAATATGCATACATTCACACATAAGAGAAGGAAATAGGGAAAGAGAGAGAGTGTGTGTGTGTATGTGCACAACAGACAGATGGGAAGAATATATATTAAAATACCAACAGTGGTGGAATTACTGGAAATTATTTAAATTTTTTTCCTGTGTTTGTGTATTTGCATCTATTATGAACATGCCTCTTCCAAAATATAAATAATAAAACTATATTTTCAATTCCTTTTCTGTTTTCAGAATTTTACTGAGTTCTTTCTGGAAAAATAAACAGGAACCAAGAGGCTGAACTGGAAGAAAACAACTCACAGGGATTTAATCAATGTAACAAGAAACTGTCAGAAGAGAGAAAGACTTAAAAGATAAGAATTTTCCACTAAGTGTGAAGGAGGTCTGTGCAACCTTCATGTCCCTAGTGCTCTTGGAATTTATTTTAAAAACCAAACTTTTTTTTTTTTTTTTTTTTTTTAAAGTAAGGCTATAAAGCTCCAGGAGCATAGACACTTTCAAAACTGCCAACTGGGAAAGTACTTTCAGGATGAAACAGATTGGTTTCCCTTAACAAGTATTTCTAGTGGTATTACTCTGAGTTCTGGTTGGGAATATTCCAGCAATGTCACTTAGAAGTTGAAAGAGGACCCAGCTGCTTTGTCAGAATGATTCTTTGCCTGCCTTCTCCCTTGGAAAATTTACCTTAATCTTTATTCATTTCTGTGACTTGTCCCCATTTGGGTGATCCCTTTGTTCTCAGCATATGATGGTAAGAAAAGGATTCAGATTCCAGCTTCACTATTTCTTTGCTGCTGGGATATTTAGGCAATGGAAGTAAGTTAAGATGATTAAATGACATAATGCAAATAATGATTAAATGACATAATGCAAATAAGACATTTATTATAAAGGAAATACTTAAAAAGTTGACTGATTGGGAACTGGCATTGTGGCGTGACTATGAGGATTCTCTGGGGAAAGATTAACTGGTCCCAAACAGAACTGAAGAAGAAGCTGTTCAACCACCTGTGGGTATTGAACTGGGAGTGGCATCTGAGGCACTGGGTGGTTGGGGCTGTGATAGACCAGGGGCTGATCATGCAGCACCACCTCAAGAAGTGGGCATCCAGTGCATGTACCAACATTACTCTGTCCAGGAAGAAGCACAGAAAACTTCTCCAGCAGATCCAGCTTGCCCAGAAAGAGAAGGCAGCCATGGAAGTGGAAGCCCCCCAAAACTAGCCAGGACTAGTGAGCCACAGCACAGAAGGCAAAAGAGGACAAAAGCCCCCTACGATGTAGAAATGAAGGACCTTTGAACATGTTTATTTCTGCCTTCATTTCGTTATGTACACAGTAATCATTCAGGAGCAGGTTGTTCAGTTTCCATGTAGTTGAGCGGTTTTAAGTGAGTTTCTTAATCCTGAGTTCTAGTTTGATTGCCCTGTGGTCTGAGAGACAGTTTGTTATAATTTCTGCTCTTTTACATTTGCTGAGGAGAGCTTTACTTCCAACTATGTGGTCAATTTTGGAATAGGTGTGGTGTGGTACTGAAAAAAATGTATATTCTGTTGATTTGGGGTGGAGAGTTCTGTAGATGTCTATTAGGTCAGCTTGGTGCAGAGCTGAGTTCAATTCCTGGGTATCCTTGTTAACTTTCTGTCTCGTTGATCTGTCTAATGTTGACAATGGGGTGTTAAAGTCTCCCATTATTATTGTATGGGAGTCCAAGTCTCTTTGTAGGACACTAAGGACTTGCTTTCTGAATCTGGGTGCTCCTGTATTGGGTGCATATATATTTAGGATAGTTAGCTCTTCTTGTTGAATTGATCCCTTTACCATTCTGTAATGGCCTTCTGTCTCTTTTGATCTTTGTTGGTTTAAAGTCTGTTTTATCAGAGACTAGGATTGCAACCCCTGCCTTTTTTTGTTTTCCATTTGCTTGGTACATCTTCCTCCATCCCTTTATTTTGAGCCTATGTGTGTCTCTGCATGTGAGATGGGTTTCCTGAATACAGCACACTGATGGGTCTTGACTCTTTATCCAATTTGCCAAGGAGAACAAAGACACAACATACCAGAACCTCTGGGACACATTCAAAGCAGTGTGTAGAGGGAAATTTATAGCACTAAATGCCCACAAGAGAAAGCAGGACAGATCCAAAATTGACACCCTAACATCACAATTAAAAGAACTAGAAAAGCAAGAGCAAACACATTCAAAAGCTAGCGGAAGGCAAGAAATAACTAAAATCAGAGCAGAACTGAAGGAAATAGAGACACAAAAAAATCCTTCAAAAAATTAATGAATCCAGGAGCTGGTTTTTTGAAAGGATCAACAAAATTGATAGACTGCTAGCAAGACTAATAAAGAAGAAAAGAGAGAAGAATCAAATAGACGCAATAAAAAATGACAAAGGGGATATCACCACCGATCCCACAGAAATACAAACTACCATCAGAGAATACTACAAACACCTCTCCGCAAATAAACTAGAAAATCTAGGAGAAATGGATAAATTCCTCGACACATACACCCTCCCAAGACTAAACCAGGAAGAAGTTGAATCTCTGAATAGACCAATAACAGGCTCTGAAATTGTGGCAATAATCAATAGCTTACGAACCAAAAAAAGTCCAGGACCAGATGGATTCACAGCCGAATTCGACCAGAGGTACAAGGAGGAGCTGGTACCATTCCTTCTGAAACTATTCCAATCAATAGAAAAAGAGGGAATCCTCCCTAATTCATTTTATGAGGCCAGCATCATCCTGATACCAAAGCCTGGCAGAGACACAACCAAAAAAGAGAATTTTAGACCAGTATCCTTGACGAACATTGATGCAAAAATCCTCAATAAAATACTGGCAAACCAAATCCAGCAGCACATCAAAAAGCTTATCCACCATGATCAAGTGGGCTTCATCCCTGGGATGCAAGACTGCTTCAACATACGAAAATCAATAAATGTAATCCAGCATATAAACAGAACCAAAGACAAAAACCACATGATTATCTCAATAGATGCAGAAAAGGCCTTTGACAAAATTCAACAACCTTCATGCTTAAAACTCTCAATAAATTAGGTATTGATGGGATGTATCTCAAAATAATAAGAGCTATCTATGACAAACCCACAGCCAATATCACACTGAATGGGCAAAAACTGGAAGCATTCCCTTTGAAAACTGGCACAAGACAGGGATGCCCTCTCGCACCACTCCTATTCAACATGCTGTTGAAAGTTCTGGCCAGGGTAATTAGGCAGGAGAAGGAAATAAAGGGTATTCAATTAGGAAAAGAGGAAGTCAAATTGTCCCTGTTTGCAGATGACATGATTGTGTATCTATAAAACCCCATCATCTCAGCCCTAAATCTCCTTAAGCTGATAAGCAAATTCAGCAAAGTCACAGGATACAAAATTAATGTGCAAAAATCACAAGCATTCTTATATACCAATAACAGACAAACAAAGAGCCAAATCATGAGTGAACTCCCATTCACCACTGCTTCAAAGAGAATAAAATACCTAGGAATCCAACTTATAGGGGACGTGAAGGACCTCTTCAAGGAGAAATACAAACCACTGCTCAATGAAATAAAAGAGGATACAAACAAATGGAAGAACATTCCATGCTCATGGGTAGGAAGAATCAATATCGTGAAAATGGCCATACTGCCCAAGGTAATTTATAGATTCAATGCCATCCCCATCAAGCTACCAATGACTTTCTTCACAGAATTGGAAAAAACTACTTTAAAGTTCATATGGAACCAAAAAAAGAGCCTGCATCACCAAGTCAACCCCAAGTCAAAAGAACAAAGCCAGAGGCATCACGCTACCTGACTTCAAACTATACTGTAACGCTACAGTAACCAAAACAGCATGGTACTGGTACCAAAACAGAGATATAGATTAATGGAACAGAACAGAGCCCTTAGAAATAATGCTGCATATCTACAACCATCTGATTTTTGACAAACCTGACAAAAACAAGCAACGGGGAAAGGATTCCCTATTTAATAAATGGTGCTGGGAAAACTGGCTAGCCATATGGAGAAAGCTGAAACTGGATCCCTTCCTTACATCTTATACAAAAATTAATTAAAGATGGATAAAAGACTTACATGTTAGACCTAAAACCATAAAAACCCTAGAAGAAAACCTAGGCAATACCATTCAGGACATAGGCATGGGCAAGGACTGCATGTCTAAAACACCAAAAGCAATGGCAACAAAAGCCAAAATTGACAAATGGGATCTCATTAAACTAAAGAGCTTCTGCACAGCAAAAGAAACTACCATCAGAGTGAATGGCAACCTACAAAATGGGAGAAAATTTTCGCAACCTACTCATCTGACAAAGGGCTAATATCCAGAATCTACAATGAACTCCAACAAATTTACAAGAAAAAAACAAACAACCCATCAAAAAGGGGGCTAAGGATATGAACAGACACTTCTCAAAAGAAGACATTTACGCAGGCAAAAAACACATGAAAAAATGCTCATCATCACTGGCCATCAGAGAAATGCAAATCAAAATCACAATGAGATACCATCTCACACAAGTTAGAATGGCGATCATTAAAAAGTCAGGAAACAACAGGTGCTGGGAGGATGTGGAGAAATAGGAACACTTTTACACTGTTGGTGGGATTGTAAACTAGTTCAACTACTGTGGAAGTCAGTGTGGCGATTCCTGGGGGATCTAGAACTAGAAATACCATTTGACCCAGCCATCCCATTACTGGGTATATACCCAAAGGATTATAAATCATGCTGCTATAAAGACACATGCACATGTATGTTTATCGTGGCACTATTCACAATAGCAAAGACGTGGAACCAACCCAAATGTCCAACAACGATAGACTGGATTAAGAAAATGTGGCACATATACACCATGGAATACTATGGAGCCATAAAAAATGAAGAGTTCATGTCCTTTGTAGGGACATGGATGAAACTGGAAACCATCATTCTCAGCAAACTATTGCAAGGACAAAAAACCAAACACCACATGTTCTCACTCATAGGTGGGAATCGAACAATGAGAACACATGGACACAGGAAGGGGAACATCACACTCTGGGGACTGTTGTGGTGTCGGGGGAGGGGGGAGGGATAGCATTAGGAGATATACCTAATGTAAATGACGAGTTAATGGGTGCAGCACACCATCATGGCACATGTATACATATGTAACAAACCTGCACATTGTGCACATGTACCCTAAAACTTAAAGTATAATAATAATAAAATAAAATAAAAAAAGAAATGAAGGACCTTGAAGATGAGAGCTAAACCTCTTCCTCTAGAAGATTCTCAACTGGATCCAGAAGGACTCAGTGGTTGTTTCAGAGGACTTTGGCAAAAGCAGTGCCCCTTTTCACTCACCAGATTTCCTCCTCCCTAATCCTCCTGTGGAAGGATGCCTTTGGGAGGGAAGAGGGTACAGAAGAAAGATTGGAGAGGGGCCTCTTTACAAGTCAACTCCATTTGTAATAAAGCTCTAGCACTCCGAAAAAAATTTTTTGACTGATTAATTCATCATTCAACAACTGTGTACCATGTGACCATCATCTGCCCCTATGGGTAGAGGATGCAAATTATCCCAGACATGTTTCCTTACCTCAAGATGCTTTCAGGTAAGGGGACATAACCAAGGAAAACACAATTACCCTGCAGTGTCACAAGTGCCATGACAAGGAGAGGGCCCGGTATCACAGGGGCAAATAAGAGGAGTACTAGCCCTATCAGGGGGGTGGTGGTGGTAAAGAAGTCTTCCTTACTGAAGTGACATCTACATTGAGATATGACGGACCAGTAGGTCTCGGCCAGGAATAGCTGAGAAGTTCCAGACAGTGGGAATAACACATTTACAGGTTCAAATATGAGAAAGAACACAAATGTTCAGGTGCTCAACAAACTAAAAGTGCTAGGATATGAGTCTGGGGAGGAAGGTGGGGCAGTAGAAAGAAGGAAAATGATATGAGGGATCTGTAGAGCCTGGTCATGAATGGGCCTTGTCAGCCATGCGGAGGAAGTTTCACTTCATCCAAAAGGCTGTGGGAAAGATCAGGGTCAAATGTGGTCTCATGGGGGTTTTAGGCAGATCGCTCTGGCCACAGGTCGAGAAAGACTAGAGACAAGCCAGGAGGACTGCAAATCAGCCAGCTAGGAGGGTGCTGCAGGAACACAGGGACAAATGATCCTACCCTCAAGCCAGTGAAATGGATGACTATACATGAAATGAGATTGGTGATTAACTGGAAGTTGGGAGATGATGGAACAGACTCAGAGAATGTACTTAATAAATGCCTATTTTCTTTTCTTCTCCATAGAGATCTATTGGCCACTTCAGGCCAAGGAAAGATTAACCCAGTAGTAGCAGAAAAAATATTTTCTAGAAGCAAAATAACTGTGTGCTTAGCAGTTCTGTAAGTAAGGTCTGGGAATTCTTGAGGGTCACTGCATTTCTATTTGAGGGGTCTCTGAGGTCAAAACTATTTTCATAACAATTCTAAGATGCTGTTTGCCTTTTTTGCTTTTCTTCTTTCACAAACATGCAGTGGATTCTTCCAGAGGCTACATGATGTGTGATAATGCAAGTGCTCTGACGGCTAAAGTTGTATGTGCTTGGATTTTCTTGAGCTTTGAATTTGTCCCAGTTTTAATTTCAAATATAGTAAATACAGAAAGATACAGTCCTCATAACAAAAGCTCTTTGGGGTCCTCAATAATTCTTAAGAGTGTAAAAGAAACCTGAAGCCACAAAATTTGACAACCTATGCCATAAACATTTAAAGAACATTTTAAAGGCATCCACCAAAAGCTTAAAAAAATTATGAGTGAGGATAAACTCTACTGATTGAGGAGCCTAATTCTTATCTTAGTTTTGTTGTCCTTTCAAATCTGAGCCATTGCTGGCTTAATATAAAGATAATGCCTAGGATTTCATTTCTAGAAGAACACATCCAACTAACGAAATCAAAGCACATGCCATACAATGCACTAAGTAGAAATATGAAATCCATGTCCGCAATTCTGAATATACTTTGTTCTTTAAACTTATTTTTAAAGTTGGAAAACAGAGTCACTGAGTAATACTCATATCTTAGAACAAAATCTCTGTTGTGTAGGCAGAAAAGCAAAATAGAAGCGATAGTGTGGGCAAGTGGAAAATAACACAGTGAGGAGAAATGATACAAACTAGACTCAGAACCAGAGCTCTAAATGCAAGTTGCCAACCCAAAAGGACTTCAGGATCCCCTATGAACCATTATTTCAAAAAACAAGGGCAGTTGACTAGCCAATCAAGCATAAATCTGGTAGTCATCCACACATCATTTGGAGAGGCCTGGAGACAATGGAGGATAGTTTTCTGTGCCCCTGAACAATACCAAAGTGGCTGCCCTTCCAAGATGTCAGTAGGTATCTCAGCACAAAAAGTCTGGGGAAGGTCAGGATAAGAGCAATACAGAAAATGGCTCCAGAGACTGAGGTCAGTCAGTTCCACGTTTAGGACGAGGATTCCATATGGCTATTAGGAATGTGATGTGGCTAGTACACTGGAGGAACTGAATGCTTAATTTTATTTCATTTTCCCTAATATAAATTCAAAGAGCCATGAGTCTAGTAATGACCACACTCGAGAACTCTATTCCAGAACTTTAGTGAAATGATCTTTGCAACCTGTGGAGAGCCAACTATAAGATCTCCCATCACGGTGCAAGATGGGTTTGAATGTACTTTTCAGGTAAACACATATGTGAAATCCTTGTCTCCCACCAAAACCCATTCAGCTTCCTAGGACATCTGCCAGCAAAGCCAGCTAGTTCTCCTTGGGGAGTTTGGAATAGGAGCTTAGTAAAGAGGGAAGCAGAGCAGACAAATGAGAGGCAGGAGTCTTGCCTGTTACCCTATGTGACCTGGCCCTGAGCTATCTTCCAAATTCTTTTCCTGATCTGTAGCTGCTTGTCACTGTGCTCCAGCGACACACACCCTCTAGTTCTTCCTAGAATATACCAAGCAAGTTCCCATCTCATGGCCTGTTGTGTTTATTTACTTTCTTCTTATCCTGGAATGCTCTTTCTCTGGATCACGGTTTCTTAACTTCAGTGCTAGTGACATTTTAAGCTGGATAATTCTTTGCTACAGGGACCTGCCCTCTGCAGCATAGGGTGTTTAGCAGCATCCTTGTTCTCTATCCACCAGATGCCAGTACCATACTTACCCCAGTTGTGACAATTAAAAACTTCTCCAGACACCAAATGTCCCTGGAGAGGCAAAGTCACCCTGGTTGAGAATCACTGCCCTAGATATCTGCATGATTCACTTTCTCACTTAATTTAGTTCTGTACTCAGATGTCACCTCCAGGGAATCTTTTTCAAAACCCTACACCTCTCTGTCCCCTTCCTCTGTTTTATTTTTCTTCCCAGTATTTATCACTAGCTAACATCATATCAGATACTTCTTTGTTTCTTGTTTCTTTGCCTGCTTTATTTACTGCTGTATCGTAGCACCTAGTATCTAGTTGATTGGTAGATACTTTATAAATATTTATTGAATGAATGAAGGAAGGAAGTACCTGTGCCATTTGTAAAGTCAAAAGAGAGACAGGAAGTTTGCATTCTGGGAGAATGGACACATGTCACAAGCAGAAAAGCTTTAAGTCAATTTAGCTATTAAAATCTGTATTGGTTGTTATATAACAATGATAAGGCTTTAGCACATTTTCTAATAATGGGCATACTTTTACTGACCTTCTCTAAAATTATGCTTTGAACGCGAAAATAAATTATAATTTTAAATGTATTTGTCAACCACTTTTATGAATAGTATGCAATTTTGAGACCTAAAATTGCGGTCATTTCATATCATCAAGAATCTATGTTCTTACCTGATTTTAACATTGATGTCTATTTGCCTTTGAGCAAAAGACATTTTGATAATGAGAAGAAGTCCTGATGAAAGGCCTGCATTTTCCTTCATAGTTATAAATTGAAAATGTGTTTCCAAGAGGTTTTTATTAGCATTACTGCATGTAAGCCTATCAATTCAGTAACTCCAGCCCTAGGAAATTTAATCATGTGCTGAAGTCCTTACTTACTGGTAAGATTGAGATTTTTTTTCCCCCGATGATTTGTTATAATCTTTCTGAATTCCTCAAGAATACTAGATGAATTTATAAGATGCTGACTTTCTTCTGGAAGAACTGTAAATATTCAAAAGAAATTACAAGCACCAAGTAAATTGCACATTTTGGAGACTAAGCGAAGAATATCCCCAAACTGTTGGTAGATGGTCAGAGTATTCTCCTACAACCTGGATCTAGCCAATTATTAAATGAAGTTCCATAATACCTCAGTTCCTAAAAATCTCCAGGGACTAAGAACTTCTGAATATATTAACTAGAATTATTAAAAGTTAAGTAAATCTACTTTCACATTTTCAAGGTTTTTACTGATGAAAGTCTTTCTACAACAACACACACTGCTATCCTTTTTAATAATAGAAAATCTGGAACTCTGCGTGTGTGTGTGACCTATGGCCACCCTTTGGTGAAGCTGTGCATATGCACAAACAAGGGTGGGTGCAAGTCTCAGAATTAGGACCCCAAAGGTGGCCCTACAAGTTGATTCCTCTTCCAGATGGGGTGCAGCACTCGCAGAACCATAAAGGCAGCATCCCAAGCCTGCCTTGTAAAAAAACTGACTGCTGAATCAAAAACCAAGAGCAGCCCTTCCCTTTCAGGGTTATCTTGATTCTTTAAAATAAAACAAAATAAAATAAATCACCATCTTTACTTCTGTTTCTAGAGTCTCGTCAACTTTTCAGTAGTCCTCTAAACCTTGTTTGTGATTTGTACAGTCAGCCATTTTGGCAACCCACATCACTTACATTTTCCCTTCACTATTTGAATGGAGGAGAAGCATTCCTTATGAGTCATTTGAGTATTAAAAAAATTTTTTTGTGTATATCTATTTAAGATATACAACATGATGTTATGAAATACATATATAGAGTAAAATGGTCATTACAGTGAAACAAATTAAGATATCTATCATGTCACAGTTATCCATTTTTCCCCTCTGTGGCAAGAGCAGCTACAATCTACTCATTTAGCAAGTATCCTGAATACAGTATGCTATTATTAACTATAGTCTTTATGTTGTACATTAGATCTTTAGACATGTTTGCCCTACATATCTGCTACTTTGTAGAGTAGAGGATTAACAGTGGTTCTCAGGGGTGGGGTGGAGAGGAAGCAAATGGAGAGATGTAAGTCAAATGATACAAAGTAATCCAAGAATTTATGTGAGAAGAAGTGGGAAAAGCCTATTTCTAAGGTGCCTCAACCCTTCCCCCTAACTCCATCCTTACCACCACCACCACGAAACACTGTAATAATAATAATAATCAGGAAATTAACACTTCTAGACACCTGATGCCAGACTACATTGTTTTTGAAGTATTTCCCAATGTCAAGCTTTGAACAGAATTATAGATACCTACAAAATACATTCTCATGAACAAGTTTGAGTGTTTTGTATAGTATTTGCAAGGAATATCAGAGTCCTCTTGTATTTTCTTTTATAATATTTTGCTTTCTGAAAAATATCTCAGTTGATACATTGACAGGCAGAAAGATGATCAAAGATATTAACCCTGCCCCTTCAAGATTAGAGTCATAATTGCCTAGCTGGAGAGAGACCGAGTATCCTCAAGTAGGACTCAGGTTTGAAATAATATTTCCCTGAAGGTACAAAAAAATGATGGAACCCCTCGGGAAGTATTCCACATCCATCTGTGTATTAGCTTGTTCTTTGGAATCAACATTATGGCTCCTCAGATACCTCTGTGCTAAGGATTTTTTCTGAAAGTCGAAAGTTTTATTTTTCTACAAGACCACTCCCTGTAGGCACAGTCACCCTGTCCTCATTGTGTTTGAACCCAGGTACAGTCCACAAATAAGCTGGCAAATGTGACCAAGGCACACCATTACATGCTCCTCAGAGGGCTGGAGGGTACTTATAAATGCATTCTCTTGAAGAAAGAAGCAATTGGCAATTTTTATACAGCTGCATTATATGTTGATTATGTACAAAGCCTAAAACCAGGCAAAGTACCTAGCAGAAAATACCCATGCATTATTCAACTAATACAAATCTGTTGTTTTTCTAATTTGCTCTTCCAAACATGTCTTTTCAAGTTGTTTTGAGTTGCAGTTGTTTTGAAGTGGGGGAGAAGAAAAGTATTCTCTCTTTTCAGGGACAAAAACTCAAATAAAAGAAGTACCCCCATTCAGCTAATCATGGCAGCTTTAACAATATATGGGCAAAATATACAACTTACAAAATTAGAGGCTTTATGAAGAGCCTCCCTTTATAACCAAGTTATTTTAGAACAGAGAAAGATAAATAATCTACTTATCAGGCTAGGTTTTCCAGGCTTTCCCATTCCAAGTCACTCTATGTTTTCTTTCCTTCTTTTTCTATTTCTCCCTTTTGCCTTTCCTAATCCATATCGCAAGATACCATGTGCAACACGCTCACCCCTATTTAACTGCACCTGTTCACAGTATTCTACAGTCAAAAGCTCTACTTTTGCAGCAACTTTTTATTGATGAATGCATTTTATCCTGATTACATGACAATGATGATGGCTTATTCATTATTTCATTCAGCATACTTATTGTGGGCTTACTATGTGCCAGGAAATGTGTGGGTCCCAATGATAGATAGAACAGGGTTCCTAGCTTCATGGAGCTCCTATTCACTGGTTAACTACATGTATGAAGGCTTTCAGTAAATTTTGTTTGCAGTGACATTCTCCTGTGATCCCAGGGGAGATCTGATTTATCCTCACATCAAATATGACTCTCCTGAACAACACGGTGGTGTTCTTTTAGGGCTGATGTCTTATATTTGCCTTTAGGCCAATCATATCTTGAGAGACTGCTGAGACCTAGAATAGCTTTTTGATAAGCCCCTTTGCCTACCTCCCCTATCTGACCCTTTCTTTCTTACAGGCTCTTGGTGTTTACAGTTTATAGCCACTATCATCACCCCCATCCCCATAGTCTCTTTTCCTTTCCTATTCTTCTGTTGTTTGCCACATGTTTTCTGCTTTTTTTATCTTTCTTTTGTCTTGGCCATATCTGAATGCTTTCAGTCTGGTCCATCAATGGCACTACTATAATCTCTGAGTTTCCAGGTCTTCTTAGTTACTATTGTTATTTTTGTATGCTCAAAGGCTGGGTAAAATATTCTTTACAACACACATTCATTGGTTCCACCACTGCTCCTTTCTCCCCCATCAAACATAGTTCAGTGCTATTCCAGATGTTTGAAGCTGTTTGTGATCTGATATCTGAGTTCTGGATAATGAACTACTGCAGCTCGCTTTGCCAGAGACAGTGAGAGTTCTTCTCGACATATGAGGCGGACTCACAATATTTGATAGGATGTAGAGGCAGAATTAGAAGGTAACAGTTAATGACTAGCATCCTGGAAAACAGGCCAAAGGGCTCCAAGTTTTGCAGTGTATTTCTATGCAAACTTGAGCATATTGTGCTGGTTCACTGATTCTCAAGTTTTCAGAAAAGAAAATGGGAATGTTAGATCACCAAGAGAGATACACTAAGGTTCCACAGGAAGAAGATGCCTCACAAGTAGCCCAGTACACTCCAGTTTATTTTGAAATGGTGATGGAATAAAATGGTTAGGTAAGTTTAGTTCTTTGATTAACTGAGAATTACCATATGCACTATAGATGAATTTCTAATTTTTAAATAATCAGGATAAAATGCATTTATCAATAAAAAGTTGCTGCCAAAGTGGTTGCCTCAGAGGTCACTAAGAACATAACAACCAAAAAATCCTATTGATTTGTCTTTTTAAAAGAGTTATAGAAAAATGGAAGTCTATACAAAGCCATCTACATTCTAATGTTAAACTACTCAACAATAAAGTTACATAGCATCCTGTTCACTTGTTCTGGGCCTAATCTATTGCTTGAGATTCTAAATTTTGTAGCTGACTTTTAAATTATTTTCTTAGTTGTTTTGTACACCTTCTCCTCTTTTTGCTATGACTAAAATCATCTGAAGCCTCTTGCAGTGATTATACTGGAGTAGGCTTTTCCATTAAAGGGTCATCAAATAATTAGTTCTTCAGTGACCCCACTAAATGAAAATTCCACTAAAAACTTTAGTTACAAGAAGAAAATCCTACATGTGTTAAGATCTAATCAGATTGGGATGTCTAAAGACAAAAATAATGGCTAGATGATTTAAAACTTTTTTTTTTTTTAAGACGGAGTCTCGCTCTGTCGCCCAGGCTGGAGTGCAGTGGCGCGATCTCAGCTCACTGCAACCTCCACCTCCCAGGTTCAAGCGATTCTCCTGCCTCAGCCTCCTGACTAGCTGGGATTACAGGCACATGCTGCCACACCCAGCTAATTTTTGTATTTTTAGTAGAGATGGGATTTCTCCCTGTTGGTAAGGCTGGTGTCGAACTGCTGACCTTGTGATCTGCCTGCCATGGCCTCCCAAAGTGCTGGGATTACAGGCTTAAGCTACCATGCCTGGCTGATTTAACACTTTTTTTTTTTTTTTTTTTTTTTAGACAGGGTCTGGCTCTGTCACCAAGGCTGGAGTGCAGTGGTGCAATCTCAGCTCACTGTAACCTCTGCCTCCCAGGCTCCAGCCATTGTCCCACCTCAGCCTCCTGAGTAGCTGAGACTACAGGTGTGCACCACCATGCCTGGCTATTTTTTTTTTTTTTTTGTAATTTTTGTAGAGACAGGGTTTCACCATGTTGCCCAGGCTGGTCTCGAAATCCTGAGCTCAAGCAATTGGCCCGCCTTGGCCTCACATAGTGTGGAGATTACAGGCATGAGCCACTGCGCCCAGCCAATTTAACACTCTTATAGCATCACATGTTACTTTGACTGACACCTGTGGTTCTTACTGGCAGCCAGGCTTATGGTCACTGCATCAGGGACACTGAATGACTAGACCTCGACATGAATCTCATACATGTTCAAATGCTTACATAAAGTTTCCTGTGGGAAGGCTTTCTTTTAGTTCATTGAAAGATGACCCATTTTCAGTCCTCTTCAACTTCTGGAACTTTAAAGTGTGGTGTCAACTTATTTCCCTCATGACTCTCTCTGAATTTATGCTGGTTTCTTGCCTTTTGAGATTTTAGAGCTGGTCTGTGAAAGTGGGACACATTTCCCTTGACACATTTCAAACTATTTGAGAAAGAAGAATCCATGTGCAATAAGCTGTCACACTGAATATTAGAAGAAAGCAGTCAAGTCCTTTGTAAAAGGAGTCTCAGTCACCTCTCTTCTACCTCTACTTCATATAATACCACAAATTGCAAGGCTCCTGAGGAATCTTCCTTCTGGTATAAACTGCTAAAACTTTATTGCTTGAAGAAGTTTTCTGGGGCATAGCTTGCTAGCCTGGTGCTCATAGTCACAAGACATTCTTTTCCTTGGTTACTAGCATTGAGCTTTGGGTAGGGGCATCTCATTATTCCTCTGGGGACTTATTACAACACTCTTGTCACCAAATTAGTAGATAAGAAAGTGTGGCTAAGATGTTAAAACCTTGAAGATAATTTGCTACCTGGTTGTAATTTCTTTAGCACTATTATTCTTGTTCTTGTCTGACCTAGACTACTCCACATCATGTTTTGCTTTATCTGAGTTCTTTACAACACTCTCAGAGAGGAGTTCTGCCTTTAACCATATTGCTTCCTAGACTTTTGTTGTACAGAGTGAGAGCTGAGGCTGAGAAATGAGAGGAACTGGACTGCTTGAGAGTTTGCACTTAAAACCTCCATTAACGATAGAGGAGAAAGGGCCCAGAAAGTTGAGATGCAGAGCAGAGAAAGAAAGAACTAGCCTGGGTTGCACTTAGGCATTTATGGAAAGTTTCATTTTTAAAATTAAGGTCAAATCTTGAGTACTTACAAGAATATCAGCAAGTTCACTGATTAAATAAAAGGAATTTCAAACTAGACAAACTTCATATAACTACCTAGATGTCTGAGAAGGTTTTTATCTCATGTTTTTATTTATCCTTTTGAATCATGCTCTCTTTGGGTTTCCATTAGTTGCACATAATAGAATTGATCACACCTAGAAACTGTGTTCATCAATGCACACACAAAATATATACATACATTGTTATGTGATTGCAAGCAAACCACAGTAGCTTTCATGGTCTCAGTCTTCAACTGAGGTAACTCTGAAGTCCTTCCAAATCCCACTGAAACTCTATGATATGATTCACATAATGAAATTTCTACAGAGGCTGGGAAGTGACATAAATGAATGAACTAGGCTGGAGATAAACCGGAAAGGCTATGTTGCTAGTACTATTAGGTTGGTGCACAAGTAATCGTGGTTTTCACCATTAAAAGTAAGTACCAACCTAATATGACCAAGAAATGTAGGTAACCCTTTCTTTGCTATATTGCCTTTTTTCTATTAAAAATTTAAATTTGTAATTTATTATTATTTTTAATTTCAATGTGTACCTCCACTATCTAAAATAAAAGTTGAAAATATTACATCTTAAGAACTCCTGGGTGTGCCCCACAAAACCCAACCACACTGATCTGGGGCTTTGGGGACATCACTTTGACTTATTCTTAGAATCTACAATAGTTTACCAGACACTGTGAAAGAGCTGCAGAAGATGGTACACAAACTGTTCAACAATGGCGTGAAGAAGAAAGTGCTGAGACACCATGGTCTGAAAATTCAAGGTGGAATTTCACAGTGAACACACGGATTATGAGCCCTGAATGAATTCCTAACTGGTCCCTGAGCGTTGTTAAACTGTGGAACTGCTAGAAGAAAGCTGTAGCTGTCCATGGTGCTTATGAATTTTCCTCAATGCTGGAGTCTTGGAGTCTGTCGTAAGGAAATACTTTACACTGAACATATTGTACATTAACAATTACAATGACAACCCCCCCCCCCCAAAAAAAATCACCTTGATGTGGCTCAAGAGGATTCAATGTATTTCTGACTCATCTCAATAACAAACACTTAAATAGAAACTCATATTCTTGATTTTCTTTTTGTAGTTCTAAAGCAATTTGTGTATATGTGGAATGGTGTGTGTGTGTGTGTGTGTGTGTGTGTGTGTGTGTGTGTGTGTGTTGTATCTCTAAAAGCTTCTACCAGCATCACATACTTCCTTGATGTTAATATTTTCATGATTTGATTGTCTACATTCCCAAAGTATAGTGCTTGACACAAGTGACTGTTTAGGTACCAGCAATTCTGCTGTGGAGTGTGTACAGGAATATCAGTTTCTGATCCTTCTTCCCATAAGTTTAACTCCATGGTAACAATTATCCTTTATAAATTTAAGAAAAATCACTGTTGTTCAAAGTAATGGGATTTAAAATTCCTCAGAATAAACTAAAAAGAAAGAAGTTGAAAAATCACATCTAATCCCCAAAATTTCCAACTCTGAAAATCCCGCTTTAAAAATACAACTCACCTGGTTTATTTTAAAATGAAACATCAATTCTGTATACTCATAGAGACCCAGAGAAAAATGATTTCAGCTGGATTTCAGTTACAGTAACCCTTTCCATCATAAATATTCTAAAATGCTGACCCTCTGTTGATACTAGCTAGAGGAATTTTTGTGTGTATTTGAAATTACTTATTATTTTGGAGCTAGTGCTTTAATTTGACTGGTGCACCAACAACAAAAGAAGAGAAGACAGAAATATGTGTTCCAATATAACTAAACATTAAAGTCTTCTTTCCCTTTACACAATGAAGTTTTAAAAGCTTTAACCATGAGATGATAAATCTGATAAAATCAGGGTAATTAATAAAGAAATTAAATAATAAATGAAAAGAAATCTTAAAAGCATTAAAATAGGAGGCTCTTTAAAGTGTCATTTAATCCCCATCATTTCAGGTGCTTTATGCGTCTTCATCACATCATTCCTATGACTTTCTAATGAAACAGTTCTACTGTCCTCCTAAATTAATCATTCCAACACGTAACAGCCTTCATTTTGAGAATAGTTTCATCCTATTTAATCTTTGCCATATAAACTTTATTTCCTTTTTGAGCCTTTATGTTTGTGTATTGATAAAGAAAACAGTCATTATTCTTCACATAACTGAAAAGTCACTAAATTAGTGAGGTTCATTGCTTTTTTTCAGATAAATAGATCTCATATTTTCAAACTCTCTTTGTCTGTCTTTTACTCTCCATCTTCTAATATAAGGTTATTTTGCATAATACTTTTCCAAATTCCTCATACCCCATTGGTTAGGCAATCCCTCCTGAGAGGGGAAAGCATCCTAGAGACTACCTGTCAGATGCTATTATAGTTTTTGTACATGTTACTTCCATGGTCTTGCTCAAATCCAAATGGAAATTAAAGAGAAGAGTATTCAAGTAGTTCTATGTATAGTGGGAAGTGGGTGCTAATAGATTTCCTTAGGTGAAAAAACCTGGATTTCAGAATGCTGAAACAGAGGAAATCAGATACCATCTTCAAGAGTGTTCTTTTGGAAAGTTTATGGGATTATCAATTCTCTTGAAGTAATAAAAATATAACTCTTCATAGCTGTTAATTGAGCTGAACTGAGAATGCTAGGTTCAACATATATTTTGGTATCACTTTAAAATAAAAATATTAAGACTTCCTATATAATAACAAATAAAAATCCTGTCTCCTTTGGCACTATTACATCTTTGACAGAAAAGCTGAAAATAGTTGATTAATATTTGGTTTGTAGTTCTGATGGTATACCTAAAAAGTGCAGGATAATTCAAGATAATCTTTAAAGGAATCATGGGGTATTTATCGAAAAGAACCAGTTAATAATGTTACAAAATGCCCATTAGGCACAGGCATGTGAATTAGGTTCTCTGGGAAGTTAAGAAATAGGATATTAAAAAAAAACACCAGGATATTCAATCCCTATCTTCAAGGTACTAACTCTTAACTTGAAGAGCCTATGCAACAGAAATTCCAGTGTCAGCATCATATGACAAAACAAAAAAGAAGACGACCCCCAAACAATCTTAGCACATATGTATTGTTGACTTTGGCTGGGAAGGACAGGCAGAAGGAGAAATGTCAAAGAGTTTCTAGAGCATTTGGAGGTGCTAGACTCAGGTAAAGCTCGTATGGAAAGATAGATTTTGACTGATGTTGTGAAAGGCTATTTTCTTGTCCTAATAGAATATGGAAGGTCACCTCTGAAAGTAATGAAATTCTTTCTGCACTGCAATAAGATTGTTCAATTTTTAATTCAAGGAAAATCCCAAAGCAAACGGCACATAAAATATTGGGGCTTGGGGGTGGTAGTGATAAAATTATCATCAAAATTTAAAGACCTGTCAATCTAAGCATGCGCATGGATCCATTTTAAAATAAATTATATTGTTTTTAAATGACAGATGCCATTTTTATCATGCACATCCCTGCAATTTAATTTACAATAAATCTCCAAATAGCTTAAGACAATTATTTTAGGTAGTGCTTTATCTATCAGTCATGTCATTTGCTTTCTTATTCTATTTTTGTTGCATAGATGTGAAGGAGTTTTAATGTATTTCATATTTCTGCTAACAATAAAGAAAAATAAGATGCACCAAAAAAGAATGAGCCCACAGAACATCTGGTACTCTCCCTCATTTAAAAAAATATTTAATACAGGTGTTTCTATTCCAACCATTCTATCATATTCCATTTAATTTACAGTCAAGGTTCCCCACCAAACCGTCTTAAGCCATAAGCTGTGTCTTTCATCATCTCATAATGACTTTAACATAGACTCTGTGAAATAAGCAATTTTTGCCATATGACTTTAGGATCGAGTATAACACTAGAAGGGACTCCAAGAAATATCGGGGCTATTACCTTGTGTCCCAGTATAGTGGAATCAGATATGGACATGTCATTTACTGTCTTATTCATAGAATTCTTCTTGAAATCTAATTTCAGGAGAATTTCTAGTAATAATTAATAATAGAAGTCCAGGGCCAGAAGCAAAGAGAGAAAAAAAATTATAGCAAAATTTGCAACTCAAAAAGTTTTTTTCTACATCATGCTTCAGGACAGCAGTTAACAAAAAAAGCTTAATTGGACAAACATTTTTTGAGAGTCTACTAGATACTGAGTGCTGTATAAGGTATGTCTCTGTTGATGTGAGCATTTTGCCATACTATTTTTTATTAAAATTTACATTTGTTGGAATGCATTTAACTATTTATATGCCTTTAATTTATAACCTAACTCATGATATAATCTGATTTGTGGTACACTCATAATAATGTCAACACCATTATAATTTTTGCCATAATCTCATAATTTAATTTCCTATATAGTGATATCAATACTGACACATTTGTTCCACCTGGGACAGAATGTTAATGCTTTTGGAGAAGAATTTAAGAGCAAGTCCTTCTGGAAGACTTCTTTTTTGGATAATTCAGAACTACAAAGTTTGGTGGATACAGAATCATGATTAATCTCACACTTGGTTAAGTGCATAGCTGATGTTGCTCAACCAGACTTAATAAGGAATGCTAAGAAGAGAATGATGCTTCTACACAGCAGCATGTGATAACAGCTGTTTTCCAAACATGACACAATAAGAGCAAGTCATTATCTTTGAGAAAGGTGATGCCTTCAAAGATTTAAATTCAATAAATATTTGAAAGACAACTTTGCACAATTTTGATTTGTAAAAGATGAACTGGGGAAATGTGTAAACAACTTGACATGCCTTTTGCCTTTTTTGGAGTGTGGGTAGAGGTTGGGAGGAGACCCTGCTAAAAGCTAACATTATTAATACAAGGTCTGATATTTTACTTCCTTTTCAGTAAAATAATGCCAAGTGTCTTTATGACATTTGTAAATGGAGAACATTCAGCTTATGCCCAATCTAATTACCTCCAGATGCTTTTAATTCCAATATACCCACATTATGAAGTTCAGGAAAAATTCATTCTTAGTTTAAAAAGGGAAATAAAAAATATTTAAAATCTTTCAATTTCTGGTTTATGCACAAATTTTGACATATTTAGAAATTCAAACCTCCTTGAAACCAATAAGGTGTATTTCAAACACAAACACCAGTTAGATTAGATACCATTAAAGGGAGACTAATAAGCAAACTACAGTTAAATCCAAAATCCTATACAACCTCAAGCGCCAGTCAAATCTCACCTCTTCCTTGTAGCCTCCCCAACACTCCTTGCCAGAGGAGCTCACGTGCTTCAAAACCTTTCCAGCGCTGGTCTGCACCATCCAAAACCTCTGTCTTATACTGTAGTTATATTTATTCAGTACTGTACATGCCAGTGGGGTAATTTTGTACCCCTAGAGGCATTTTGCAATGTCTTGGGACATATTTGATTGTCCCAACTGGAGAGTGCGTGTGCTACCAGCATCTAGAAGGTGGAGACCAGAGATACCGCTAAAGATCCACAGTGCTCAGGTAATTCCCCCACAACAAAGAAATGGTGCTCGGGCTGAGAAACCCTGATTATATCCTGCACACTGTACATCTGGTAAGTGGTTAATTTTATATTGCACGTTATAATTACATATAACTCAATCAGTTGTTTTCTCAGTAGCTAAAAGAGTGAATGCCAATCCAAATGTGCCTCCTCCAGAATAAGTAAGTAGTTTAGGTAAGAATTTGGCTCAACATTTTATTTTTATTCAATTTTGGCTTAGGATGAAATGCATACAAACTCTGTTGAATGTTTTGATAAAAACTTTCAGAGTTGGAGGTAAACTGTCTTCATAATAAGCTATTTTCCTAGGGCTTCATTATATACACCACAGCATTTTTTACAGCATTTTATTTTATATGCACATTTATTTTTGCCACTTTAAAGGAAATATGTGCAAGAATATAATGAGATGGTATATGAATAAAGATTGCAGTATTAAAAATACATATAAAGGCCACCATGACTGCAATTTTTCATGAGTGAGAATTTGGTGAGAATAGTTTACATGCTCTCCTCAATGTTTCTAAAGACACAACACTGAATGGAAGTAATATGGACCCACAGATCAGCACTCAATGATGTAGCATACCTTAGAACAGCTTTTTCCTTACTCCCAGGATACACAGCTGCTGCCCATATTCCCCTCCGGGGTACAGTTATGTCAGACTTGAAAGAAAAACCCAATTCCTGCTCTGCCCTGGTCCTTTTATATCCAGACGTATAGAGCATTGGGGAAAAAAAGTATGCTTTCAGTATACAGGCTTCTTATTAACAAGGAATCTTTATAAACACTGTGACCTCCTGATTCCTGAAGCAAACTCAGCTCTAGCGAGGCCACATCCTCACTGAAGAATGAAAGCGGAGTCAAGGCCTATGAGCCCTGATCAAGATTTCTGCCTGCAGCTTTATAGTTCCTCAAAAACCAGTCTCCCTGGAGTCACCTCTTTGCGCACAAACATTTCACACAGAACACTGCGTAGGATTACACTTTCTCTCAATAGGTAGTCGTCTTGCTGCAGTAATAACATTCTAATTGCCTGGAAAGGAATATAACTTCAAGAGTATATGCAACCAAAAGGTAAAAGTAAAAGACAAAATCAGGTTCTATAAACTCTAGTTCTATATTTTCGTGTGTGCGAATGCGTATAAGCTTGTGTTATTCTCATTTATGTTGATTTTGTTTGTTCATCTTGTTTTATTTTAATAAGAAAGCAAATAAAATTGCAGTGTGGTTCCAAAGAGCAATCAGAAAGCACAGCACTCCCTGCACAACAGGAAAAGGAACAGAAGAGAAAGTTGTGATTGGCTCCTGGAGACCTCAGCAACCTTCTCCAAACCGAACAGAGTATAAAATGTGATTTTGCTCTCTTCATAATGATTATCAAATTCCTGTTGGCTAATACAATTATTTGGCACTAAATATCCCCTACTTGTCATGCATATGACTCACTTAAAATCATTACAGGATGGCATTATTCACATATGGTTAACATAGCTAAATTCATTTGCAGTTTACCAACTGTTCTATAGAATATTTTTGCACCCTGTAGAATTGATCCCAAGGCATATTCAACGTGATATATACAGCCTTTCTTTTCTTTTACACCAATGGAGGATTTTAGGCTGGCTTTAAAGGTCTAATGAATGCTCCTGGGTACATTTTGTTTTTTCCTTCATGTCAGAAAGATGGTATTTTATTTATCCCTAGGTAGTACATGTTAGATCATCATACTGTCAGAGACCTCTGTGAAGTCAATCCCAGATTTATTGCTTGTTCCCATTTCCTTCAAGCACCTACAACATTTGGGCTGAAACTTCGTCATGATTAAAGAAGCAAAGATTGTATCACCTTATTTATCAGGAAAGAAAAGAAAGCAATTCTGTGTCTGTGGGCTCTACCATTCCTAGGTTCTTCTTATCAAGCAAATCTGCTGGCATTTAATGCTATGGCCTCAGTTTAAGTTGACATACATATTAGACATTTTTATGTGGATAAAACCAAAGAAGAGGGGGATCTGTATACAGTGATATTTTGATCATCACCCATGAAACAAAAAAAGAATATTTTAGATATAATCCAAATTTTTGAAAAGTGGCCTTAAATAACTTACATCACATTAAGCCTGTGATCATTTTGCATTAGAGTTTTAATTCTCCCCACTATCTTCCCTAACTCACTTTTCCCTATAGCATTTTGCACCTTCCTACACACTACATCATTTAGTTATTTATTTTGTACTGTCTTCCCTCCCCTACAAGAAGGGAAGCTCCAAGCAGGCAGGGATTTGGGCCAGTTTTGTTCCCTGCAGGAGCTCAGACACGTAGAACAATGACTAGCATGTGGCAGACACTTGTACCTGTTTGTTGGATGAATGAATATGACATCTTCCACTCTTTCTCCAATTATTTTTTAGGCATTCAAGTAATTTTGCTATAAATCCTTTTCCAGAAGAAAGAACTTTTTAAAATTAATTTATCCTAAGTGTGGAAAAGAAGACTCTGAAAAAATGTCCTATAGTAATTTACCTTACATCCCTCTCAGCAAAGGTCTGATCAGTTTTACATTTATTTAAAAACATGGTTATTTACTTTTAGAAATCAGAAATTACAAATCGAGATCATTCCTATCTCTTTCTCAGAGGGGAAAGGGGCTACTTCCAGTCTTTGTGGTATATCCCTAAAAGTTCATAAAAGTGAAAGAAAGCAGGTTAACCCTGAGGACCTAAACAGCTCTGGGAGGTCAGTGTTATCAGCCCTTTTCAAATGAAATGGCTGAGGCTCACAGGCTTCCACTGCTTGCCAGGTAAGGAAGTGGGGACTGGGAGTGGGATTAGGTGTGTCGGCTGTGGAGGCCATGACCTTTCTGATCCGTAGTCAGACACATTATCCATGGCACAACTGGCCTTTACCCAAGGCTGTGCCCTTTCTAAGAGCGGCAGTTCCACTCCAGGACCAAGGCGTACAGTTCCTCTATCTCTTGGGTATTTAAGGTTTTCAGAAAGGCAGATGGTCTCACTTGAGTTGCTTCGTATGATTGGCATTTTTAATGAATTAGTGACAGAAAAAAAAAAAAAAACTTGACTCACTCCCAGCTGGATAACTTCACAAATGCCAAGCTGAAAAGAATGATATCTCATAAATTCAGGCAAATGGGCATTAAGGGGACTAAGCTGGCTGTTCTTTTAATATACCGAGTATTAGTATTTTCCAGGGCTTCAGGTCGGTAATGTAGTTTCAGCTCAGGAGACTACACCTTTCATTAAAACTCTTTTATTCTTTCTGCTTTGCTATAATGAAAAAATCTTAACCTGTCACACCTGTAGTGATTATAGAAGGGTCTCGACTCTGGTGGGGAGAGAAGCTCAGAACAGGCATGTATAATTTTCAAAGACCACATAACTGCTTCAAAAAAAATGACAGCTGTCACCAACATTTTACATCCAAAAACAAGTTTAATTGTTCAGACTGGTGTTTTAGAAAGCTCCAGTTATTGGAAGGCTCCTCAATTTTTGTATAGCCAGAGACTCAAATAACTCTAGGCTAGAAGGTTTTATTTACTGATGAGAGAGGGCATATTCAATATCAGAAAATTGTCATTTTTATTTGTTTGCATTGAGGCTGAGACTAAAAAGCCAAGCAGCACACCAAAAGGAGAAAATTTACTGTATGCAAATTAAAAACTAAAATAATTGCCTGCCATGAAAAGAAAAGTGAAGCACAGGAGCCTCAGGTAGGCCATATTTGACTTACTCATCTTTAGAACAATCTTAATGCCCATCGCTTCACCTTCCACACAGTAAATAGTAAATGTCCGGTGCATGAATAAGAATAAGAGGAACTGAACAGACATTTCTCAAAATAAGATATACTAATGGCTAGCAAATATATGAAAAAATGCTCCACATCACTGATCAGGGAAACGCAGATCAAAACCACAAGGAAGTATCATTTCACCCCAGTTAGGATGGCTATTATCAAAAAGACAAAAAATAACAAATGCTGGTAGGGACTCTTATACACTGTTAGTGGGAATGTTAACCAGTACAGCCACTGTGGAAAATAGTATGGAGGTTCCTCCAAAAACTACAAATAGGACCACCGTATGATCCAGCAATCCCACTATTGGGCATTTATCCAAAGGAAAGGAAAGAAGTGTATTGAAGAGATATCTGCACTCCATATTTATTGCAGCACTATTCACAACAATGAAGATATGCACTAAACCTAGGTGTCCAATAACAGGTGAATGGATAAAGAAAATGTGTTGTACATACAAAATGGAATACTATTCAGCCATAAAAAGAATGGAATCCTGTCATCCACAGCAATGTGGATGGAACTTGAGGATAAGTGAAATAAGCCAGGAGCAGAAAGTTAAACAGCACATGTTCTCACGCATATGTAGAAGCTAAGAAAACAAGGGGGTGATCTCATAGAAGTAAAAAGAAGAAAAGAGGATACAAGAGGCTGGATAGGGAAGGAGGAAGGGAGGGCTAGAGAGAGATTTATTAAAGGATATAAAATTACAGCTAGAGACCTGGAATAAGTTCTAGTGCTCTATCTCAACTACAGAATGCCTGTAGTTAAAAATATGTTAGATAGTTTCAAGTAGCTAGAAGAAGGATATTAGACATTACCAACACAAAAAAATAATACATGTTTGAGATGATGGATATGCTAATTACCCTGATCTGATTACTATACATTATTATATGGATCTAAACATCACTATGTACCCTATGAATATGTACCATTATCATTTGTCAATTGAAAACGTAAAATTAAAAAAGATAGAAAAGTACTGCCATTTAAATGAATGAATGCCAGCTCACTTTACACAAGGCTGCAGGGTACCCATAGCAGCACAGTTGTCTCCCTCACTTCCTTCAGGCCTCTGAACAAATGTCACCAAAGAGAAGGTACAGAATGCAGTGAGAACCATGACAATATTTCATTGCCTTTAATGTAGAATGAGTCTTTGGAAAATATTTGAATGTGAAAATTTATCTTGAAGGTAACTTGGCAATATGTATCAAGATCCGTAATGTGCAGGCTTTTGATATAGTAATTGCATTTATCCTACAGATAAATTACACAGTTATATTTGCAGGATAAATAATTATATAAATATATGATAATTATTTAACGTATATATTTATCTGTCCGTGTATATAGAGGTAGAATTACAAAGATGTTCAATGCTATATTTTTATGATTACAGAAAACAACCTAAATTGCCCACCAGTAGGCGAATAGTTAAATGACTTCACAATCTTAAGAATGCTAGGCCATTATTTCACAAAATGAGGTAAGTTTATGCATAGCAACATGAAAACATATCTAACTTATATATTAAATTTAAAAAGCTAGTTGTAGAATTTTATATCTAGTTTAAGAGTCATTGTTTTATTGTTTAGAATACACACATATGTATATTGACAATGGTTTTCATTCCTTTATTGCCTGAATTGCTAAAATATGAATATATTACTTTTGCATTAAAAATTTAAACATGCTTAAAATATTTTTCGATGCATATATTTTCTAAGCATAAATGACTACATTTAAAGTCACATTTAATAGTGTTTAAATCATCACTCCTACTCCTTTCTACACTTAAATCCTATAACTCTTAGGTTTTTTTTTTTTACCTTTGATAATAAAATTTTTTGACAATGGAAAAAAACATATTCATGTTTCAAGCACCTGACCTACTTAAAACTGTCACACTTTTCAGTTCATTTTGCTTTATAGTCCATTTGTTCAAATGCTAAGTGATAATTGATTTGTCTTGAGTTCATCTTTCAAAATAAGCCAGCATAAAACAAACTAGTATAGAACATAAGGCAGCTGATAAATCAAGTTTAGCAATTCTTCTCATTTATATATTGTCTCGATATCAAGCCCCAAATAAACTTTAGAAGGTGGTCTAGCTGTTGGAAAAAATATGAATTTCAGAATTATGATTTATGTTTGAATCCTGTCTCTGTCATAAGCTACTAGTATAACTTATCTTCTCTGAGCTTCAGTTTCTCCATCTGTAAAATACATTTCTTGTGAGGATTATATATAATGCTATGGACTGAATGTTTGTGTACCAACCCCACCCACATTCAAATGTTGAAGCTCTAACCCCCAATGTAACTGTATTTGAAGATAGTATAAAGAAGTAATTAAAGTTAAATACAATCATAAGGGTGGGGCTTTGATCTAATATTTGTGTCCCTATAAAAAGAGACACTTAAGAACACTTGTTTCTCTCTCTCTCTCTCTCTCTGTGTGTGTGTGTGTGTGTGCATGTGTGCACGTGCACACAGACTATACAAGAAAACAGCAAGAAGTTGATCATCTATTGAGCTAGAAGAAACCAAATCAGTGGATACCTTGATCTTGCACTTACAGCCTCCAGTACTGTGAGAAATAGATATCTGCCGTTTAAGCCACCCAGTCTGTGGTATTTTGTTATAGCAGCCCAAGCTGACTAATATATGTAGCATAGGTAAAACATCAAATATAATACAAGTACAGGGTTGACACCAAATAAATGGTGACTGCAGGCTGCCCACACTTTGCGCAGCAACCTGTTAGCAGGACCTGACACATACTGGAACTGTGTTCTCACTTTGCCTGGCAGCGTAACCTATACATTGTGAGCCAGTTTGTCCAACCACTTGAGCAAATATTATCTCTTTGGTCTGCGAAATGAGTATGACAATATCTACCAGGGTTGTGAGGATTTGAAAACATGGAGGAGAAGCACTGAGATTGGGTTGGCACATGGCAGGTGCTCAAAAATGATACCTATTGCTGTGTTTTTTATGGATGTCCAATATAAGACCTTAAAGAACTCCTTGTTTTATTAAAAAAAATCTCTTCCTGGTGAACTTTTAGACAGAACTGCAAAAGGGCAGGTGCAGATATTTGTCCAGCTATGGTCAGCCCAGCCCCTGACCCCTAGTGGGCACATTACGTCTGCTGCCAAAACTTTCCAACTGGTTTAGCCCCCCTGGCTGGCATTTAAGAGGCAGAGGTTGTGGGATTAATTTCCACAGTCTGATTAGCTTTCAGAGAAAACTCTGACTTGTAGCTTGGAATGTCATAGTGGCCTGAGACCACCTCTTGAAAAAATACTAGCAATACTGGCTATTAAAGAGCATGAGAACCCCAACCCATGCAACTCCATCAGGGCTGGCAGTCTTTCTTATTTTTTTAAATTAATTAATTTATTTTTGATTGACAAATAATTGTGTATATTTATGGGGCACAGTGTGATGTTGTGATCTATGCATAAATTGTAGAAAGAGTCAATCAAGCTAAGGAACATATGCAATGTCTTAATGAGGCTTTGGCAACGTCAGTCATACATTAGTATATAATCCTAACATCGCAATCTGAGAGCTACCTCTCCCCCGTGTCTGTGCTGGTTCTCCCTCTGCAGCCACTTTGCCAATCACATTTCAAATGCAGAACCCAGGCCTGCCTGTCTCAGGGCAGACCATGAAACAGAGACACTGGCTGCCAGGGTCACTTTTGATTGCAGGGCCAGCTGCCCTCCCATCTGCCTGTCAGGCTGGAGAAAAGGCTGAGAATTGAAAATGTGAAAATAATGCAGCCCCAGTGTAAAAAAAAATCCAGATTTTTCAATTGCCATTCTGCGAGTAGAACCTAGGAATTAACCTGTGGCCTTTTTGTTTTATTGTTTCATAAATGAGTAATAGCTAGAGGGAGGTATCCCTTAGACAATTTCAGGCGCAATTGCTACAGAGAAGAAAATGATACTATGAAGTCACATAAGGATGACACATTTTAGAAGCCTTAAGATGTGACTTTTTTTTTTTTTTAAACACGCTGGGCATGTGAGCTACTTTCTGGATGGTATCTTGGTCCAAGTTTCCAGAACTACTGCCCTTTGGTGCCTGAGTCTCAATGATGGGGAGAACAGGGCACTATAAATTCAGAGGCTCTGGATTTAGAATTTTCTTGGAACAATTTGGTATACCTGTTATTTGTGAATGCATTTCACATCATTTGTATATTGTCAGAACATTACTGACCTAAGGGTATCAGAATCAAAGCTCTTGATTTTCTTCAGCCCAGAATGCCTCACCAGCAAGATGATCTTCTTTCCCTTCTCTTACAATATCCCCTTCAGTCATCCAGCCCATTGCCTCCTCACACCTTTAAGTGAAACCAGGTCTGATTTCCAATGACAATCTGTGAAGGAAGCCTACAGAGAACACAGCTTGCTGCACCCAGCATGAAGACTAGCACAGCGCTCACACCTCGCTCAGCACCCAGGATTTGCACAGGTGTTCAGGAAGCATTGAATGAATGAAAAATCATGAATAGAGGAAATCTGCCCACTTAGTTATTTCTGGAGTGATCCTGGTATCCCTTCCAAGTTTTCTTGTTATAAAAATAATCTTACTTGTGGTTTGCAGAAGTTCTCCAATGTCCTCTGGACCCCTGATTTTCTCATTCTTAAGACTCAACGGTTGTCTCTGTTGGGCACCTCTGACCTACGTTTGTGGTTTAACATATATCTATTGAGTGCCTTCTCTGGGCCAAACCTTTGTGAACAAGGTAGAAGACTCCTGTACTTTTGAAGCTTATATTCTAATGCTAGAGATGGGCAAAAACAAATAAATACTCTTATTTCAGGTAATAAGTCCAGGAAGAAAAACAAAACAGAATAAGGGAATGGAAAAGAAAGGGATGGGGTGAGGTTACTTTAATTATGATGATAGAGGCAAGTCTCTCTGAGGAAGTAACATTTAAGCAGAGACTAAATAGAACAGTTTCAGCCATGCAGGGATGTAGTTAGAATTAAAATATGTGTAGCTGGTTTTCCCAGCACCATTTATTAAATAGGGAATCCTTTCCCCATTGCTTGATTTTCTCAGGTTTGTCAAAGATCAGATAGTTGTAGATATGTGGCATTACTTCTGAGGGCTCTGTTCTGTTCCATTGGTCTGTATGTCTGTTTTGGTACCAGTACCATGCTGTTTTGGTTACTGTAGCCTTGTAGTATAGTTTGAAGTCAGGTAGCGTGATGCCTCCAGCTTTGTTCTTTTGGCTTAGGATTGACTTGGCGATGCAGGCTCTTTTTTGGTTCCATATGAACTTTAAAGTAGTTTTTTCCAATTCTGTGAAGAAAGTCATTGGCAGCTTGATGGGGATGGCATTGAATCTATAAATTACCTTGAGCAGTATGGCCATTTTCACGATATTGATTCTTCCTACCCATGAGCATGGAATGTTCTTCCCTTTGTTTGTATCCTCTTTTATTTCAATGAGCAGTGGTTTGTAGTTCTCCTTGAAGAGGTCCTTCACATCCCTTGTAAGTTGGATTCCTAGGTATTTTATTCTCTTTGAAGCAATTGTGAATGGGAGTTCACTCATGATTTGGCTGCTTGTCTGTTATTGGTGTATAAGAATGCTTGTGATTTTTGCACATTGATTTTGTATCCCGAGACTTTGCTGAAGTTGCCTATCAGCTTAAGAAGATTTTGGGCTGAGACGATGGGGTTTTCTAGCCGTATGTAGAAAGCTGAAACTGGATCCCTTCCTTACACCTTATACAAAAATTAATTCAAGATGGATTAAAGACTTAAATGTTACACCTAAAACCATAAAATCCCTAGAAGAAAACCTAGGCAATACCATTCAGGACATAGGCATGGGCAAGGACTTCATGTCTAAAACACCAAAAGCAATGGCAACAAAAGCCAAAATTGACAAATGGGATCTCATTAAACTAAAGAGCTTCTGCACAGCAAAAGAAACTACCATCAGAGTGAACAGGCAACCTACAGAATGGGAGAAAATTTTTGCAATCTACTCATCTGACAAAGGGCTAATATCCAGAATCTACAATGAACTCAAACAAATTTACAAGAAAAAAACAACCCCATCAACAAGTGGGCAAAGTATACGAACAGACACTTCTCAAAAGAAGACATTTATGCAGCCAACAGACACATGAAAAGATGCTCATCATCACTGGCCATCAGAGAAATGCAAATCAAAACCACAATGAGATATCATCTCACACCAGTTAGAATGGCAATCATTAAAAAGTCAGGAAACAACAGGTACTGGAGAGGATGTGGAGAAATAGGAACACTTTTACACTGTTGGTGGGACTGTAAACTGGTTCAACCATTGTGGAAGTCAGTGTGGCGATTCATCAGGGATGTAGAACTAGAAATACCATTTGACCCAGCCATCCCATTACTGGGTATATACCCAAAGGATTATAAATCATGCTGCTGTAAAGACACATGCACATGTATGTTTATTGCGGCACTATTCACGATAGCAAAGACTTGGAGCCAACCCAAATGTCCAACAATGATAAGACTGGATTAAGAAAATGTGGCACATATACACCATGGAATACTATGCAGCCATAAAAAATGATGAGTTCATGTCCTTTGTAAGGACATGGATGAAGCTGGAAACCATCATTCTCAGCAAACTATTGCAAGGACATAAAACCAAACACCGCATGTTCTCATTCATAGGTGGGAATTGAACAATGAGAACACATGGACACAGGAAGGGGAACATCACACACTGGGGTCTGTTGTGGGGTGGGGGGAAGGGGGAGGATAGCATTAGGAGATATACCTAATGTAAATGACAAGTTAATGGGTGCAGCACAGCAACATGGCACATGTATACATATGTAACAAACCTGTACGTTGTGCACATGTACCCTAAAACTTAAAGTATAAAAAAAAAAGGATTAAAATATGTGATAACAGTAACGCAAACGGTGGGAGAGATTTAAGTGAAATTAAAATATTCTGAGATTCTTAGTACATGCTGTCTGGAAAGTGGTAAAAGTACTCATTCATATTGGGCTTTTGTAAGTTAAGCATGCATTATATGTTCTCTACAATTTTACTAAAAGAATAATAAAATAGGGATGGGAAACAAAATATAATAATAATACTTGATTAATCCAAAGAGTAGCAAAAAAAGGAGAGAAAAATAATATAGTCTCAGTAAGAGAAAACAGATGATGGATTTAAACCCCAAATATACCCAAAATTACATCAAATGCAAACTGATTAAATCTAATTAAATGATTATAAACAAAACAGTGCAATCAATACCCAATCACCTGCAGCTTATAAGAGATACATTTTGAATATAAGAGCATGAAAATGTTGCAAGGATAGAAAATTGTAGATAAACATTAACCAAAAGAAGTCTGGTTTAGCAATACTGAAATTAGACAAAGTAGACTTTAAAGCCATAAGAATTTCTAGAAATCAAGACCAGGCCAGGCATGATGCATCATGCCTGTAACGCCAGCACTTTGAGAGGCTGAAGTGGGAAGATCACTTGAGGCCAGGAGTTCAAGACTAGCCTGGGCAACATAGTGAGACCCTCGTCTCTAAAAATAAAAGTAAAAATAAAAATAAAACTAGCCAAGTGTGGTGGTGTGCACCTGCAATCTTAGCTACTCAGCAGGCTGAGGCAGGAGGATCCCTTGAGACCAGGAGTTTAAAATTATAGTAAGCTATGATCATGCCACTGTACTTCAGCCTGGGTGAACGAGTAAGATCCTGTCTTAAAAGAAATAATCTTATACCATGCAAGAGTTAACCCATCATGATGATGTAATAATTCTCAATTTATAATGTCTAATAACATAGCTTCAAAAAAGACAAAGCAAAAATTAACTGAACTAAATGGGAAACAGACAAATCTGCAAATATAGTGGGAAATTTTAATATACTTCTGCCAGAAATTGATAGAGCAAGCAAAAGAAATCAGTATTGAACAAATAATATTTGAAGAACATGATGGACAAGGACATCTGCTACCTTTTCCTCTTTGCAGCACTGCACTGAGAACTTTGCCAGACACATCTAGGCCCATTTGCGGGGACAGGGGCATGAAGACAGATAGAGGTCCACATTCTACATATCTGAATGTGTTAATTTAATAAATTTAAGAAGCTAAGAAAACTGTCAAAATATATTTTGTTCTCCTTCCTTGACAAATATATCTTCATGGTAACAAAATAAAATTATGATTATTGTTTATATATGACTGAAAATTAGCAAAATGTCAAAGATTCTTATATTTAATTATTATGAAACATGCATGGGTGTTCTGTTGATGGCCATGTGTGAATGATGGTGTCATAAAACAAAGGCATGAATAACCCACCACTATTACATATTTATTTTATAAAGTATTTCCCATGCCTTTATTTTAGCAAATTTATCTTGTTACAATAAGATATCCATATAATCGGTACACTAGTAACAGTAATGATTTAAAAGGTTAAAAAATAAAATGCAATTGCATTCAAAGTGTATACATTTTGATATATTTTTATAAAAAATAAACATCCAGAATATCAAAAAATTATTTTTTTCAGGTTTAAAAATGCTGTTTTTCTAAAATATTCAAGATTATACGTTAAAATTAAAGGCAAGATGCAAATAAATTACTGAGTTTCAAAATTTTAAATCAATATTAAGAAAATATGACATTTAAAATTTGGTTTTACAAAATTTAATGAATTTTATTAAATATTTTTATAAAAATGAAACTTTTTCAGTTCTAACATGGAATGTCCTTCTATATGCCGATGAAAAGAATCACCATGAAGCTTCACAAATGTTAGGTCTGGAAGTAAATATATGAAAATTTAAGAATAACATAAATTGTTTCATACTGCAAAATATTGCTCAGATGGCATACACAATTACTCAAAAAATGTTGCTAATTTATGAATAACTTGCTGATCTTCAAAATTAAAAATCAGAATGCAAGATAAGTGAGGAAAAAAAGCTCAGACCTACTGGGAATCAATACTATACTTCATTATGCAAGGAATGTATGTAGTCATGCTATCTAGGAGGATAAATTTGTCAAGTTAATTTGTCTTTTACCTTAGTGCTTCTGTCACTGCAGTCTTCTTTCATGGAAAAGCAGTGTTTGTCCCCACTATCAACATAAGCACAACTTATAAACTTTCATGGAATCTGGATGTTGTTATATTTTGTTTCAAAACTGTAGGGCAAGAGATACGGAGAAATGTTTTTCTGGAGTGGGGGCTGGATGATGTTAGGGTAAAAGTGGACATTTAGGGTAACAGATCCCAAGAGAGAGAGAACGCATGCATTCTTTAATAAATGTATTGTGGTCAGTGGGTGGATTTGTGATATGCTGGTCTAAAAGTGGTATCAGTTTTAACCAAAACAATCAAGCAAAAAAGAAAAAGAAATGAAAGGATTAGAAAGGCAGAAATAAAGCTGTCATAATATTCAGAAAATATGGCTGTATATATAGAAAAGTATCAGCATTATTTTCAAATAAACTATTTGAATTAATAACTAAATTCTATAGAATTTCATCATGTGAACATACCACAATTTATTTATTCATTCTACCATTGATGTACAATTAGGTTGTTTCCAACTCTTGGCTATTACAAGCAAATTTTCAGTAAATCAATTATATTTCCACATACAAGCCAAAAACAGAAAATGAAAAAATTAAAAAATATTTTATTTAAAATAACATAAAAATCATATATCTAGCCAGGCGTGGTGGCTCATGCCTGTGATCCCAGCACTTTGGGAGGCTGAGGCGGGCAGATCAAGAGGTCAGGAGTTCCAGACCAGCCTGACCAATATGGTGAAATCCCAGCTCTACTAATAATACAAAAATTAGCCAGGCATGGTGGTGCGCACCGGTAGTCCCAGCTACTCATGAGGCTGAGGCAGAAGAATCACTTGAACCAAGAAGGTGGAGGTTGCAGTGAGCCGAGATCGTGCCACTGCACTCCATCTGGGGTGACAGAGTGAGACTCTGTTCCCCCCCAAAAAAAATCATTTATCTAGGAATAAATCTAATCAAAAATGTGCATGACTGCTACAAAAAACTACATTATTTACAGAAAACAAAGAAGTCTAAATCAATGGAAAGATACAAAATGCTTATGAACAGAGATTCTATATTGTAAATCAGTCATTTCTACTCATTAAATTATAGGTGAATGCAATTCTACTCAAAATTCTATCAGGTAATTTGAAAGTTGACAAGCTAATTTAAAATTTATTTGAAAATTTAAAAGGCCAAAAAGAATCAAGAAAGTTCTGAAGAAGAACAGAACTCAGTAATGTATACCATCAGATATCTCAATCTTTATTACAATTAAAATAAGATGGTATTAGCAGAAGGACATACAAACAGAGAAACCAGAAACAAACTCATACTTATACCATCACCTGATTTATGACAAAGGTGAAACTGCAGTGCAGTGAGGAAATAATAATCTTTTCAATAAAAAAGTAGATCACTTGGATATTGATATGCGGGAAAAAAAGAATTTGACCCCTATCTTACGTCATAAACAAAGGTCAATTGTAGGTGGATTATAAAGCTAAATGTAAAAGGTTAATAATTTTAAAAAAGCTTCTATAACACAGGTGAGTATCTTTATGACATTGGGGTAGACAAAAATTTCTTAAACAAGACTAAATAAGCATTAACTATACAGAAAAAGTCTGATAAATTGGACTACGTTAAAACTAAGAACTTTATATTAACAAAGTCACCATTAAGAGAAAGAAAAGGCAAGTTAGACTGGGAGAAGATATCTGCAGTGTTTATGTCCAATATAATACCTATATCCAGAATATATAAAGAACTCCTACAAATCAATTACAGAATATATTCAAAGAGCCAACAATTAAGCATCAGAAAATGTGCTCATCAAGGGCAGGCAACTCAAAGTGACAATGGGGTACCATGACACGCTGACCAGACTGGTCAAAATGCAAAATACAGACAATGCCAAGTGATGGCAAGGATATAGAGCAATTCGAACTGGTGAAGGTAAAATAGTACAACCACTTTGAAAAATTCTTAGGCAGTATTTAATAAAGTTGAATATATACGTATCCTAAGACCCAGCAATTCCATTCATGGTATGTACCCAACAGAAATGCATACAAGTGTGTACCAAAAGACATGTATAACAATGTTCATAGCAGCATTATTTGTAATAGTCAAGAGCTGGAAATAAGCCAATTGTACATCAATGGTAGAATGGATGAATGAATTGTAGTGTATTCTTACAATGAAATACTATAGAGCAATAAAAATAAAACTATGGCTATATGCAACAACATGAATAAATCTTACCAACAACGTTAGATAAATGAAGCCAAACCCCAAAATGCACATATTCTATGAATCCACATATGCAAAGTTCACAATAGGTGACAGTGGCTACTCCTTCGGGAAGCAGTGAGGAAAGAACTAAGAGAGTACTACAGAGGGGGCTCTGGGTGTCTGTAATTTCTATTTCCCAATCCAGGTGGGGTTTACATGAACATGTTACTTTGTGAAAATTCATTGAGCTGTAACTAAACATCTGGAATTATTTATGAAAGAAATTATATATAACTCAATGGGAAGCTGGGAGGATAGGGAGGAGGTATGGGGGGCTAAAGAAAACATGAGTGGCCAAATGCTTACAATTGTTATTGTTGGGTTACGGATACCTGGGTGTTTGTTTCACTATTCTTTCCATTTTGTGTATATTTGAAATTTTCCATTATAAAAAGGACCAAAAAAAAAAAAAAAAAAAAAAAAGAGAGAGAGAGAAAACTATTCACAGAGACCCACAACAGCCTCATCATGGTTTTTACTGGCCTCTCTCACTGAACCATTGAATCACAGTTTTATTGGCTTTATTTGAAGGTAAACATACACTGTGGAAATGGAATGTCATTTGAGGGCAAGCATTAAGATGTTGCTATCCTCTGTATGTCCTTCCTGGCACCTAGAATGCTGTCTCACCCTTCCTGGGCACTTAGAGGTTTGGTTTCTGCTGCTGCCATCAGCTAATCTTGCCTGAAAAATTGTGTGCTATTGATTCAGCTCTTGCCTCTTGACTCCAAACCCACTCTTCTATTTTCAGGCTTTGTGACACTTGAGAGGATATTTTGCAAACCATGCTCCTGATTTGCCAGTTGGCTTTCCGGTTCTGCCAAAAACGGGAGCTAGAGGGAAGTGGGAAGCCTGTAGGAAAAACAAGGAAGAGGTTTGCTTCTTCCTTTTTACTTCCTGTGCACTTCCTGTTTCCTGATTTTTTGGGATTCGTCCCAGAGGTTGCATTGCCTTCTCTTCACAGCAGGTGAATTCAATGGCGCAGTTTTTCCAACACTCACATAACAGCCTCAACACTCTCTGCTCCAAGTACCAGCTGAGCAGCTCCCTCCTCAAGTTCCCATGTTTTAATAATTCTAGCCTTTTCTCTTTGACCCTCCAGGCCTAGGAGTGGCAGCTGCTTCCTGCAGTTCTACCTCCCTGGGACCTGAAAGTTCTTTTACACTTTAGATAATTAACAACTTTCTACCTAGTTAACAATTCATGTTAAGCATGCTCTGTTGAAGATGTGAGTTCTGCCTCCAGAATGGGTCTTGACTGACACAACCTCCAAGAGTTATATACTCTGTCCTTGCTGCCTGTGTGATGACATACAATTTGTTGATTATTCTCTCTTATTGAGCATACATTTGTGTAAAAAATCAACAGCTTTTGCTTCTTATCCCCACCCCAGGTGAGCAGAACAGCAATTTCAATTATTTGAAAATTCAGCTATCTCAATTTATATTTTAAAATATGACTATTGAAAATTAAATAATTGAGTTTTGCTTTAATAATAATGTAGTTAGTATAGTATGCAATGGGACAATTTTTGACAAAGTATATCTGAGCATAAGCCACACATCTCTCACAGGTTCAAACTATTTCTCTTAAAGCTCTCCATTGTGAATGAAACTGATACAGCAATATTTGAAATTCAGAGGCCAAAAAGCCAAATTCTATCTCAGAAGCAATTGCCATAAAAGTGTTGATGTCATAAGCATATGAAAGCCACAAGGTAGCTGCTTAATTGAAAAGCAGATGAGAGGAAAGCTGCATTTTACATGAATAAATACTGCCAAAAACAAAGAGCACCCTGTTAAGAATTTAGGCAAAATGTGCTGTGGAAAGATGGACAGGTATTATCCCAAGGAAATAATACAGTAAATGACAATGAATTCACCTGGATTAGACTATTTCATATTAGCAGTCTGTTCTCAGTTGCCCATCCTTTCAGAAGGTGTGAAGACCAGAAATAAGACCCTCAATAGTAGATACAGAAGTTATCTTCTTAAACTGATAGATAATGCCCTAAGTTAGGAACTTCAGGAGAGAAAAGCCTATGTTTAAATTTTCCTGAGATCATGAGGTTCACATTCAATGAATCCCCCATACCTGTTCTTAAATTTTTTTTTAAGTATAGGAAGGTTGGAACCTTTCCTTAGTTTAAGTGTATAATAAGTGGCAAAAGAGGGATTAGACCCCGGTCTTCTGATTCAGGGCCTGGCCCTCCTTTCATGAAGGTTCTCTAGTTAGCATTAGAACATGCCTTCTTCAGGAACAAGGCCAACTAAAAAGCAACCTGTGAAAGAAATCAATGAACTATCCCCTACCTCCACATACATACACCTGTCCTCAGGAATGTCTCTCACAGGACATCTGGATCAACTGGACTCTAATGGGCCACAAACATACCTCTAATGTTGAGAAATTGTCACTACCTTTGGAATGGCTGAATGCTTCATGGAACCATCTTGTTTTGTTTGGAAGGAAACAATGGAGACTATTTACCAGCAGATAGAGATCCCAGAGGGAAATGGGAATTTCCAATTAAAAGTAGAGGATCCTTATGTTACTGTTTCAATGATGGGCTTAGGAAAATTTAAGTGTCTCTGATATTTCCCTAAGTATGAAAAAACTGTTATTTTGAAAAATGGAGGAATTGTGTGCTTAACAACTATCTTACAAGACAACAGCATGTAAAAATTAAAAAGTAAAAATTGGTTCCACTGTCTGCATCACATCAGCATTAAAAGACTGAGCTAAGAAAGTAGTTATGGCTGAGTTGGACAACTACAGCTGAGGTTATGTCATAGGGTTAGTCAGTTTATCACTTCTATTCATAGTGAACTTGATCATACACTGATGTGTAATCCACCTTATAAATTATAGAGAATTTTAATTAGCTGCTTTTTAAGGAAACAGTATTTGAAATACAGGTAGCACCAATTTTCTGCAATTCTTAAAGCAAAGATAAGTTACTGTACTATAAGCTTAAATTTGAAGAATGAATGTTCTTTCAGTGGCATTTCTGAAACTTTGCTATTGACCTAGGTTAGGGGACAGAATGGGTGTGCTGTCGGGGCTGGGCAGAGGAGCGTAGCCCAGAGCAGTTACTGCGCAGTACAATTTATTTGAAGCTGGCGTTATATTCAAAAAGAGAGAAAGATTTTGCATTCTATAATATGTTCTTGTTCACATAACATAAAATATTCTGAATTACTTGCTAAGTAAATTATTTAACTGCTGCCCTCCTTTAAAATATCTACCAATAAAACTAAGCTCAGGTCCTAGGGTTCTGTTTATCCTGAGGCACACTACTGCCTCTCCCAATTCAAAAAGCATGGACATTTAGACACAATTCTTGGCACTATAGATACTCTACAGAAGGATGGATCAACAGTATAAATGGACGGGTACCTGGTTTTGGTGGGGGTGCAGGTAAGGAGGATACTTTCTCACTTTATTAGCCCATGTATAAACTGTGGGGTTATGTTTATTTGATTGCTTAGTGGCTTAAAATGAAAAATAGCTTTGTGCCCTTAAGAGACCAAAACCCAGTCCTGATCATCAGCGCCACCACTCATGCTGCACAACATTGTTAGAGAGGACCCCCCACAGTATACCTCATCTCAAATGGGCTGGCAGAGATGCTCTGTGATGTTACAATACATCAATGACACCAAACTTTCTCTTATTTTCCCTAGGACCTATGCCCTCCTCTCTTAGGTTCAGAAGAGGGTCTTGTCCATATTACTGAGAGGATAAAGATCATCATCTTTAATTCCAAATACTGCTTCCTTGACTTCTGTGTTTTCTATTTTCTCCCTCACCATATCTAGGGATGGATGTTCCCATTTCTTCTTCAAGCCACCTCTCGCACTGTGCCCTTGATCCCATCTCCTTCTTCCTCTTTCTGGTCCTTGCTCATGTTATGATCACAACACTCCAGCATCTTCAGTTCTTCTCTATCCTCACACTGGGAGTTTGTATGTTTACCTTGTTAGATTTTGTGGTTGCAGACTCCTATGCTCGTAGAGGACTGGTGAGTCATCCAAAGAAGGGAAGGACCAGACAGGGGTTGTTTAACCCAAAGCATATGCCCCAAGGAAAGGGGACAGCCGCTACTTGGCTCCAACTGAAGTTGTCACATGGAAAGGAAGACCCCAAGTTGTATGATTTTCCAAAAGTAGATGGGAATCTGGATTTACATATGAAATCTGCTAAGTTTTAAATGTTGACTACAATTTTAAAAATTGAACACTGTGGCTTGTTTCACTGTGGATGAAACAAATACTTCATTAGCCCCAACTATAAGTTTCACCCATCCATCTAAACATTCATTTTACTCTGCTTCCCATTCAAATACCTTGTTACTTCACTCATAAACTTCCCAAACATCTAAGCCTGTAACTATTGGCTTCTTTTCCACATCCATGGTTCTCTCCTTATCCAATTTCAATATGTTTCCCACTCTTCTGAAAGTGTATTCTTGAAGGTCACTAGGAAGTTTCTAACTAGTTGATATGGTTTGGACATTGGTCATCCAAATCTCCTGTTGAAATGTGACCTAGCCTGTTGGAGGGGATCCTAGTGGGAGGAGCTGGATCACAGGGACAGATCCCTTATGAATGGCTTAGTGCCATCCCTTTGGTATTGAGTGAGTTCTTGCACTGAGTTCATGTGAGATCTGGTCATTTAAGATTGTGGCACCTGCTCCACCCCTCTTGCTCTGATGCACCTGCTCCCTTAGCCTTCTGCCATGGTTGAAAGATTCCTGAGGCCCTTCCCAGAAGCAGATGACGGTGCCATACTTCTTGTACAGCTTGCAGAACTGTGAGCCAATTAAACCTCTTCTCTTTGTAAATTACCCAGCCTCGGGTATTCCTTCATGCAATGCAAATAGACTAACACACCACTGAATACTCTGGAATACTTGTGTGTATGTACATACCTCCATACATCCTTAAAACAATAGTTTCAAGGAGTGATTCCAAGAGAAGTAATATCAGCATTGTCTGGGGACCTGCTAGAACTGCAGAATTTCATGCCCCTTCCAAGACCTAATAAATCAGAAACTCTGGGGGTAGATTCAGCAATCTATGCGTTGATAAGCATCCAAGGCGATTGTGATGGCTGCAAGTTTCAGAACCACTGCCTTAAAATATACCTACCTGTGAGTGTACCTGTTGCCAGAGAGCAATTAGTCTATCCCTCTGAATTTTGCCCCACAGCTTCAATCCCTTTTCTACATGCTGGGAAAGACCTGCATTGATATAACACTTTTTATTAAATGTTTTTTCATATTTTATTACCTAACTCCTGTAAATAAGAACCTTACACAATAGGCAAAGCAAGTCAAAAAAGTTTATTATGCCCATCTAACCATCATATAAATGTGAAAGCAGCAATAAGAGATTAAGTGACTTTCTTAAAATTATAGTTAGGAAAGTGTCAGAGTTAATATCAATCTAGTTTCCTGACATATCATAGCCCTTTCTTTCTGTGTTTTAGAAATACTATTTTTTTCTACTTGTAAGAGTCTAATACATTAGTTGAAGACATGCTGGAAAATACAGAAAAGACTACAGAAGAAAGTAAAAAATCATCCAGAATTCTACCACTGACATCATGCATTTCCCTCCAATCTGTTTTTTTTTTTCTTTTTTTTTTTTTTAAATGCACAAGTGCATGTGAGTGCAGATGCAATCCTCTTTCAATTAAAGGACACAACACTGTCAGGAGGTAAGCGGCTCTCTTGTTCTCAGTGCCTATGACAACTTTCCGATGGGACCATAAATAAGAAATTTAAATAATTATTTTATTTATCTTTTGTTCATCAGAGCTCTACGTAATTCCAAAAGCAGATGCAAAATCTAAGTGAAATGAAATCAGCATTGCTGACTTTTATTATAGCCATGACATACAGGAAAAATTGCTAATTCCTTATGAAAATATTCAATATCTCTATGCTCTTAGGGGTGCCTGAGGCAACTCCTAGTGCAGATAGCATGTGGAGTCTCATGGTGACTAACCGTAATTGAATTCAATAAAAAACTCCATTATCATAATAGTCTAGGGTGTCAATAAAATTGATACTTCTATAATAGGAAAAAATATAAAATATACCCAAGGGCATACAATGGGAAGCTTTTAATTATTATTTATTGACCCAGAGAATTATTTTTCCCTGATTCTGGCATTATTCTGAAATCCAGTATTTCTGTCCTCACTTGTTTATCTCCCTTTAAAAAGCTAAGGTCAAAAAGTCTAAAGAAAATTCATGGGCAGGCCAAACTAAGTGCTATTTCTGACAAATAACATTTATTTGGTGCACTCGTAGGTGCTTATTTTTAGCCACACTTGTTTATCTTGTTGATTTATGAGACAGCTAGCAAGAACCTTTGCAAAAGTGTTTTGAGTTCCTTTTGGGGGTTCTTATAGGAGTCCCTAACCTGCTAGATCTGTATTTCAGAATGTAATTCCAACAATGAAATCAACAATTTTATTTCAGAGCAATACAAAGGAAAAAAGCCAACTAACAAGAACAATCCCAGTTGTTGAGTGTCTACTGTGGGCCAGTACTATGCTGGTACTCTCCAAATCATTAGAGTATAACCTCTTTTTAAAATTACAAAATATTTTAAACACTCAAAATGGTATACAGAATGATATAATAACCAACAATCAATCTACTACCTGATTTATTCAAATTTTAATATTTTTAATATTCACACTTACTTGAAAGAAGTAAAATACTCCAGATACATGTCAAGCCCTCTTTGTTCCCTCTTCATTCCACTTCTCTCTCTCCCTTTCCTCACCATCCTGAGTTTGATATTTATCATTCCCATGTACTTTTTATGCCTATACTTTCTCTCTCTCCCATTATATACATATACAGGTATGTGTACGTGTTTAAAACATTTCTATAAAAGGTTTCATAAAATACACACACAATTTGCTTGTTTTTGCTGTGTTACATTATGCAAGTCCTTATACATATACTTAATCTCTTTAGGCCTCAATCTCTTCATCTGTAAAAGAGGGATAATAATCCTACCTAGAAGAGGACTAACTAATACTGATAAAGTGCTCAGCACAGTGGCTAGCATTAATCAGCATTTAATAGAAGTTAGTCATACACATATTATTATCTGACATACCAC
Source organism: Pan troglodytes (assembly GCF_028858775.2). NCBI lineage: Eukaryota > Metazoa > Chordata > Mammalia > Primates > Hominidae > Pan > Pan troglodytes. The sequence continues at coordinate 96,160,367 of NC_072409.2, read as the reverse complement.
TTTGCCTTTCAAGAGATTAGCCAAAGGAAATTCTTCTTGTCTTACCTGGAAATTAACTGTTACTATGAGTGTCTTCTCTAACTCATATATTTCTACCTGCTCCATGTGACACAGGACAGATCAAATGCAAATGTATCACCATAGACTGCTGGAACACACTTGTGATGGCACAGACATGTACATACACACACCACACACACGAAGGCTAACCATGTGACAGGAACTGACTGGAGCTGCTCTGGGTCAATCCATTTCACCCATACATATCAGTGAGGTGTTTTGATTATTTTCATTTTATATATGAGGAAACTGAGGCACAAAGAGGTTAATAAACTGCCAGAGATCACAAAGTTAGCAAATACTATCATGACAAGATGCTCTATGCAAGCAGTCCTGCTCCTGAGTGTATGCTAAGGGCTGACACTCAGTTGCCTCTTGACTCTTAGCCTATACAGATTTTCCCATTTGCTGGTTCTGCAAAATTCGTAAGTTCACTAAAGAGATATGTAATAGTGAATATCATGTGTGTTCCCAGGTTATTTATTGAATTATTTACCAAAAGCAAATATCCAAAGCCATTTGTTCTGGACAGGGGCTCACACTCAGCTCAGCTAAAGCAGATATAAAGACACTATGCAGGAGAGTAGATCTGTGATTTCAGTTGCCTGAGTACTCCTATTAATACAAGAAAAAATTCCCATTCCACTCATGCAAGCCAGCAGGCACATTTTCCTCTTTACCATGAGACTTGTTTCTTTATACTCAACAAGATGACAAAACATTAATCCCTTCCCTCTGAAAAGTATAACACAAGACGTTTTAGACTGGCCTCCATTGATGTAGTGGGGTAAGTGGTGGAAGAAATTGTTGAGTCACCATTGTGAACACGTTTAATTAAAGATCTGTGAGTCACAGCTGGGCAGTAAGATTGTGCAGAATGAATGCCTGCACAATCTTAGGTGGGTTAATGTTAAAATTATGATCTTTGTGGTTTAACCTGATAATAAATTTCCAGCAATATTGGTCAGTCCCTTCATCTAGGCAGCCTAGGCCCAGATGTTTTTATTGTCCCTTTTTTGATTTGTTTGTTTGTTGGTTGGTTGGTTGATTGGTTTTAACAACACAGCTAAAGACATCCTCCCGGCTTCCTGATAGCACTGGCCTCACCAGAAGTGATAAAGCATTCCTAGAAACGGAAGGAAGGATGAATCACAAAGTACAGTTCAGCCACAGAGGAGGGTGATAAGCAACCCTTCTTTGTTTCAAATGGAGACAGCTCAGGAGGAAGTTGGTTTGTGTTAAATTAGAAACAACAAGAGCCTCCTCCTCTCTGGAACAGGTTGCTGTACCAGATTGTGTAAGCTCCTTCTCTCTAGAGACCTTGAAGTACAGGATAAGACACATTTGATAAGCACAACCAGCTTCCAAAGTTATTTCCAGATGCCATCATAAGCCCCTGAGGTTCTCATGAATCAGCAAAATTGCTTTGGGCATTCTAGATACCGACCCAAGTTACCTCTCTTTTTTGCTCTCAGCTCAGGTTGCTTAGGTGAGAAAGGTTAAAATAGACAACAAAAAGATACACAATCCATATCTCTTGAATCCTCAGCAAAACACAGGCATTCAATTCTTTTTAAATGAGATAAAATAACAGCATACATTTCATTTATTTTGGCTTGTCTTCCTGTTAGAATACTATTAAACCAACCAGAATCTTTTTTGACCATATTTTTATATTTGGTTGGATGTCCATTTTTTAAAAAGGTACTTGTGTGTATGTTCAAAGGATAAAACAAAGACCACCAGAGATTAAAAAGAAAACGACACAAAACTGAGTTTATTGCCTGTGGGATAAGGGAGAACCAGAGCTCAGCCACATCATCCAAGAAATGAGTTTAGCTGGTCTCTTCCTATGCTAAAGACAAAAGGGACTGCTTATTTCTTACTAGAAGAGATTCTAGGCATTAAAAGAAATGTTCAACGTAGATTAAATTTAGGGGTAGCCATATTTAGCAAATAAAAATTCAAGATGCTCAGCTAAATTTGCATTGCAGATAAACAATGAATCATTTTTAGTATGTCCCAAATATTGCATGGGATAAACTTACGCTAAAAAATGACTCCTTGTATAATGAAAAACAAAACTTACCTAGCATCTCATATTTTATCTGGCAACTCGAATTAGTGGGACTCAGTGGGGTTTGGGGTCATGCAGCAGCAGCTAGTCCATATGCTCACAACTGGGACTTGCTAACATTTTCCTTTAACAGTGTAAAGTAAATGTCACACTGCAGTGCATTCTGCTAAAGGGACCATAAACCAAATTCTCCCACCTGGGATCACCCGTTGTGATCAAGTCCAGTGGAATATACCAAATTGGAGAGCAAAGCACATGCCTGCTAGACCCTCCAGGAACTCAAGCCAAGGTCAGAGGAACTGCAGTTGCCCATGCTTCCCAGACCAGGAGAATCAGTTGCTGGACACTGCCGGAGTACACTAGTGTCAGAAGGTGGTTCAAAGAAGTCTTTGAAGACAACTTCAGTTTTTAGCTTGTAAAGCTGACTGGAGGATAATGTTTTAACTGAGGTCCAGAATACAGGAAGATTCACTGGGAATACCAGAAAGGCCCAGGGGCCACTGCAATCTCTTTCTGTCCTCCCCAGTTGCCTAATGAACACTTCTATTTAAGCATCCTCTGCTTGGATATCCTACAGTTCTTAAACTCAACATGCTCAACACTCAATTCACCCTCTTCCTCTCCAAACCCATTTGTCCTCCCATAATTCCCAACTCAACTACAGATAGCATGCGAAGACTCTAACAGCCCCAGGCTAGAAGTCTCCAAGTCATCTCCAGATGCCACTGCCCCCTCATACTGCAACTAATCAAATGCCAATTCCTTTTGATACTATGTCTCCTTTAGTTCAAGTCATCATTGTCTCTGATCTCAACAACAGCAAAAGGGTCTGAACTGAGCTCTGCCCCCGTCCAGCCATTTTCCCTTTTGGTGTACTCTTTTCATCGATATCTTCATAAAATGCAATTTTGAGAATGTTTCTCTATTTCTAAAGTACCTCAGCAGCTTTTCATGCCTAGAGGATAAAACCCAAATGCCTCCGGGGAGACACAAAGGTCCTTCAAGGTCTGGCTTTGGTCTGTTTCCAGCTTCTCGACCATCACTTTCCCCCAACAACAGATGGTGCCAAGCTACCGGCCAGGTTTCTGCCATCTGATGCTCTTCCACATCAAGATGACTTTGCACAGACAGTTCCTGTACCTGGAATGTCCTCTGCCTACTCTGCTTTTGTCTGGCAAACTCACTGAAGACCCTGCTCTAGTGTTAGACCGGCTTCTGGTAAGCCGGCTTCCTTCTCGACTGAAGATTTAGCTGCACCCCCTAGTTTGTATACCCATAGCATTCTGTGCCCGCCTTCACTATGGGGCTTACAGTTTTATGCTGAGTGTATTCGGTAACATGTTTGTCTTCCTCGTAGGATTATGAACCTGGGGGAGGGAATATGCCTTATTTGCTTTGAACCCCTATGACTTCACTCAGCGCTGACGGTAATAATTATAGCAGTAAAAGTTATTGTAGCCAACACTATGTGCTGGACATTTTTCTGGGGGCTCTTTATCCATCTTAACTTGTTAATCCTCACAACAACCCTAGGAGGCCAGAGCTACTATCATGTCCATATGACAGAGAAAGAAAGCAAGGCAAAGATGTGAAAGGCGGCCAAAGTACTATATAGTTAGTAAACTGGTGGTTTCCAAATCAGCTACAAAGTAGAAGCACCTGAGAATATTTTTTCAAAATTTAAAAGTCTTGAGTGGGTTCCAGCCCACTGGAGAACCACTGAAGCTGAATTTTTGGTGGGCTGGGACCTGGAGGATCCTATTAAACTTTCCCAGGTGATTTTACTGTGCAGCCAGCCTTGAGAACCACTGATCTCAAGTTCCTAAGAAACTTCAGCCAATGCTGGGGGGAAAGGAGAGAAACCAAATCATTTTTTGGGGTAAAAAGGGATGCAGACATGGGGAGTAGAGAGTTCCATAGCTCTGCAGCCATGGCCCCAAGTGTCCCACCAACCATGAGCAGAGTACCAGGCTCACCTGATATGCCAATCTGCCCTTCCTGAACATTACGGATAGGACCATGGCTCTTTCTTTAGCAAATATATGTCTGGAGGATCAGACGTAGGAAGGGTGGTGGAGCTGGCTCCTTTCTAACTTGGCAGTGCACCTTACCAAGAGATAGAAGAAGACTTGGCTGAATTAGGCATTTCTGAGCACAGGCATTATAATTCTGCCTAATCTTCAAAGACAGAATGAACTTGTCCTGCTCCTTTCTATGTACCAGCTGCTTCTCTGCAAAGAAATCATTCATTCCTTCCCTCAAATTAGAATGTACAATGTGGTAGCCACTTTCCACGTAGTCAAAAGGTTGTCAAACGGCAGAATTAGACCTTAAAATGTTCATTTGATGAGTGCTTGTGACACGTTTGCTTATGTGTCATCAGTGCTAGATGCTTTCCAGGGAAGAAATAAGAACGGAAACTAGAGAGAAGAGGTGCAGAAAGAATGAGGACTTGATCCAGGATGGAGCTAGGAAGAACAGGGATTTTTCTTGGTAGATAGAAATATACAGTAACTCACCCTAGGAAAGGGTGAGTTACTGCAGATTTCATCAGCAGTAGTCAAACATGGGGCAACAATGTGGGCTTATGAGGTGATGGACAGATCAATTCCGACTCGAACACCAAGGGGTTATGGCAGAATCCGAATGAGAAAAAATGAAGATTCCCTATGACTGGAGAAAAGAGGCTGTATCTTCAAGGGTTAAGTCTGTCAAAGCGATCATCATGGCAGATAAGGATGCCATTTAACACAGACCATGCAGTCACGCAATCCTGGGGAGCTGGACCCTGGCCCAGCCCCTTGGGAGCGCCATCACGCTTGGAAAACTCCTTAAACTCACCGAGCCTCAGTTTCCTCCTATATAAATAGACTTAATAAAAAACCTACCTCATATGGTTGTGGGGATGAAGAAATAAAGAATCTGCATTAACAATAACAGCTAACACTGAGAGAAAGAGAGAGAGAGAGAGAGGGAGAATGAATCTATGTGTACTCAATTCATTATAACCTCACAACAATCTTAGACACTAGGTACTATTCCCATGCCCATACTACAGATGAGGAAACTCAGGAACAGAGAAATTGAGTGACTTCCCCAAAGTGGTATAGATAATAACTGGCCAAGCCAGATTCTGACCCAAGGCAATCTAGCACCACCTGCAATACTAGGCTCCTACTGCAATACTATGCTCAAAATTCTCTATATGGATTAGCAGACAAAATGAGGACAAATAGCAGATGCAAGAAAAATGCAAGGGCCAGAATCTCTAAGGATTTCAAAGGAGGTCCCTGATCCCTCAGGTGCCAGGAGTAAGATTTAGACCTAGATCCACATTTTATCATATTCCGTCCTTTTCTTTGCATACTCTAGCTGGATGGGCCTTGAATGAGGACACAAAAGGCACCGTTTGAAGTCTCCAGACCACTGCTGGCTCCTCCAACTCAGCAGGGAGGGAGGACAGGAGCCTGCAGCAGAATCATTTCTCATTTAACCACCTCTCTCAACCAGTGCTCCACCAGGCAGCGCATCTGACTTCTCAGATTCCTCAGTCCCAGCATTTGTGAAACTGGATTTTATCTGTGTTGACAATCAATAAAGCTTTTAAGAATAGAGATAGCTCTTGTTCTGGAGAGTTCTAAGTGCTGGTGAGCAGATCTAAGAATGCAGAAAAATATTAATGACCCTCAACTATTAACATTCCCAAATAGTTTGTTCATTTTCATACAGTTGGGTGCTTATTAGTCAGACTGGCACAAAACTAATCTTTATTTTTAAACCACCATCTTCCTTTAGTGTTGCATTCATTTCTATTTTTTAAGAAATGAATTAAATTTCATTACTGTGAGCAGTAGTATCTGAATCTCCAAGTTTCATGTACCCTTAGGCACTTCCTTGCTTTAATATTTTCTCATTTTTTCCACCAAGCACACTGTTTGCCTACTTGGCCACCTCTTTAGAATAAGTTATATTCCTTTAAAACTACCATCCCACCAAAGGTATGTACTAGTGAGAAAAGCAAGCCAAGGACCAGATGGGCATCCTGTGTCATCTGGATATGTATCGGACAGAGAGAGCACAGCAGTTCCTTCAGATTTCTCTCTGTCACATAAAGTGGCAGGGGATGAGACCCACAAGCACTTTCTGGCTCCAAAAATTGGCATCTGGCAGCATCTCCTTCCACCTGCATCAAACTCCAAGCTTCTTTTAGAGAACCAAGCAGTATTTTTAGCAGCAAAGGTATGAAAATGACTGATTAAATTACATATTTGAACATGGATACAAAAAAGCACACTTAAAAAGAATTTTAAAAACTCCTATCCTTTCCACAACATTAACAATTTAAACTACACTATGAAGGTAAAAAAGCTTACTACTCAGCTTTCACCAACGTAAGCCACTGAATGAATTCCTCAGAGATTCTGTCAAAGGAGCCACATCCTCAGTGGCAGGGTAGAAGAAAGGATCCGCCTGCAGCCACAGGCCCTGCCCCACTCATTGCCTCCCCAGGACTACACTCCACTCTTCTAAGAGCCAGTCTTTTCCTGAAGCCACCCGTCTATCCTCCTTCCCCAAAGCATGAAGAGCGTAGGACTTGGAGCATGACAATCTCATGACAGCCTGGCCAGCCCTATTTCTCACTGTGTGAACTTAAGCACCTCAACTGAACCTTTGAGCCTTGAATTCTTCAATGACAGGGGGACTGGTGCCCAGTGTCTATTCCATTTTCCTTCTAGCATGCCTTCCTGATCTGCAGAGGCTTGGAAATCTGACAGTACAGATGCCCTTGCAGCTGGGTGCAGGGTTTATTTAGGTTCAGCCAATCAGACACTCTCAAGCTGGATTTAGAAGGTGAAAGTCAGGTTAGAGGCTGTGTTTCTGCTCTTTCTCCTGGAAATCATGGGAGGATTTTTTTTTTTTTTTAAATGACCTGTGGTGTTTTGTAACTAGGATCCTAAGCACTGAATGGCAGGGCCCTGGTGGTGGTATGTGCCAAAATGCAACTCCAAGCTTCTTTTAGAGAACCAAAACTGTGCCAAAATGCACAGTTCCAGTGGCAGCATCCCGATTCCTCTCCTTCTCGACAGGCAGAAGCAGCTCTCTTCAGGCAGACCAGTTTTACAGTGAGGTCCGAGACATAGCACACTGAGACCTAGCCTGCTCCACAGGCCTTTCAATGATTTTGTAAGCATCCAATTCCTACATTAAAACCTGATCTCTCTTTAAAATAATAAGATGGTTTCTATTTTCTGCAACCGAGCCTAGACTGATATACCTCTCTAACCTTCTGAGCAGGTGTAAAGACTGAAAGATGAAAGGCAGGCAACAGAGCACAGCAGTTAAGAACATAAGCTCTGAGCTCAGATGGCCTGGGCTTAAATCCTGGTCCCGCCTCTAGCTTGATTTGCAACCAGGGGCAAGTTCCTTAATCTCCAGTTTTTACATGATGGGGATATTACAGGATTACATAAGATAATACATGTAGAATCCTTGCCAAGTACTTGGTCCCTAGTAGGAATTCAATACATGTTAGTTTTTTCTTGTCCTAAGTTCTCATAGGACCCTCTGTACACTTCTATTATTGCAGTTATCCCATTGATCAATTCTCTGTGAGCACAAACCCAGAGGACTGTTTATCACATATAAGTAAAAAGTAGAACAGCCCAAATTCTAATCCACGTGACTTGGGAGCAACCTTGAAGAACTGAAAAAAATAATTGAAACTTATTAAGTGAAAACATAATTGTATCTACCGTACTGTGTTACGGAAATAGTGTGAAACAGGTGGCTGGGTGTGGAAGTATGACAAAGAGGGGAAATTACAGCAAGAGTTGGCCAGGCCTGTCCAATGGTGCTGAAGGATAGAGGAAATCTTGGCTGGGCAAATGCTCCATTTTCCTCAGTAAGGTCATCCCTGCTGTGGGTCAGAGTCTATCAAGCTATTTTAGCAAAGCAACACTTCTTAAGTCCACTACGATGCCATAATCTGGCTCCTTAGTTTGTTATCTGTAGAGAGCCAATGTGCTAGTCAGAACAGTCAACTTGACAGTTTAATTCCTAATCGTAAATTAATAGATTGTGAACTGGTTATTATAATTTTACTCACCTACAGTCAGATACGGCACTGATTTTAGCTTTCCATTTGGTTTTAGCGATGTAGCTCTCATTGTATTACAATGGGCTGTAATTGGATTTGTATTAATATATAGCAGTCATAATGAGCTTGGTTCACATAAGTCCACCTAGGAGAGACAATCCCTTTGCAGTGAGCTATCATGATCAGGTTTATGATTCCACTGGGCTGAGGGCCAGGTTCCTGACCATGGCAAATTCACCAAGTTACCTGCTACCTGCTAACTGCTTCGAGTGCCCTGTGTGTCCAGCAATAACCTTCAAATTTGAGCACTGAAACTGTATACAATGATCTGCTTTCATGTCTGTGAAATGACCATTCCTAAATCAGATTTTACCTCCAAATACCCAGCCAGGCACATACATAGTTGATATATAATAAATATTTGATGAATGAATCCATAAACAAATGGATGTGCCCTTCTGCAGAGGAGTTTTAAAAAAACTATAGAAATGGCAAGAAAGAAAATAAATCCAAAGGGACTCTGAGAAGAAGAGAATCATAGGCTTAAATATTTTGTGGTGATTCTTTGCAAATATTCAAAGCTTAGCTATTGATATTCTAACATTTTTGGACAGCTTTTTATATAATGCTGTTATCATGAGTGTATTAATTTTCTATTGCTGCTCTAACACATTACCACAAAATTTGATGCTGACAACAAATTTATGTATTATCCTACAGTTTCTGTTGTCAGAAGTCCAGGCCCAGCATGGCCCAGCTGGGTTCTCTGCTTGGGCAGTCATGTTATTATGTGACAATTAATTCACCTTTGAGAAGCACTACTGATTATCCTAAAGTTCCAGATTATTCTGGAGCTAAAAACCAGATTTTGTCTGGCTCCATTTCAGACCAGGCTCTTTGAAAGAAACCTTGACTTAAGTCTGTTCACTTCAATCGGAAAAAGATGATGTTTCTCTAGTCTTTCTCTAGCAAATGCTCAAGTTTAGGGAAGTGTTTTAGGGAGAGAAAACGTGACATCAGAAATGTATAAAACTAGAGCTTGATATTCACACTTCTTTTACTGAAGCTTTTTTTTTTTTTTTTTTTTTTAGAGACATGGTCTGACTCTGTTGCCCAGGCTGCAGTAAGTGGCACCATCATTACTCACTGTAGCCTCAAACTCCTGGGCTCAGGCAATCTTCCTGACTCAGCCTCCAAAAGCATTAGGGTTACAGGTGGGAGGCATTGTGGCCAGCCTGAAACTTTTTAAAAACAGAAATGCCTTCCTCAAAATTCTGGAGTCAATTCATTCAATTTACCAACTCACAATTGAAACAACTGACTAATCAGATGATAACAGGTTGTAAATTCCTTGAAGGCAAGACTGCGTTTCATTTGTCTCTGTACCCCGAGAACTGAGCGTGGGGATTGTTGTGTATTTAACATACTTTATGTTTAATAAATATGAGACCTTTGGATGAAACTAAACATGGCAGCAAAATACATGGCTGTATAAAAACACTTGTCAGTAGCTGAAAAATTTCACTGATTCATAAAGTTAGTTGCAAAGAAGAAAAAAAACTGTAAAGCAGTTTCTTTTGTTTCTTCTTTTCTTTCTCCTCCTCCTCCTTTGTCTTGTTTTAAATTATGTTCACCTAAAATTCTAGAAGGCTATTTTTTTCTTTGTTAGCAAATAGATGCAAAGCAGAAATAGTCCACTGATAATTAAAAATTAGCTTGAGGTAAGGGCCAGGCCCATAACTGAAATAAAGAAACATCTAAAATACCCCAATAAGCCAGTGGAATTTCCCAGTCTTTTAAAGTCACATAAAACCCAGTAGAGATCTTGAAAAAGATAAAGACATACTACTATCATTTATTTGTCTTCACCAAAATTCACGTTGAAATTTGATCTTCAGTGTGTGCTGAGGATGTTGGGAGGTGGGGTCTAGTGGGAGGTGTTTGGGTCATGGGGGATGGATCCCTTATGAATGGCTTAGTACTATACTCTTGGTAGTGAGTTCTCCCTCTGGCAAGACTGTATTATTACTCTTGAGAATAGATTAGTTCCCTCTAGAGTGGGTTGTTACAAAGCCAGAATGCTCCTTGGGTTTCTCCCTGCACATGTCCACTTCCCCTTTTACCTTCTTTTTCATGTTAGAACCCTGTATGAAAGCCCTCCCCAGAAGCCAGGGCCATGACCTTGAACTTCCCAGCCTGTAGAACCATGAGCTAAATAAACTTTTTTTCTTTATAAATTATCTAGTCTCAGGTATTATGTTATAGCAACACAAAACAGCCTAAGATACATACCAACAGAGAAAGTGAAGAGATTTGATCACTGCGTCTATGCTAGAATAATTTTTATATAAAACAGGAAAAACTTGTTTATAGAACATTAAAGAAAATAACCTACCTACCAATAGACATGGAGTCCTGTGTCTCCTGTGACCTACCAATAGACATGGAGTCCAGGCTTTTTGCCTGAACTAAGTCTGTGAAGAAGATAGACACAGGGAGTATCCATCAACCCCAGTTTCCCATCCCATCACTCTTTGTTTGTCCACATGAATAGGACCTCAGCCCTTCTCTGGAGCAGGAAAGGAGGAACAACCATAAATAACCTGTTTGTGGGATCAGAAAGTTTTCTAATTAGGACTATTCTACACGAATTCTGAACTTTCCTTATTTATTTTCAGTAGGTCTTTACTTAAACAAACAAAAAAGAACCCCTAAGAATTAGAATATAACATTATTTGGAAAACTCTCCTTGCTATAAAGGAACAAGAGATCATGGTTTCCTTCTTTTGAAAGAACCATAGGAGTAGTGTATATTCGAAAGGTTTTTCAACGGGATTGGCTTTTGTAAGTGTGAGGCTCCAAGACGAAAGAAGAAACTTATCAGGATTGGTTTGTTTTTAATGAAGGTAATTCCTTTTAAATAATGCTATATTCAGTAAGAAAGAAATCAAGACAGTCATTTCACTTCCTGCTTATCACTGCTGTCAGTAATTCCTGCTAATCAGAAAGTTGGAGCTAGAACACATTCTCTTGTTCTACTAAGGTAAAGTTGTCTGTTCTCCTTGATTCAATAGCTTACCCCATACTGCAATGCACCTTCCTTGTGTTTCTGGGATAGACTGCAAAAAGTGCTTGCCTAACTCTTTTGTGTCAAGATTGCACAGCAATCAGCATGCAGCCTATTGATTTATGTGAAGACACTCATCTTGCCAAGCAAAGAGAAATAAAGTACAATTAGCTTACTTTGTGATCCTGCTGTTTACAAAGAAGATCAAACAAAAGACACCTACAAACAGCCACTTAGATCTGGAATACAAAGCACGATGCTTCTATTTAGTTCCTGATTCTTACCATGTCTGCCATATGGTAGCAAGTTGGCATAACCTAAATACCAGAGAATCTTGTTTTGAATTTCTACAACCATATCTGGGTTTCTCAGTATTGGTGTCCAGCCCATCAACAGATGGTGCCCAGCATTTTACCCATTAAACACCATGATCTCCATAACCATTTAATAATGAGATTGGACCAGATAAGATCAAGGAATAGATTAATATTCTGCACAGATTCTGCCAGCTTTTCAACTGCAAAGTGAATTTATGGATTGAATCCTCTGAAATTATCCCATAAAAGCAGAACAATATTCTTTAGTCAGTTCACAAAACAGTGTTTGGAGGAAAATGGCAGCATTGCAGCCATATGGACACTTGCACTTGAATGATAAAATTTGACAATGTAAAAACAGATTACTTAAAATTAATTGCTGTATCTCTTTAAGTAAAGAATACTCTAGTTGACTTTGGTTTTGACATCAGTCATTTACTCAATAATTATTTACTGGGTATCTATTATTTGCCAGGCACTCTTTTAGGCATTAGGGATTCATGTGTGAATAAAACAGATTTCTGCCTGAATGAAACTTACAGTTCACTGACTTCTTTCTATGTTTCCACCATAAACCATATACTGGCATAACTAGGGCTCCTGAGAAAGTGAGTGAACCACCCTTGAGGCCCATCAAACTCCATATAAACACCCTGCTATATCCTTTTGTTAAAAAATAATGTGGCCTTTAAAAATAGGATAGATTAATGTTTATCATCCTGCTTCCTGGCTTCTCAAGCAGTACAGATTTTGGTAATTCAATCTGAGCCACATAACTTTATTTTGTTGAATGTTGGTGTGATCCACAGATGATTTTCAATATTCACCAAGGAAGTTTTCAATCAAATTTTGGAAATCTGTTGCCTCCTATTTTATTGAGAAAATAGAAACAAAAAGACAGCTTCTCCAAGTCCCACCAAGACATTCATCCATTACCTGTAGCTGGGCAATCACTCGGCTCCCTCCTTACTATTAAAATGTGGGCACTTGTCAGGGCCTTTCCATTTGTGTGCAGGATCCCCTGCCCATTCCCCATCCATTCAAGGACAACGCACCAGTAATTCTCCCTCTCTTGAATTATCAAATCTTTCCTCTGCTGTGTAATTCCCATTACCACACAAATGTGCTATAAATTTTCTTACTTTTATATTTTTTATTATACTTTAAATTCTGGGATACATGTGCAGAACGTGCAGGTTTGTTACATAGGTATACATGTGGCATGGTGGTTTGCTGCACCCATCAACCTGTCATCTACATTAGGTATTTCTCCTAATGCTATCCCTCCCCTTGTCCCTGACCCCCCGACAGGCTCCTGTGTGATGTTCCCCTCCCTATGCCCACATGTTCTCATTGTTCAACTCCCACTTATGAATGAGAACATGTGGTGTTTGGTTTTCTGTTCTGGTGTTAGTTTGCTGAAAATGATGGTTTCCAGCTTCATCTATGTCCCTGCAAAGGACATTAAGTCATTCTTTTTTATGGCTGCATAGTATTCCATGGTGTATATGTGCCACCTTTTTTTAAATCCAGCCTAACATTGATGGGCATTTGGGTTGGTTCCAAATGTTTGCTCTATCACAAGGACAGAAAACCAAACACCACATGTTCTCACTCATAGGTGGAAATTGAACAATGAGAACACTTGGACACAGGGTGGGGAACATCACACACCAGGGCCTGTTGCCGGGTGGGGGGAGGGTGGAGGGTTAGCATTAGGAGATACACCTCATGTAAATGACAAGTTAAGGAGTGCATCACACCAACATGGCACATGTATACGTATGTAACAAATCTGCATGTTGTGCACAGGTACCTTTAACTTAAAGTATAATAAAAAATAAATTAAATTTAAAAAAAGTTTGCTATTGTGAATAGTGCTGCAGTAAACATGTGTGCATGTGTCTTTATAGTAGAATGATTTATAATCCTTGGGGTATGTACCCAGTAATTAGATTGCTGGGTCAAATGGTATTTCTGGTTCTAGATCCTTGAGGAATCACCAGACTATCTTCTACAATGGTTGAACTAATTTACACTCCCACCAACAGTGTAAAAACGTTCCTATTTCTCAACATCCTCTCTAGCATCTGTTGTTTCCTGACTTTTTAATGATCACCATTCTAAGTGGCGTGAGATGGTATCTCATTGTAGTTTTGATTTGCATTTCTGTAATGACCAGTGATGATGAGCTTTTTTTCATATGTTTGTTGGTTGCATAAATCTCATTTTTTAATTTTTAATTTAATTTTATTTTATTATTATACTTTAAGTTTTAGGGTACATGTGCACAACGTGCAGGTTTGTTACATATGTATACATGTGCCATGTTGGTGTGCTGCACCCATTAACTCCTCATTTAGCATTACGTATATCTCCTAATGCTGTCCCTCCCCCCTTCCTCCCATGCCACAACAGTCCTGTGTGTGATGCTCCCCTTCCTATGTCCACGTGTTCTCATTGTTCAATTCCCACCTATGAGTGAAAACATGCAGTGTTTCGTTTTTTGTCCTTGCGATAGTTTGCTGAGAATGATGGTTTCCAGCTTCATCCATGTCCCTACAAAGGACATGAACTCATCATTTTTTATGGCTGCATAGTATTCCATGGTGTATATGTGCCACATTTTCTTAATCCAGTCTATCGTTGTTGGACATTTGGGTTGGTTCCAAGTCTTTGCTGTTGTGAATAGTGCCGCAATAAACATACGTGTGCATGTGTCTTTATAGCAGCATGATTCATAATCCTTTGGGTATATACCCAGTAATGGGATGGCTGGGTCAAATGGTATTTCTAGTTCTAGATCCCTGAGGAATCGACACACTGACTTCCACAATGGTTGAACTAGTTTACAGTCCCACCAAGAGTGCAAAAGTGTTTGAGAAGTGTCTGTTCATATCCTTTGCCCACTTTTTGATGGGGTTGTTTTTTTCTTGTAAATTTGTTTAAGTTCCTTGTAGATTCTGGATATTAGCCCTTTGTCAGATTAATAGATGGCAAACATTTTCTCCCATTTTGTAGGTTGCCTGTTCACACTGATGATAGTTTCTTTTGCTCTGCAGAAGCTCTTTAGGTTAATTAGATCCCATTTGTCTATTTTAGCTTTTGTTGCCATTACTTTTGGTGTTTTAGTCATGAAGTCTTTGCCCATGCCTATGTCCTGAATGGTATTGCCTAGGTTTTCTTCTAGGGTTTTTATGGTTTTAGGTCTTACATTTAAGTTAATCCATCTTGAGTTAATTTTTGTATAAAGTGTAAGGAAGGAGTCCAGTTTCAGCTTTCTGCATATGGCTAGCCAGTTTTCCCAACACCATTTATTAAATAGGGAATTCTTCCCCCATTGCTTGTTTTTGTCACATTTGTCAAAGATCAGATGGTTGTAGATGTGTGGTGTTATTTCTGAGGCCTCTATTCTGTTCCATTGGTCTATATATCTGTTTTGGTACCAGTACCAAGCTGTTTTGGTTACTGTGGCCTTGTAGTATACTTTGAAGTCAGGTAGCTTGATGCCTCCAGCTTTGTTCTTTTTGCTTAGGATTGTCTTGGCGATATGGGCTTTTTTTTTTTTTTTTTTTGGTTCCATATGAAATTTAAAGTTGTTTTTTCTAATTCTGTGAAGAAAGTCAATGGTAGCTTGATGGGAATAGCATTGAATCTATAAATTACTTTGGGCAGTATGGCTGTTTTCATGATATCAATTCTTCCTATCCATGAGCACGGAATGTTTTTCCCATTTGTTTGAGTCCTCTCTTATTTCCTTGAGCAGTGGTTTATAGTTCTCCTTGAGGTGGTCCTTCACATCCCTTGTAAGTTGTATTCCTAGGTATTTTATTCTCTTTGTAGCAACTGTGAATGGGAGTTTGCTCATGATTTGGCTGTTTGTCTATTATTGGTGTATAGGAATGCTTCTGATTTTTGCATATTGATTTTGTATCCTGAGACTTTGCTGAAGTTGTTTATCAGCTTAAGGAGTTTTTGAGCTGAGACAATGGGGTTTTCTAAATATACAATCGTGTCATCTGCAAACAGAGATAATTTGACTTTCTCTTTTCCTATTTGAATACCCTTTGTTTCTTTCTCTTGCCTAATTGCCCTGGCCAGAACTTCCAATACTATGTTGAACAGGAGTGGTGAGAGAGGGCATCGTTGTCTTGTGCCAGTTTTCAAAGGGAATGCTTCCAGCTTTTGTCCATTCAGTATGATATTGGCTGTGAGTTTGTCATAAATAGCTCTTATTATTTTGAGATATGTTCCATGAATACCTTGTTTATGGAGTGAAGCATGAAGGGGTGTTGAATTTTATCAAAGGCCTTTTCTGCATCTGTTGAGATAATCATGTAGTTTTGTCACTGGTTCTGTTTATGTGATGGATTATGTTTATTGATTTGCATATGTTGAACCAGTCTTGCATCCCAGGGATGAAGCTGACTTGATCATGGTGGATAAGCTTTTTAATGCGCTGCTGGATTCGGTTTGCCAGCATTTTATTGAGGATTTTCACATTGATGTTCATCAGGGATACTGGCCTGAAATTTTCTTTTTTTGTTGTGTCTCTGCCAGGTTTTGGTATCAGGATGATGCTGGCCTCATAAAACGAGTTAGGGAGGACTTTCTCTTTTTCTATTGTTTGGAATAGTTTCAGAAGGAATGATACCAGCTCCTCTTTGTACCTCTGGTAGAATTTGGCTGTGAATCCATCTGGTCCCGGGCTTTTTTTGGTTGGCAGACTATTAATTATTGCCTCAATTTCAGAACTTGTTATTGGTCTACTCAGGGATTCGACTTCTTCCTGGTTTAGTCTTGGGAGGATATATGTGTCCAGGAATTTATCCATGTCTTCTAGATTTTCTATTTTATTTGCATAGAGGTGTTTATAGTATTCTTGGATGGTAGTTTGTATTTCTGTGGGATCAGTGGTGATCTCTCCTTTATCTTTTTTTTTTTTTTTTTTTTTTGAGACGGAGTCTCGCTCTGTCGCCCAGGCTGGAGTGCAGTGGCGCGATCTCGGCTCACTGCAAGCTCCGCCTCCCGGGTTCACGCCATTCTCCTGCCTCAGCCTCCCGAGTAGCTGGGACTACAGGCGCCCGCTACCACACCCGGCTAATTTTTTGTATTTTTAGTAGAGACGGGGTTTCACCGTGTTAGCCAGGATGGTCTCGATCTCCTGACCTCGTGATCCGCCCGCCTCGGCCTCCCAAAGTGCTGGGATTACAGGCGTGAGCCACCGCGCCCAGCCTCCTTTATCATTTTTTATTGCGTCTATTTGATTCTTCTCTCTTTTCTTCTTTATTAGTCTGGCTAGCAGTCTATCTATTTTGTTAATCTTTTCAAAAAACCAGCTCCTGGATTCACTGATTTTTTTGAAGGTTTTTTTCTGTCTTTATCTTCTTCAGTTCTGCTCTGATCTTACTTCTACTGGCTTTTGAATTTGTTTACTCTTGCTTCTCTAGTTCTTTTAACTGTGATGTTAGAGTGTCAATTTTGGATCTTTCCCACTTTCTCCTGTGGGCATTTAGTGCTGTAAATTTCCCTCTAAACACTGCATTAGCTGTGTCCCAGAGATTCTGGTACATTGTGTCTTTGTTCTCATTGGTTTCAAAGAACTTATTTATTTCTGCCTTAATTTTGTTATTTACGCAGTAGTCATTCAGGAGCAAGTTATTCAATTTCCATGTAATTGTGTGGTTTTGAGTGAGTTTCTTTATCCTGAGTTCTATTTTGATTGCATTGTAGTCAGAGAGACTGTTATGATTTCCATTCTTTAGCATTTGCTGTGGAGTGTTTTACTTCCAATTATGTGGTTGATTTTAGAATAAGTGCTATGTGGTGCAGAGAAGAATGTGTATTCTGTTGATCTGGGGTGGAGAGTTCTGTAGATGTCTATTAGGTCCTCTTGGTCCATAGCTGAGATCAAGTCCTGAATATCTCTGTTAATTTTTTGTCTCATTGATCTCATATTCACAGTGGGGTGTTAAAGTCTCCCACTATTACTGTGTGGGAGTCTAAATCTCTTCGTATGTCTCTAATAACTTGCTTTATGAATCTGGGTGCTCCTGTGTTGGGTGCATATATATTTAGGATAGTTAGCTTTTCTTGTTGCATTGATCCCTTTACCATTATGTAATGACCTTCTTTGTCTTTTCTGATATTTGTTTGCATAAAGTCTGTTTTATCAGAGACTAGGATTGCAACTCCTGCTTTTTTTTTTTGCTTTGCATTTGCTTAGTAAATCTTCCTGCATCCCTTTATTTTGAGCCTATGTACGTATTTGCACATTAGATGGGTCTCCTGAATACAGAACACCAATGGGTCTTGACTCTTTATCCAATTTGCCAGTCTGTGCCTTTTAATTGGGGAATTTAGCCCGTTTACATTTAAGGTTAATATTGTTATGTGTGAATCTGATCCTGCCATTATGATGCTAACTGGTTATTTTGCCCATTAGTTGATGCAGTTTCTTCATAGTGCCGATGGTCTTTACATTTTGGTTTGTTTTTGCAGTGGCTGGTACCTGATTTTCCTTTCCATATTTACTGCTTCCTTCAGGAGCTCCTGTAAGGCAGGCCTGGTGGTGACAAAATCCCTCAGCGTTTGCTTGTCTGTAAAGGATTTTATTTCTCCTTCATGTATGAGGCTTAGTTTGGCTGGATATAAAATTCTGGGTTGAAAATTCTTTTCTTTAAGAATGTTGAATATTGGCCCCCACTCTCTTCTAGCTTGTAGGGTTTCTGCAGACAGAACTGCTGTTAGTCTGATGGCTTCCCTTTGTGGGGAAACCAACCTTTCTCTCTGGCTGACCTTAACATTTTTTCCTTCATTTCAATTTTGGTGAATCTGACATTTATGTGTTTTGGGGTTGCTCTTCTCGAGGAGTATCTTTGTGGTGTTCTCAGTATTTCCTGAATTTGAATGTTGGCCTGCCTTGCTAGGTTGGGGAAGTTCTCCTGGATAATATCCTGAAGTGTGTTTTCCAATTGGTTCCAATCTCCATGTCACTTTCCGGTATACCAATCAAATGTAGGTTTGTTTTTTTCACATAGTCCCATATTTCTTGGAGGCTTTGTTCATTCCTTTTCATTCTTTTTTCTCTAATCTTGTCTTCATGCTTTATTTCATTAAGTTGATCTTCAATCTCTGATATCCTTTCTTCCACTTGACCAGTTCGGCTATTGATACTTGAGTATGCTTCACAAAGTTCTTGTGCTGTGTTTTTCAGCTCAGTCAGGTCATTTATGTTCTTCTCTAAAGTGGTTATTCTAGTTAGCAATTCCTCTAACCTTTTATCAAGGTTCTTAGCTTCCTTGCATTGGGTTAGAATATGTTCCTTTAGCCTGGAGGAGTTTGTTATTACCCACTTTCTGAAGCTTACTTCTGTCAATTCGTCAAACTCATTCTCTGTCCAGTTTTTTCCCTTGCTGGTGAGGAGTTGTGATCCTTTGGAGGAGAAGAGGCATTCTGGGTTTTGGAATTTTTAGCCTACTTGCTCTGTTTTTTCCTCATGTTCAGGGATTTATCTACCTTTGGTCTTTGCTGTTGGTGACCTTCAGATGGAGTTTTTGCATGGTCATCCTTTTTATTGATGTTGATGCTATTGCTTTCTGTTTGTTAGTTTTCCTCCTAACAGACAGGCCCCTCTTCTGTAGGTCTGCTGGAGTTTGCTGGGGGTCCAATCCAGAACCTGTTTGCCTGCACCAGCAGAGGCTGCAGAACAGCAAAGATTGCTGCCTGCTCCTTCTGGAAGCTTCATCCCAGAGGGGCACCTGCCAGATGCCAGCCAGAGTTCTCCTGTATGAGTTGTCTGTTGACCCCTGCTGGGAGCTGTCTCCCCTTCAGAAGGCATGAGGGTCAGCGACCCACTTGAGGAGGCAGTCTGTCCCTTAGCAGAGCTCGAGTGCTGTGCTGGGAGATCTGCTGCTCTCTTCAGAGATGGCAGGCAGGGACGTTTAAGTCTGCTGAAGCTACGCCCACAGCCACTCCTTCCCCCAGGTGCTCTGCCCCAGGGAGATGGGAGTTTTATCTATAAGCCCCTGACTGAGGCTGCTACCTTTCTTTCAGTGATGCCCTGCCCAGAGAGGAGTAATATAGAGAGGCAGTCTGGCTACAGTGACTTTGCAGTGCTGTGGTGGGCTCCACCCAGTTAGAACTTCCCAGTGACTTTGTTTCCACTGTGAGGGAAAAAACGCCTACTGAAGCCTTAGTCATGGCAGGCACCCCTCCCCCGATCAAGCTCAAGTGTTCCAGGTCGACTTCAGACTGCTGTGCTGGTCGCGAGAATTTCAAGCCAGTGGATCTTAGCTTGCTGGGTTCCATGGGTGTGGGATCTGCTTAGCTAGACCGCTTGGCTCCCTGGCTTCAGCCCCCTTTTCAGGGGCATGAACGGTTTTGTCTCACTGGCATTCCAGGCACTACCGGGTTAAAAACAAAAAACAAAAAACAAAAAACTTCTGCAGCTAGCTCAGTGTCTGCCCAAATGGCCGTACAATTTTGTGCTTGAAACCCAGGGCCCTTGTGGTATAGGCAACTGAGGGAATCTCCTGGTCTGTGGGTTGTGAAGACCATGGGGAAAGGGTCGTATCTGGGCCAGATAGCACTGTTCCTCACAGCACAGTCCCTCATGGCTTCCTTTGGGTAGGGGAGGGAGTTCCCCAACCCCTTGTGCTTCCCAGGTAAGGCAATGCCCCACCCTGCTTCTGCTTACCCTCTGTGGGCTGCATGCACTGTCTAACCAGTCCCAGTGAGGTGAACTGGGTACCTCAGTTGGAAATACAGAAATCACCAGCCTTCTGTGTTGGTCTTGCTGGGAACTGCAGACCAGAGCTGTTTTTATTCAGCCAACTTGACCAGGAACTTATCTGTAAAATCTCTTACTTTTAAAAAGAAAAATCACTTGATCTCTGTTTTAGTTCATCTTTTGTTGGTTATAAAAGAATACTTGAAACTGGGTGATTTATAAAGGGAAAGAAGGAGGCTGCAAAGTCCAAGGTCTAGAGGCTGCACCTGCTAAGAGTCCTCTTGTTGGTGGGGACTGTCTGCAGAGTCCTGAGGCAGCATGGGGCATCGCATGGTGAACGGGCTAAGTGTGCTAGCTCAGGTCTTTCTTCTTCTTCTTATGAAGCCATCAGTTCCATTCCCACAATAACCCATTAATCCATTAATCCATGGGTAAATTAATTGATTAATGAAGACAGGGCCCTCAAGACCCAATCACCTCTTAAAGGCCCCACCTCTCAATACTGCCACATTGGCAATTAAGTTTCAACATGAGTTTTGGAGGAGACAAACATTTAAACCATAGCAACTCTATATTTTTCTTCCAGCTTCCATCCCCATTTGTTCATCCTCCCTTACAAATACCTCTAATTCACATTCTCTCACTTCTTGAACCCACTTGGCCAGGTTTTCACCCAAGCACTCCAAAGCTTCTCTTACCAAGTCGCCAATGACCTCTTCATTGCTAACCCCAATGTTCAATTCTCTGACCTCATCCTACTTGGTCACCAGTTTCTTTTCTTTGATATAGTAGCCTCCCCTTATCAGAGGAGGATATGTCCCAAGACCCCCAGTGGATGCATGAAACCTCAAATGGTACTGAACCCTCTCTATATTTTGTTTCTTAAATTTGATAACTGAGATGGCTACTAAGTGACTAATGGGTGGGTAGCATCTACAGTGTGGATACCCTAGACAATGGGATTATTCACATTCTGGGTGGGACAGAGAGCGACAGCACAAAATTTCACCATGCCACTTGGAATGGCAGCACTCAACTTAAACTCATGAATTGTTTATTTCAGGAATTTTCCATTTAACATTTTCAGACTGTGGTTGACTGTGGGTAACTGAAACTGTGGAAAAGGAGGGACTACTGTGCTTTCTTCATCTGGCTTCCCATTCTCCAGTCTTCTTCCTTCCTCAGTAGCTGCACCTCCCAGGCTCCCTTGCTGGTTTCTCCTTGTTTTCCTCATGCTTCAATGCTATGAATCCCAGGACTTAGGTCTTTGAGTTCTTCCCTGCTACACTCATTCCTGGGTGATTTTATTCCATCCCATGGCTTTACACATTATCTACACTCTCATGTCTGAACTTGTATTTCTAGTCTGAATTCCAGACTCATACCCAACTTCCTACTCAGCATCTCCATTTCAATGTTCAAGTTAACCATCTTAAACCCAAAATTGAACTCCTCTCTTTTCTACTTGAAACCCACTCCTCCTGAAGTCTTCCCCTTTTCCATTAAGTGCAATTCCATTCTTCTAGTTACACAGGACAAAAAATCTCAGTGTCACCCTCGATTTCTCTCTTTTTATCCTTCCCTCACCAAACCCATCAGCAAATGTCGTTAGCTCTACCTTCAAGATACGTCCAGCATTTGATCACTTCTCACTGCCTCTGCTGCCACCACCTGGGCCAGGCCACCACTGTTACCCACCTGATTCATGGCACCAGTGCCTGAACATGTGGGTCACTCTGCTCACACACTTGACCCTACAGCCTGTCTCAACACTTCCACTGTCTCTAACATGAGTCACAGTGAACATGAGTCAGACTTTGTCAGTATTTCTTTGGGTATTATCAACATTAATTACTATATTACTTTCATGCCCGCAGACACCATGAGGTAAAGTGTTGTGTTTTGACCCTACACTTACTGACCCCAGACAAATATATTTTTCTATGTTCTTATGGTTCTTCCGATGCTTACTGCCACTGACTGTGTTACCAATGTAATCAGCAGGGCTGCATCCTACGCTGTGCATTTGTGCACTACCCAGAGATGCATGGCTGAGTGGGGATCAGAGCCCATGTTCCACACTCCAAGCCATGAGTCCTGGTGGACACTGCATCTGTCCACCCGGAAAAGATGGCACCTTTCTTTTTGCACAAAATGCCTTTTGCTTAACACGTTCTACACCTACAGGTCTGTCTACACTTGTGTCTGTGGGGGGTTGCCTGTTCTATTTGGTCTGCTCAGTGCAGGGAGCCTTTTAAAATCTGCTTAAAGGCACTAAATAGGTCAGTAGCAGGCACTGTGCACACTGTGCACTTACTTTAGTTACTTTAGGTAACTTACTTACCTAAATAAAGTAAGTTAGGTTTCCAGGCTTATAAAGAAATTAGAAGAAGCAAATGCAGTCTATATTGTCCCATGTAGACTGCATTCGCTGCTTCTAATTTCTTTATGAGCCAGGAAACCTAACTTGCCTGATTTCTGTATATGACCAAAGTAAGCAGACTTTAATGCAGAGTCTCAAAAAGTTGCTGTATGACTAAGTGCCTGGAATTTAGAGCATTGATCTTCTGGCATCTATTTGGCTGTTCAAAAGTTCTCTTGGTTTTGGATCTTGGTTCTGTTCTGGACATCTAAGTAAGATACTTCTGGATTAACGGAAGTTTATGGGATTAAAATCATACCCAAATATAGTTTGCCAGAAAGTGCTTTATTAATCTCTCAAGATTAATAATATATGCATTTTTTTCAGGATAGTCACATTAGAGCAATCCTTTCTATAAAGACTATTTGAACTTTACACTAAAAATGTGCTTGAAATCATTTTAATCTACTTGTCACAGTCTCTTCACGTCTGCAGTTTTGTTCTAGCATGGGCTCAGATAGTGATCCATTCCTATTACCTTACTAACTATCATACTATCCTACAAGACAAGAGAAAGGTCATCTGCTCCCACTTCCTGATGGAGAAAATTGGAAACAGATAAATGCATAGGTAACTTGTAAAATATTGGAGCATGTAGTGAGACAGTAGCACATAAAATATTTTGAGATAGGTTTATAGAAACTAAAACTTAACATTGATCATTTGGTGAGTCAGTAAGATCCTCAGAAAGATATTTATTTCCCAGGACTGATGAGGTTAAAGATAGAGAAGAGCAACTCATAGCACATTACAAATACTTAATATTTTTTTAAGATGGTAAAAAACAGCTCTTTAAATTTCTGTAACCCAACTCTTAGACTTCAATAATTTCATTAAGAGGCCCCTTGCTGATAATATTTTTTAAACAAGCTATTCAACTCCAGAAGATTCATCCTGTGATCCACATTTGCAAGAAACTGGACTGAGATGGTGGTACGGTATTCTAAGCAATGTTTTATTAAAAATAAATAACCAAAAGCAAGTATTGGGGCTGCCGAGAGAAGGAAGCATCATTCAGTAGTGGCATGTGGCAGAGATGCCAATCCAAGGTGATTATGCAATGAGCATAACTGCCAATAACACTTACTTGGGGCTTGTCTCCCAGTGAAACGGAGATAGAGTTGGATTAATTTTTAGCCCAGTTTATGATTCTGCACCAGTGAGGCATGTGGTGTTATTTCCCAGGGCATTTAAATTCTTCCTCCTAAAGCACAACACTATCTTGTCCTGTTCTATTTATTTTCCTCAAGTGTGTGTGACTTGCAGAGCATTAACACGCCAAAACATATGTTTCCTAAGCCTGTTCTCCCATCTCACCTTCACTTAGACTTTCAAGGTCAGAGCTATTTGTGGCTATCCACTTAATTGGACTTAAAATAAAAGGCAGCAGAAAATAGTAGATTTGTAATGGCCCTTCATAGTAAGCATCAAAAGAGCAGCCTGGCTGCTCATCTGAATGCTATTTAAATAAATCTGCCTCTTATTATAAGTCCGGACCACAAAACTCCATCCACCATGCCACCAGTTACTGTGTAGCTGACACAAGCTAGAAACGAGAGCGAGGATGTTTCCTGAGCCCCTTGGAAACCACTGGAGCTTTGAACCAATTGTGCATTTTTGTATAAAGCATGATCATGTGGTTAAGTTCTCTTTGCCCTCGGAATGTGCACATTAATCAGCTTTGTGCAATTACTGTCCATGCTAGACAAGGACAGAGTAGATCATTACTGCTATTGTTATTTTTTACCGTATATATGGAGCTTCATACAATTACAAAGTGCTGTTCAAGATGGATGCAAATGTTCCTAGGGCATGGAATGGGAGGAGTTACATATATTGGGGGATAGAAGGTGGATGGGCAAGTTTGGTCCATAACCAAGATGTATAAAGCTAAGGGCCCAGTACAGACAGCAAAACAGGCAAAGTTCACATCTTGGAGCAAAGGCCTGTGGCCTAACTGCTTTGCTGGTAGGGCTTCTGGGCAAGAAGTAGGGAAGATTTTTTGACGAGAAAGTCTTTTAGATAAGGCAGAGAAGAATCAGGAGCAGGCAAAGAAGGATGATGCAGCAACCAGATGACAGGCATCCTGGGTCCAATGTTCAAGTAGCTTTGCATTCCCAGGTTCTCTATAATCAGGAAGTCCTGGGCCCCAAACAACCCCTGAATCCTCCTCCAGTTCTTAGCTTCAGGGGAACAATCTTTTCCAAGGACGAGCTCAAAGGAAGAAACAGCTTTAGGGTTGATCCAAGGGTCTCAAATCACTCTAGATAAAAATGTGCTTAGAAAACAATATAGAACAGCTTGGTAGGGGTTCCCAGGCTAGGAGCTGCTGTATCTATGGAGCACATTTCTTAAAAGCTCACAGAATGGAGGAAAATATTTGCAAATCATATATCTGATAAGGGGCTTGTAACCAGAATAGATAAGGAACTCTGAAACTCAATAATAAGGCAAATAGCCCAATTTAAAAATGGACAAAGGACATGAGTAGACACTTCTCCAAAGAAGCTATACAAATGGCCAATAAGCCCAACATTATCATTTATCAGGAAAATGCAAATCAAAATCATGAGGTATCACTTTACAATCACAAAGATGGGTATAATAAAAAAGATAATAACAAATGTCGGCAAAGATGTGGAGAAATCGGAACTCTCATCCACACAGGAAAGCAAAATGGTCCAGGGACTTTGGAAAAGAGTTGGCAGTTCCTCAAAATATTAAACATAGAGAACACATGACCCAGCAATTCTACTCATAAGCATATGCCAAAGAGAACTAAAAACATGTATTCACACAAACACTTGTAAGTAAATGTTCACTTCAGCATTATTCCTAATACCCAAAATGTGAAAACAATCTAAATTCATTCACCAACTGATGAATAAATAAAATGTGGTGTACCTATATAGTGCAATATTATTTGGACATAAAAAGGTTACAACATGGACGAACCTTAAAAACATTACGCTAAATGAAAGCAGCCAGTGCAAAAAGCCACATATTATATAAATTCATTTATGTGAAATGTCCAGAATAGGCAAATCTATACTGACAAAGTAGATTAGTGGCTACTGGGGGCTGGGCAGAGGGAGGAATTGGGAGAGACTATCAGTGTGTACAGGGTTTCTTTTTGGTGATTAAAATGTTCTAAAATTAGATAGTGATGATGGTTGTGTGACTCTGAATGTATATGCTAAAAAACACTGAATTATACAACTAGGGTGAATTCTATGGTAAATGAATTACATCTCAGAAAAGCTGTTATTAAAAAGTCAATAGAGAAACATTATACAAGGCTAGAAGGCAAAGAGAACTATTTTGGGCCACAGCTGGAATAAACTGGCTTTTAGAATTGAAATGCCTTACCTACCCTGATGCCCACACTTGCAACCTGAGGGGACAGGAGGGTTTCTAATGATTCCTCTTTCATAAGTAGGAAATTAGTCATTTGCTGCTTGAGTTTAATACATAAAACCCTACATTTTATGACTGATTCAGGCTCAGACTTTTTATCATGAACACTCATCATCACCATTATCAACTTCTTGAAGCATTAAGCGCCCTTTGGCCTTCTACCTATGACACCAAGCTAGGCACCAAATACTGCAAATGGGACCAGTTAGTTACTGAGTCAAGGGGAGTGATTCAATCCAAGACAGAAAACACAGATGCTGGCAAACCAACATCAGTCACAGGTATGACTAGATAGGTGCATGAATAGCTAAGATTAAATATTGATGATACACACAAGAGTGAACACATTTATAGGGTGGCAAGAAGAGGGCTCAAGAGAATTTCATGGTTGAGCAAGGTTTAGTTTCAGAGATAGGGAACTATTTCTCTCTTAATCCTCTGCAAGAATAAAAGGAAAGCAAGGTCAAGTCCAAACACTGAGGATTTGACTATTAGTTAGGGATTGGTTGGGGAACTGCAGATTCATATGGCTGCAAGGGAGACATCAAGAGAGAGGTCTAGGAAATGAAACCTAGGAAGTAGGCAAGGCCCTGAAATGGCAATAGGAAAACACTCTGCAGGGAAAGATAGGACTGAAGAAGAGTAGGCTTGTAGCACAGAGAAGGGACTCAGAGCAAAAGAGACCAGGAGAAGTGTATCTTTGGTGGGTTGGGGAGGAGGAGGGCAGAAACTGGATTCTGCTAAACACTTTTCCTGTTTAATCTCATCAAAAATTCATACCCTCCCTATAAGGAAAATTCTACTACTTTAAAAATTTATGGATAAGTAAACACAAGCCCAGAGAGGTTAAGTAATGTATCCAAGATCACACAGCTAGGAAGGTCTATCCAAAATAATCTCTGTCCTAGGCCTAAATAATAATTTCATTGTGTTAACCTTTAGCCATCATCGGCCATCTCGGAAAACTAACAGGTTCCTGGAATACACCAATATTCAATGTCTATTACGGGCCTGAAATAAGTGGTTCAGTATATATTTGGTTGCTATCAGGTGGTACGGAAAAAGAAAACCACCTCAGCCTATGTAAGTTGCTAGAACAACAGATGACAGTTTATAAGTGGGAAAAACGGTGCTTCAGGTTTTAGCTGAAGGTGGAACCTGTATTTCTACCTACACCCTGCTTGTCTGACTCAGTGTCCATCAAGCAGTAAAAGAGAAAGTTACTTACAGAGAAGGAGAAACTCATCTGGCCCTTTCCAAGAAGGTCCTGTAGATGGGTAAAGAAGCCCTCATTACTCCTCCAAAGGAAGCGATCCTCTTTAATTGGGTTTCTTAATTGGAAAGGCACTCTGAAGGAAATAAGTTCAGCGATTCATGACCTAACTATCTCTTCTGTTGGCCAACCCATAAGTACAAGCAAGTATACTTGTTTCTTTCCCATTAACAGAGAAACACAGAGTTATCAGAGCTGGCAGTATCTTGGAGATAAACTAGTCCTTTCATTTACAAAGAGAAGACGCTTGGGGCAAAGCGCCTGGCCCAGGGTTACGCAGCCAGTGTCTGGGATGAAAGGGACTTCTTTCCAGGCTTAGTCCTGCTGATGCAAAATTGTGACTGCACCCTTTAAAACTGTGAACACTACATTAAATATGGCCTGGTGCCCAGATCCTTTCCAAACCCACCAGTTTTTACCCATACAAGAACCATGTCTGCATCATTTGGTTTACAAATCCAATCCTTCATAAAAAGAAAACCCACCTAATCTAAATGCAGCTTCTTGTCTAGATTCTGCTTTTCTCTGATTTCATAACCTCTCTGCTTCACCCACATTTCTTTTCCACCTGATGACAAGCTCACTGGGAACCAAGAATGACTGGAGGCTCAGCAAGCATATCATGCTGTGATCTATGCCTTTTTTACTCTGCAATCGTTCTATCTCAGACCAAGAGAGCAATACATGGTTTGGTGAGTGTTGGCCTCAGGATTCTGCAGAAATCTGCATTGGTCAGAGTTAGCCAAATGGACATAGATGGTGTGTGTGCTTGGAGAGGAAGCATTGATGATGTGTGGATCTAGGTCTAAATGGCTGAAAGAGTCATGAAGATTAGCATGGATTTATATGTATTTAATGGTCCTTTTAGATCATGGCTCTGAAATGCTAAATAAATTAATTACTAAAAGGAAAAGCTGAGGGTAAGAAGCAAGGCCACCACCAGGCCAAAAGACACCTTTGCGGAATTAAGAAAAGGCACCCCTTCCTCTAGGCAGCCACAGTCCCACATCAGTGCATTCCGCTCATTCAGTAGAGTGATGTCTAGCTTCCTTCTCCTATTCTTCACCTTGATCAAACAGATGCCCTTGTAGAGTACACAACTAGTAGAGCGTTGCAGGGCAGCCCTGCTGAAAGAAAGAAAGAAGGAGAAAAAAACATTCTTAACATAACTAAGGCCACAGCCCTTTGGTGGTCCATGAAATTATTTTAGAAAGTTGACACCAGTAATTTTAATAGAATGAAAAATTTACAAAATATAAAAGTGCCTTATGCTTAGATTTTATCTTTATATGGATATGTAAATATGCACATATGTATGTGTGCATGCATGTGCACACACATATTGGGTTGAGAGTAAAATATATTTACATGGGGCATGGTCAAAAACATTTGAAAGTCACTGATTTGACAGCTCACAATGTGAAAAGTGAATCTAATTTGGAGTCCTGCTTCATCTGTATTTTTAAGTGCCCAGGGAGAAGCACTCAGGTACAAGAGAACCAGCTTGCAGTTTGAAATCAGACAGGCTCAAGTTCAAATGCCGTTTAAATATCACTAAATTTGAACCTTAGGCCATCATTTATGTTTCCCAATCCTCAGATTCCTGATCTGCAGATGGAGGTGATAATATTTATTTCAGAGTGTTGATGTAGTAAGTACCTGGTATTAAGCACTGCCTACTTTTCAAATCCCTCTCTTCTCTTGACTTTGGAGAGACCTATAGAGACCAGCAGTCCAGGGACACACATGCAGCTGCCCAGGATAGTTTTCCTTGTCAGAAGCCACAAATGCTGAGGCAGTCTAGCGTCCTACAGTAAACCTTATATGACTTTTCCCCATGCACGTTGTTCTTCCATTTGTCTGGAAGAGCTACCTCCCACCGCATGCTTAAGCTAAAATTATTGCTTGGTCAAGTCAATTAAATCATTTGAGAGAAACTACTACATGTAAGTCAGTTAAGAAAAAGAGTTGGGTGATATGGGCTTGGCTAGACTCTGGTCTTCTGTTTAGGGTGAACGTATTAGATTGCTGCTTTGGCCTGGTTAGAATATTCCACGTTGTAAATATTACAGCTCCTAAGGATAGAAATGACCAGCTAAAAATCTGTTAGGTCACTGAGGGTGAATCTCCCACATTCCAGATGTGGCAATAGGGTTCCTTGGAGGTACAGAATCCCCCTTAGGTTAAATGGCCAAGGAGCACATCCCAGTCCCTGAAAACTTCATTTCCCAAATCTTCGGTCATGAGGACTCCTCTTCAGAATAATTCTCCCATTAAAACGAAAACAAAAACAAAACCTGCAAAAACTTCCTGGCTCCATTTAGGTGTGGAAATGGGGAGAGAGAGGAGAGCTAAAGTTAGTGATTCTCAGCATATATTTGTAAGAGATCTTTGTGTGAGTCATCACAGCTAGCTTTAAAATTGACACAAAGGACACAGGAAACTGGCAATCTATAAAAGAAAAATGTCATTCTTCATAAACATATGTTTCAAAGCCCAGACTCCCAAATAAAGCAATGCACATTTAAAACAATTAATTAAAATGCTACGTTTCATCTATGAAATTGGAAAACATTAAAAATTATAATATTCAACACTACTAAGTATGTAGCAATGTGGCAGAAACTTTAAAAAGCTGATAAGCCTTGACCCAGAAATTCTGCTTCTACGAAATCAGAAATTCATGTGTAAAGCTATTTGTTGTAGTATTTTTTATAAGGTTAAATATTGCAATAAATGGCAACATGAAAATGGCTTTCTATATTATGATAATACTAAACATTAAATAGCATTTTAGGAAAACATTTAATGATGGGGAAAAGGCTCCATAATAGGCCAAAAATTTGTAAAAACCTTAAAATTGTATATATTCAAATGGTAAATATAAAATTTTGTATGTCCAATATGTTCCTATTTAAATACATAGGTGTGTATATATATCTCTATGTACATATGCATGTGTATATGTATGTGTATATGAGAAGTTCAGAAGAATGCTATGCGCAAAAATGTGCATAGTCATCTTTGGATGGTGCAATGAGAGAATATAAACTGTTCAAAATTTTCTTTTTTATATTTTGATGTGTTTTTAATACTCTTGTACAATGAATACATAATTTTGGTATCTGATAAATATATTATTTAAAAGGCAAACCTAAAATTTAAAGTGGCCTCATATAACTTCATGTTAGAATTGCTCCTCAGATTTGAATGACTAAAACTTGCTGTTTCTAGGATTTATTATTTTGATGAGAAACTTTACTATGATGGTCAGGCTGTATTAAACATTGAGAGAATGCCATTAAAATTTCATAACAGTGTCACTTGTTGTATGCATTATCTTTTGAGAAATCTATAGTCTGAAATTTCTGGCAATAGAATAACAAACCCTTCTTAATATATTACTCCCTAAAATGTTGGAATATTACACTTTAAATATATTTTTCAAATATCTAACTATTTTATTTAGTGAGGAATAAGGGATTCTTAGAACCTAGAACACTGACCAAATACAAGTCCAGAAATGTCTGTATTGCTTTGCCTTCAAGGTATTTGCCATTCCTTAGCAGCCTAAAGACTAGGTTTTTAGAAGTACAAACATGAGGCCTGATAGCGGGAAGGGAGTTCAGAGAACTTCTCTATCTGTAAGCTGAGACTCCTGAAGGGTTGACACTTTCAGTAAGCAAATAAGAAAAAAAAAAATCTACCTCGCAAAGGGAGATGGTAGGATGTGTCTATTTGAGTCTTGCTTTTTAGTGCTGCTGAAAGTTGAAGATGGGGAAGAAAGATGAATCTCCCTTAAGAATTTTTAAGCACAGGCTCGCTCATATGGGTTTGCAGTCTGAATTTACACTACCTGGGTAGTAAAAAAGTCAAACATGTAGCTTAGAATGGCCCCAGTTGGTAGTACTCCCAGACCTTTGACAGGAGAGCAATCCTCTCTGGAGGAATGTACTTAAAACCCAGGCCTCAATGGAGTTCCACAGGTAAAGTCCCAAGAAACATATGCTCAAAGTTTAAAAAAATTTCATGGTTAAGAATCAATAAAACAACAAAACTAGACCCACAAAGATATTGCCACAAAATTTATCAACAATGAAATATAAAATAAATATACTTAACATGTTTAGAGGAATAAAAGAGGCATTAAAAGTATGATGAAATTAGAAACAATGAAAAGCTACCTAATAGATTTGAAAAAGAGCCACATAAGACTTGTAGAAATGAATAATATAACTAAAATTAGAAAGTCAATAGATGAGCTTTAGAGCAGATTAGACTAAATTAAAGAGAAAATGAGACGCTAGAAGGTAGATATAAAGAAATGACAAGAATGAGGATCACAGATAGAAAACCACGAACAGTGAAAACACGTGGAAGGTAAGATAGTACAAGATACGTCTAACTGGAATTCTAGAAGACAGACTATAGGAAGATTGGGGTAGAGGCAAAATTGTTGGGAGGCACTAATACTCCAAATCAGGAAGCCTAATGAGTCACAAATAGAGGATACCTAAATGAGAAAATCACACCTGACATATCTTAAGGAAAATGCCAAACACTCAAAGCAAAAACCTTAAAAGTAGTAAAGGAAAAAAGATAAATTTCTTATAAAGGAGCAATGTTTACATGGATGGTAGTCTTTCAACAGCAAAAACGGAATTGAGAGACAGTGGAATATTATTATCGAAGTTGGACGAGAAAATAATTTTCTACTCACTATTTTGTCCTATATTTCAAGAACAAAAGTGAAATACAACTCTAAGTAAATAAAAATCAGGTGTTTACTATTAACAGATTAAGAAACATCATGAATGTACATCAGGAGTAGAGGGAAAAAACTGTAGATAAAAGGTTTGGTATACAAGAAGGAATGAGGAGGGGAAAAACCAGTACATATGTGGATAAATCTAAAAATATTGATGGTAAAATGACAATGTCTAATTTATGAGGCTTAAAAAATGAAAGTTATACCTCAATAAAGCTGTTTACAAAACATCAAGGTAGGCGGGCGCGGTGGCTTACGCCTGTAATCCGAGCATTTTGGGAGGCCGAGGTGGGAGGATCATGAGGTCAGGAGATGGAGACCACCCTGGCTAACATGGTGAAACCCCGTCTTTAGTAAAAAAAAAAAAAAAGTACAGAAAAATTAGCTGGATGTCGTGGCGGGCGCCTGTAGTGCCCCTACTTGGGAGGCTGAGGCAGGAGAATGACGTGAACCCGGGAGGTGGAGCTTGCAAGTGAGCCGAGATCGCGCCACTGCACTCCAGCCACGGCGACAGAGCTAGACTCCGTCTCAAAACAAAAATCAAAAACCAAAAACAAACAAACGAACAAAAAACACATCAAGGTAGAGCTTAAATTCTAGACTTCGAATTATATACAATGGGTGAAGTGGTGACTGAGTAATTTTCTAAGGTACTTAGGTTGTTTAGCTGGAGCGTAAACATCTTAATTAACTTTATAGTATGTTAAGTTAAATACACAGGTTAAAATTTCTTTTTCTTTTTCTTTTTTTTTTTTGAGATGGAGTCTCACTCTGTCGCCCAGGCTGCAGTGCAGTGGCACGATCTTGGCTCACTGCAATCTCTGAAGCCCGGGTTCAAGCAATTCTTCTGCCTCAGCCTCCTGAGTAGCTGGGATTACAGGCGCCTGCCACTGCGCCCAGCTAATTTTTGTATCTTTAGTAGAGACGGGGTTTCACCATCTTGGCCAGGCTGGTTTTGAACTCCTGACCTTGTGATCCACCTGCCTCGGCCTCCCAAAGTGCTGGGATTACAGGTGTGAGCCACCGCGCCCGGCCACACAGGTTAAAATTTCTAAGGCAAGCATCAAGATAATAGAAATAGAGTGTAGGCTCACGCCTGTAATCCCAGCACTTGGGAGCTGAGGCAGGTGGATCACGAGGTCAGGAGATTGACACCACGGTGAAACCCCGTCTCTTCTAAAAATACAAAAAATTAGCCGGGCGCGGTGGCGGGCACCTGTAGTCTCGGCTACTCAGGAGGCTGAGGCAGGAGAATGGCGTGAACCCGGGAGACGGAGCCTGCAGTGAGCCGAGATCGCGCCACTGCACTCCAGCCTGGGCGACAAAGCGAGACTCCGTCTCAAAAAAAAAAAAAAAAAAAAAAGAGTGTATACATTCCAAACTATTAAAGGGAAAAAGAGAGTTAGAAAAAAAATTCAAAAAAAGGCAAGAAAAAATTCTAAAAAGAAACAGAAAGGCCAAAATAAATAGAAAGTATACAATAACATGATGAAAAAGAATCCAAATGTTACAGTAATCATAGTCAATATAAACAAAGTAAACTTTCCGGTTAAAAGATAATGCTTGTGAAACTGAATTAAATAAAGTGCATGCATATTCTGGTTACTAGAGACTTACCTAAAACAAAAGAAGGTTGAAAATAAAAGGATGGAAAAACTAAACTTGCCAAAACCACACTCTGGATGCACTTGTGTCCCCAGTAGCCAGAGAATAGCTTAACATACGATCCCATTCTTTGCTAAAGTTAAGATACAAATTATCTAGTTCTAACAAAAAAGAGGGGAAGGGGACAAAAGGAGGGAAGAGGAGAGGAAAAGAAGGACAAAGAGAGGAATAGATGAAGTAGGGGAAGGTGGAAGGGAGAGATATGGTGACTCCAGTTCTCTAGGATTCACAAAGTTTAGGTCATCTGTTGCCAGGGGAAACCAGAATAGCAAGGGAAATGGCCAAGGGCAATTTGAACTGTGTGTATCAAAATCCACTGGGCCCTTCTGGGTCTCTCAAAATGCCTAGTTCACTCTCTGAATCACAAGCAGTAACTGACGGGTTTACTTTTAGGATAAGTAGAGGGAAACAAAATAAGGAAAATATCACCATGCTGTATCCCTAGATAAACACACTACTTTCACAGTCAGTTAAGAATTTTAATGCCTAAGTTTTTTTCTTTTAAGAAAGACAGAGAATTAGTTTCCAAATCTATCAAGTAATACATCTTTTTATTTAATATAAGGACCATCTTACCTACTTTGAAGTTTGTATATTAATTTTACTAATTAATAAATTCTGTGTTTTAAGCAAAGTTGAGGCAACACATGTATACTTATACAATTATTTATGGTTTAGTACTTTACAAGAACTACTTCACTTTATGAAGAATATTTATAATAATTTTGTTTTAATCCTGATTTTCCAAAGAACATTAATCACAATTTGAATTGCTAAAACCCTTTACAGCTTTTCAGAAACACACAAACTGAATAAAGCAAAGCACACCTAAATTACTAAGTAGTCTGGCCCTCCAACTATCCAGCTTTAAGCATCTTTATTTAGATTGTGCCCTTCATTAGAACCAGGCCAACTTGCTGTCAGATTACAGTGCCAAGTCTAAGACGAAGTTAAATACCGTGGACAGCTGCTTTCTAGGCCAATGACAGCCTAGCACCATAACAGATCAACGGCCCCCAGCAGCCAGGCTAGGAGCATAGCAAAATGAGCCGAATGATCTGAAACTTAACTGCTTCACATCCTGCAGGATTCAAACTTATTCCTAACCAGCTATACAGACATTTTAAGAAGAGAGCCCCAAACATCTATAAATAAAAATACCCCAAAAGCAAAAGTCTCTGCTTAGAATGGATATTGCTAAGTCCCAGCCAATGAGCTACTCACTTTAAGCAAAATTCCAAATAATAAAATTTCAGGACGAAATAAAGACATTTTGAAGTTTCCTTGGAGTTAATGTTTGACCCATTTATATTCACTGTATGTGAACTAGAGCTTATGAATATTATAATACAGCAAATATTATATAACCCTAAGGGGTATGACGGACTGCTTAACTCAAGGATTCACTGGAGCAAGTTCAGTCTTCAAGGAATGTTTTATAACTCTTGAATCTAAAATAATTTATTCCAACTCATTTTTCACTTAAGAATGAAACATAAAAGGAAGGCATTAACATTCATTGAAAACAACCCACATTTTCCAAGGATCATGCTAGATGCTTAACATTCATTTCTTCATTTAATAATTTTACCAATCTTATGAAGTAGGTATCATTATTCTCATTTTCCAGTTAGGAAACTGAGGCTCAGAGAGTTAAAATGACTTCTCTAAAATCACTGGGCTTATTACACAACCAGGCTAAAAACTCTTTCCTTTTTGAGTTAAAGCCCCAGGGTCTCTTCACTATGTCATGATGGTATATAACTTTTTAAAAAGGGTAGTAGCATCACTAAAAGAAATAACAATAATAAAAACAAGAACCACACACAAGGTAGAGAAATTTAAATGAGATGAGAAACTGTTGCTTTCACTATGAAAAATAATGCCAGTTCACGTTTTTCCATGCTTCACAGTTACCCTATGATGTACACCATCAACAATGGAACCAAATTAAGATTTTCTATTTGTCTATGAAGCAAGTAGTTTCAAGGATATTCACTGCCTAGAGCCCAGCAGAGTTGACTTTTTTGCAAGAACCATTTGATGATTTGTATAAGAATATCTAAAATGTGATTCCTCTAACTTCCCAAACTCCTATGTCCCATAATTTTGCAAACAGGACAATGAAGTGACTTTGCATGAAAACATGCTTAGTATTTTGCTTCCTAAATTCTTGTACAGCACATTCCTCTCTAGGAAGACTCCACTGAAGGCCGCATTTGGCTTAAAGTCTTTTTTTCCTAGATGTTTTGGTGATGTCAGAAGCATTAATTTCTGTAAGAAAGGTAAGCTACACAGTCAGAATTCAACTCTGCAGCCAGGTGACTAGATGACCACACTCCAGGATTCATCCCCATTTCGGGATGAATCAAATTACATTAAAATCACATTCAGAGACGTGATTATGTTCAGTGCCTGGGGGGCAAACCTCCCTAAGTTTCTGCAATCAGGCATATGATAAAGGCTGTAATTACAGAAAAAATTCCAGCAATAATTCAAAAGTGAAATTGGCAAGTGATATTTCCTAAAGGAAATCACACATCCTTATGCACGTTCCACTTAAAAACGTGTGACTGTGCTCTGGCATTTTTTTGAGAAGTACAAAATAAGACATAGCTTTGTTTAGAAAAAAATCTCTACTTCCATTAGTTAACCAATGTCAAAAGAAACATTAACGACTAACTGGAATAAATTAAAGCTATTTGGTGCTAAATAGAAAACAATACAATGAACACATTTTGGGGGGAAATCAGAAACAGAAATAGTTATGAATATAACCTGCTTTCTTTTTTAATCAAGTAAATCTAGAATTCCCAAATTTTAGAACACACAATATTAAGTATAGCACAAAATTATGGATGCAAATAACAAGGGTTAAGGGATGACAACCTGAATTTCTGACCTTAAAATAATCATAAAAATGACATAACAGTCACCTAATTGAGTAGGTAAAGATCATTCCAGGGCTACTTTAATGAATGGTTTATAATTGACTAAATACAGTCTATAAACCTATATTTGGAAAGCTATTTCTAAAACGCATGAAAGCATCTTCCACTCCACTAAACCATCTTCCACCCCACTAAAATCAGAATACAAAATCCTTCCGCAATCCTACATACACCATTGGATTGCTCTGCAGATTCATTTTTCATAAATGTTGCCAATATAACATTCAGCCAAGTCTCTAAGTTAATGAAGTTCCACTAGGGTGTAAGAAAACAAGAAAGTACTGAGTTCTCAAAGAGACTTTTCAGCACTGATGCACCCAAGACATTTATAAGACATCGAATCATTTCCTTGCCTCTAAAAAATAAGCATTTCCTTGACAATCGTTCAGTACTTTAATTGGAATAAACACAAGACTATCAATGTAAACCACCCAAATGGACTCGAGGAGAGCACTTGAGGGATCACCTTTTTGGCTGCTAAGTTAGAGTAGGGGAGAACTTCCAATGATGGTCCTATTTTATGCCCTGAAGGAGATGTACTCAGTTGTCACATCTGAATGCTTGTTTGCCGTATATTTTGCTAAATGATTTTTTGGTTTTACTATAGTTTCTAACAAACAAGCATACGAGAGAAATGTTAGAAAATATGTAGTACAAGTAGAAATATTACTAGTGTTTTATCCTGCACTTTGCTTCCATTTCATGGCTGCAATGAAAAGGATGGTCATCAAACTTGGCTATAAAAGAATTATGTAAATTTAACTATATTAATATCATTTTTCTTTTCTTTTTGAACAAAATCTTTCACCCCCTGCTCAAATATCTGTTTTTTGCATATATGAGAATTTTCCCAGATGCTGGCATGAAAAGTCTATGTAGGTATTTTGGCTTTCTGTTTAAAATCACATTCAGAGATGACATTCCACTGCTAGGATATAAATCAGAACTCCATTACAATACCACATACGATTGTATTGATGCCATTTGTCCACTATTTAAAAAAATAATTTACGTGTTTGCAGGAATTACTTCTAAGCTCTTTACCAATCTGCTTTCCACTCACCTAAGTGGTAGGATGGCCACGATTGTTATTAAAACTCCCTCAAATTCTACTCTAAAAATAGTTGAAGTCATGTTTATTATGGTGTGCAAAGTGGGTCATTGTGATGCAGAGGCAGATGGCAGGGCTGGCCAATGATTCTCTTTACAATGGATGCTGATCAGTTCCTGGTCAAGTGACCTAAGACATGATTGTGTCAATCAAGAAAAACAGCCATGACAACAATAATGACAAGCCCTGCTGGGCTAGGCTGCTGACTGGAAGGTACAGCTATGGTGACACAAACTTTCTTCCTCAGACATCTCTAAAGAGATGGTTCTTTCTTGGTAATTGCCATGTGTTCATTTAAAAAGAAAAGGCCTTGCAACTTTCTAGGCACATACACACTTTCCTATGAAAATTAAATTGTTCACAAAATCATTATGCCCACTTTCAGAAAATAAGAGACAAATAACTGCTGAATCGGCTTTGGGAGGCTTATGTAACCTATATTTACAAGTGTTTTACTCTGAAGCAAGTAGCTGAGGAACTTAGTAAACATCTGCAAGAATACCCCAAAATTATTTTTTCCACTGCTATGTTAGTCTAGCTATCACAGAACTGCAGAATCAATCTGCTATCCACAAGAGCCCCAAACACCATCACATCAAAAGAATTGCAGATCTCAAAAACATAATAATTCAGAACCGTAGTCAAGAAAAGCATTAAATAAAAATCCACCACCACCAACCTTTGCTTGGGCTTCTGGTGCTGTCACCTTGACGACCTTATTGCGGTTTATCATTTGCTTCACCCATTTTTCTACTTGGACGTTGAATTTCATGAAAACCACATAGCAAAAATAAGCTGTTAAGAGAAGCAAGCTTTCCCACCACATGATGACATTATCCAGGAAAAATATGATCAGCATGATCAAGTCAACAATGTAGAAAGACACATCTCGAAAGAGCGGCCACCATGTCAGGTTTAAGATTTCTCTAGAAAACAGAGCACACATGCCAATAACAAAGAGGATGTTGAATACTGCTGAACCTACAATTGTGCCTATGCCAACGTTGCTGTGAGCGATAAATACCCCTATGAGAGATGTGAAAAGTTCTGGGGCTGACCCTCCTGCAGCCATGAAGGTGGCTCCAGCCACATCATCAGAGATGCCCAGTTTTTCAGTGATGACAGTCAAAGAAGGAACAAAGAACTCATCACAGACAATGGCTAAGGCTATGAACATGTAGATCATTCCAATGACATGCAGAATGATCGCACCTTTTCTTCTCTCCTCAAGGGAAAAGATGTCTTTTGGGTAGTCTCCTTGGGCGTGATCTGTACTATTCTCAGACTCGCCTTCCTTAGAAAGAGGTGGCTGTGGAGTATAATCCAGAATCTTGTCATTTAAATCTAAGAGAGTTCTCTGATGGTAACCCTGTGCTACCCTAGGGCCACTTACAACACTGGCCTCTCCTGTGCTCTGTGTATCTGTCTCAGAAAAGGCACTGATAGAAAATGAGACAGTGCTAATGGCTACCAGACCCATGAAAAGGCCTAAGACTCGAATTAACTTCAGTTTTTTCTTGACATTATAATGTCTTCTGCAGCCAGACAGTGACTCATCCAAACACCATTTCTCTAGGGAAGTGATGGTGGTGCTTTGTTGCAGATCCATCCTGGGTCTTCTGGTGGATATGGTGATCTTCCAACTTTAGACTCAACCAGATGGTTCTTTCATACTTTTCCTTACTTTATAGTTAACGATGCTGGTGGGGCACTTTCACAATCAGGGATTCTTATGCTTCACAGGAAACTTTCATCATTTATGCTTAAATAAAAATAAAAACGAGAATAAGTAAATCATAAAATCACGTCTTTTTAATAAAGATCTTTGCAGATATGATAAAGTCCTGTCCTGCAGCTGTGCGATCTTGGGTAAGTTACTTAACTTCTCTGTGCCTCAGTTTCCTCATTTAAAATGGGGACAATTACAGTACCTACCACCCAGGATTGTTTTCAAGATGAGTAAAAACATATGTAGCACTTAGTATGGGATGTGGCACTTATGAAGATGTATAAACCCAAATAAATATTTTGGTAAATCCAATGTTAGGTGCAGAGAAGGCAGATGTAAGAATAAAAATTTTACAGGTGAAAATCTATCAGATTATCTCACCTTAAATCATGTAATAACCTTCCAGTGCTATAAAGGTACCTAGACTTCTTTCAGAACTGTCTAGGTACTTGGCAACTAACAATTATTCATTGTTTTCTTTTGGTCCAATTACATAATTCTCAGTTGTAGGCAACTTTTTCTGATTTAACCTATCATTTGGAAAGTGAGTGTTTCTTTAATTTAGTGATCTTTTTTCTGCACACATAATGATATCAGATCTTATTTTTCATAAAAAGTCTCTCCTTTATCAGATGCGGGAAAGTAGTCCTTTACAAATTTAAGTTTACAAAAAAAATTCTGGTGACATGCACAAGCTGCCTTCCCTAAACATCTAGACATTGTTTTCAGCTAAATATTTTTTTTAAAAAAACAACCTTTAGTCATATTTAAAATAGGCAGCTTAGTAAGTCAAACAACTCCCAATGCAGTGAAATAACAAGTAGGCTATTTCGAGAGACCACATGTGTATTTCATAAACAATACGCAAGTTGTAGCAATACCTCTGTCCACAAAATCTGCCCAAAATAGCCCCACCACTGACTTTAAATAGGTTAGATATCCAAAGCAGAGTTTTCTTTCGCTATCCCACGGAGGAGATGGATAAAATAGCCAGACTTGACAGCTGATATTCTGAAGAGTTCTCTTTTTCGTTTTTCTTTAAAAAGACTATTCTTTTCCATATCAACGATTTCATTTTGGAGGCAGTCGCTGAGATAATCTCAGGTGTAAAATAAGCTAATTAAACACACGCCACTTAAATACTGAGATTAGCTGGAGCTCAGGTTTTCAGAGCAAAGCAAGAGCACAAATCAACCCCGCTGAGTTGCTGCTACTCCTGAGATAACCCGACCCCATCACGGAGATTCCCAGCTGGCTGCGAACGTCAACGCTTAGCAGGAACGATTAAGCGATTCACAGCACTCAGGGGATTGTGTAAATGCCCGGCCCGGGCGACCAGCAGGGACAGATTCAACTCCCCGGGCGCAAAGTCATCTCCAGCCCGATCCTCGCTCCCCCTGAAAACCCACCGCTGGTCTCCCCGGGAGCTGCCTCCGTAGGAGAATGCTCGCCCCCCGCCGCGCCCCAGCTTTGCCTTGCGTGGTCCCAAACTTTCCCTGGTGGATTAATAGGAAAATAAATCTAAAGGACAGACGCCCCACCTGTGAGCTTGGAGCTGGGTTGCATTTGGTGAGGCGCTTGGCCCGCATCCCCCTGAGTCGTTTGTAGGTGGCTGGGGAATGGAAGCGCCCCTCTGCGCGTCTCCCCCGACGGCAGGCCCTGCCCCACGCCCCCCATCCCAAGCCAAAAGCAAGGGTAGGAGAGGCGGGGGCTCCAAATCCACGCCCCGGAGCACAGAGAGTTGGCTAACTCCTAGCGGGGCCTGGGGCGCCCACATCCACGGCAGAGCCACCTGTGAGCCTGCAGAGCAGCAACGGGATGCGCGCAACCGGGATGCGGGGACGACCACCACAGCGGCTACAGCGGCAGGCGGGGCGCAGCCGCCCGCACTTACCAGGATAAGATGGGAGGACGCGCACACGGCGGGGCCCCCGAGCGCGGCCCGCCTCTCCAGTCCGCCGGCCCTCCGCCTACCCGCTCTGAGGCCCGGGCTCTGGCTCGCACTGGCTGCCGCTCTCGCCAGCCGGGCTGGGTTCGGGAGGAGACTGAGCCGCTGTGAGCCCGGCGCTCCGAGTCTGGCGCTGCCCGGCCCCCGCCGGCCCCTCCCTCTGGGCTGTGCGCTGTGCGCTGGGAGCGGGGCCGCAGCGCGCTCAGCTCCCGAGTCCTTTGCTCCACGCCTCCTGGGCGCAGAGGCGACGCTGGCAGCCGTCTCTTAGGAGATTTCTCCGCAGTGTGGACGGGGGTCAGGATTTGCAGGCGAGCAAGGGCGGAGAGGAGAAATCGTACAGGTCGGTGACGCGCCTAATTCACAAAGCCTGAAAGTGCTGTCAACTTTGGGGTCATCTTATGCTGGGCACCGCCTCTCCAATTATCTGCAAAAAGTGATAGCAGTCGCGCTTTTCTTTAGGAGGCGATATGATGTGTAATGGTGGAAAAGACGTTCAGTGAAAAGGCACGGAGGCCTGCAGGACAGGCTGTTGGGGTCCAGGGTTTCTTGAGTGTTGGATTTGGATGCTTGGGACACTGCAGGGGCTTCAGTCTTGCAGGGTGACCTTTCATTTCATGGGTGATGAAAGTGAGACCCAAAACCCCGTGTCATTTTGAATCACTGACAGGCTTCGGCTTTTGGCCTCGAGATTTCCAGCCCAGTGCTCCTTCCTGTCCTATCTGGAAAGCAAGATCCCCTTGACCACAAGAAATAGAATCAGGCTTGTTGGGGATGAGAGACTAGAATCTGGGCCAAAGAATGGAAGACGGTGGTAAGACAAATTGGTAGTGAGGGAACCCCTTTTACCCAACCCTGTGACCACCAGCAAAGCTGCCAAGAGGTACCCAACTCGTGAAGCTCTGAAAGCTTTTCGCACATTTTCCCCTCTCCTTACCCTCCATCCTTCTGTTCTCTCCCCTATCCAAGAGGGTTTCTTCATGCCCTCCTTACGATGGGGGTAATGGGTATATCCTGAGAGCTCATGACCTCTGACTTAGAGTACAGCTCTGTAGTCAGACCTCTGTGCCCACTCATCAATAAGTAAAGGGAAGCCTAGGGAACTTAGAAATATTTTTCTTCCCCCCACCCCCCAATCAAAGCCAGGCATTCAAGACTCAACTTTTTTTTTTTTTCTTTCTCCTTTCGAGACTGAATCTTGCTATGTTGCCCAAGCTTGTCTTGAATTCCTGGGCTCTAGCCATCCTCCAGCCTCAGACTCCCAAGTGCTTGCAGACTATAGGGGCCTGACTGAATTTTTTTATCTTTAACTTTTAATTTAGAAAATTTCAAACATATACAAATGTAAGAAAGTATTATAATGAATCTCCATGGGGCCATAACCAGCTTGAACAATTATGAACTCATGGACAGTCATATTTCATCTATAACCCT
Organism: Pan troglodytes; assembly: GCF_028858775.2. Taxonomy (NCBI): domain Eukaryota; kingdom Metazoa; phylum Chordata; class Mammalia; order Primates; family Hominidae; genus Pan; species Pan troglodytes. Next base: position 96,117,303 of record NC_072409.2, on the reverse strand, counting down.
TTTTCCTATGTCATCATTTTGAAGCAAATCCCAGAGCATCATATCATTTTATCTGTAAATATTTTCAGAAAGCAAGAAAACTATCAACTACCACTAGGGTTGTGTCAAGAAGGGGACAATTCACATAGGCTGTCACTGACCAAAGACGGGCTAATTTGAGCATCAAAAAAAAAAAAAAAAAGATAATCGCAATTGTTTAAAACACATCAAACATGATTATATCTATTAATTGATAATATTTTAAAAACAACTGAACAGATTGATTGCTTGATGGTTCAGAGGGAACCAGCTCATAATTTTCAAAACTGTTTTAGGAAAAGGAAAACAATTGTGCATTTATTTTGCCTTTTCTATACAAATTGGACCTCTGGGTAACCAATTAGGCTTTATTTTTACCCTGCCTTTGTCTACTTTCCTAGTTTAACAATCCTATTCTTCCCTGAGGCAATAGGTGCCTCTGGCTACATGGGGTGCGGAGGGGAATATCACAATGTCTAGAGGAGTTTTTCTTATGTTATCTTCTAGAATTTTTATGGTTCCAGGTTTTTCCCCTACAGCTCAGAGATGACCCTGAGTCTTGATTCGGTGAGAAGAGGAATGAGATCCAGATGAAGACCTCATGAGTCCATAGATTGTATTGGCTGGGATTTGCACTTGGTTGCACATAATAAAAATTCATTCTTGGCGATTAAACCAAACAAGAATTTATTTTTCTCATGGTAAAAAGAAGTCTGAAAGCAGACTGCCCAGGGTTTATAAAATAGCTTCAAGATGCTATCTGGGAACCCAGATCCTTTGATCTGTCTTTCTTAATGTATGGCTTTATCCTCATGGCTACAAAATGGTTTATTCTTTTGCATTACATCTGTGTTCCAGGCAGGAAGAAGGGAAAGAGTGAAGGGTGAAAGGCAGAAGGCCTCCTTGCTAGGCTTTGTCTTTTTATTTAGGAAGGGATTCTGTCAATGCTTCACTTACATTTCACTGATCACGACTTGGTCACAAGACATAGCTGCAAGGGAGTGTAAACAGTATTTCAACTGAGCACATAGTCATCTTTTAGAAAATCAGGGCTCTCTTAGTAAGGGAGAAGGGGGAAATAAATGTTGTGGGAGTGACTACTCCCACACAGTTCCAAAGCATCTCAATGAGATCCATATTCCACTCAAGATTTGACAGTTGACCAAGAACTTGGCAATTAATTGCCACAACAGTTGAGAAGGCTACAACTTCCATCCTGGTAGTAATGGAGAAAAGCAGGGCCTGTCATTTGTCCAAGTCACACTATGTGGAAGCAGAGGAATTGAATAACAACTGTAGGTCTCCCAGATCCATAGACCTTATTGCCTAGTCATAAAGAAAGGGTAGCTTCAGGAGAAAATTTACTACCATCAAATGAGTTATTAAACAGTAGCATTTGCTAAGAGACTCAAGTAGATTAATCAATGGGTCTCTTTTTAGAAATTATTAAGGAGCTACTTCTTTATATTTGTAGATACTTGTGTAAGTATAAACATTAGTTGGCATCATATTTACCCTTCTATTAGCTGTAAGATTGGTTTTAACATATAGTTTATAGGAGTCATTGGTATTACCAATTAAGAACAATGGGCTCTTTTTGTTTTGAAGAGGAGGCTTTCAAAAATCAGTAATGAATTTTAAAAATCACTAGGTCATACCTAAGCTAATAAAGGATTTTTAATGTAAAACTGCCAAAGGGGTGCTAGTTAATAGTTTTGCTAAGCACCCAGATAATTTTCACATAGTTATCTAGGCTGGCATGATTTAAAATAGGTTAGGAATATCCCCTTGCCCCATCTGAAATAACATCCCCGGGGGGCCACAGTGTCTACAATTCCACCATTAGAAATTCATTGCTTTGGCTTTATATTTTATAATTTCAGGAATTTTTAAAGAAGCAAGTAGCTCTGGAGTCATAGTAATGATTAGCAATTTTTTATTGTTTTTGACTTGACATTCAGTCTCAAGGGAAAAAAATTCTAGTAAACTGTCATGAGCAGAAGGTGAAAGAGATGGTTGAGGGCCAGGTGTGGGTGTGGTGGCTCACGCCTTTAATCCCGGCACTTTAGGAGGCTGAGGTGGATCACCTGAGGTCAGGAGTTTGAGACCAACCTGGCCAACATGGTGAAACCCTGTATCTACTAAAAATACAAAAAAAAAAAAAAAAAAAAAAAATGCTGGGTGTGGTGGCAGGTGCCTGTAATCCCAGCTACTTGGGAGGTTGAGGTAGGAGAATCACTTGAACCTGGGAGGCGGAGGGTGCAGTGAGCCGAGACGGCGCCATTGTACTCCAGCCTGGGAAACAAGAACAAAACTCCATCTCAAAAAAAAAAGATAGGATAGCTGAGTCAGAAAGTTGTGGGCAACCCAGGGACAAAATAAAGTACAGTACTCATACTTACTTTGTTAATCATTTCTTTCTTCATTCTCTCCACATATACAACCTTTTTTCTGACTTATTAAAATCTCTAGCTTCTCTGTTATTAAAATTGCAGGCAATCAGCACACTTAGGAAGTATTCAATGTGCACAAAACCAGTAGTTCCAAACCTTGACTTTAGCTAAACAAAAGAACTGGGGATATTTTTAAAAGACTCCTGACAATGACCCTCACTCTCCTCCCATTACTGTGAGAACAAAGAGTCAGTATCATGCATTTCTCAGCATCTAGCCCTGCGCTTGGCATTTTGGCTAACACATATCTGTGGAGTGAATTAAAATGATGGCAAATACAGTTACTTAAAGGAAGGTGAGTCAATCAGGAGGATGTAGGTTATGTTATGATAACAAAAAGTTCAAAAATCACAGTGGCTTAAAACAATGAAGGTTTTTGTTTCTCACTTGTGCTACCTGTCCTTTGTGAAGTTTGCTGTGTCATCCTAACTCCTAACCCCAAGCTGGTCACTATCTAGAACACTGCCATTTGCTGTTGCAGGGAGAAAAGATGCATGGCAAACCTAGAACTTGCTTTTAAAGCTTCAGCTTGGAAGTGGTGCATCACTGCTGCTAGTATCTCATGGACTGAAGCAAATCAGATGGTCATATCTATTTTCAAGGGAGCAAGAAAGTGCAGTTGCATTGTGTGCTTCAGAGAAGAATGGAAAGATTTGGTGATGATCAATAATAACTAACACAATGGGCATCAGTGGTGGAAAAAGGGAACTGATATGTTACACACCTACCATGAACTATAGTGTTTGCTAATCTCTTTTCAATCTCATGAGTTTTATCACTATTATTATCCACAGATGAAGCAACTGAGGCTCAATGAGGTTAAATAGCTTGCCCAATATCAAACAGCTCCATTTGAATCCAATAATGTCTCCAAAGCCCGAGTTCTACTATTCCTCATAGTATATGATAGTCCCTGCCTAACTAAGAGTTAGTTGCATTTTTCCTGTTGAGATTATATACTTAGAACCTATAGATTTCTTCTACCAACAGCCCGTCAACAATCAAGGATAGTTGTCTACTTCCTAAGAGGATCTGCTTTGCTTATTTAAAAAAATCACAGATATAAATATCAGAATATCCTGATGTTCTTTAAGAAATGTTCTCCTCAGTCCTCTCAACCTGGACCGATTTTGTTTGCCTTTGCATTTGGCTCATTTTTTGTCTGGTGGCTTTCCTTTTCAGTGCAATGAGAACCATAAAAGCAGAAAAAAATTTCTGTGGGATTGAGGGATGAAAGTGCAGGCTTCTTTGCTTTTGACGGAGATTTCTGCAACAGCACTTAAGGCCAACCCCTACATGATTGCTCCTTCTTCTTTTCTTATTCACTTACGAGGTAAGAAGTGATGAATGCCTATTATTTTTACATTAGGAACAGGAATTTTTCTGGCCTTAAATGCCCAGGAAGCCCTGAAATTAAGCTTCTCTTTGCAATACCAGCTCAGCTTCATTGCACCTGAGCACCAAGACAGGTTATAGTTATTATCCTAAGTGAATTAATGCAGGAACAGAAAACCAATACCACATGTTCTCACTTATAAGTGGGAACTAAACATCAGGTACACATGGACACAAAGAAGGGAACAATAAACATGGAGGCCTACTTGAGGGGGAAGGGTGGGAGAAGGGTGAGGATTGCTGATTACCTGGGTGACAAAATTATCTGTACATCAAACCCCTGTGACATGCAATTACCAGTGTAACAAACCTGCATGTTTACCTCTGGAACCTACAAATAAAAGTTGGAAAGTTAAAAAACAAAGCCACAGTGTGAGTTCTCCAAGGGCAGAAGTGTGGTCTGTCCATTTCATCGAGAGACTTGGAGTCTCAACCCTTGGCTACTATTCCTACCAATGCCAGCAGGGACTTCCTGAGAGTCCCCCAGGGTGCTTCCTTGTCTCTCAGAGCCACACCAGTAAGGAAATAAGGATAAATAATACTGGTAAAGGAGGCATGCTGGAGAAGAGGGTACAAAGGCAGGACAGCCCACTTGGAAAGCAAGCAAGGAGCATTGCTCTTTATGACTCAAAAAAAAAAAAAAAAATTGTGCTCCTGCTGCCTTCTTTCTTAAGCTAGACTCTACCTATTTCTAGTTCAGAATTTCAACATAAAATAAAGCTTAACATACTGGGAAAGAGGAGCCATGTGCCTTGAGCCTCAAACATAGGACAAGCCAGAAGGAAGGTGCTGCTGTGTCTATGGTTTCTGAATACTGATCTAAAATACTTGTTTTATTCAATTCATAAAATTGAAAGGAATGTCACTATTTTCCCAGCTCGGTTGTGGAGAGGGGTCTCAAGTTGTTCAGCTGGAACAAAGCTTCCTCCATCTCCTCCATACAGTATGTACATATGTGGTGGGTGTAGTGGGCTGGGGGGTATCCCTCAGCATCCTGACACTGTGTGAGCAGGCACCCCCCACCACCCCCACCCCCGGCCCAATGCCAGGATTCAGGTAATAAGCCTGTTTGGGGTTCATGCCCACCATTCTCCAAATTGGCCTTTCTTATTAACAACACTGACAGTTCCTCTCCACTTGCCTCTCTTTTTGCTCATCTCTCAATTTGTTTGAAGCCAAGATAGGAAGACACGTGACATATATTGAACCTCTCAAATACTCCAAATTTATATTGAAAAACTGTAAATCTTTCTCCCTGAAACTTCTGCTTTCTGGTCTCTAGAAAGAACCATATTCAAAGGTTTTAGCTGTTTTGTTTTTTAAAGTTTTTTTTTCCAGGTACTTAGGACCATCTTTCAAAGTAATGGGGTCACTTTCCTGTCTGTTGATTTTTCTGATTTTGATGTTACCTGCTAAATTCTTATCAGGGAAGAGGTGGACTTCTTCCTCTCACAATATTCTCCCCCCTCCCTCTCTGAAGCCTCCATCTCACCATATTCCCTCTTCCATTCTTCCCATATAGTTATATTACCACTTGGAATACATTAATAGCCACCATTTACATCCTATAATTATGTAACTATGCGGCACTATTCACAATAGCAAAGACTTGGAACCAACCCAAATGTCCAACAACGATAGACTGGATTAAGCAAATGTGGCACATATACACCATGGAATAATATACAGCCATAAAAAATGATGAGTTCATGTCCTTTGTAGGGACATGGATGAAGCTGGAAACCATCATTCTCAGCAAACTATCGTAAGGACAAAAAACCAAACACTGCATGTTGTCACTCATAGGTGGGAAATGAACAATGAGAACACATGGACACAGGAAGGGGAACATCACACACCAGGGCCTGTTGTGGGGTGGGGGGAGGGGGGAGGGATAGAATTAGGAGATATACCTAATGTTAAATGACGAGTTAATGGGTGCAGCACACCAACATGGCACATGTATACATATGTAACTAACCTGCACGTTGTGCACATGTACCCTAGAACTTAAAGTATAAAAAAAAAATCAGTTGAGCTGCATAGTATACTAATTCACCCCAAACTCTCTGATATCACTGTTCATTTCCCCTCACTGTTTTCAAACATGTCAGTTGAACTTCCTGTTTCTTGTTTCTTCCTTGACAGCCCATGCCCAAGTTTTACATATCCCACATGGTACTCATTCTAGGAATTTTCTGTGCCTCTTGTTTGTGTTAAAAACCCTGTGTCCTGAAGCCTCTTTCTTGTTTACTCCTTTGCTTTTTGGAGCACAGCCTCCAGTATCTTCCCCAGAATGGGGCACAGGAGGAAAATGTTTGAATCCTTGTGTGTTTTTGATGTCTTTATCCCACTCCCATACTCTATTTTCAAAGTATGGCTTTGTGAAAATCTAGGTTAGAAATCATCTTCCTTCCATATTTTTAAGGCAATCCTTTCTTCACTGTATTTGACATTTCATTATTTCTGTAGAGAAGCCTGATGTCATTTGAATTCCTGGTCCTTTTTGATGGAATCTATTTTTTCTTTTGAGAAGATCTTTAAGTCTTTTTACTTGCAGTGTTCTGTATCTTGATGATAATGTACCTTGGAGTGGATCTTTTCTCATTCATTATTCTCTGCCTAGAAACTCATAAATATCTGGGAAATTTGTTTTGTGTATATTTAAAAAATTTTTCTTCTCTCCATTTCTCTTTCCTTTTTGGAATCTCTATTATTTTGATATTTACCTTCCTTGCCTAGTCCTCTAATTAAGGCTTTATCTTTTCGCCATTTTCTATTCATCAACTTTGTCATTTAACCCTTCTCTTGGTAAAAAGTCCTCACATTTTTAACTTTTGAGAAGTTCTATCTTATTCTTTGCATATTTCTATTACAGTTTCCCATTTTTATTTCATAGGTCTAGTAGCTTCTCTTATGTCTCTGAGATAATGTAAGTTTCATGAGGTATAAACTTTATTTGGTTTGTTCATTACTTTATGTTGAATGCCTAGAACAATGAGTGCCTACTCTAGTAGGTGTGCGATAAGTATCTTTGAATTAATGAGACTATTTACTGTAGCTTATTGTGTATTTTCTTCTGCTCCCTGAAGTTTCTGTTTCCCACAAGTTCCTTTTTACTATATTTGTTCTGGCCTGGTTTTCATATCACAGGCCTTTCTAAAATATCTGGTGATCTTTGGTGTCTGTTAATAATTACGAATCAGGCATTAAAATGCTAATGAAAGCTCTTGCTTGGATGCGACCTGCCAAGTAGAGGTCTTTACTGTAGAGTAATCAAGTGAGGATGCAACCATTTCACTGCCAGAAACACATGTCAGTATCTGTGCATAATTTCTCTTAGGCTGACCAATTTCCCCAGGGCAGGTTCTCTAAGCTCTTCTCTGAAGTATTTGTGTTTGGCTGCCAGCAGTATGAGAGCTGAGCTAAAAAAGAGGCTAGGGGACTTTATTATTCACTTTATAGATTTTAAGGTAGCTTACCCTTATCTTCAGCTTTGCCTGATGTCCTAGAACAACTCTGGCTTAGCTTCTACAGAGAATCAACCTCCCCCTTTTTGCCAGCGTGGGAAGGGGCAGTCTCCTGGCCATAAAGGATGGGGAACGGTGTTTGCAGATATAATTGCACCTTTAAGATTTTCAGTCAAGCTTCTTATTTTCAGCCCCTTCTTGTGCCTCTGCTCTACTGGTTTTCTATTGTAGGCTGTAACAAATTACCACAACCTTTGTGTTTCCAAATAACATACTTTTATTATCTTACAGTTCTTTAGGTCAGAGGTCTTGTATGGGCGAGTTCTTTCCTGGAGACTGTATCATGTTTATATAGAATTGGATCTTATTTTTTAATCTGAGATTAAATTTCACTTAATAAACTAGTTTATTCATATTAGTTGCTTGAAGTATGTTTTATCTAAATTTGTCATCTCATATGATATTTATGTTTTAAATGCTTCATCATTTTCTTTCATTTGTTCTTTTATATAATAAATTACACTTGTATTTGCTGATTTGTCAATGTTAGTAGTATTGATTTGTTGCTAAAAACAAGGCCATTTATGAACTTAACATTCTTTCTTAAAATTCCTTTCCCAACTGTATAGAACAAAATAATTCCTACAGCCATAGTTAGCCTTAGTCCTTTACTGAATAAGTTGCATAATCCATCTGCTTCTTCCAAAATATGATTTTCTTACTTGTACAATTTTTATATTAATTCATACCTTGGTTAGCTTAATTGGTTGATTTAATTACCAAGTCATTTTTACAAAGAGGGCCTATGAGTGAGATCTTTAATGTTGATAAATCTTTCCATTGCTTTTATATATGAACAATAAGTTTGATCAAATCCTTTATAACACACACACACACACACACACACCCCTGGAAATTGCAGATACTGTTCCACTGACTCTGTCACCTGGTTTGCTAATGTAGAGAAACATGTATCCATAATTTTTTCACTTGCTTTATCTGCTCATATGCATGATGTATTCTTATCTTTGAAGTTCTGTAACACAAATGGCAAGTCTCAGTGAAGATCTATAGCTATAGCTATGGCTATTTATACCTCTCTCTACTTTTTCTCAAATAAGGTATGCCCTTTCTCTTTGAAACTTTACTTTATTTCTGGTTTAAAAATGTGACTTTTTTCTGTTTCTAGTTGTATCATCTTCTTCGGGAATAATTACAATTATGCACATATCCCCTTTCCATCCTCTGTAGAATCTCCTCCCTCATTTTCATCTTCTTGTTGTATTTCATTTCATTTTATTTCATGGGATTTTCAAAGAAAGCTTCTACACTATTCTACTAACTCTTTTTAAAAATAGGTTTTATTCTAGTTCTTGCTGTTGCTAATGGTAGTTTTATTTCTACTGTTTCTATTTGTTTTCTTATATTCAATTTCTTTTTTCATCTCTTCTAACTCATGCTTTTTTCCCCTACTATCTCATTTCTCCAGTTTTATCTTTCATTCATTCTCTTAGCTTTTTTTATTTTATCTACTTAGAAAAAGCCCTTGTCACTTTTATTTCTGAGAGAAAATACTTTGCTGAAGTATTTGCCTGATACACTTTTTCTGTTTCCTAAAGTAATTCTTCTTCTGTATATTATTTATCTGCCTTCTGCATGTGATGTTTCTTTCAACTCCTGCCACGTTCTGTGTTTATCTGTTTGGTAGAATCCATATTGTGTCCTTTACTCACTCATCTTTTACTGTGGTAAGTTCTCTACATGCCTGCACTTAGCTCATGAAGTTTGGAGAGGAATGGGAGGTAAGGAATGAGGTGGAGTCATCTGAAATACCTGTCAGCTTAAAATCAGCTTAAAACCACAGATAACATAAAATCTATAGATCCTCTGCATGAGCCAGATCTTGCCTTAACTTTTAGCCTCCTCTAACTTGCAGTGAGAAAGCACATCTAGAAGAGCTCACAGCATGGCTCGTAATGAAGGCTAATAGATTGCAGATGTTTTGTGTTTAATAATTTGGTGTTTATTTCTATTCAGCCCACTTTGGTCACCACTATAAATATGCTTAATACTCTCCCCTCTCTCCATCATACTCTGTTTTTTTAATTGGTATATTCGTTTCTTTGGGCTGCCTCAACAAATGACCACAATCTTGGTGGCATCGAACAACAGAAATTTATTCCCTCACAGTTCTGGAGGCTAGGAATCTGAAATCAAGCATGGTTAAGGCTCCAGGGGAGAATCCTTCATTGTCTCTTTCTAGCTTTGGCGGCTCCTAGAAATTCTTGGCATTCCTGGATTTGTGGCTGCATCATTGCAGTCTCTGCCATCTTCTTCATATGGCTTTCTTTTCTGTGTATCTCTCTCTATTCTCTTCTTATAAAGACACCAGTCATTGGATTTAGAGCCCACTCTAAATCTAGGATGATTTCTAAATTTGGAGTAGATCATGTTCTGAGGTTTCAGGTGGGCATGAATGTGGAAGGCATTTTTCAACCCACTACTTGTGGAATAGAAGTCCAGGTCTGAGAAAATAATATGTTGTGCCCACATTCTGACCCCTGTAGCCTTGCCAATCCATGATGAGAAAGTGAGGCCCCACGGTATAGCCTTTCCTACTCTATTAGTCTATATCTTCACTTTTTGTTGTTGCAAGCAAGAAATTAGATTTCTCTTGCCTTATCACTTATTTTGAGGAAATATTATTGAGCTCTGGAACTTTATTACTTTTTAAAAAATTCTTTCAATTTGTCCAAATATCATTGTACTTTGCAAAAATTCTTTCTCACTGTTAGTTACAAATAGAGCCATTTCTTGGGTTAATTGTGTATGGAATTTCCTTCACTGTATGATTTTGTCTAATTGTTGATTTGGAGGCACTTTTATGAGGTGAGTGGGAAAAACATGTATTATACAGTACTACTACATTTACTGAAAGACTACCTTTTTTTTTTCAAGAGGCTGCCTAATATTTTATCTCACATATGAATCATAATTTATTTAGCAATTCCCCTATTACCCTATTGTTGTTTTCTAGTTATAAATAATGATGTAATGGACATAATTATGCACATATCTCAGTGTGGAAAGATTCTCTTGTTTCCTTTGGAGTATGTTTCTTGCTACTGGGAACTATCTGGGAATTAATCTGTGTCTCTCTTTCATAAGTGGGATGGAGAGGATGAGTCTTCTCTGCTGATGTTCTCCCATAGATCACTCCACTTCTCTCCATAACCAGTGGTGAGTCTACCTTACATGTAATCCACAGGGAGGGCCAATGGGCCTCCAGCCTCGTCTTGGCTAAAGTCCATAGCAAAAGTATTGTTACCAGGGGGTCTTGCTCCCAGAGCTCCCAAGATGGTGGCCGGCCGCTTCCAAAATGGGGGTGGGCCACTTCCAAGATGGTGGCAAGCCTCGTGTTCTCTGACCTGGGGTTCTTGGCCTCAGGGATTCCAAGGAATGGAATCTTGGGCCATGCGGTGAGTGTTTTAGCTCTATTAGAAGCCCTGGGTCACGGAAGAGAAATGTGGAACCCCGTGACTAGTGTTCAGCTCAATTAGGATGAACCCAGGCACATAGCTGTGCAGGAACAATGGCAAGCCTTTAGCCCGACTGGGAGTGGCAGTGGGTGCCTCGCTGGTTCAGGAGCACAGCAGACACCCTGCTGGATCCCGAGGGATGGAAGTCAGCGGTGGGTCTGCAATGGCAGCAAACAGCAGTGGTGGACGGTGAGCAAAAGCTCAGCTCGAGCCATAACAAACACGGACCAGAAGAGTGTAGTTGCAAGATTTAATAGAGTGAAAACAGAGCTCCCATACAAAGGGAGGGGACCCAAAGAGGGTAGCCGTTGCCAGCTCACATTCCTGGGTTTATATCCTGATCATTGTCCCTCCCACTGTGCTCTCAGGCAATAGATGATTGGCTATTTCTTTACCTTCTGTTTTTGCCTAATTAGCATTTTAGTGAGCTCTCTTTACTATCTGACTGGTCAGGTGTGAGCTAAGTTGCAAGCCCTGTGTTTAAAGGTGGAAGTGGTCACCTTCCCAGCTAGGCTTAGGGATTTTTAGTCCGCCTAGGAAATCCAGCTAGTGCTGTCTCTCAGTATTAGGAAATAATCACTGTTTTTTTTCTTAAATACTTCAGGTTTTATTAGTTTTCTATAAACCAAGAACATATCAGACTGCAATAGAGGTCGTCCTTTATTAAAGATAATTCTCTTGCCCCTATAAGGAGAGGCCCATGTAGATCTAGAGCTGATAGTGGACAGGTTGTTTGCTAAAATATTGAAATACTTCTATACCACTTGGCACATTATGTCATAGTAACATGATAAGCAGCTAAGTTGATTTATAATATAAACTTTAGAGTAAATTTATTAGGTGAAGTGAAATATTGTAGGATGTCTCAACAACCCCTGATATATGGGCCACCTGTCACAACATCTAAGAAATATTTGTAGCTCTATGACTGGTTGGCCAATGTCTAGTAAACAATGCAGATACATTGTGTATTCTTTATAAAACTCTGTATTTTGGGAGAAGCACCAGTTTATCTTCATCATGGAATTATAGTTCCTATTGCATCTGAATAGTTTGGTTTTTATTTGTCTTTCATAGCTACTGTGTTGTAAATCTTGTGTAAGTGTATATTATATTGTTTTAAAAATAAGGTCTTACAATATACTGAATACAAATACCCAGGATGAAGGAACAACGAAGTCTGGATATGTTTCTCAACATTTGTGTTAAATACAATGAATAAGAATTGTTTGGATCTGTGGTAACATGGAGAAGAAATGATATCACGATTATATTATTAAAAGGTAGAAATGTGAAATGCTTAAATATTTTATCTGATTAGGAATAATGATCTATTAAATCTCTTGGTTTAAACAAAGGAGACACAATCATTTATTAAAAACCATCAAGAATGGGCAAAATAATAAAAATGTTTAAAAGTTTTAAAAATCAAATTCTTGAAAAAGTAAATGAAATTGCGCGGAAGTCCAGAAAAATAATGGTCAGTTTTAGGCACGAATATTTAATAAAACTTCAGAAAAATAATAATGTTAATATGGACATGCTATGGTCTGAATGTGTGTGTCCCTCAAAACATATATATTGAAATGTAATTCCCAATGCAATAGTATTAAGAGATTGGGCCTTTAGGGGGTGATCAGGTCATGAGGATGGAGCCCTCATGAATGGGATTAGTGCTTTTATAAAATAAGTCCTGGGGAGCTTCTTTGCCTCTTCCACCATGTGAGGATGCAGAAAGAAGTTGCCACATGAAGCAGAGAGTGAGCCCTCACAAGACACTGAATCTGTTGACACCTTGATCTTGGACTTCTCAGACTCTAGAACTGTATGAAAAAAATTTCTATTCTTTATAAGCCACCCTGTTTATGGTATTTTTGTTATAGCAGCTTGAATGGACTGAGACAGGACACATTGTGATATATATGTGTAGTTCTGGCTTGTTAAGAAGATATGTACTGAAATGAGAATGCTTCTTTTGGAAAACATAAGACAGTAAAATTTTAATTATTATTGACAAAGCTTCATCTGCTCTATATAAACAAACATTTTCTTTAAATGAAAAATTCAATACTTTGAAGAGAGAGTTGAAAATTGCTCTTTTGTTTTTTAGTCTTGGGATGCTGACATATAAAAGATCTATAAAAGTATTTTGTTGATGGTGCTTGAGAAAAATTGATTTCAATGAAATATATTGACATAAAAACCTTACTGGACTTTACATAGTTGTACCATTGTAATGTTAGGGAGAAAGTCTGGAGTTTTAACTATAATTTTTTAAAAATCTGGATATTTTAATTTGGCACTGTTTAAGTAACCATATTCAATCGCTTATGATTAATGCCATAAAAATATAAAATAAATGTTTTCTCAGTAACTTTATATTTACTACTTTTCATCAAATAAACATCAGAGAGAATTACCCAATAATTCAGAAGAGATGAGAAATGAGATAATAAAAATTAGAGAAATATTTGCACCTCAGTTGTCAGCTTATGGTGCTAGAGTTGAAAAGCAGTTTGGAGATTATGCTATTGTTAGAAATTGTGAAAGGGCATAGTTAAATTATTTGAGAAACTAAAAAGAATTTGGAGCATTGGGGTTTCTAGTAATAAAATAACTTAATTGAGATATAATTCATATCCCATTAAATTCATCTTTTAAAAATATACATTTCTCTTGTTTTTAATGACGAAAAAATGGCCTTTAGTGAGGAAGAAATTTTATTTAGTGAAGAAGAAATGATATTGACAATAAACTAATCTGGTACATCTTCCTATGTTGTGGAAAAATAGTGAAGCATGAGTCCTCTAACATCGTTATTTTCAGTATTGTTTTGGCTATTCAGGGTCTCTTGCATTTACACATGAATTATAGAGCCAGCTTGTAAAAGTGGATAGCCTGTGAGAGAGTCAGCTGGGATTCTGATAGAAATTGTGTTGAACTGGTAGATCAATTTGGAGAGAATTGCCATTTTAATATTAAGCCTTTCCATCCACAAACATGGAAATTACTTGTATTTATTTAGCTCCTCTTTAATTTCTTTCAAAAATGTTTTTTACCTCTTGAAAAATTTTTTAAATGAATATATACTATTTGTACATATTTATGGGGGTACTCTTTGTTAAATTTAATCTTAACTAATTTATTATTTTCAAAGTTATAAATGGAATTGCTTTCCTAATTTCAGTTTTCAATTTTCCGTTGCTAGTATATAGAAATATAATTGACGTTTGTATATTATATCCTACAAACTTGCTGAACCTGTTTATTCATTCTAATAGCTTTTGGGGGAGTCCTTAGGATTTCCTATGTTCAAGATCCTGTCATTTGCAAATAGAGAGTTTAATTCTTCCTTTGTAATGAAGATGCTTTATTTTCATTTTCTAATTGCACTGGTTAGAACCTCAAGTACAACATTGAATCAAAGTGGTAAGAGCTGTCTTATTCCTGATCTCGGGGAAGGCATTCAATCTTCCACCATTAAGTATAGTGCTGGCTGTGCATATTTCATAGATGGTCTCATCAGGCTGAGGAAGCTCCCTTCTATTCTTAGTTTGTTGAGTGTTTTAATTTTTAATCATAAAATCATGTTAGATTTTATAAAATGCTTCTTCTGTATCAAAATGATCATGTAGCATTTCTCCTTTATTCTACTAATGTGGCATATTACATTAATTGACTTTCAGATGGTCGGAGATTTGATTTTAATAAATGATATTCTAACAGAAATGTCAGCACTTCCTTTAACTTTACAAGAAAGAAATGTTTTAATTATTAAAGCTGACATAATTTGACAAACCAGCATAGTGATTGAACACAGAATACTAACATATTATTCTTGACACTGGTCAGCACAACATGATATGTGGTATAATGGTGTCAATAATGGAATAATTTTACATAAGTACCCACGTACATTTCATGGAAAATATTGACACATTTTGACTTTGTCACTCATCATATTGACTTACCCTCTTTAGCTGTACATTTTGTAAGGATGCTTATGTTTTACATTGAGGTAGTTAGTATAATTGAACATGACAATACCATAAACAGACATTTCTTGTGCCATTTTTCTAGAGACTACTATCCAAGGCAACATAAATCCATTAATCAATACCTTAATGTTTGATTGTTTATCTAACAATAAATCTACCCAACAATGCTATTATGCAGAGCAACATTACTTCACCTTATTAAAAAATGCATTTTAGGAGATTCACTCAAAATGAACATACATATGGTTGATTCTGTTGGACTATGCTCTGTCAGGGCAAGTACGTTGTCAATGTGATGGCCCCAAACCTTTGAATAGTGCCTGACACATAGAAGGCTCTTAATAAACATTTGTTGCCTGAGTGAATGAATTCAATCCCTTGCTGTGAGCAGTCAAACATAGTGGGCGATCAAAACAAGAAATAAAAATTAGGTTACCCTGATTGGTTCTTTTTGAACCTATGCCTTCAAAGGCATCTAGGGAGTCAGGCTATGAGCTTGATACTTTTTTTTTTTTTTTTCCACTGTTAGATTCTGGTTTTGTGTGGCCTAAAGCTCAAACACTTTCATGGGTCTTTATTTAAAAA
Source organism: Pan troglodytes (assembly GCF_028858775.2). Lineage (NCBI taxonomy): Eukaryota > Metazoa > Chordata > Mammalia > Primates > Hominidae > Pan > Pan troglodytes. Next base: position 96,101,845 of record NC_072409.2, on the reverse strand, counting down.
AAAAAAAAAAGCAAACTTACTTATAGGGCATTTATAGGGTTGGGCAAGTGTGGGTCCCTGAGGCTTAAGCTTTATTATCTTCAGAGTGAAATGTCACTATAGATTCATGCTTGTTGAATGAATGAATAAAGTCTGTTTTTCCTCCTAAAAATTAAAGCAAAACTTTTGTATTACCTCATTTTACTTTGACTTTGGCTCTTAAATTAGATAAAATTAGAATAGGCATAATATTAATCAAGTATTAGGATAACTCGGACTAAAAAGAGTTAATTTTATTTTAAAAATATAATTGTCTAGAAAAACTTTAGCAACAAGTGAAATCCTGAAATTTAAAGCTATATGGGGTAGAGTGGAATCAGCTAGGTGTGAAGACTGGGTAAACAGTGGAGTGCACCCGCAGATCAGGCATCGGGGGCTTAGCTTCTAGCCATTAACTAAATGTGTGATCTTGAGTATATCTTACAGAAATTCAGAAAATATGATTAATTGTAGAGTTTATTTGAGTACAAAGCTTGAGGACATGCACTTGGGAAGCACAGATTTCAAAGAATGGAAATCAATGCTTTGAAATATAAAGGTTTGGGGTCATTTATATAGACAGGTTTAGGGAAGCTTAAGAAAACGTCACCATCTTTCTATATAAGGTTTACTGTGTGGTTACAATGAGTTTAGGATAGAATTGGTTGAGATAGTCTTTTTCTTTCAGTAAAGGTATATTTAACATTCCACAGTGAAGATATAACATTCATGAGATTTTCTGAGCTATCTGATCTAAGTTAGACAGAACAATATAGGAGAGAGTTAATCTATTAATATAACAAAGGTCAGTGATTAGAAGGGGAGAAGGTCTAGTCTCTGGTTTCTTCTAGTCATTTAAGAACAATGAGAAAGAGAGTTAATCCATAATCTAAGAAGCAGAAGTTGCAACTATGTGCCATGCGACTCACATCACAGTCACAGCTCTCTCACGACTTAAAGTGTTTTGGGGATTCTAACAACTTTTAGATTTTATTTATTTTCACAAGTAGGTCCCTCCTTTCTTTGCAGCTTCAGTTTTCTCACCTGCAAAATAAAGACTCCGTACTAGACAAACTGAGACTCCATCTGCTTTGAATTTTGATGCCTGTTTCTAAATAGATGGATTTGAAAACTCATTTCTGTAATCACAAAATCACATGTCAAAACAGACACTGAAAGAGAAAACATAGGGAGAAATGCTAATTTTACACTACATCTTATATCTCATTTGAGATTTTCCTTTATGTTAAAAAAGAAATGAAAAGTGGACTTCATTTGAATTCTGTCCTTTTTTGGAAACAATCCTGCTGATCTGACTCTTGAACTTCATAACCCAAGTGGAGTTATTTATAATGCCAGTACTTTAAGTTAGTAAAGTGGTGCATCTTTATGGTAACAAGGAACAAAAGGAAGGTGATAGATTTGAAATTTATGTAAGAACTTGGCTTTTGCCATTTATCTGAACACGACATCATCTTCTAGCCTTTTCTGTTAGTACAGGAAGTTGTTTCCTAATTTGGTTATTCAATGTGATATTTTATTTTGCTTTCCTCACATCCTTTAGGGAGAACTGATATGTTAGAAGAAAAAGTACAACAATGGATTCTATTAGAAAGAACAAATAAATGAGAAAGAAATTAGGTATATTTGGGAGAAAGGATAAAATGAATGGCTCAAGTAGGCTTGTAGCTGCAACCAAATCAAAATATAAAAGGGTTACTATGACTACAAAGGCAGTATATTTGAATAAAAATGGATATGAAAGTCTCTTTCACATGCTAATCGAAATTGGAGGAAGTCTGTCATTTCAAACTGCAGACAGTCTTTCTCCACCTCTTCTTCTACATTATGGCTTTTGGATTGAATCTGCTTTAAACGAAACTATTGCCCTGTGAAACTGAAAAGCACTTGGAGTTCCCTTGTGTAAGGGCTAGTTTACACCAGTTCTAGCACTGTGACTCTGATTCTTCATTTGTTCAGGGTCAGAGCCTCAGAACCCAGCCCACTCGTTTTTTGTTTGTTTGTTTGTTTTCTGACGAAGAAAAAGCACAATGATCCACCTGAAACATCTTATCTTTAAGGTATAAGTCATCCCTTCTAAATGGTTATTCCTTTCAGTTAATTCAGAGAAGACTTATAGAGCAAATTCTAAATGCAAGGCACTGTGGGGAAAGACAATTGTGGGGAAAGATAGATAATTTGGATTCTGCTCCCCGAGGACTCCCTACAGATGGGGAGTTACTGAGTAATCTTTTTGGGTTCTTTCTGGATCTTGCTTCAGGCACCTAAGAAATAGCCACTGTTCCTTGTAGTTAAATATAGATTGTGCTGGAAGGTGCCCGAAATAAAACCAGTATGGTAGTGTCAGCATTACCAGATGACACAGATGTACTTGAATTAACTGCAGTATTCTTTCTCATCTCTGATAAATTTTAAAAACATACATGGATTCTGCTTTTAAAAGGCATGTGAGTAATGAATTGGAACTTACTTTATGTCCCATGAAAGAAATGGGTGACATTTACATAGAGTATTTGACTATAGAATTCTTTGCCCTGAGAACAACAGTTAACAAGTTTAAGAACAAGAGTTTTCTGATTCAGTGTGGGAAATTGTGAGAAAAATGCTCACCCGTCCAAACCCAAAGAATGGACTCAGAAGCACAAAGAACAGCAAAAAGTGAGACTTTTAATAGCGGTTTTGCAAGATCCGATGGATGTCTGGTAGGCAGGCACATCCAGGGCAGCTACAACAGGTAATTTATCGTCTAGCACACAAGTCCCTCCCCCAGTTCCTCATTGGTTGACCACTATGGGGTTACAGTCTTTCAGGACATCGCCTAAGTTTCATTATCCCCCTTATAAGGTTATACCCCTGTTCCATTCCCTGCTTAAGTTTTGATTTCCCAGTAATGAAACTTTCTTCCCTTTTATGGGCTGACCCCTCCTCTACATTCTGTTTGCTTATTATGACCTTCTAGGATCATGAGCCATGTGATTTGTTACATCCGCAGGCTGGCTGCCAGTGTTTAGATTTACCATGCCTTACAAATGGACCATTTAAAATGTTTTCTTACAGAAATGAACATTTCAAGATTATTTAATGCCTAGATCATAATAAAGACTTACTGAGGATGGGCCCCAATCTCCAAAGATTGCAGCATCTGAATCTTATTTCTGGTCCAGTCATAACCTCTGGTTACATATTTGCAAATAAATGAGTTAATGAGTATACCTTTGGCTTTTTTGTTTTTCTGTTGTTAACTTTTTAATTATGTACATGTATAACTTTAATTTTTTTTATACGTCCACAGGAGTCATGTGGGTGATGGAATGATAGGATAGTTTTGGTTTTCTTTCTAATATCTATATATTTTTTAAAATCCATCAACAGTGGACTTAGAAAAAGCAAAACGAAACAACAAAATCTGTTGGATTTTTAAAAAAATTACATAGGTACAGATTAAATGCTCTGAGATGCAACAGAGTAAAAATAAAGACGTTAACATGTTAAGGATTTACAAAACTAACGTACCTGGTGGAAGATTATTTTCTCAGTATACCAAATGATACAGGAGTTAAGAAGAAATTACGTAGGCAGATAGTGAGGGTATGGAAGCCCTCCGTAAGGATTTTTTTAATGAAAAGCAGCCCCAAATCATTTTCCTTTCTAACAACAGCAGCCTATAAAATCGAGCTGCAGACATAGATGCCTGCAGTTGTGCCAATCATGTTCAAGATGGCGGCTCTGTCTTCCCTTCTCTTTGTCAGCCACGTGTACAGTAAGGAGCGGACAGGATGGCAGGAGCCAAGGGGAAAGTTCATTTTCATAATAAGATTAGGGTGGGGCAGCCAGCCTTCCCCTGCACTATGTAAACGTCATACCTGATCGAACCGATCTGTGAGCCCTATGTAAATCAGACACCACCTCCTCAAACCTGACTATAACTTCCGTTGCATCAGCCACCTGCTGGTCTTTCCTCTCGGAAGTTCCCTCTCTCTATAGAGAGAGCTGTTTTACTTTCTCTTTTCTTTTACCTATTAAACCTCCACTCCTAAACTACTCGTGTGTGTCCGTGTCCTAAATTTTCCTGGTGCCAGACAACAAACCCCGGGTATATACCCCAGACAACGCAGCCACTTCACAATGAAGAGTCTGTAGAATATTTCAGTTTGGGAAACTCCGATCTAGCTCTTGGGGCATAGAGGCCACACTGCTGGCTAGAACCATAGCAAGGAGCAAAGAGAAATTTAACTCAGAGAGAGTAAGTGGTATACTGAAGTCTAAAAGTGGGGAGAGGTGGTTCCAGGGATTAGTGAGGGTAGCTGGGACATCCCCAGCTCCCCGAGGAGCACCTGTGCTCATGCCAGGCACAGTCTCAGGAGAACAGATACCCCAGCCACTGGAAGTTTGGACATCCACAGCAGAGGGTCCTCAGTGCATGAGAGTGAGCTGCCAGGTGGAGCACGTAAGGTTAATATTTGCAGGTATTTTATCTGTTAATAAAAAGTGTCTGTTTTTAGAGACTAGTCTTTTTAAAAGAAAAACCTGTGTAAATAGGAAATAACACAAGGTACTGTGATTAAGCCAAACAGTTCGAGACAAAATAGGAACTGTATCAAGAACATGAAGAACTGATCGGCTCTAATGGTCACTGGAGGAAATGGGTTCCCACAGTCCATCGGTGTTACACACTTCCATAACTATGTAAAAAGAGGGTACATCTATGTGTTCCAAGATGCTAACTTACTTTAATGTCTGAAGGAGGAAAGCTGATTCAGTTAATGCGTCTACTAAAGTAGCCAGTTATAAGGAAAACCATAATAAAATCCATAGCTCTTTTGTATACAACCGGTAACTTGTTAGAAAACAAAATGGACAATGACAGTTTATCATAATAATTTTAAAAACTATGTAATAACCGATATTGAGGATAATCTTAAAAAAATGTGTGAGGTCCAAAGAAAGAAATGTACAAAATTTGTAGCATAGTTGACTAGAAAAATAGGTATATAAAATATTAATCACATTTTTATTCTTTAAAATTTTAAAATAAAACATACTGGGAACGTTTCTAACGGAAATTTTTGAAAATAAAAATTCTTCTTATTCTCCCCACAAGCTCTTTCACTCCGCAGTGAACAATCTGCTATGTATCTTTCAAATAAGTTACGGACTGAATGCTCATTTGCCCCACAAAATTCATAGGTTGAAATTGATGTTATTGAGGATGGGGATTTGGGAGGTAATTAGGACATGAGGGGGAACCCTCATGAATGAGATGAGTGCCTTTATAAGAAGAGGCTGAAGAGCTAGCTCCCTCTCTTTCTGCCATACAATGAGAAACTGACAGTCTGCAACCTAGAAGGGGACCCTCAACAGAGCCCAAACATACTGGCACACTGATCTCAGACTTCCAGCCCCTAGATTGTGAGAAATAAATTCTGCTGTTTAGAAGCTACCCAGTCTATGGTATTTTGTTATAGCACACCAAACTAAAACAAAATATTTGGAGTATTTATTTCAGTTATATTACTGAACTTAAATTTGCAATGGGTTCATTTACATATAATGTAATTACAGTTATATTTGATTTGATATATCAACTTGCTATTTGACTTACCTATTTTTCTATCTTTTTCTTTCTTTTCCTGCTTTCTTTGGAATTAATCAAATAATTTTTATTATTCCATTTACCTCAGCCTTCCAAAGTGTTGGGATTACAGGCATCAGCCACTGTGCCTAGCCTCTATTAACTTTTATTTTTACATTTATTTTTTACCATTTTTTCAGAGGTTAATTTCAGCATGCATCCTCAATTAATTTTAGTCAAATATGGATTATCTTTTACCACTTTTCTGATAACATTAAAACTTTAGATACTTTTAACTTAATTATCTCTGTGCTTTTATATTTTATTTCTATACATATTTTAAACCTTGCAAGACATTATTATTATCATTGCTTTGTATACTCAATATTTCATTTTTAAAATCTTTTTCATTGCTTTTCTTTACTGCCTGCATTTCTGTGTTTCAATCTGGAATAGTTTTCTTTCTGGCTGAAAAACTTTCTTTAGTATTTCTCTTAGTGCAGGTTTGCTGATAAAAATTCTGTTTTGTTTATTTGAAAACATCTTTATTTTGCTTTCATTTTTGAAGAATAATTTCACTGGATATACAGTTTTAGACTAAATGTAATTTTCTTTAATTTCTTTCAATACACCATCTCATTATTGTCTGGCTTTCAGAAGTTCTGGTGAGAAATTACTTTCCATTTAATTGTTGTTATTGTTGTTGTATTTGAAGATAACATACTGTTTTTTCTTAGCTGCTCTGTGGAATGATTTCTATTTTTTCAAATCACTTTTGGAAATTCTTCAATCCTTCAAAATTTCTTCAATTTTCCCCCGTATTCTTTTTTCTCTTCTTTTGGGAATCCAATTAAATTTATGTTAAACTTTTTATTATGTGTATTGTACATTCTTCTAAATTTTATATCCTGTTTTCTCTTAGTGCATCACTCTAGGTATTTCCCAGCAATCTATCTTCTACTTCACTAATGCTCTCTATTGCTATCTCTAATCTCTTGTTAAACCCATGATTTGAATTCTTACTTTCAGGTATTATGTTTTTTAGTCCTAGAACTTTCATTTGATTCTTTTTATGAATTCTAATTATATAATACATTTCTTTATCTTTTTGTCTGTTTTCTCTAACATATTAATCTTGCCATTTAAAAATCTTTGATAACTCCAATGTAAGAACCACCTGTAGTTCTACATCTGTTGTCTAATTTTTCTCTTAATTTTGTGGCATATGGTACTGTCTTTTGGAGTGTATAATAAATTTGACTGAATGCCAAATATTGTTTATTACTAGATAGCCTCCAGATAATTTTATCTCCTTCCAGAAAGTATTCACCATTTTTTTTGACAGAAAAAATTGGGTCTGATAATCTTATTCTGTTTAGCCACTTTAGTTTCAGTAAGTGTCTGCCTACTTCCGTTATTCTTTGCTCCTAAGGTGTATCCCTCCAGGGCTTTCAACGAAGAGCCTGATGTATTTTCTGGGCACCTGGAACGTCCTGAGTTCTAATCCTTGCCTCTTAGCTGAAAACTCTGTTCTGTTTTCCAGAGGCTTTCTACTTAGCTCCTTAGTCTCCTGCTCAGTTTAGTTTCAGAATTTGGTAAATGGTTAAAAGAGGAACCAGCCACATGTCAGGCTTAGTTCTCTGCCCCTGCCTTCCTCAGAGTTTTTGGCCCAGGATATTTCTAATTTTGATTTTCCAGCCCCATGACACAATCAAAATCTCTACTGGTTTCCCAGTTAGCAGCCCTCTGTTTGTGCAAAGCCTGGAATCTCAACCACCTCTTGCCCTGGCTCAGAATGGGCAAATACCCTCAGAGAGAAGCAGTTGCAAATGATCAGCTCAACTCACTTCTCCATCATCTTCCTCTTTTTTTTTTTTTTTTTTTTTTTTGAGATGCAGTCTCACTCTGTCACCCAGGCTGGAATGCAGTGGCACGATCTCGGCACACTGCAATCTCTACCTCCTGGGTTCAAGTGATTCTTGTGCCTCCCTGAGTAGCTGGGACTACAGGCGCACACCACCATGTCTGGCTAATTTTTGTGTTCTTTGGTAGAGAAGGGGTTTTGCCTTGTTGGCCAGGCTGGTCTCAAACTCCTGGCCTCAAATGATCCACTCACCTGAGCCTTCCAAAGTGCTGGGATTACAGGTATGAACCACCACATCCAGCCCATCTTCCTCTTTTCAAAATTTAATCCCTGTTGTGATCTGAATGTTTGCATCCCCTCAAAATTCATATGTTGAAACCAAATCATCAAAGTGATGATATTTGGAGGTGGGTGCCTTTGGGATGTGATTAGGTCAGGAAGGTGCAGACCCCATGAATGGGATTAGTGCCCTTATAAAGAGACCATAAAGAGCTAGCTAGTCCTTTCCACCATGTGAGGACATAGGGAGAATGCACCATTTCTATAAACCTGGAAATGGGCCCTCATCAGACAGTAAATCTCAGGCACCTTGATCTTGGACTTCCCAACCTCCAGAAGTGAGAAATAAATTTCTATTGTTTATTAGCTACCCAAGGTCATAGTACTTTGCTATAGGGGCCCAAATGAATTATGGCATTTCCTATAGTTCTAGTGGCTTTAGTAGCCCCTTAATGGCTTTAAACATATTTGTTGTTTGTTTTATATTTTTGTTTAGCTTTTCTAATGGTTCTTATTGGGAATATTGGTCTGCTGTAAGTTATTCATCATACCCACTGATATCTCATTGTCCAGACTCTATAATATGGTCGTATCTCACACTGAGAAAGATAATTATTTTTTATTTTGAATGACAATATGCCAAATAAAAATCAAGATTCTGTCCTCAGGAAAGAATGGGGAGCCTGGATGTTGGGGTAAGCAACTAGCACTCTGTTCCAAAGTGAGAGGTGGAAGCCAGTTATAGTCTCGTGGAAGGATAGGGAGTGGTTTTCACATATACTGGGGAAATGAGTTGCCAGAATCCACCTCTGACTTACGAGAGCTCATAAAACAATAATAACTTGGTTAACATTTGTTATCAAAATCATCCAACTCTCTATGTTCAGATCCATGCTTACCAAACAACCTTGAGGTAGTAATTGAGCTTTCCTTAGAGACTTGGAGAGAATGTGCTAATCCTCAGAAATGAATCTTCCAGTTCATTTGGCAGTTATATTTCTAAAGGTAAATAATCAAAACCAGTGTCTAGGGCCATAATCTGCATGATGAACCAGTCTTTTTTGGCTCACTTTGCCCTGGATAAAATGACAAAGTATAGTTTCTTGACCTACTAGAACTTGATTGCTGCTGTGATTCTCTTATGAAAGTATTGTCAGCATTTAGACATTAGGAATCTCTTGCTAAATTTAGCAGCAGGTTCCTGTCTATGAAGTAAAAAATGAATCCTGTTTAGAAAAGAATCTTGAAAATGATGTCTCAGTTTCTAGCAGAAAGGTAAAAAATTTTATAAGAGTGATGAACACTGAAAAGATAATGTCTGAAAACAGTTTTCTCCTTATGTTAGGTTTGGAAATGTGGTCTTGAAATTTGGTGAAAATACAACTCACAGAGAATTCTAAAAGACTATCCCTCAGACTGATTGGTCTGCAATTTGGGATTTATGAAAAATGTTTGCTCTTTTTAAAGATAGAGGAGAATTATAGATTTTGGCTAATCAGAGAGAACTTTCCTATTAAGTTAATCACTACAAACCCTGGGCCCTAAGACACAGATGAGATTTAAATTCTGAGAGTAAGAGCTCTCTTGGTACCCAATTCAATTTTATGGGAATAATCAGATGATTAAGAGAAAAAAGTAGTGACTCAAGAGGTCCTTGGGATTCTCCTGCAAATTCTGAACAAGGCACTTAATTTTTCAAATTCTCATTTCTTCCTTTTCCAATCTGTTATGGAAGATAAAATCTGGCCTCTGAGGATACATTGCTTGTACTAATGAAATAATAACTGGAAAGATTTTGTGTTCATTGGATGGGTTCTGGGACAATTTCCCCAAAACCTGTTCCTTCCTAATTGTCAGCTCACTTAAAATTCAGCACTTTATTACTGTTTTTGCATCATTTTGAGTGCTCATATCCTTTTTTTCCTTTTAAAACCCCTTTTAAATATTTTTAGACACTAATCCATTTAGTTCTTAATCTTATAGGCTCAGATGTATGCCATGGAACCTATCCCTAGAAAAATGCGTTATGCACAAAACCACAAACTTTTGCCTGCAGTTTCAAAAGAGTCACCGGCTCTTAAATTAAAGGAGATATAACACATTTTAAATTCTTTCATATATATGGTTGTTGAGTTTTGAACACTTTGTTAACAGTTAGGCTCTTTTGTATCCCTAAGGATATATTCCTACTTCTGAATATTTTACTTTTCACCATTTCAAGTTCATAACATCACACTGGATTAGAAAACAAAGAAATATGTACAATAATTGTAGCCCATGTAATGGGTAATGGAGTATAAGTATTAATAATTCCAATAAATTCCATGTTGGGACAGGTGTGATTATCCATGTATTTTTTGCCCTTTTTTTTTTTTTTTTTTCACCTTAATCAGAATGTGTTATTTCCTGATTGCTTTGATGGCTTTTCCCAGGCTTACCTGGTTTGTGACAACCGGCTGCTAAAATCAACAATCATGCTGATTTCTTTTAGTTTTTCACGAGTGTGCTTTCTTACTAGGAGTATTCTGTGCATGCTTTTCCTTCTGTCTTTCTTTCCTTCTTTGCATAGTTAAATCCTCCTCAGCCTCACCTAGTTGGCGAGTGGCTTTCCTCCACATGGTTATTCAGGGACTCAGGCTCTTTCTGTTTTGTTACTCCACTATCCCCTAGGATCTTAGAGTCCTCTACTTCAAGCAGGGGAAAGAAAGATAAAGAAAGCATTCATTTATAATATCCTTGACCCAGAAGTGACACGCATTACCTCCAAACACATTCTGATGGTAAGAGCTACTCACATGGCTCTACCCAAGGTGCAAAGGTGTTTGAGAAATGGGACTCCTGAATGACGAGCCACTTCCTAGGGTCATCTCAACACTGTGGAAGGGGACACATTAATTTTTGGTGATAGCTACCTGTATTACGCCATGCTTGCATTGCTATAAGGAAACACCCAAGACTGGGTAATTTATAAGAAAAGAGATTTAATTGGCTCATAGTTCTGCAGGCTATATAGGAAGCATAGCACTGGCATCTGCTTCTTGTGAAGCCTCAGGAAGCTTACAATCATGGCAGAAGATGAAGGGGAGCAGGCATCTCACATGGCAGGAGCAGGAGCAAGAGAGGGCAAGGGAGGTGCCACATACTTTTAAACAACCAGATCTCGTGAGAACTCACTCACTATGGCAAGAACACCACCAAGAGGATGGCACTAAACCATTCATGAGAAACTCACTCCCATGATCCAATCACCTCCTACAAGGCCCTACCTCCAATACTGGGGATTACAATTCAACATGAAATTTGGGTGAGGACAAACCTACAAACTATATCACTACCTATCTCTGCCACTCCATGATGTACCACAGCATGTAGCATAGTAGCACTTAATAAGTATTCATAGAATGCATGAATGAAAAAGGAATGAATGCAATTGTTTGAAGTAGTTTGTGATTCGTATTATAACAATTTCACATCTGGTATACAGAATTTGGAGAAGCAGTAGCTTTATTAGGTTGTAGATGCCCAATTTACATACTATCAAAATAATCATCTGGAAGACACTGTGAGTTCTCGGTTTCATATATCAAAATGCACCAGGAGGGGCAACTTCACTCTTAAATCTCTGCTTCAGTCTGCCAGCTTGGATCATTCCACACATTTATCAAAAGAAATGGAAGAAGCAACTATAGGGAGTTATGCCTGAGACTCCTGCTTGAATTTTATCCTGCCCATTTCATACTGTATCATGAGTTAATTGCCCAAAAGAGGCAAAAGATAGTATAACATCAGAACGGAAAAAGAACCAATCAAAAGTGGGTGGAATTTGGGTTAACTGATCATTGAGCAAACCAACCTGTTCCCATTGGATGACTTTATGTATCTATATGCAATATATAAATTATATATTAAATTTTATGTGTATTCACTTAACATTTTATGTATATTCATTTTTTATATATTCATGTATATTAATTTTATAATGGCCATATGAAGTATTAGAGATATGGAATTAGGCATATATAGAACACATCAGGAAACTTTTTGCCTCTTCTACATTATAGCTAAGATTTGATTATAAAATATAGAGTTTGATTACGTGACAAGTGAAATTCTGCTTGCACCAAATCCCTAAATGTTAGCCTTATAATGTATCTTTTTATTTATTTATTTTTTAAGAGACAAATTCTTGCTCTGTTGCTCAGGCTGGAGTGCAGTGGTACAACCATAGCTCACTGCAGCCTCTCACTCCCGAGTTCAAGGGATCCTCCTGCCTCAGCCTGCTGAGTGAGTAGCTAGGACTACAGGTACACCCTACTACATCCAGCTAATTTTAAAATCTTTTATAGAGATGGAGTCTATGTTACCCAGGCTGGTCTTGAACTCTTGGCCTCAAGACATCCTCCCACCTCAAGTAATCCTCCCACTTTAGCCTCCCAAAGTGCTGGCTTTACAGGCATGAGCCACCACACTAGCCTATAACGTATCTTTAAATATGTACCTTTACTGAGGAGTTAATCTGATAAGATTAACAAGGACTACGAGATTTATTTATCTTCAATCTTTGGTGCAATACCTGGTGCATTTTAGAGTCTCCGGCCTTGTTTTCCACATTCTTGTAACATTCCTCCAGTTCATCCAGCTCTGTTTTTCACAAAGTCTCTAACTCCTACCTGCTACAAGGTGCTTCATGTTCTCACCAGTCTTAATTTGTGTGGCTAGCTAGGAGAGCCAGAGAAGCAGAGAATCTGTAAGCTGGAAAGGACTTCAGCTTCAATGGGATAAATCTGCTCTTTGATCTGATGAATGAATTCAAAATAAAGAGTTAAGGACTTCACAAACTCTCACTGTTTGCTGACGATATGATTGTTTACCCTGAAAACCCTAAAGACTCCTCCAGAAAGCTCCTAGAATTGATAAAAGAATTCAGCAAAGTTTCTGGATACAAGATTAATGTACACAAATCAGTAGCTCTTCTATATACCAACCGTGACTAAGCAGAGAATCAAATCAATAACTCAACCCCTTTTATAGTAGTTGCAAAAAAATACTTAGAAATATACCTAACCAAGGAGTCGAAAGACCTCTACAAGGAAAACTACAAAACACTGCTGAAGGAAATCATAGATGACACAAACAAATGGAAACACATCCCATGCTCATGGACAGATGGAATCAACATTGTGAAAATGACCATACTGCCAAAAACAATCTACAAATTCAACACAGTCCCCATCAAAATACCACCATCATTCTTCACAGAATTAGAAAAAACAATTCTGAAATTCATATGGGAACAAAAAAGAACCTGCATAGCCAAAGCAAGACTAAGCAAAAAGAACAAATCTGGAGGCATCACACTACTTGATTTCAAACTTTAGTATAAGGCCATAGTCACCAAAACAGCATGGTACTGGTATCAAAATAGGCACATAGACCAGTGGAATAGAACAGAGAATCCAGAAATAAACCCAGATACTTACAGCCAACTGATCTTTGACAAAGCAAACACAGACATAAAGTGGGGGAAAAGACACCCTTTTCAACAAATGGTGCTGGGATAATTGGCTAGCCACATGTAGGAGAATGAAACTAGATCCTCATCTCTCACCTTATACAAAAACCAACTCAAGATGGATTAAAGACTTAAACCTAAGACCTAAAACTATAAAAATTCTAGAAGATAACATTGGAAAAACCCTCCTAGACATTGGCTTAGGCAAGGATTTCATGACCAAGAACCCCAAAGCAAATGCAATAAAAGCAAAGATAATAGCTGGGACCTAATTAAACTAAAGAGCTTTTGCACAGCAAAGGGAACAGTCAGTAGAGTAAACAGACAACCCACAGAGTGGGACAAAATCTTCACAATCTATACATCTGACAAAGGACTAATACCAGAATCTATGACGAACTCAAACAATCAGTAAGATCAAAATCAGTAAGAAAAAAACAATCCCATCAAAAAGTGGGCTAAGGACATGAATAGACAATTCTCAAAAGAAGATATACAAATGGCCAATAAACATATGAAAAAATTCTCAACATCACTAATGATCGGGGAACTGCAAATCAAAACCACAATGTGATACCACCTTACTCCTGCAAGAATGGCCATAATAAAAAAACCAACAGTAGATGTTGACATGGATGCAGTGAATAGGGAACATATCTACACTGCTCGTGGGAATGTAAACTAGTGCAGCCACTATGGAAAACAGTGTGGAGATTCCTCAAAGAACTAAAAGTAGAACTACCATTTGATCCAGCAATCCCACTGCTGGATATCTACCCAGAGGAAAAGAAGTCATTATTTGGAAAAGATACTTGCACACACATGTTTATAGCAGCACAATTCACAATTGTAAAATCGTGGAACCAACCCAAATGCCCATCAATCAATGAGTAGATAAAGAAACTGCAATATATATATATATATATATATATACATACATATATACACACACACACACAATGGAATACTACACAGCCATAAAAAGGAGTGAATTAACAGCATTTGCAGTGACTTGGATGAGATTGGAGACTATTATTCTAAGTGAAGTAACTCAGGAATGGAAAACCAAATATCATATGTTCTCACTAATATGTGAAAGCTAAGCTGTGAGGACGCAAAGGCGTAAGAATGATACAGTGGACTTTGGGGGTTTAGGGGGAAGAGTGGGAGGGGGCAAGGGAGAAAGGACTACAAATATGGTGTAGTGTATACTGCTCAGGTGATGGGTGCACTAAAATCTCACAAATTACCACTAAAGAACTTACTCATGTAACCAAATACCACTTGTTTCCCAAAAACCTATGGAAATAAAAAGTTTTAAAAAATAAAAAATAAATAAATAAATAAAAATAAAGAGTTAGGGACTTCAGAAGTGATTTGTAATAGAAAAACTTTAATTAAAAAAATTACCAGGGTGACACATCTGACACAAGGTAATGGATTAATGGTAAAAGTAACTAAGGATTCTGTGTGTGTGTGTGTGTGTGTGTGTGTGTCTGTGTGTATTTGTGTGTATGTACATGTGTCTATGTGTCCGTGGGTGTGTACAGGGGATTACATTGCTGAGTAAAGTTTATGTGATCAGAAGAAGGCCTGGACCCTTCAAATCATGCTGGACTAGATTACCTTTGCTTACAAATCTACATGTTCTCAGCATATTGCCATCAAAGAGCTTAGCTGTAGCATTTATGTTTTCTGCAATATCAAGGAAGCAGACACATTTTAGACCCCAGCATCATATTTGCATAAAGGAGTTCTCCACTGAATAACCAAATTTTTTTCTAAGATGTTGTATTTTTGAAAAAATACTTTTATTTCAAAACCTCTGAATGGCTTTGGCTTGCTTTTGAAATAAAATGGTAACTTTTTTTAGTGGATAGTTTCTGAAGGATTGTTATGTAGGAGAGCTTTACATATAGGTGTGAAAACAGCCAATTTAACTGCCTACACTTCTGTATCCCCCAGAGTCATGCCTATTTGTACTGCACTGTGAGGATTCAGAAACAGAGAGAAAAAGCTGGTGCTAAATCTGAGGGGTAAAAATGGAATTTGATTCCCAAAATGAAATTTGATCACATAGAATTTGTAATCTAGGTTCTGCCTCTAGAATACAGAAATAAATGCACAGTGTCTTCATTTTGTTTAATTAACATATTAGTGATGATAGTACCTATTGCTGTGCATCTTATAGATTGTAAACGGATTTATTTTTTGCCTTTCCACCTGGATTTGGAAGTACGCAAAAGAATCTATTAAGAATGTGATATCCCTGTGATCTTGAAAGATACAAATGAGAACAGGACTGGCTGAAAAACATTCAGAATGCTCTGTTTGATAACTGGGAGTAGAACTTCTGAAGTCTAATGATCCAGGCCAAGATTTAAATCTTAACTTTTTGTCAGCCTTCAGTGTTTTTAATCTAAGGAATAATTATCTTCCTGTATTTCTATTTCTTAGATCAGAATTTTTAAATGCCAACCTCATTAATTTTCTAATAAGATTTAAGTTGAAACAATGTACAATATTGTATATCCTAACTTTCTTACAAGGGGCAGGAAGCAAGGTTATGTGCATGGCCACGTGTTTGTAGATACATGTGTTGAAATAGGAAGTATCCTAGTATGTATTTAGATAAGAAAAACTTACATACTAGTGTTGACTTTGAAATTATAACATGTATACCTACATATTCTTTGTGTTTATTTTGAAGTTTTGAAAATATACAGGACTGTTAATAAAAAAAGAATGTGGCATCAATTTTATGAAAGCCCTCACCTGAGGATGCTGGGGACTTGATATAGTGTGCAAGACATTTAATGGTATGAGGCATCATCTATAGCAGTGGTTCCCAACATTTTAAAATACAAGGTACATTTTGAAACTAAGAAAAGCATCACCAGCTATTGTGTGCTGGAAGTTGTACTTTTTGCATCTATTGATTGAAGAATAACCTAGTGATAATGCCTATTCTTAGTAATGCTTTAAGTTGTATTTACATGTTATTAATAATGATAGAATCAGCATGTTTTTGTAGAAGTACAAGAACTATGTATGAGGGGAATGTTATCCATGCCAATCAGGCTTGGCCTGCATTTTAAACTTGTAGACCCTTTAACGGCTTGTCACCTATGGACCAGACAGTGCTGGCTTAGACTAAAAATATATAATTGATGATAGGAATCTTTTGAGTTGTTATGAAAATTATTTCTTGACAAAGTCCTGAGAGCTTTAAGTAAAACATTTCTTTCAGGGCCTGTGACTGATGCTGGTCTTATTCTCCCTACTGATGTCTCATCTTTTCTTGATGCAAAATCTGACCTAATCCCATGTGAATCTAAAGGTTTATCTTTGCTGGAATGATACTCTTCACCATGAAGTTGCAATTAGATTGGTGTTCTGTTGCACCAAAAAACTGGCTAGGGAAAATATCAGGCCTGATTAATTAACTAGGTAATGTGCTGAACTACAGCCCACTTTGCAATGTCTCTGAGACGATGTGATTGCATAGGCTAATGGAAAATAAGTTTATGGGCTCAGAATTTAAAAATAAGACTACTGTTTACAAGGACTTCATCACAGAATGTAAGGGAGTGCTCACTAGTCAGAGGAAAGGTATCATCATATCCTAGTTCCTTAACACATTAAAATGATAAGCTTACTTCCATTCATGCAAAACCACAGGCCCCTTCTCCAAAAAGCTGGAGAAGAGAGGCCTCCAGAGACTTGGATAAAGGCAGCCTCCTTCCTTCCTCTTCTCCTTCTCAGGAGTCAGAGCTGCACAGCTATCTAAAACTCACCCTTCCCACTCCTCCATCTTCCCCTCTTTAACAGGAATTTCCCCAGTAAAATCTTTTCCAATTCTAGTCCCTTCCGGGCATCTGCTTCTCCAAAGACCAGATCTGCCATACCACTTATTAGCTTGGTTGAGCTACTTAATCCTTGTAAGTATGGGCTATCTTAGCAGAACACAGGTAAGATAATAGTATTTAGATCCCCCTATATCTTTTTTATTTTTACATAATTTCAGATTTACAGAAAAGTTGCAAGAATAGTGCAAAGAATTTATGAATACCCTCACCCAGGTTCCCTGTATTAACATTGTGTGTGTGTGTGTGTGTGTGTGTATTCACAAACACATAATTTTGAACCCTTTAAGAAAAAGTTATAGGCGTGATATTCCTTTACTTCTAAATATTTCAGCTTGTGTTTTCTAAAAGTAAAGAATTTTCTTACTTAATAATAATCACAGTATAATGCTTAATCAAAAATTAACATCAAGCTGGGCATGGTGGTGCATGCCTGTAATCCCAGCTACTCAGGAGGCTGAGGCAGGAAAATCGTTTGGACCAGGGAGTTGAAGGTTGCAGTGAGCTGAGATCGCACCACTGCACTCCAGCCTGGCAATAGAGCAAGACTCAGTCTCAAAAAACAAAACAAAACAAAACAAAACACATCAGACGAGATCAGGAGTGTTGAGAGTGGTATGCTGAGCCCATATAGCCAACACAGTCCTAAGCAAAACGAACAAAGCTAGAGGCATCTTGCTTCCTGACTTCAAACTATACTACAAGGCTACAGTAACCAAAAGAGCATGGTACTGGTACCAAAACAGATGTATAGACCAATGGAACAGAACAGAGGCCTCAGAAATAACACCACACATCTACAACCATCTGATCTTTGACAAATGTGACAAAAACAAGCAATGGGGAAATGATTCCCTATTTAATAAATGGTGCTGGGAAAACTGGCTAGCCATATGCAGAAAACGGAAACTGGACCCCTGCCTTACACCTTAAATAAAAATTAACTCAAGATGGATTACAGACTTAAATGTAAAATCTAAAACCATAAAAACCCTAGAAGAAAACCTAGACAGTAATATTCAGGACATAGGCACGGACAAGGACTTCATGTCTAAAACACCAAAAGCAATGGCAACAAAAGCCAAAATTGACAAATGGTGATCTAATTAAACTAAAGAGCTTCTGCAGAGCAAAAGAAACTATCATCAGAGTGAACAGGCAACCTACAGAATGGGAGAAAATTGTTGCAATCTATCCATCTGACAAAGGGCTAATATCCAGAATCTACAAGGAACTCAAACAAATTTACAAGAAAAAAAAACCCCATCAAAAAGTGGGTGAAGGATATGAACAAACACTTCTCAAAAGAAGACATTTATGCAGCCAACAAACATATGAAAAAAAGCTCATCATCACTGGTTATTAGAGAAATGCAAATCAAAACCACAATGAGATACCATCTCATGTCAGTTAGAATGGCAATCATTAAAAAGTCAGGAAACAACAGATGCTGGCAAGGCTGTGGAGAAATAGGAATGCTTTTACACTGTTGGTGGGAGTGTAAATTAGTTCAACCATTGTGGAAGACAGTGTGGCGATTCCTCAAGGATCTGGAACTAGAAATACCATTTGACCCAGCAATCCTATTACTGGGTATATACCCAAAGGTTTATAAATCATTCTGTTATAAAGACACATGTACGTGTATATTTATTGTGGCACTGTTCACAATAGCAAAGATTTGGAATCAACCCAAATGCCCATCAATGATAGACTGGATAAGGAAAATGTGGCACATATACACCATAGAACACTATGCAGCCATAAAAAAGGATGAGTTCATGTCCTTTGCAGGGACATGGATGAAGCTGGAACCATCATTTTCAGCAAACTAACACAGGAACAGAAAACCAAACACTGCATGTTCTCACTCATAAGTGGGAGTTGAACAATGAGAACACATGGACACAGGGAGGGGAACATCACACACCAGGCCTATCAGGGGGTGGGGACAAGGGGAAGTGAAGCATTAGGACAAATACCTAATGGCTGTGAGGCTTAAAACCTAGATGATGGATTGATAGGTGCAGCAGAACACCATGGCACATGTATACCTATGTAACATACCTGCATGTTCTGCACATGTACCCCAGAACTTAAAGTAAAATTTCAGAAAAAGTTAACATCAATTCATTTCTATTATCTAATAGCCATTGTTTTACCCATTGTCTCAATTATATCTTTTATAGCAATAGAAAGTCCAAGATCAGGCTCTAGAGTTTCCCTTTTATTTTGCCTGGAGTAATTCTATAAATAATTTAGTAAGTGCTCACTAAGTGCCAGGCGGGCACTGACAAGACTAAGGTGGGGAACAATGGGTCCCATTGAATGAGGAGCTTATATCTACTCTGGGGAAGTAGACACCTGACAACTAGTTTATGATTTAGGCTGTAGTGTGGTATGTGTGGAGATTCAATGGGGACTCATTCAATATGGGATATAGGGTCTAACTGAGCTTATATCTACTCTGGGGAAGTAGACACCTGATAACTAGTTTATGATTTAGGCTATAGTGTGATATGTGTGGAAATTCAATGGGGACTCATTCACTGTGGGATGTAGGGTCTAACTTCAGCATAGAAGGTAGAAATAGCCCAGTTGCAGTCTTACGTCCTGCCCCACAACAAATTCAGAGCAGCCAGATTGTGTCTCTTGCACTAGAACAGATTTTTTTTTTTTTCAGTTAAGCAGCTGACGAAGTAATTATTTTGCTTGTAGGGATCATGTTGTCTAAAAAATAATATTTTTAAATACCAAAATCAATTTTATCTTGGTAAGAGGCTCACTCAGTAAGAGGCACATGGGAAAACTGAAACCCTTAAAAGTGATTCAGGCAGGTCCAATGACTCAAGATCTCTCTAGGCACATGCCTATTGCCCATTGAGGTGTGAATTACCTCCATGGGTTAAACTGTTGATGTAGTTTCTGTTAAATATAGAATATGACTCTGAATGACTATTCTCCTTGCTCAGAGGATGGAAAATGATTAAAACAAAATGCCTGCTCTGAATGCAATTAAACCAGGGAAAATAAGACCAGAACAAAAATGATCATAACGCAAAATATGACAGAAGTAGTTTCAGAAGAATGATGCATTGCAAAAAAAAAAAAAAGGCTCAGCAAAGACTTCATGGAAGAAGTGGCATTTAACATGTTCATTAAAAGAAGAAGAGATGTTTTCTGGATACAGTAGGGTAGTTACCTTCTGTTATGGTATTAGCATAGGTTAAGAAATAGAGACAGGAAAGCACTAGAGTGAATGGGATATCCAAGTGTAGGCAAGAGGGAGGAGTCCCATTCAGCAAGATCTTCTGGGACTTGAGGTATTTGTGAGAGAATAGAGAAAGGCAAGATTGTCTTACTTGATTCGTGCTGCCACAAAAAAATACTCAAGACTGGGTAATTTATAAACAACAGAAATTTATTTCTCACAGTTCTGGAGGCTAAAAAGTCCAAGATCAAGATGCTGGCACACCTGGTGGCTGGTGAGGGCCGTCTCTGCCTGCAAGTTGGCCCCTTGAAAACTACTTCTTCTGGAGGGGACAAACACTGTGTCCTCACATGAAGAAAGGATCCGAAGGAGTGAACTCATCCCCTCAAGCCTTTTAATAAGGCATTAATCTCATCCATAAGGGTAGAGCCCTCATGGGCCAATTACTTTCTAGAAGGTCCACATCTCAGTACTGTTGCATTAGGGATTTAGTTTCAACGTGATTTTTGGAGGGAATGCAAACACTCAAACCATAGCAAGGATGGAGAGAGATTCAGGGCAGATTGTGAAGCACCTTGGAATGTGGTCTCCAGTGAATCTCCTCCTGGTTCCATGTGTGAGTCCTGGGAGCAGTTTGTTTCCCTCCTGACTGTATCTTCTCCTTTTCCTGTACTCCCTGCTTTTCTTGCTCTTTTCTCTTGATATATAGAGACCTTTTCAACAGAGTTCTTTGCCAGGTAGGACAGACTTTCCTACACTCTTGCTTCCCACACACTCAGCTCTAACCCACTTTGTTAAAATACAGAGACAAACTTTTTCATGTTTCTAAGTTGTCACAAAACCACCAGCATGAGGGACACTAACACACACACAAGGCTGAGAGGAGTCATGTGGGTCATGTGAGGAATAGGCCGTGCATCAGCTTTGGTCTGTCGTCTCCCAACAATGCATCTTGATGAGATAAGTATATGAAGCTCTGATTAGGTTCAATATTTTAGTCAAATGAGCTGTTTACCTCCACTCCCCAATGTGTCAGTGTAGACGCAAGATGACTTGGATGAATATGTTAGAAACTTTGAGTTTGCAGGGGTGCTTTCTTCCTGAGAATGGCAAATTAGGGCTGCTCTGAAAAGTTACCCTAGTTTTGTTTTCTTGTTAGGAACATTCAAATGAGCATGAAGAAAGAGCAAATACTTACCAGTGGTAATTTAAAAATGTATATATATATATATATATAAAAATTAGCTTTATTGCCATATTTCCTTGATTCTAAGATGTACATTTTCATATATTTTTACATTTCTGGAATGGGAGTAAGGCTACATGCATGTTTAATGTGGCATCTCTGTGTTTTCCTTCTGTTCTACCTCCCTCCCTCATTCTGCAAATCAAACAAACAAGTCAAAGCTCTCATTAAATTGCTGTCTTACAATCAAGGGAATAAGATGATATTTTCTAGTTCCTCACTCCTGTCCCCCAGAGACACCTTTTCTGCTTATTAGCTGGGTGAGAAGAAATCATCTACTTTAAAATGTCCTACTGAGGGTTAAGCATCCTTCCCAAGAGGATGCTACTAACTCTGGAATCACCCATATATAAGACATGTCTAGACTATTTCCATCAGCTGAGGCCCTTTCTTCTCCTGCAAATTGAGATTCATCTGAGTAATTCTCACATGTGCATGTCCTCTGCCATCCAACTGTCCTCCTCAGAGGCTTCATGACAGAAAGCAGCGAGGGATTAATTTTTAACAACCCAGCCTGGTTTTATGACGGTCAACATTATTATTTTTTAATGTACAAATAGTCCTATGATGATTCCATTACAAGTAGAAGTGCAGGCACTTTGGTAGATTGGTATATTTATCCTTAACAAAACTAAATATGGATACAAAAATACAGTGAATGAAATCTGGTATTGAATAAGATCTAGTATTCAGTAGCACAACAGAGTGACCATCGTTTGCAATAATTTATTGTTTATTTTAAGATAACTAAAAGAATGGAATTGAAATGTTCCTAACACAAAGAAATGGTACATGATTAAGGTGATGGAAATCCCAATTATTCTGATTTGATGGTTACACATTGTGTGCCTGTATCAAAACATCACATGCACCCCATAAATAATAACTATTTATTACCCATACAACTATTATTTACCCATAATAATTCAAAATAAAAAATTAAGAATAAATAAACCAAAAGAACCTGAATATGAATTAAATATTTTTAAAAACAGGAAATGAGTTTCTGTTCTCAGTACTCTGTGAGTAAATTCATTAATGAGAGGGGCTCATATCTAGGTTCACATTGGGACTGGGCAAATCATATCCTGTTCCTGCCCTTACTCTCCCCACCCCCAATGACCTCGAGTTTCAAAACTGGATAAAATCTGGTGGCAGTGCACAGATTGGACAGCTGCAAGGAATTATAAAAAGTGAACAGGTGTCACAAAATAACACATTGCTTGAGGGGGTGGGTAAGTGGAGGGGAGGAGATGTTGGCAAGTCATTCAGCATCAGCTGCTTTGCTGAAGTTGTGTGTGGGATTAGCAGAGGGGAGGGTCTGCTTGCTGCTCAGGCCCAGAGAAGCCTTGGCTCCATCCCAACATCCTATTTGCAATCTAGGTGGGGCTATTTTAACAAGTTCAGCAAATCTCCCTCCAGATCCCTAATGGACACCCTGCAGCCCTCTCCTCTACTGCCTACTAATTCCCAGACTGACTGGCTTCCAGTCTCATACTTTTACCCACCCTTCCTTTTCATCTTTAACCCTTTGCTCGAACTCCTTTTGGTCTCTACACAAGAAATCTAACTTTCCTTATCAAATTCCCATCATGGAGACAATACCTTCTTCATGTACCTGAAACTCAGGGGATATGAGGGTTTGCATAGCTCTTGTTTCTCTGTGTCACTTTTCTTGCTACCTCTGCCCTCTCTGTCAAGACTCTTTCTATGAAGTCCATAAGGTGCACTTGCAATGGCCATATGAAGGGGCACAGAGAGCAGTTTGGAGCACCGGTGTGGTTGATATAGCTTCCCCCATTCAGAGGTGATAAGACCTAAGAGCACATTGGGTGGTTGAGAAGACTAAATGATTTGCTATTGAAGAGCATCTGACAGAGGACCTGGCATGTTGCAAGCACTCAATGAATGATTTGAAAGGCATTGACATGGTTTGGCCAATGCCTTTTAAGTAGAGAATGGAACCTAAAAAGCTCTTTAATTTTTCCCACCTTACCGCAGCTGTTAGAAAGGTCAGGAAATTTCTTTCTTTTTTCCCCTTAAAAAAAAACTATAAGCTGGGCATGGTGACTTGTGCCTGTAATATCAGCTATTCAGGAGGCTGTGGTGGGATGATCACTTGAGCCCAAGAGTTAGAGGCTGCAGTGAGCTATGATTGTACCACTGTTCCAGGCTGGATGACAGAATGAGACATTGCCTCTAAAATATAGATATATACTTAAAGTTTTATATATATATGTGTGTGTGTGTGTGTATATATATACACATATATACAAATATGTATATATATACATATACATATCTATATATACATATATGTATATATATACATATACATATCTATATATACATATATGTATATATATACATATACATATATATATATACACACACACACATATATATATAACTTTTTTAAACTTCAATTCTTCTGGTGTAATTATTCATTTCCTTCCTTTCTCTTTTTATTAAAGTTTGAGATTTTATTTTATTTGGATTCTCCAGTTTCAATCTTTCTTTCTTTCTTTTTTGATATAAGAGGAAGAGTAAATAAATACAACCTGAAACAATATCAGCCTACTTGGCTCCCTTGGCCACCCAAGGGCAAGGGCAGATGGGTGATGAGGGAGCCAGTCCACGGTGGATGAGTTTTTCTTGTAGTTTTCCAGCAGAGTTCCAAGTTATCTCTCCAGGGCTGCCATGCAGGCCTTGAGGCCACTTTGAGTAGAGCCCACTGACATCACCTATCTGAGATATTGGGTTTTATGGCTAAAAGAAATTGCTAGACACTTTGTTTTGTTTCACATATGTCAGGATATCCTTGCCCCAGGGAAAGTAAGTTCTTTCCAAAAACTCCTCAGGAATCTGGGGCCTTTTTAATCAATTAATATATTTTTTACATTAACACATTTGATATATTTATTTGCCATGAGGCATTATGTCAGATTTTGACATGCATTAATTTGTTAGATTCTCACCATACCACTGTGAGATAAGAATTAGTAGTAGCTACATTTTACAAATCAGGAAGCTGACTCTTAGAAAGGTTATATAACTTATCCCAAATGACACAGCTACGAGTTGGACCAACAATCATTCATTCAAAACCTCAATCCACAATAACACTGGTATATTTCAGGGTAGAATGAAATTGACTGAATCTTCCAGGAGTCTTCCATTCTATGAAACAGCAAGGCCACAAAAAGTTCATCTGAGCGGCTCTGCAGTGTGGCAGATCATCTAGACCCAGCAGACTCCAGACTCCTGCCTTTCCCTAACTGGACATTGCTGGGACTCTGAAGATTTCAGCATTGATGCATGAGCCAAAGAGCCAAGCAGAGGACACTGAATGAATGGCGTATGCCTGACTGTCTTAGTCTGTTAGTCCTGCTATAACAAAATACCTAAGACTGGGTAATTTATAAGCAATAGAAATATATTTCTCACAGTTCTGGGGGCTGGAAAGTTCCAGACCAAGGCATCAGCAGGGTTGATACCTATTTGGTGAAGGGTATTCTCTGCTTCCAAGAGGGTGCATTGTTGCGATATCCTCCAGAGGGGAGGAGCACTGTGTCCTCACTTGGTGGAAGGAAAGGAAAGGAAAGGCAAAAGAATGCCTCCTTTAACCTTGAACCCTTTTATAAGGGTACTAATCCCATTCATGGGGGTTCTGCCCTCATGACTTAATCATCTCCCAGAGGCCACATCTCTTGATACTATTGCATTGGGGATTAAGTTTCAACATGAGTTTTAGAGGGGACATCATCATTCCAAGCATAGCACTGACTGTAAGAAATTCTGGTCACTAGCTAGATTAAGTACCTTATGCATTGTAGTCTGGCTGCCAGGGGAGAGTGCCCATTCAAGACCTTCTTGTGTTTTTCATCTCCTGAAAGTCTGTATGAAAATAAAGTCCACTGTTTTTTATAGCTCTTTTAAAATTCATCCACCACTCTCACTCTTTAACTATCCTTTCCACATGAAATACCTCCTTCCTGCTGGCAGATAAAATAAGGCCACTTATAAGCCATATTGAAACTTGAAGAAAAAAATAAGCATGCATTTTTAAAGCATGTCCCTAAATAAATTTGAAATCAAATCAGTTCAAACAACTGTAGTGCTACAAATATCATTAGATTCTCGATGACACTGCTTCATAGGTTTTTTATTTCCCCAACAGAATTTTTAAAATGATTTCTAATTAGGAAGACAACATTGTCTTTAAAATTATTCAGTGATTCAGAGACAAAGAATACAAAAGGACAAAGACTTCTGGTAGTGAGAAAAAAATCTCAAGCCTTCACCATGCCAAATATTTATTTTCCTTCTGAAACAATGTTATTGCTTTCCAAATAAAGAAACCATTTAGAGCCAAGATATGCCATTCAAATCATAATTGCATTTCCTTGCTAAACTTAGAATAGAAGAATGTATTCAATAAAAATATTAGTAACTCTAGAAGTAAACATTTTGCTCATGATACATATCAAATTAAAAATACTCTAGCATAATGAAAAAGATAGCATTGCTGATCCAGCATTAGTTGGACATTGTTTTTTGTCTGTTTGTTTTGTTGTTTGTTATGAAGTCTGTAGTAGTGCAATAGATTTAGATCACATCTTTGCCTGTCTGTACTCTCTCACCCAGGCATTTCCAGAGCCATGAAATGCCAAGGCATGGTCAGAGAGGCCAGTTTCAGAATAGGCAGAATCTAATTGCCTCAGAAAGAGAAGAAATCCCAGATTTTGGTCTGGTGAGCAGAGCATTCCAACTGTAACCCAAACACCAGTACCATTTAGAAGTTAAAGAAACCCACAATATATGTCTTCAAAGTAATTTGGCTGATTTTAAATGACTAACTACTTCAAGTTGTATCAGTGAATGTTATAGTTCTATATACAAACCTACTTAATTAACCTTGTTGTAAGCCAGATATGAGTCATTTAAACAAGTGATTAGTAACAGATTCTATCAAAATGATCAACCAAGTCATGTTGTATAGACTAGAAATTTCAAAAGTAAGGTCAGGGACGAAAACAAGAGATGGGGAAATGATTCCCTATTTAATAAATAGTGCTGGGAAAACTGGCTAGCCATATGTAGAAAGCTGAAACTGGATCCCTTCCTTACACCTTATACAAAAATTAATTCAAGATGGATTAAAGACTTAAATGTTACACCTAAAACCATAAAAACCCTAGAAGAAAACCTAGGCAATACCATTCAGGTCATAGGCATGGGCGAGGACTTCATGTCTAAAACACCAAAAGCAATGGCAACCAAAGCCAAAATTGACAAATGGGATCTAATTAAACTAAAGAGCTTCTGCACAGAAAAGAAACTACCATCAGAGTGAACAGGCAACCTACAGAATGGGAGAAAATTTTTGCAATCTACTCATCTGACAAAGGGCTAATATCCAGAATCTACAATGAACTCAAACAAATTTACAAGAAAAAAACAAACAACCCCGTCAAAAAGTGAGCAAAGGATATGAACAGAAACTTCCCAAAAGAAGACATTTATGCAGCCAAAAGACACATGAAAAAATGCTCATCATCACTGGCCATCAGAAAAATGCAAATCAAAACCACAATGAGATACCATCTCACACCAGTTAGAATGGCGATCATTAAAAAGTTAGGAAACGACATTGGGAGCCAAGATGGCCGTATAGCAACAGCTCCAGTCTACAGCTCCCAGCATGAGCGATGCAGAAAATGGGTGATTTCTGCATTTCCAACTGAGGTACCGGGTTCATCTCACTAGGGAGTGCCGGACACTGGGTGCAGGACAGTGGGTGCAGTGCACTGTGTGTGAGCCAAAGCAGGGTGAGGCATCACCTCACATGGGACGTGCAAGGGGTCAGGGAATTCCCTTTCCTAGTAAAAGAAAGGGGTGACAAACGGCACTTGGAAAATTGGGTCACTCCCACCCTAATACTGTGCTTTTCCAACAGGCTTAACAAACAGCACACCAGGAGATTATATCCCGCACCTGGCTCGGAGGGTCCTACGCCCATGGAGCCTCACTCATTGCTAGCACAGCAGTCTGAGATCAAACTGCAAGGTGGCAGCGAGGCTGGGGGAGGGGCGCCCGCCATTGTGCAGGCTTGAGGAGGTAAACAAAGCAGCGGGGAAGCTTGAACTGGGTGGAGCCCACCACAGCTCAAGGAGGCCTGTCTGCCTCTGTAGGCTCCACCTCTGGGGGCACAGCACAGACAAACAAAAGACAGCAATAACCTCTGCAGACTTAAATGTCCCTGTGTGACAGCTTTGAAGAGAGTAGTGGTTCTCCCAGCATGCAGCTTGAGATCTGAGAATAGGCAGACTGCCTCCTCAAGTTGGTCCCTGACCCCCGAGTAGCCTAACTGGGGGGCACCCCCCACTAGGGGCGGACTGACACCTCACATGGCTGGGTACTCCTCTGAGACAAAACTTCCAGAGGAACAATCAGGCAGCAGCATTTGCGGTTCACCAGTATCCGCTGTTCTGCAGCCACTGCTGCTGATAACCAGGCAAACAGGGTCTGGAGTGGACCGCCAGTAAACTCCAACAGACCTGCAGCTGAGGGTCCTGACTATTAGAAGGAAAACTAACAAACAGAAAGGACCTCCACCCCAAAAACCCATCTGTACGTCACCATCATCAAAGACCAAAGGTAGATAAAACCACAAAGATGGGGAAAAAACAGAGCAGAAAAACTGGAAACTCTAAAAATCAGAGCGCCTCTCCTCCTCCAAAGGAACGCAGCTCCTCAGTGCAATGGAACAAAGCTGGATGGAGAATGACTTTGATGAGCTGAGAGAAGAAGGCTTCAGAAGATCAAACTACTCTGAGCTAAAGGAGGAAGTTCGAACCAATGGCAAAGAAGTTAAAAACTTTGAAAAAAAATTGGACAAATGGATAACTAGAATAACCAACGCAGAGAAGTCCTTAAAGGACCTGATGGAGCTGAAAACCATGGCATGAGAACTACATGACGAATGCACAAGCCTCAGTAACCGATGTGATCATCTGGAAGACAGGGTATCAGCGATGGAAGATGAAATGAATGAAATGAAGTGTGAAGAGAAGTTTAGAGAAAAAAGAACAAAAAGAAATGAACAAAGCCTCCAAGAAATATGGGACTATGTGAAAAGACCAAATCTATGTCTGATTGGTGTACCTGAAAGTGATGGGGAGAATGGAACCAAGCTGGAAAACACTCTGCAGGATATTATCCAGGAGAACTTCCCCAGTCTAGCAAGGCAGGCCAACATTCACATTCAGGAAATACAGAGAACGCCACAAAGATACTCCTCGAGAAGAGCAACTCCAAGACACATAATCGTCAGATTCACCAAAGTTGAAATGAAGGAAAAAATGTTAAGGGCAGCCAGAAAGAAAGGTCAGATTACCCACAAACGGAAGCCCATCAGACTAACAGCGGATCTCTCGGCAGAAACTCTACAAGCCAGAAGAGAGTGGGGACCAATATTCAACATTCTTAAAGAAAAGAATTTTCAACCCAGAATTTCATATCCAGCCAAATTAAGCTTCATAAGTGAAGGAGAAATAAAATACTTTACAGACAAGCAAATGCTGAGAGATTTTGTCACCACCAGGCCTGCCCTAAAAGAGCTCCGGAAGGAAGCACTAAACATGGAAAGGAACAACCAGTACCAGCCACTGCAAAAACATGCCAAATTGTAAAGACCATCAAGGCTAGGAAGAAACTGCATCAACTAAGGAGCAAAATAACCAGCTAACATCATAATAACAGGATCAAATTCACACATAACAATACTAACCTTAAATGTAAATGGGCTAAATGCTCCAATTAAAAGGAAGAGACTGGCAAATTGGATAAAGAGTCAAGACACATCAGTGTGCTGTATTCAGGAAACCCATCACACATGCAGAGACACACATAGGCTCAAAATAAAGGGATGGAGAAATATCTACCAAGCAAATGGAAAACAAAAAAAGGCAGGGGTTCCCATCCTAGTCTTGGATAAAACAGACTTTAAACCAACAAAGATCAAAAGAGACAAAGAAGGCCATTACATAATGGTAAAGGGATCAATTCAACAAGAAGACCTAACTATCCTAAATAAATATGCATCCAATACAGGAGCACCTAGATTCATAAAGCAAGTCCTTACTGACCTACAAAGAGACTTAGACTCCCACACGATAATAATGGGAGACTTTAATACCCCACTGTCAACATGAGACAGATCAACGAGACAGAAAGTTAACAAGGATATCCAATGATTCAACTCAGCTCTGCAACAAGCAGACCTAATAGACATCTACAGAACTCTCTACCCCAAATCAACAGAATATACATTCTTTTCAGCACCACACTACACCTACTCCAAAATTGACCACATAGTTGGAAGTAAAGCACTCCTCAGCAAATGTGAAAGAACAGAAATTACAACAAACTGTCTCTTAGACAACAGTGCAATCAAACTAGAACTCAGGATTAAGAAACTCATTCAAAAACACTCAACTACATGGAAACTGAACAACCTGCTCCTGAATGACTACTGGGTACATAACAAAATGAAGGCAGAAATAAAGAAGTTCTTTGAAACCAGCGAGAACAAAGACACAACATACCAGAATCTCTGGGACACATTCAAAGCAGTGTGTAGAGGGAAATTTATAGCACTAAATGCCCACAAGAGAAAGCAGGAAAGATCTAAAATTGACACCCTAACATCACAATTAAAAGAACTAGAGAAGCAAGAGCAAACACATTCAAAAGCTAGCAGAAGGCAAGAAATAACTAAGATCAGAGCAGAACTGAAGGAAATAAGAGATATAAAAAACCCTTCAAAAGATCAATGAATCCAGGAGCTGGTTTTTTGAATAGATCAACAAAACTGATAGACCACTAGCAAGACTAATAAGAAAAGAGAGAAGAATTAAACAGACGCAATAAAAAATGACAAAGGGGATATCACCACCGATCCCACAGAAATACAGAAGACCATCAGAGAATACTACAAACACCTCTACGCAAATGAACTAGAAAATCTAGAAGAAATGGATAAATTCCTCAACACATACACCCTCCCAAGACTAAGCCAGGAAGAAGTTGAATCTCTGAATAGACCAATAACAGGCTCTGAAATTGAGGCAATAATTAATAGCTTACCAACCAAAAAAAGTCCAGGATCAGATGGATTCACAGCCGAATTCTACCAGAGGTACAAGGAGGAACTGGTACCATTCCTTCTGAAACTATTCCAATCAACAGAAAAAGAGGGAATCCCCCCTAACTCATTTTATGAGGCCAGCATCATCCTGATACCAAAGCCTGGCAGAGACACAACCAAAAAAGAGAATTTTAGACCAAAATCCTTGATGAACATTGATGCAAAAATCCTCAATAAAATACTGGCAAACAGAATCCAGCAACACATCAAAAAGCTTATCCACCATGATCAAGTGGGCTTCATCCATGGGATGCAAGCCTGGTTCAACATATGAAAATCAATAAATGTAATTCAGCATATAAACAGAACCAAAGACAAAAACCACATGATTATCTCAATAGATGCAGAAAAGGCCTTGACAAAATTCAACAACCCTTCATGCTAAAAACTCTCAAAAAATTAGGTACTGATGGGACGTATCTCAAAATAATAAGAGCTATCTATGACAAACCCACAGCCAATATCATACTGAATGGACATAAACTGGAAGCGTTCCCTTTGAAAACTGGCACAAGACAGGGATGCCTTCCCTCACCACTCCTATTCAACACAGTGTTGGAAGTTCTGGCCAGGGCAATCAGGCAGGAGAAGGAAATAAAGGGTATTCAATTAGGAAAAAAGGAAGTCAAATTGTCCCTGTTTGCAGATGACATGATTGTATATCTAGAAAACCCCATCGTCTCAGCCAAAAATCTCCTTAAGCTGATAAGCAACTTCAGCAAAGTCTCAGGATACAAAATCAATGTGCAAAAATCACAAGCATTCTTACATACCAATAACAGACAAACAGAGAGCCAAATCATGAGTGAACTCCCATTCACAATTGCTTCAAAGAGAATAAAATACCTAGGAATCCAACTTACAAGGGACGTGAAGGACCTCTTCAAGCAGAACTACAAACCACTGCTCAATGAAATAAAAGAGGTTACAAACAAATGGAAGAACATTCCATACTCATGGGTAGGAAGAATCAATATCGTGAAAATGGCCATACTGCCCAAGGTAATTTATAGATTCAATGCCATCCCCATCAAGCTACCAATGACTTTCTTCACAGAATTGGAAAAAACTACTTTAAAGTTCATATGGAACCAAAAAAGAGCCCGCATCGCCAAGTCAATCCTAAGCCAAAAGAACAAAGCTGGAGGCATCACGGTACCTGACTTCAAACTATACTACAAGGCTGCAGTAACCAAAACAGCATGGAACTGGTACCAAAACAGAGATATAGACCAATGGAACAGAACAGAGCCTTCAGAAATAATGCCACATATCTACAACTATCTGATCTTTGACAAACCTGACAAAAACAAGAAATGGGGAAAGGATTCCCTATTTAATAAATGGTTCTGGGAAAACTGGCTAGCCATATGGAGAAAGCTGAAACTGGATCCCTTCCTTACACCTTATACAAAAATTAATTCAAGATGGATTAAAGACTTAAATGTTACACCTAAAACCATAAAAACCCTAGAAGAAAACCTAGGCATTACCATTCAGGACATACGCATGGGCAAGGAGTTCATGTCTAAAACACCAAAAGCAATGGCAACAAAAGCCAAAATTGACAAATGGGATCTAATTCAACTAAAGAGCTTCTGCACAGCCAAAGAAACTACCATCAGAGTGAACAGGCAACCTACAGAATGGGAGAAAATTTTTGCAATCTGCTCATCTGACAAAGGGCTAATACCCAGAATCTAGAATGAACTCAAACAAATTTACAAGAAAAAAACAAACACCACCATCAAAAAGGGGGCGAAGTATATGAACAGACACTTCTCAAAAGAAGACATTTATGCAGCCAAAAAACACATGAAAAAATGTTCATCATCACTGGCCATCAGAGAAATGCAAATCAAAACCACAATGAGATACTATCTCACACCAGTTAGAATGGCGATCATTAAAAAGTCAGGAAACAACAGGTGCTGGAGAGGATGTGGAGAAATAGGAACACTTTTACACTGTTGGTGTGACTGTAAACTAGTTTAACCATTGTGGAAGTCAGTGTGTCCATTTCCTTGTTGCTATTTCTGTTTCAGCAACATGCTCAGAGATAGGGATGATTCCTATTAGGTGTAATGGCAAAGTGCTTCTTCCATTCTTGCTGTACCCAGGGAATGCTGTTAGGTACTGTAGTCTGGATTATATTTTTCTTTTTTTTCCTGTTATTTCTCTATATAGAACCACCTGACACATTCTTTTGTGTAGTGGATTGATAATATAATTCATGTAGCAAATATATTCTAAAAACAGAGGAACAATAATTAGAATCGTTTGAAGTAAAGGTCAAAATCTGGATTCATTTGAAACTGACGGAGGAAGATCATGAAATTTAGGGACTTTTTACAGTTAATGAAAGTGTTTCCTTCAGGCTCCAAAACACAGCTGAACTGTAGCAATAATTTCAAGAAATTATAGTAGTAATGAGCTGCATAATAATTTTTAGGTCAATGACAGACCACATAAATGAGAGTAGTCCCATAAGATTATAATGGAGCTGAAAAATTCACCTAGTGATGTCATAGCCATTGTGTTAATTGCCTACAGTATTAATTACAGTAGCATATACTGTACAGGTTTGTAACCCAGAAGCAATAGGCTGTACCATATACCCTAGGTTTGTGGTAAGCTATATCATCCAGGTTTATGTGAGTACACTCTGTGTTGTTTGAACAATGATGAAATCACCTAAGGATGCATTTCTAAGAATGTATACCCATCATTAAGTGATGCATGACTGTGTATCATTTTCAGAATGGCAAAATAGAACTCAAAACATAACAAAATCATGGGAACTTAAAGGAGAATTGAATTTGTGACTCCAAGACCCTGCATAGATGGTTAATTGTAGTCATTCATAACTCATTTTTAACAGTATTCCTGTAGATAGACTTTCTTTAAAAGTAATGGAGGTAAACACTACTATTTCCCTAGGTAGCCTCTTTCAACAATTTACAATCCTTATAACTGCGACTCTTTCTAGAATTAAACCAGTACCCAGGCTTGAACAGCAGTAGTCATAATGAGAAATAACAGGATTAGAAAACCCACACTAAAAATGGAAAGAGGAACTACAGGCCTCTTAATTCCAAATGTTTGAGGAGAGACTTAATACTTCCCAATTTCCCTATTCAGCTATACAGGAGCTTTTCCTGGGCCCTTAGCTAATCTCTTTTATGACTTGATTTCTGGGGAATGACCTTGAATTTTTCTTCTGGTTTAATGAACAGATATTCATCAAATTGGGATTACAGATTGTTTTGTAACTTTATATTTATTTTGCATTTAAATTGTTATCCAGTTTTTCATTGAGGTAAAATTTACATAGGATGAAATGTATTTATTTTAAGTGTGTCATTCAATGAGTTTTGACAAGCGCATATTTCTGTGTGACCTCCACCCCAATCAAGCATACAACATTTCTATCACCCTAGAAGGTACCCTTGAGCTCCCTTCCCCTCTCTCTGATTTTTATCATCTTACGTTAGTTTTACCAGTTACAGAACTTTATAGAAAGGGAGTCATACAGCATTTACCTTTAAACTGGCTTCTTTTGCTCAACATTTTTTTAAAGAATTATCCATGTTGCTGTGTGTATCAGGAGTTAATTCCTTTTTATTGATGAGTAATTTTCCATTGTACATAAGGGAATATATATCAATTTTCCTGTTGATGAACAGCTGGATGGTTTATAGTTTTTTTTTTTTAATGAACCATAGACTTTTCAATCACCATTGGCTTAAATGAGCACAAAGAACATTTAAGTTTTCTACAACCACTCAATAAACACGTATTTATTAAGAGCTTACTCTGAGCCAGGCATTATTTTAAATGCTGACGATGCAAAAATGAACAAAAAAGCATCTCTGTTTTTGTGGAGACTGTTTTCTGGAGAAGAGACTAAAAATAAGTAAGACAGATATAACATTATATGTCGATAAGTGTTATGGAGTAAAATAAGGCAGAGAAGGGGAATAGGGAGTGTGAGGTGTCCAGGGATGCCATCACTAAGGGGATGGCATTTGGGCAAAGACCTGAAGGAGATGAGGGGCAAGTCATCTGGATATCTGGGAAAGAAGCATCCTTGGTAAAAGAAGAGCAAGGTGAAACCCTTCAGGCAGACACATACCTGGTCTTTTCAATGTGCATAGGTGAAGTGCCCCTCAAAGGGATTGGTAGATGATGGGTTAGGGGAGGGCATAATGTGCTAGGTAGGATGACATGCCAGTTATCAATTTATTACCTCTCAGCTCTTAATTCAACTTTTTGGCCTGTTCTTTGAAATTGGATCTGTGCCCTTTAAATAGTTTTTCCTTGCCAGGTCACACTGAAGCTTTGTCAAGTGAGGACACTGAATAGGATTGGAATATTGGTAACAAGGAAGTCTGGGGAAGAGGTATATGGCTGGATCTCTCTGAATGGACACAGACTGCAGATATTTGTACCCAATATCAATGCTCATCAACAGGCATCCATTGCAGAGGAGACTCTTAATAATCAGGGGGACATAATTATTCATTCTGTGGATATCAGTAACACCAGCCACCCTTGTGCTTATTGGGCCCATGAATAAGGTGTCTATGGTGGCAGGGATGGAGGCTAAGCATGGGCTTAACAGCATGAACTTCTCCTTATGAAGAATTATCTGTCTAATATTACTGTTGAGTATCCAATCTGCCAACAGCAGATACCAAGATGGAATCCTGGATATGCCACCATTCCCTGTGGGAACTGACCAGTCAGCTGGTGACAGGTTGATTACATTAGACATCTTCTATTATGGAAGTGGCAGAGATTCATCTTCCTAGGAAGCATATATATTCTAAATAAGAATTTACATTTCCTGCTCATAATGCTTCTGTCAGCACCACATCCAAGGACCCTCAGAATGCCCTATCCATCATCATGGATTTCTGTTCAGTATTGAGTCTGATCAATAAACTAATTGTCTACAAAATAAATGCAGCACTGGGATCATAACTGTTGAATGAACTGGTCTTACTACATACTCCATGATCCAGAAGCAGCTAGCTTAACTGAAAGGTAGAATGGCTTACTGAAGACTCAGTTATGATGTAGTTAGGAGACAACACTTGAAAAGAATGGGCTCTATTATACAGGAAATAATTTATGCTTTGAATCAGAGGTTATTATATGTTGCTGTCCCCATGGCCAGAATACATGGGTCCAGAAATCAAGGTATGAAAGTAGGAATGGCTACTCTCACAATTCCAAGTAATATCTCACTCACAGAAATTCTGCTTCTTATCCTGGCAACTTTGAGCTATACTGGTTTAGAGACCTTAGTCTCCAAGGGGGGGATGTTCCCACCAATGAACACAATGGTTCCACTAAACTGAAATATGAAACTACAACTTAGAAATTTTGAGTGCTTTATGCTACTGAATCAATAGCTGTATTGTATATATTGTGCTTTTATCTATTCTACACAGTCCTTCTATCTGACAGTCCCCCTCTAAAATTTCTGATATCTCTCCTTTCTTCAAACACAGCTCAGATCACTAAGCTTCCACTAAGCTCCCAAGTTCCTGGGGATCTCTCCCTTCTATAATAAATGATGTTATACTTTATAATGTTTTTCCTAATGTTGGATTATCACTTAATTATTATGTTTTCAATGTTTAGATTTTATATCCCCCAGCTGATTGTAGGGTCATTTGAAGCAAGAACTGTGTCTTTGTACTTCTGTATATATCCCGTGGTGGTGTTTCTCAAGTGCTGGTGCCAGTCCATGAACAATGCTGTCATCTGTTTAGGGCAAAAGGGAAAAAATAAAGATATGTAGCCAGGTTTTTTTTAAAAAAGCTAATATGTTCTAGTTAGAAGAGTGTCCTTTGTCTTGAAATTGTGCCCTTCATACTTTAAAAAAAATAATTTTGGGCCAGGCGTGGTGGCTTGTGCCTTGTAATCCCAGCACTTTGGGAGGCCAAGGTGGGTGGATCACCCGAGGTCAGGAGTTCGAGACCAGCCTGGCCAACATGGTGAAATCATGTCTCTACTAAAAATACATACACACACACAAAGTAGCCAGGCGTGGTGGTGCACGCCTGTAACCCTAGCTACTCAGGAGGCTGAGGCCGGAGAATCGCTTCAACCTGGGAGGCGGAGGTTGCAGTGAGCCGAGATTTTGCCATTGTGCTGCAGCCTGGGCAACAAGAGCGAAACTCCATATAGAAAAATAATAATTTCAACTTTTATTTTAGATTCAGGGGGTCCATGTGCATATTTGTTGTGTGGGTATGTTGTGTGATGCTGAGGTTTGGCATGTGATTAATTCCATCACCCAGGTAGTAAGCACAGGGCCCAATATTTGCTTTTTCAACCCTTGTCTCCCATACATCCCTCCCTATTCTATTAGTCCCCAGTATTTATTGTTGCCATCTTTATGTCCATGAGTCAATGTTTAGCTCTCACTTACAAGTGAGAGCATGTGATATTTGGTATTCTGTTCCTGCATTAATTTGCTTAGGATAATGGCCTCCAGCTGCATTCATGTTGCTGCAAAGGACATGATTTCATTCTATTTTATGGCTGTGAAGAATTCCATGGTGTATATGTATGACATTTTCTTTGTCCAATCCACTGTTGGTGGGCATCTAGGTTGAATCCATGTCTTTGCTATTGTGACTAGTTCTGCAGTGAACGTACGAGTGCATGTGTCTTTTTGGTAGAACAATTTATTGTCTTTTGGATATATACCCAGTAATGGGATTGCTGGGTCAAATGGTAGCTGTTTTTAGTTCTTTGAGAAATCTCCAAACTGTTTTCCACAGGGGCTTAATTAATTTACATTGCCACCAACAGTGTATAAATGTTCCCTTTTCTCCATAGCCTTGCCAGCATCTGTTGTTTTGTGACTTTTTAACGATAGCCATTCTGATTGGAGTGAGATGGTATCTCATTTGATTTGCCTTTCTCTAGTGATTAATGATGTTGAACATTTTTTTCATATGTTTGTTGGCTGCTTGGATGTCTTCTTTTGAGCAGTGTCTGTTCATGTCTTTTGCCTGCTTTTTAATGGGGTTGTTTTCTGCTTATTGAATTGTTCAAGTTCCTTATAGATTTGGGATATTAAACCTTCGTCAGATGCATAGTTTGCAGATATTTTTTCATTCTATAGGCTGTCTGTTTACTCATATGATAGTTTCTTTTGCTGTGCAGAAGCTCTTTAGTTTAATTAGGTTCCATTTGTCAATTTTTTTTTGTTGCAATTGCTTTTGGGGATTTAGTCATAAATTCTTTCCCAAGGCCAATGTCTGGAATGGTGTTTCTTAGGTTTTCTTCTGGGATTCTTATACTTTGACGTCTTACATTTAAATATTTAATCCATCTTGAGTTAATTTTTTTATGTGGTGAAAGGCAGGGGTCAAGTTTCATTCTTCTGCGTAAGGCTAACCAGCTATTCCAGCACCATTTATTAAATAGAGTCATTTCCCTATTGCTTATTTTTGTTGACTTTGTTGAAGATCAGATGGCTGTAGGTGCACAGCTTTATTTCTGGGTTCTCTTTTCTGTTCCATTGGTCTATATGTCTGTTTTTGTACCAGTACCATGCTATTTTGGTTTCTGTAGCCTTAGTATAGTTTGAAGTTGGGTAATGTAATGCCTCTGGCTTTTTTTTTTTTTTTTCCTAAGGATTGCCTTGGCTATTCAGGCTCTTTTTTTGTTCCATATAAATTTTAGAACAGTGTTTTTTAATTCTGTGAAAAATGACATTGATATTTTGATAGGAATAGCATTGAATCTGTAGATTGCTTTGGGCAGTATGACCATCTTAACAATATTGATTCTTCCAATCCACGAGCATGGAACGTTTTTCCATGTTTTTGTCATCTATGATTTGTTTCAGCAGTCTTTTAAAATTCTCCTTGTAAAGATCTTTCACCTCCTTGGATAGATGCATTCCTAGGTATTTAATTTATTTTTGTGGCTATTATACATTGGATTGTATTCTTGATTTGGCTGTCAGCTTAAAAGTTATTGGTGTGTGGAAATGCTACTGATTTTTGTACATTAATTTTGTATCCTGACACTTTACTGAAGTTATTTATCAGTTCCAGGAGCCTTTCGGCAGAGTCTTTAGGGTTCTTTAGGTATAGAATCATGTAATCAGTGAAGAGAGATAGTTTGATTTCTTCTTTTCCTATTTGTATCCCTTTTTGCAGTCTACTGATTTTATTTATGCTTTCAAAGAGCCAACATTTGTTTCTTTGACTCTATTTATGGATTTGGGGGACTTGATTTCATTCAGCTCTGCTCTGATTTTGGTTATTTCTTTTCTTCTGCTAGGTTTGGGATATGTTCTTATTTCTCTAGTTCCTTTAGGTGTGATGTCAGAACATTATTTTGGGATTTATTTAACTTTTTGAAGTAGATGTTTAGTGCTATAAGCTTTCCTCTTAACACTGCTTTTGTTGCATTCCAGAGATTTTGGTATGTTGTTTCTCTGGTTTCATTTATTTCGTATAATTTTTTATTTCTGCCTTAATTTTGCTGTTTATCCAAAAGTCATTCAGGAGCAAGTTGTTTAATTTCCATGTAACTGTGTGTTTTTAAGAGATCTTCTTGGTGTTCATTTCTATTTTTATTCCACTGTGGCCTGAGAATATGTTTGGTATGACTTCATTTTTTTTTCTGAGTTTATTGAGACCTGCTTTATGGCTGAGCATGTGGTCGATCTTGGAATATATTCTGGGTGCAGATGAGAAGAATGTATATTTTGTGTTTGATAGGTGGAGTATTCTGTAGATGTCTATTAGGTCCAATTGGTCAAGTGTCAAATTTAATTTCAGAATTTCTTTGTTAGTTTTCTGCTTTGATAATTTTTCTAACATTTTCAGTGGGGTGTTGAAGTCACCCACTATTATTGTGTGGCTGTCAAAATCTTTTTGTAGGTTTAGAAGTACTTATTATATGAACCCGAGTATGCCAATGTTGGGTGCGCATATATTTGGATAGTTAAGTCTTCTTGTTAAATATAATCCTTTATTATTATGTAATGCCTTTCTTTATCCTTTTTTACTATTGCTGGTTCAAAGTCTGCTTTAACTGATACAATAATAAGGACACTTGTTCTTTTCGTTTTCCATTTGCAAGATAGACTTTCCTCCAAATCTTTACCCTGATCCTATGGGTGTAATTACATGTGAGGTGGGTCTCTTGAAGACAGCAGATGAATGGGTCTTATTTTTTAAATCTAACTTGACACTCTCTGCCTTTTAAGTGGGTTGTTTAGACCATTTACATTCAAAGTTAATATCGATATGTGAGGTTTTGATCCTATTACAAAGTTGTTAGCTGGTTGTTTCGTGTGGTTGCTTTATAGGGTCTGTGGGCTATGTAGTTAAGTGTGTTCAGCAATTTTTATTTATATTAAGTGTTGGAACAGAAATGCAGATCTGGGGCTGGGCACAGTAGCTCATGTCTGTAATCCCAGCACTTTGGGAGGCTGAGGCAGGAGGATTGCTCGAGCCCAGTAGTTCAGTAACAGCATGAGAAACATAGTGAGACCCCATCTCTGCAAAAATAAAAAAATGAGGCATGGTGGTGCATGCCTGTGGTCCCAGCTACTCGGGAGGCTGAGGTGGGAGGATCACTTGAACTTGGAATGTCGAGGCTGCAGTAAGCTGTGATCGTGCCATTGCTCTCCAGCCTGGGTGACAGAGCAAAATCCAGTCTCTTAAAAAAAATGCAGATCTGGCTTGGGTTCTGTTCATATAATTTTTAGGTAAAAACAGCTTCTCTAATTATTTGACATTATGTAATTATTATATGGGACTATTTATAGAGCGAAGTGTCTAATGCTATATAAATGCAAGTAAATATGTGGCATAAAAAGATAATCATTCAGAAGGTAACAAAGAGTATAAATTTCTGCATTTTTAATAAAACTTCTGTTTATTTGTTAATTTAATATTGCCCATTATTTAAATAGCCCTGAGGGAAGTTTCTCTTGAAATTTTATGTTGGGAAAAAAATTTATGTGTTCCAAAGAATAAATTGCATTATTTATCAGATAATGCAAACCATATAATTATAATGTTTCTCTTTTAGCCTTGGCTGCCAAGAAGTTCAATGCTCAACAAAACTCTCAATTGCATTACCTATCTTCTCATTGGTTGCTGATATAAATCTCTCCCCCTCTCCTGGGTTATTATTCTCTTTTAAATTTTAAAGAATAGTGCTTACATATATGGGTTTTTAAGGTAATTTGTCTCAATTACTTATGGAAAGTAGGAAAAATAAAAATAATAAATGCATTACCAATAAGTAGAACTCCACACTGGAGAGAACACTGGGAGCTTACACAGAAGGTAAGCATAATATATATTTTGCTGCCCCCATTGGAGGTAGTTTACCATCCTAATCCTTGTGATTTTGACTATTTTCATTTTTTCTTCAGACCAGTAAACATTGACCCAATTTGTACTTGTTTACCATCCTAATCCTTGTGATTTTGACTATTTTCATTTCTTTCTTCAGACCAGTAAACATTGACCCAATTTTCTCAGAACAAATAGACGGTGAGTTCATGGGACCCACAGTCATTGTTGGGTCATTTTATGTTTGGATAGACAAAGCTCTCAGCCTCGGATGGCTGCAGAGGTTCATCCCAGCTTTGAATCTTATTGTCAAGGGACTTCTCTTTTTCAACAGGAAGCTACTGTTCAAATTTGACAACCATCAGCAACTACCTTGTTACCACAATTCTTGTATGAGATCAGACTGTGTCATAATTTCTTGCCTTATTATTTTAACTATTCTGAACAAGTGGATTTTTCTGAATTTAAACATGTTAACTAGACAACACTAAACTTGTATAGAAGAGGGGTTTATTTTGTTTTTAGCTTTTACCAACCAAAAATAAGCATTGATTTCTGTTTTGTTTTGTTTTTTAATTTTTACCAACCAAGAGGAAGCACTGATAGAGGAAGAGGTTTAAATTGTAGATTTGCTGAAAATATTACGCTAAACATTGGGTGAGAAAATGAGTGGGTTCAAATTTTGGCTCTGTTATCTTTTAGCTGTGTTATTACCTGTACAAATTATTTATGTTCCTCTTGCTTCTGTTTCTTCATTTATAAAATTTATTATTGGTGTGGAGAATAAATGACATATATAGCAGTGTACGTAACATATTGCATATAAATGATATGTATAGTATATGTAAAGTATTGTGTGTAAATGATATATGGTATTGTATGTAAAGCACTTAGGATGCTCCTAGGCAACAGTTAGCTATTATTAATATTTTAGAATTATAGAAACGTAATTATATATAATAAGCATTACAAGTGAATAATTTAAAAATTTGCTTCCTAAATATAAGTTAAATGTAATTTCACATAAAGGGTAGTAGGTGAGATAAAAAATGTAAAGACCTTCTAACCACAAAAGATTGTTCTTCATTATTTAAATGGTTTCACACTTCCTTGTGGTCAATGGAATTATATCCACTCATTTTTGTGTCACCTACTTGACCTGAGCATTTATTAAATAGAAGATGTTCAATAAATGTTGACCTGAAATAATCTGAATTCTAACCAGCTGCTATTCAAAGGCTACATTTATTGAGAGCCAAGGATGCCCCAGGCACTGGGGATACAAAGATAAATAAAACAGGGATTCTGCATTCAAGGGAAGCACACCCTAGAGTGGGAGGCAGACATGTAAAGAAACAACTGCATCCCCAGGGAAGTGGCGCAAGCGAGAAATGTGTAGAGGGCTGGGGGCAATGAGTGGGCAGAGACCCTGGGGAAGGATGGCTGTCAGAGGAGGTTTTCCCAGTAGTGTGCCATTGCATCTTTACCTTCCCTCTGCTCTGTGTTTGGGGATTAGATAAAGTCAGTGAATGAGGCAAGAAAAAAACAAGCACATATAGGGCCAAATTACTCTTGAGAAAACTCTTAATTGCTCACTAAGAATACATAGAATAAATCCTATGAAGATACACGTCTGTACACATGTGAAATGTCTCTGATAATGTAAAGCATATAAGTAATATTTTACAGTATTTTAATTGTTAAAATTATTATTTTTCTGAGACACTATTGTTCAACTCAATTTAAAAGTGTAAATGATGAGCTTCTCCTGAAAATAGAAGATAGGGCCTATGTTTTAACAATATTGGCTAATGAAAGACATTGTACTACTATTACATTTATGACTCTAGTTTGTGAATGTTTCAATAGAGAAATAAAGCACACTGGGGAAAGAAAAGACATATCTAATTTTAAAAATTAAATGCATTATTGTAAAATAGTTATGAATGTGAGTGAAAATAAAATTTACTCACCAATGTGTAGGCTATAGCCTAGAAATGCGTCTATTTTTTATGCTGTAGACTTTCTGTCATGTATCCAAGTAAACGTCTCTGTCCTTCTAAGTCTGGAATGTTATGACTCTGAGAAGACATAAATATAGCTGGCACCAA
This sequence comes from Pan troglodytes, assembly GCF_028858775.2. Classification (NCBI taxonomy): domain Eukaryota; kingdom Metazoa; phylum Chordata; class Mammalia; order Primates; family Hominidae; genus Pan; species Pan troglodytes. The sequence goes on along the minus strand of NC_072409.2, from coordinate 96,058,585 downwards.
CCTAAAATGCAAAGACCAAAACACTGAGATAATATTTTATCAACAATCAAGGATATTTAAAGTGAATGTCTCTGTAATGAATTTAGATATAGAAAGTTCTTTAATGGTCGTTGTGAAATAAAAAGTAAAAAGAACTGATACATGTGAATAACATTTGAAAGGCAGTTAGCACATTTCCAGCAGGCTATTTTTCCAGAAAAGGGGCCAGAAATCTAAATCATAAGAATAAAAACTGCTTTTTTTTTTTGTAGGATGAATGTTATACGGGCTATGTTTCTGAGTAAAAGCCTGATGCTCAGTTCTTTATAAGAATGCTCTCCTGAAATTATATAAATGCCTGTACACTTATAAAGACCTTAAAATAATTAAAAATAAATTAAGCAGTCATCATAATAGTTAATAGTTTTAAATTACATTTAATATGATAAAGTAGCATACAGTATTATTCAATGCTCTCATCTTTATAATTTATAGGTTATACTGCAATAAATGTAAAGTTCAAAGAATTTTTCTAACTTATATTTTGAACATTTTCAAATGCAAGGAAAAGTTCAGGAGTAGAACATTTGAATTGTGTAGTCACCATCTAGATAACAAACTTTTTAAATGTGAAAAGCATATATATATGAGCAATGCTATCTCCTCATAAATATGCATACCTTTTATTTATAGCTTTATTGAGGTATAATTTACATATCATAAAATTTACCCTTTTAAAGTGTACAATTCAATGATTCTTGGCCATTCATAAAGTTGCTCAGTCATCATCAAAATCCAGTTTTAGCACATATCCATTATCCCCCAAAATTTTCTTGAGCAATTTTCAATCTTCCCTCCCATCCCAGCCTTAGGCAACTATGGATCTGTGCTTTGTTTTTTATAAATTTGCATGATCTGGATATTTCATATAAATGGAATCATACAATTTGTAGTGTTTTGTATCTTGCTTCTTCCATTTAATGTAATATTAAGTTTTATCTATTAAAAACATAGCATGTGTCAATATTTCATTTATTATTGCTGAATAGTTTTCCATTATGTGGATATGTCACCTTATGTTTATCTAGTCACCAGCTGATGGATATTTAGATTGTTTCCAGTTTTTGGCTATTATGAACATTCCTGTACAAGTACTCATGTGGGCATATATATATATACATATATATATATATTTTTTTTTTTTTTTTTGAGATGGAGTCTCTTGTTGCTCAGGCTGGAGTGCAATGGCGTGATCTCGGCTCACCGCAATCTCTGTCTCCTGGGTTCAAGTAATTCTGCTGTGTCAGCCTCCCGAGTAGTTGGGATTGTAGGAGCCCACCACCATGCCAGGCTAGTTTTTGTATTTTTTTAGTAGAGATGGGGTTTCACGATGTTGGCTAGACTGGTCCTGAACTCCTGACCTCAGGTAATCCACCTGCCTCGGCCTTCTAAAGTGCTGGGATTACAGGTGTGAGCTACTGCACCTGGCCCAGCATATATATGTATTTTAAATTTGAAGTTCCAAGGTACATGTGCAGGATGTGCAGGTTTATTACATAGGTAAATGTGTGCCATGGTGATTTGTTGCACCTGTCAACCCATCACCTAGGTATTACTAGTTATTTGTCCTGATGCTCTCCCATCCCCCACACACTGCTGACAGGCCCCAGTGTGTGTTGCTTCCCTCCCTGTGTCCCTGTGTTCTCATTGTTCAGCTCCCGCTTATAAGTGAGAACCTGTGGTGCTTGGTTTTCTGTTCCTGCATTAGTTTGCTGAGGATAATGGCTTCCACCTCCATCCATGTCCCTGCAAACGACATGATCTCATTGCTTTTTATGGCTGCATAGTATTTCATGGTGTATATGTACCACATTTTTAAAAAATCCAGTTAATCCTTGATGGGCTTTTAGGTTGATTCCATGTCTTTGCTATTGTGAATAGTGTTGCAATGAACATACAAGTGCATGTATCTTTATAATAGAATTATTTATATTCCTTTGGGTATATACCCAGTAATGGAATTGCTGGGTCAAATGATATTTCTGGTTCTAAATCTTTGAGGAATCATCACAGTGTCTTCCACAGTGGTTGAACTAACTGACATTCCCACCAATGCTATAAAAGTGTTCCTGTTTCTCTGCAGCCTCACCAGCATCTGTGGTTTCTTGACTTTTTAATAATCACCATTCTGGCTGGCATAAGATGGTATCTCATTGTGGTTTTGATTTGCATTTCTCTAATGATCAGTGATATTGAGCTTTTTTTCATATGTTTCTTGCCACATAAATGTCTTCTTTTGAGAAGTGTCTATTCATGTTCTTTGCCCACTTTTTAATGGTGTTTTCTCTTTCTTGTAAATTTGTTTAAGTTCCTTGTAGATTCTGGATATCAGACCTCTGTCAGATGAATAGATTACAAAAATTTTCTCCCATTCTGTAGGTTCACTCTGATGATAGTTTCTTTTGCTGTGTAGAAACTCTTTAGTTTAATTAGATCCCATTTGTCAGTTTTTACTTTCATTGCAATTGCTTTGGACATTTTTGTCATGAAATCTTTGTCCATGCCTATTTCCTGAATGGCATTGCCTAGATTTTCTTCTAGGGTTTTTATACTTTTGGGTTTTATATTTATGTCTTTAATCCATCTTGAGTTATTTTTTACATAAGGTATAAGGAAGGGGTCCACTTTCAATTTTCTGCATACAGCTAGCCAGCTCTCCCAGAACCATTTATTAAATAGGAAATCCTTTCCCCATTGCTTGCTTTTGTCAGGTTTGTCGAATATCAGATGATTGTAGATGTGTGGTCTTATTTCTGAGTTTTCTATTCTATTCCATTGGTCTACATGTCTGTTTTTGTATCAGAACCATGCTGTTTTGGTTACTGTAGCCTGGTAGTACAGTGAGGTGAAGTAAAATGATGTCTCCAGCTTTGTTATTTTTGCTTAAGATTGTCTTGGCTATATGAGCTCTTTTTTGGTTCCATATGAATTTTAAAATAGTTTTTTTCTAATTCTGTGAAGAATGTCAATGGTACTTTAATGGAAATAGCATTTAATCTATAAATTTGGGCAGTACGGTCATTTTCATGATCTTGATTCTTCCTATCCATGAGCATGGAGCGTTTTTCCATGTGTTTGTGTCCTCTCTTATTTCCTTGAGCAATGGTTTGTAGTTCTCCTTGAAGAGGTCCTTCACTTCCCTTGTTAGATGTATTGCTGGGCATTTTATTCTCTTTGTAGCAATTGTGAATAAAAATTCATTAATAATTTGGCCCTCTACTTATCTGTTGTTGGTGTATAGGAATGCTTGTGATTTTTGGTTTTATATCTGAGAACTTGCTGAAGTTGTTTATCAGCTTAAGAAGCTTTTGGGCTGAGATGATGGGGTTTTCTAGATATAGGTCATGTCATCTGCAAACAGACTATTTGACTTTCTCTCTTCTTATTTGAATACCCTTTATTTTTTTCTCTTGCCTGATTGCCCTGGCCAGAACTTCCAATTCTATGTTGAATAGGAGTGGTGAGACAGAACGTTCTTATCTTGTGCTGGTTTTCAAGGGGAATGCTTCTAGCTTTTGCTCTTTCAGTATTACACTGGCTGTGGTTTTGTCAAAAATGGCTTTTATTCTTTTGAGGTATGTTCCTTCAATACCTAATTTATTGAGAGTTTTTAACATGAAGGGATGTTGAATTTTATCGAAGGACCTTTCTGCATCTATTGAGATAATCATGTGGATTTTGTCTTTAGTTATGTTTATGTGAAAAATTACATTTGTTTATTTGCATATGTTGAACCAGCCTTGCATCCCAGGAATGAAGCCAACTTGATCATGGTGGATAAGCTTTTTTTATGTGCTGGTGGATTTGATTTGCCAGTATTTTATAGAAGATTTTTGCACCGATGTTCATCAGGGGTATTGGCCTGAAGTGTTCTTTGTTGTACCTCTGCCAGGTTTTGGTATAGGATGATGCTGGCCTCATAAAATGAGTTACGGAGGAGTCTCTCCTTTTCAATTGTTTGGAATAGTTTCAGAGGAAATGGTATCAGCTCCTCTTTGTACTTCTTATAGAATTCAGCTGTAAATCCTTCTGGTCCTGGGCTTTTTCTTGTTGGTAGGCTATGTATTACTGCCTCAATTTCAGAACTCATTGGTTTATTCAGGCATTCAGCTTCTTTCTGTTTCAGTCTTGGGAGGGTGTATGTGTCCAGGAATTTATCCACTTCTATATTTTCTAGTTTATGTGCATAGAGGTGTTTATAGTATTCTCTGATGGTTGCTTGTATTTCTGTGGGGTCAGTGGTGATATCCTTATCATTTATTATTGTGTTGATTTGATTCTTCTCTCTTTTCTTTATTAGTTTAGCTAGCAGTCTATCTGTTTGATTAATTTTTTCAAAAAACAGGTTCCTGGATTTGTTGATTTTTTTGAAGGGTTTTTCATGTCTCTATCTCCTTCAGTTCTTCTCTGAGCTTAGTTATTTCTTGTCTTCCTCTAGCTTTAGAGTTTGTTAGTTCTTGGTTCTCTAGTTGTGATGTTAGGATGTCAATTTGAGATCTTTCTGGCTTTTTTTACATGAGCATTTGGTGCTATAAATTTTCATCTTAACACTGCTTTAGCTATGTCTCAGAGATTCTGGTACATTGTCTCTTTGCTCTCATTAGTTTCAAAGAACTTCTTGATTTCTGCCTTAATTTCACTATTTACCCAGGAGTCATTCAGGAGCAGATTGTTCAATTTCCATGTAGTTGTGTGGTTTTAAGTGAGTTTCTTAATCTTGAGTTCTAATTTTATTGTGCTGTGGTCAGAGAGACTGTTTGTTATGATTTTAGTTCTTTTGCATTTGCTGAGGAATGTTTTACTTCCAATTATGTGATCAATTTTAGAGTAAGTGCCATGTGGTGCTGAGAAAAATATATATTCTGTCATTTTTGGGTGGAGAGTTCTGTAGATGTCTATCAGGTACACTTGATCCAGAGCTGAGCTCAAGTCCTGAATATCTTTGTTAATTTTTTGTCTTAATGATCTGTCTAATATTGACAGTGGGGTGTTAAAATCTCCCACTATTATTGTGTGTGAGTCTGAGTCTCTTTGCAGGTCTCTAAGAACTTGTTTTATGAATCTGAGTGCTCCTGTATTGGTGTATATATATTTAGGATAATAAGCTCTTCTTGTTGAATTGAACCCTTTACCATTATGTAATGCCCTCCTTTGTCTTTTTTGATCTTTGTTGGTTTAAAGTCTGTTTTGTCAGAAACTAAGATCGTGGCCTCTGCTTTTTTCTGCTTTCCATTTGCTTGGCAAATTTCCCTCTATCTCTTTATTTTGAGCCTATGGGTGTCTTTGCACATAAGATGGGTCTCTTGAATACAGTGCACTGATGGGTCTTGACTCTTTATCCAGCTTGCCATTCTTTATCTTTTAATTGGGGAATTTAGCCCACTTATATTTAAGGTTAATATTTTTATGTGTGAATTTGATCCTGTCATCATAATGCTAGCTGGTTATTTTGCAGACTTGTTAATGTAGTTGCTTCATAGTGTCATTGGTCTGTGTACTTCAGTGTGTTTTGTGGTGGTTGATAATGGTTTTTCCTTTCCATATTTAGTGCTTCCTTCAGGAGCTCTTGCAAGGCAGGCCTGGTTATGACAAATTCCCTCAGCATTTGCTTGTCTGAAAAGGATTTTATTTCTCCTTCGCTTATGAAGCTTAGTTTGGCCAGATATGAAATTCTGGGTTGGAAATTCTTTTCTTCAAGAATGTTGAACGTTGGTCCCCAATCTCTTCTGGCTTGTAGGGTTTCTGCTGAGAGGTCTGCTGTTAGTCTGATGGGCTTCCTTTTGTAGGTGTCCTGCCTTTCTCTCTGGCTGCCCTTAACACTTTTTCCTTCATTTCAACCGTGGAGAATCTGATAATGTGTCTTGGGGTTGATCTTCTCATGGAGTATTTTACCGGGGTTCTCTGGAATTCCTGAATTTGAATGTTAGCCTGTCTTGCTGGGTTGGGGAAGTTCTCCTGGATAATATCTTGAAGTATGTTTTTAAACTTGGTTCCATTCTCCCTGTCTTTTTCAGGTACCCTGATCAGTCATAGGTTTGGTCTTTTTACATAATCTCATAGTTCTTGGAGGTTTTGTTTGTTCCTTTTCATTTTTTTTTCTCTAGTCTTGTTTGCCTGTTTTATTTCAGAAAGATAGTCAAGCTCTGAGATTCTTTCCTCTGTTTGGTCTATTTGGCTATCAATACTTGTGGTTGCATTGTGAAGTTCTTGTGTTGTGTTTTTCAGCTCCATCAGGTCATTTATGTTCCTCTCTAAACTGGTTATTCTGGTTGACAGCTCTTGTAATGTTTTATCGTGGTTCTTAGCTTCTTTGCATTGGTTTAAAACATATTCCTTTAGCTCAGTGAATTTCATTATTACCCACCTTCTGAAGCCTACTTCTGTCAGTTCATGCATCTTAACCTCAGCCCAGTTCTGTGCCTTTGTTGGAGAGGAGTTACAATCATTTGGAGAAGAAGAGGCACTCTGGCTTTTTCAGTTTTTAGCAATTTTGTGTTGATTTTTTTTCTCATCTTCATGAGCTTATCTACCTTTGAACTTTGAGGCTGCTGACCTTTGGATGGGGTTTTTGTGGGGTCCTTTTTGTTTATGTTGTTGTTGTTGCTGTTTATCTGTTTTTATTTTAACAGGTAAGACCCTCTTCCATAGGGTTTCTGTGGTTTTCTGAGGATCCACTCCAGACCCTATTCATCTGGGTCCCTCTTGCACTGGGAGGTGTCACCAGTGGAGGCTGCAGAATAGCAAAGATGACTGCTTGTTCCTTCTTCTGGGAGCTCTGTCCCAGAGGGGCACTGACCTGATGCTGGTGGAAATGCTCCTGTATAAGGTGTCTGGCAGTGCCTGTTGGAGGGTCCAACCCAGTCATAAGGCACTGGATCCAGGATCTGCTTAACAAAGCACTCTGGCTGTCCCATGGTGGATCAGTTGCGCTGCACTGCACTGGGGAGAAATCCCCCTCATCTGGACAAATCCCCCTTATCTGGACTGCTTGGCCTCTTCAGAGCCAGCAGGCAGGAAAGACTAAGTCCACTGAGCCACAGAGACCACCACCGCCATATGGGCATATTTAAACATTTCTTTCAGGGTTGGGGAGTAAAATTGCTGGGTTGTATTTTAACTCTATTGTTAAACATGGATTTATTATCTTACAGTTGTGGAAGTAAAAAGTTGAAAAATCAATCTCACTGGGCTAATGTTAAGGTGGTGGCAGAACTAGTTTCTTCTGGAGGCTCTCAGGAGAGAATCTATTTCTCCGTCTAGAAGATGAAGCTGAAAATCTTCTAGAGTTTACTTATATTCCTTGGTTTGTGTCCACTTCTTTGCATCATTCCCAACTTTGGCTTCCATTATTACATCTCCTATTACTGACTTTGACCCTCCTAACTTTCTCTTCTAAGGACCCTGTGGTTACAGTGGGCCTAGCTAGGTAATCTAGGACAATCATCTTCCCATCCCCAAATCCTCAATTACATCTACAAAGTTATTTTTATCACGTTAAGTAACAAATCTCCAGGTTCTGCAGATTAGATATGAACATCTTTTGAGGGCCATTATTCAGTCTATCACAACAATATTCAGTCTTCCAATTCATAAACATAGGTTGCATTTGTATGTATTTAAATCTTCTTTAATTTTTCTCAGCAATATTTTTTAGTTTACAGATACAAATTATGCACATATTTGTTAAATGTATTCATAATTATTTTACTCTTTTTGAAGCTATTATAAATGGAAATGATTTATTAATTTAATTTTCAGATTGTTGCTAGTGTATGGAAATGCAATTGGGTTTTAAATATTGATTCTGTATCCTGAAACCTTGCTAAACTAACATTACTTCAGTAGGTTTTTTTTTTTTTGGTGTGCAGATTTATCAGAATTTAGGATTTTCTAATTACAGACAGACTCATATCATCTGTGGATAAAGAGAGTACTATTTCGTCCTTTGCAGTCTGGGTACTGTTGCTATATTTTTCCTCATTTCACTACTTAGAACCTCCAGTATAACATTAAAATGGCCATACTACTCAAAGGAATTTGCATATTCAATGCTATTCCTATCAAACTACTAATGACATTCTTCTGAGAATTAGAAAAAAATCTGTTTTAAAATTCATGCAGAACCAAAAAAGAGCCTGAATAGCCAAGGCAATCCTAAGCCAAAGGAACAAAGCTGGAGATATCATGTTACCTCACTTCCAACTATACTACAAGGCTACAATAATCAAAACAGCATGGTACTGATACAAAAACAGACACGTAGAACAAAGGAACAGAATGGAGAGCCCAGAAATAATGCCACACACCCACAGCCATCTAATCTTTGACAAAGGAGACAAAAGCAAGCAGCGGGGAAAGGACTACATATTCAATAAATGGTGCTGGAATAATTGGCTAGCCATATGAAAGATATTGGAATTGGACTCCTTTCCTACACCATACACAAAAATTAACTCAAGAAAGATTAAAGACCTAAAAATAAAACTTAAAGCTCTAAAAACTCTGGAAGAAACCTAGGAAATACCATTGTAGACATAGGAATGGGCAAGATTTCATGACAAAGATGCCAAAAGCAATTGCAACAAAAACAAAATTGGCAAATGGAACCTAATTAAAGAGCTTCTTTACAGCAAAATAAACTGTCAACTGAATAAACAGACAACCTACAGAATGGGAGAAAATATCTTCAAAGTATGCATCTGATAAAGGTCTAATATCTCGAAGATTCATTTAAGGAACTTAAATGAATTTATAAGCAAAAATCAAACAGCCCCATTAAAGAGCAGGCAAAGGACATGAACAGATAATTTTCAAAGAAGACATACATGTGGCCAGGAAACCTATGAAAAATGGTCAACAGGACTAATTTTTAGTGAAATGCAAATCAAAACCACAATGAGAGACCAACTCACTAGTCAAAATCGGTATTATTAAAAAGTCAAAAAGTAGCAGATGCTGGCAAGATTGTGGAGAAAAAGGAATGCTTATGCACTGCTGGTGGGAATTAAAATTAGTTCAGCAATTGTGGATATCAGTGTGGCAATTCCTTAAAGAAATTAAAACAGAACTTCCATTTAACCCAGAAATTTCATTATTGGGTATATACACAAAGGAATATAAATCATTCTACCATAAAGACACATGCATACATGTTCATTGCAGCACTAGTCATAATAATAAAGACATGAAATCAACCTAGATGCCCACCAATGGTAGACTGGATAAAGAAAATGTGGTACATATATGCCATGGAATACTATGCAGCCATATAAAAGAATGAGATCATATTCTTTGCAGAAACATGGATGGAACTGGAGGCCATTATCTTAAGCAAAATAACACAGGAACAGAAAAATAAATACTGAATGTTCTCACTTTTAAGTAGGACCTAACAATGAGGACACATGGACACAAAGAGGGGAACAATAGACACTGGGGATTACTTGAGGGTGGATGATGGGAAAAGGGAGAAGATTAAAAAAACTACCTATTGAGCACTATGCTTATTACCTGGGGGACAAAATAATCTGTACATCAAACCCCCAAGACACGCAGTTTACGTATGCAACAAACGTGCCCGTGTATCCCTGAACCTAAAATAAATGTTAAAAATAAAAGATGAGGGGTAGAACAAGATGATAAAATAGAAGGCTCTGCCAATTCCCCTTGCCCCCTGCAAGCACACCAAATAAACAACTATCTACACGCACAATAAATCACCTTGTAAGAACCAAAAATCAGGTGAGCACTCACAATACCTGGTTTTAATTTCATATTACCAAAAGAGACACTGAAGAGGTACAAAAAACAGTCTGAAATCAAGGACTTCACCCATTTCTCATCCCCTTGCAGTGGCAGCATGGTGAGGAGGGCATTTCTGTGCTCTGGGGAGTTTGAGAGCCAGCAACTGTAAGACATTAAACTTAGTGCTGCCCTTGTTATAGCAGGAAGCAAAACCAGACCAAACTCAGCTGATGCCCACATAAGGAGGGTGCATTTAAACCAGCACTAGCCAGAGAGGAATTGCTCATCCCAGCATCAGAACTTAAGTTCCTACAAGCCTTGACACCATGGGCTAAAGTGCTCTGGGTTATCAAATAAACTTAAAACATAGTCTAGGCCACAAAGACTACAACTCCTAGGCAGTCCTAGGACTGAACTGAGCCCAGAGACAATGGACTGGGGGAGCATGTGACCTACTGAGACACCAGCCAGGGTGGCTAAGGGAGTACTGACATCATCCCTCCCCTAACCCTAAGTTGCACACCTCATGGCTCAAAAAGAGACCCCTTCCTTTGCTTGAGGAGAGGAGATGAAAGAGTGGGGAGGACTTTATTTTACATCTTGGATACCAGTTCAGCCACAGCAGGATAAGGCACCAGTCACAGTCATGAGACCCCCTTTCCAGGCCCTATCTCCCAGACATTTATAGACACACCCTAGACCAGAAGGGAACCTGCTGCCTTGAAGGCAAGAACCCAGTCCTGGCAGGATTAATCACCTAACTGAAGAGCTCTTGGCCTCTGACTAACCAGCAGTGATACTTAAGTACTATGTTGAGGGCCTTGGTAAGACACTGAGACTTGATGGGTTCAGGTGAGACTCAGCACATTCCCAGCTGTGTTGGCTATGGGTCAAGACTCTTTCTGCTTGAGAAAAGTGGAGGGGAAAGTAAATAAAACTTTATCTTGCACCTTAAGAACCAGCTCAGCTACAGGGCGATAGAACATCAAGTAGCCATTAGAGTTCCTGATTCCAGGACTTGGCTCTTACATGGAATTTTTGGACCTGCCCTGGGCCAGAGGGGAGCACAATCCCCGATGGGTGAGTCCTAGGCCAGGAGGCATTCATGACAAGCTAACTGAAGAGCCCTTGGGCCTTAAGAGAACATTGGCAGTTGTCTGGCAATATTCACCGTGGGCCCGAGGTGGCAGTGGCCTGAAGGTGAGACTTTTCTGCCTTTGGAAAGGGGAGAGAAGAGTGGGAAGAACCATGTCTTGTGGTTTGAGTGCCATCTCAGATGCAGTACAATAGAGTACCAGGTGGACTTCTAAGGTTTTTGACTCTAGCCTGGATGGCACCTCTGGACCCACCCAGGGCCTAGAGGAACTTGATGCCCTGAAGGGAAGGAGATAGGCCTGGCTGGCTTTGCCACCTCCTGATTATAGAGCCCCAGGGCTTTTAGCATACATAAGTGGTAGCCAGGGAGTGATTACAGCAGGGCTTGGGTAAGACCCAGTGCTGTGTTGGCTTTATGTGTGATCCAGTACACTCCTAGGGATGGTGGCTACAGGGGGTGCTTGTGTCACTCCACCCTCAGCTCCAGGTGGCTCAGAGCAGAAAAAGAGATTCCATTTGTTTGGGAAAAAGTAAGAGAAGAAAACAAAAGTCTCTGCCTGGTAATCCAAAGAATTCTTCCAGATCTTGTCTAAGACCATCAAGGCAGTACCTCTACAAGTCTGCAAGAACCACAGCACTACTGGGCTTGGGGTCCACCCTAAATCAGATACAGCTTACATCATAATGCCCAAGTCTTTTCAAATATCTAGAAAGCCTTCCCGAGAAGGATGGGCACAAAAAACCTAGACTGTAAAGACTACAATAAATACCTAACACTTCAATCCCCAGACACAGATGAACATCTACAAAGATGATCCAGGAAAACATGACCTCATTAGATGAACTAAATAATGCACCATGGATCAATCCCAGAGAAACAGAGATATGTCACCTTTCAGACAGATAACTCAAAATAGCTTTCTTGAGGAAACTCAAAGAAATTCAAGATAACACAGAGAAGGGATTCAGAATTCTATCAGATACACTTAACAAAGAAATTGAAATAATTAAAAGGAATCAAACAGAAATTCTGGAGTTGAAAAATGCAATTGGCATACTGAAGAATGCATCAGAGTCTTTTAATAGCAGAATTAAGCAGAAGAAAGAACTAGTGAACTTGTTGAAGACAGGCTATTTAAAAACACAGAGTCAGAGGAAACAAAAGAAAAAAAGAATAAAAACCAATGAAGCATGCCTACAGGATCTAGAGAATAGCTTCAAAAGGGCAAATTGAAGAGTTATTGGCCTTTGAGAGGAGGTAGAGAAAGAGACAAGGGTAGAAAGTTTATTCAAAGGGATAATAACAGAACTTCTCAAATCCAGAGAAAGATATCAGTATCCAAGTACAGGAAGGCAATAGAACACCAAGCAGATTTATCCCAAAGAAGACAATCTCAAGGCATTTAATAATCAAACTCCCAAAGGTCAAGGGTAAAGGATTCTAAAAACAACAAATGAAAATAAACAAATAACAAACAATGGAGTTCCAATATGTCTGGCAGCAGACTATTCAGTGGAAACCTTATAGGCTAGGAGAGAGTGGTATGACATATTTAAAATACTCAAAGAAAAGAACTTTTACCCTAGAATAGTATATCTGGAGAAATGACCCTTCAAAAATGGAGAAATAAAGACTTTCCCAGGCAAACAAAAGCTGAGGGATTTCATCAACACTAGACCTGTCCTACAAGAATGCTAAAACAGTACTTCAATCAGAAAGGAAAGGATGTTAGTGAGCAATAAGAAATCACCTGAAGGTACAAATCTCACTGGTAATCGTTAAGTACACAGAAAAACACAGAGTGTTATAACACTGCAACTGTGGTGTATAAACTACTCTTAAGTAGAAAGATGAAATGATGAACCAATAAAAATAATAACAACAACTTGTCAAGACATAGTACAATAAGAAGGTATAAACAGTAACAACAAAAAAATTAAAATGTGGAAGGGATGAAGTTTTGGGGTACAGTCTTCATTAGTTTTTTTGCTTGTTTGTTTGTGCAAACAGTGTTAAGTTGTTATCAGCTTAAAATAATGGGCTATCAGATAGTATTTGCAAGCCTCATGGTAACCTCAAACCAAAAAACATGCAATGGGTACCCAAAAAATAAAAAGCAAGAAATTAAATCATATCTCCAGAGAAAATCACCTCCACTGAAAGGAATATAGGAAGGAAACAAAGAAAGAAGGAAGAGAAGGCCACAAATCAACCAGAAAATAAATAACAATATGACAGGAGTAAGTCTTTACTACAAGAAACACACTTCACCTATAAAGACACACACTGACTGAAAATAAGGGGATGGAAAATGATATTCCATGCCATTGGAAGCCAAAAAAGAGCAGGAGTTGCTGTACTTATGCAAAATAGATTTCAAGACAAAAACTATAAGAGAGACAAGGTCACTATAGAATGGTAAAGGGGTCAATTCAGCAAGAATATTTAACAATTTTAAATATATATGCACCCAACACTGGAGCACCCAGATACATAAAATAAATATTATCACAGCTAAAGAAAGAGCTAGACCCCAATACGACAATAGCTGAAGACTTCAATACCCCACTTTCAGCATTGACAGATCTTCCAGACAGAAAATCAGCAAAGAAACATTAAACTTAATCTGTACTGTAGACCAAATGGATCTAATAGTTATTTACAGAACATTTTATCCAAGAACTGCAGGATGGATCATTCTCAGAGGGAGACCATATGTTAGGTCACAAATCAAGTCTCAAAACACTCACAAAATTGAAATCATATCAAGCATCCTCTGACCATAATGGAATAAAACTAGAAATCAGTAACCAGAGGAATTTTGGAAACTATACAAATACATGGAAATTAAATATTCTTCTGAATGACCAATGGGTAAATTAAAAAATTAAGAAGGAAATTGAATTTTTTTTAAACAAATGCTAACAGAAACACAACTTACCAAAATCTATGGAATATAGCAAAAGCGGAGCCATAAGGGAAGTTTATAGCTATAATTGCCTACATCAAAAAAGAAAAACTTCAAATAAACAACCTGATGGTGTATCTTAAAGAACTAGAAAAGGAAACCCAAAATTAGTAGAATAAAAGAAATAATAAAGCTCAGAGCAGAAATAAATGAAACAGAAATGAAGAAAATATAAAAGATCAACGAAACAAAAAGTTGTTTTTTTGAAAAGTTAAACAAAATTGACAGACTTTAGCCAGACTAACAAAAAAAGAGAGAAGATTCAAACAAATAAAACCAGAGATGAAAAAGACATTAAAACTGATACTACAGAAATTCAAAGGCTCATTAGTGGCTACTATGAGCAACTATATGCCAATAAACTGGAAAATCTAGAAAAAATGGACAAATTCCTGGACACATACAACTTACCAAGATTGAACCATGAAGAAATCCAAAACCTGAACAGACCAATAACAAGCAATGAGATTGAAGCCATGATAAAAAGTCTTCCAATAAAGAAAAGCCTGACTCAATGGTTTTACTGCTGAATTCTACCAATATTTAAAGAACTAATACCAATCCTAAAACTATTCCAAAAAACAGAGGAGGCAGAGGGAATACTTCAAACTCATTCTACAAGACCAATGTTACCCTGATACCCAAACAAGACAAAGAACCAGAAAAAAAAACAACAACAAAAAACAAAAAACAAACACTACAGGTCAATGTACCTGACGAATATTGATGCAAACACTCTCAATAGAATATTAGAAAAACAAATTCAAATTAAAAAGGTCATTTATCATGACCAAGTAGAATTTATCCCTGCAAAGCAAGGATGGTTCAACATATGCAAATCAATTAATGTGATACATGATATCAACAGAATGAAGGACAAAAACCATATGTTCATTTCATTTGATGAAAAGGCATTTGGTAAAATTCAACATCCCTTCATGATAAAATCTCTCAAAAAACTGGGTATAGAAGGAACATACCTCAGCATAATAAAAGCTACATATGACAGATGAACAGCTAGTATCATATTGAATGGGGATAAACTGAAAGCCTTTCCTGTAAGATCTAGAACATGACAAGGATGCCCACTTTCATCATTGTTATTCAATATAGTACTGGAAGTCCTAGCTAGAGTGATCAGAAAAGAGAAAGATATAAAGGATATCCAAATTGGAAAGGAAAACATCAAATTATCCTTGTTTGCAGATGATGTGATCTTATATTTGGAATAACCTAAAGACTCCACCACAAAATGCCTAGAATTGATAAATTTAATAAAGTTGCAGGATACAAAAATCAACATACAAAGGTCAGTAGTATGTCTATATGCCAACTGAACAAAGTGAAAAAGAAAATTTAAAAAGGTAGTCCCATTTACAGTAGCGACAAATGAATTAAATACGTAGGAATCAACTTAACCGAATGAATGAAAAATCTCTATAATGAAAACTATAAATCACTGAGGAAAAAAATTGAAGAGGACACCAGAAAATGGAAAGGTATTCCATGTTCATGCATTGGAACAATCACTATTTTTAAAATGTCCATACTATCCAAAGTAATCTACAGATACAATGCAATTTCTATAAAAATACCAATAACATTCTTCACAGAAATAGAAAAAGCAACCCTAAAAATCAATCCCAAATTTATATGGAACCACAAAAGACCCAGAATCGCCAAAGCTGTCCTAAGCAAAAAAGAAAAAACTGTAGGAATCCCAGTACTTGACTTCAAATTATGCTACAAAGATATGGTAATCAAAACAGCATTGTACTGGCATAAAAACAGACACACAATGGAACAGAATAGAGAACCCAGAAACAAATCTACATACCTACAGTGAACTCCTTTTTCACAAAGGTGCCAAGAACATACACTGGGGAAAAGATAGTCTCTTGAATAAATGGTGCTGGGAAAACTGGATATCCATATACAGAAGAATAAAACAAGACCCCTATATCTTGCCATATACAAAAATCAAATAAAAATGGTTTAGACTTAAATCTAAGACCACAAACTGTGAAACTAGTACAGGGAAACATTGGGGAAATTCTCTAGGACTTCAGTCTGGGCAAACATTTTTTGAATAATACCCGATAAGCACAGGCAACCAAAGCAAAAATGAACTTACGGGATCATAGCAAGTTAAAAGCTTCTGCAAAGCAAAGGAAACAATAAACAAATTGAAGAGACAACCCACAGAATGGGAGACAATATTTGCAAACTAGCCATCTGACAAGGGAATAACGAGAATATGTCAGGAGTGCAAACAACTCTATTGGGGGGAAAAATCTAATAATCCAATTTAAAAATGGGCAAAAGATTAGAATGGACCTTTCTCAAAAGAATACAAACACATGGCAAACAGACATATGAAAAGGTGCTCAACATCAGTAAACATCAGAGAAATGAAAATCAAAACTACAATGAGATGTCATCTCACCCAAGTTAAAATGGCTTATAGCCAAAAGACAGGCAATAACAAATCCTGGCAAGGATGTGGAGAAAAGGGAACCCTCATACACTGTTGGTGCGAATGTAAATTAGTACAGCCACTTTGGAGAACAGTTTGGAGATTCCTCAAAAAACTAAAAATAGAACTAGCACAAAATCCAGCAATACCACTGCTGAGTATATATCCCAAAGAAAGGAAATCAATATATTGAAGCTATATTTGCACTCCCATGTTTGTTGTAGCACTCTTCACCATAGTAAAGATTTGGAAAAAACCTAAGGGTCCATCAACAGATGACTGGATAAAGAGAATGTGGTATTTGTACACAATGGAGTATTATTCAGCCATAAAATATAGCGAGATTCAGTCATTTGCAACAACATGGATGAAAGTGGAGATCATTATGTTAGGTGAAATAAGCCAGGCACAAAAAGACAAACATCACGTTTTCACTTTTTTTTTTTTTTTTTTTTTTTGAGACGGAGTCTTGCTCTATCACCCAGGCTGGAGTGCAGTGGCGTGATCTTGGCTTACTGCAAGCTCTGCCTCCCAGGTTCATGCCATTCTCCAGCCTCAGCCTCCTAAGTAGCTGGGACTACAGGCGCCCGCCACCACGCCTGGCTAATTTTTGTATTTTTAGTAGAGACGGGGTCACTTGTTATTTGTAGTGTCTAAAAATCAAAACAATTGAACCCATGGATATAGAGAGTAGAAGGCTGATTATCAGAGGCTGGGAAGGGTACTGGGGGGGTTGGATGGGAGGTGGGGATGGTTAGTGGGTTAAAAAAATGAATAAATGAGTAAGTCCTAGTATTTGATAACACAACAGGGTGACCATGGTCAATAATAATAATTTAATTGTACATTTAAAAATAACTAAGAGTATAATTGGATTGTTTGTAACACAAAGGAAAAATTCTTGAGGGGATCTATAATATTCCATCTTTCATTATGTGACTATTATGCATTGCATGACTGTATCAAAAAAATCTCATATGCCCCATAAATATATACACCTGCTGTGTACCCATAAAAATTAAAAATTAGGAAAAAAGAAGTGGCAAGAGCTGGTATTCCATCATTTTTTCTTTAAGTAGCTTATAGAATTCATCAGTGAAACAATCTGAGCCTGGGATTTACTTTGTGGGAACATTTCAAAATTATGAATTCAATTTACTTAGTTGTTAGAGGATTATTCAGAATTCCCATTGCTTTTTGAATCGATTTCAGTAATTTGTGTCTTTCTAGGAATTTGTTCCTCTTATTTAAGTTGTCTAATTTGTTAGCATATAATTGTCATAATATTCCTTTTTAGTTTTTTTTTCTCTTTGTAAGATTGCTAGTGCTGTCTCCTCTTTCATTCCTGATTTTGGTAATTTGGTCCTTCCTCTTATCTTGGTCAGACTACCTCAGTGTTTGTCAATGTTATTAATCATAAAAACAACTTTTAGGCCGGGCGCAGTGGCTTACGCCTGTAATCCCAGTACTTTGGGAGGACAAGGCAGGCAGATAACGAGGTCAAAAGATCCAGACCATCCTGGCTAACATGGTGAAACCCCGTCTCTACTAAAAATACAAAAATTAGCTGGGCGTGGTGTTGCACGCCTGTAGTCCCAGCTACTCCGGAGGCTGAGGCATGTGAATCGGTCGAACCCCGGGAGGCGGAGGTTGCAGTGAGCCAAGATTGCCCCACTGCACTCCAGCCTGGGCAACAGAGCAAGACTCTGTCTCAGAAGAACAAAAACAAAACAAACAAAAAAAAACTTTTGGTTTTGTTTTAAAATTCTGTTTTGTCTTTTGATTTTCTACTTCATTTATTTTTGTTCTATTACTTATCCTTTACTTCTGCTTGTTTTGGGTTTATTGTGCTCTTTATTTTACATTTTTAGGTTGAAACTTAAGTTGTTGATTTGAGATCTTTCTTCCTTCTGACATAGGTGCTTAAAACAGTAACTTCTCTCTGATAGTTGCATTCACTAATTATACATTATAGTAAGCATTATGCAACCCATAAATTTTGAAAAAAATTGTTTTCATTAATTCAATGTATTTTTGATTTTTTTTCCTGTGATTTATTCTTTGATCTATTAGAGGCTTATTGTTTATTTTCAAATATTCTATTGTGAATCTAATTTAATTTCAACCAAGATTTGTGAACATACTTTTTATGATTTTGATATTTGTAAATGTATTGAGATTTGTTTTGTGGCCTAGCATATGGTTTCATATGGTTTATCCTGGAAAATCATCTTTGTGTGCTTGGAAAGAATTTGCCTTCTGCAGTCACAGGATGGAATATTCTATAAATGTTAGTTAGGTCAATTTGATTAATGATGTTGTGCACGTCTTTTATGTCCTTGTTAAATTTCTGTCTAGCTGTTCTTTCCATTTTTGAGAATGGGATATTATTTTTGTCTATTTCTCTTTTCAGTTCTGCTCATTTTTTTAGTTAACGTATTTTGAATCTTTGTTGTTAGTCGTGTATATATTTATAATTGCTATATCTTCCTAGTCGTATTCATGCTGGGTTCATTATGAAATGACCCTGTTTGTCTCTAGCAATTGTTCTTTTTCTGAAGTCTGTATTTTCTTATACTAATTTAGCAACTCTAGCTCTCTTTTGGTTACTCTTTGTATGGTATATCATTTTCCATTGTTTTACTTTTAACCTATTTGCTTTTTTTAATGAAATATGTGTCACTTTCATTCAAAGTTGAATTTTCTTTTTAAAAAATCTAGTCTGATACTCTCTGCTTTTTGAGTGGGTGTTTAGTTCATGCACAATTAATGTAGTTATTTATGTGGGATTTTTTGTTGTTGTGGAGAGATGGTCTCACTCTGTCACCCAGGCTGGAGTGCAGTGGCAGGAACACGGCTCACTGCAGCCTTGACCACCTGGGCTCAAGTGATCCTCTGGCCTCAGCCTCCCAAGTAGCTGGGACCAAAGGCATGTACCAACATTCCTGGCTAATTTTTTATTATTAGTGGAGATGAGGTCTCCCTTTGTTACCTAGGCTGATCTCAAACTCCTAGGCTCAAGCAGTTCTCCTGCCTCGGACTCCCAAGGTGCTAGGATTACAGGCTTGAGCTACTGCACCCAGTCTATTTATGGGACTTATGTCTGCTATTTGGCCTTGTCTTGTTTCATATCTTTTGGCCTCCACTATTTTTGACAATAATTCACCTCTTACTCATATTCTTGTTCTCTTGTACTTGAGCATTCGTTTTTCTCTTGCTCCTTTCAAGATTTTTTCTTTGTCCTTCAGTAGTCTGACTATGACTACAATAGTTTTTTGTCCTTCTGCTTTCCCTTCACTAACTTTTACGGGTTGCATAAATGTTTTTGGTGTAACATTTTAATTCCTTTGTTGATTTTTAAAAATTATAATTTCAAAGTTAATTTTTTAGTGTTTCTGTACATAATACAATGTGTATCTTAATTTATCATAATCTATTTCAGAATGATACTGAGTCCTGATAATTAAAAAACCTGTGTCCTTTTCCTCCCTCTTCCTTTGTGCTATCCTTGTCATATGTATGACAACTCTATATGTCATAAATCCAACAACAGTATAATTATTATAAAGTCATGTCTTCTTAAAAAGTTAAAAGAAAAATATCTTTGTGGATCTTTTGTATTTTCCCACAAATTTATCATATTTAGTGCTTTTCATTTGTTTGTGTGCATTCAAGCTACTGTCTGGTGTCACTTCCTTTCAATCTGAAGGACTTCCTTTAATATTTATGTAAAGTAAGTCTCCTAGCAAGGAACTTGCTTAGTCTTTCTTCATCTAGGGATTTCTACACTTCATCCTTACTTTAGAAGGAGATAATTTTAAAAAATGAAATATAATCACATAATAACACTCTGTCTTGTAAAATTTACAATTCAGTCTTTTTTTAGTTTATTCATACTGTTCTGCGGCCACCACCCCTATCTAGTTTTAGAACATTTCACCATCTCACAAAAGAAACCCCGTACCCATTAGTAGTTATTCCTCATTTTTCCCTCCCCTTAGTTTCTGGAAGCTACCAGTCCACTTTCTTTCTCTGTGGATTTGCCTATTCTAGACATTTCATACAAATGGAATCATAGCCTTCTATAACTAGCTTCTTTTACTTAGCATAATGTTTTCAATGCTCATCCATGTTATAGCATGTAACCACAGTATTCCATTCTTTTGATGGCTGAACAATATTCTATTGTACAGATATACCACATCTTGTTTATTGATTCATTTGGGTTATTTCTACTTTTTAGCTATTATGAATAATGCTGCTATGAACATTTATGTACAAGTTTTTGTAGGGTTATATGTTTTCATTTCTCTTGGGTATATACTTAGGAGTAGTATTATGAGTCATATGGTAATCCTGTGTTTAATCTTTTAGAGAACTGTCACACTGTTTTCCACAGTGGCTGTACCATTTTACTATCCCACCAGCAGTGTGTGTGGATTCTAGTTTCTAAACATTCTCAGCAGTATTTGTTATTTTCCGTTTTGTGACTATAGCCATCCTATTAGGTATAAAGTTGTGTCTTGTAGTTTTCATTTATATTTACATCATGGATAATAATGTTGAGCATATTTTCCTGTATTTATTGGCCATTTGTATATCTACTTTGGAGAAATGTCTATTCAGATCCTTTGCCTATTTTTAAATTGGGTTATTTTTTCTTTTCATTGTTGAGTTGCAAGAGTTATTTATGTATTCTGGATACAAGTCCTTTATCACCTTAGATGATTTCCAAATATGTTTTCCCATTCTCTGGGTTGTCTTTTGACTTTCTTGATAATGTTCTTTGATGTACAAAACTTTTAATTTTAGTTTCTTTTTTTTTCTGTTGTTTGTGCTTTTGCTGTCATATCTAAGAAACTAATCCAAGGTCAGAAAGACACCTGTGTTTTTTCCAAAGAGTTTTATAGTTTTGGCTTTTGAATGATAGTTTTGCTGAATATAAAATTTTTGGTTGGGAGTTCATTTCTTTCCATTCTTTGAACATGTAATTCCACTGCCTTCTGACCTCCATTATTTCTGACAATAAGTTATCCATTATTCATATTGTTGTTGACTGAACATAATTCATTTTTTCTTGCTGCTTTCAAGATTTTTTCGTCTTTCAGTAATTTGACTATAAATTGTTTAGATGTGAATTCCTCTTATGTTGATGGTACTTTGGGTTTGTTTAGCTTTATACAATTTGAAGAACAGAAAGATTGATGTTTTTCCACTGGTAGTTTTTTCTTTCTGTTCTTCAAATGGGATACATTCTATTGATATACCTTTAAATTCACTGTATCTTTCTGCTGCTATCTCAAATCTGCATTTGAACCCCCTCTGGTGAATTTGCCATTTCAGTTAATAATGTGTTTTTCAATTTCATAATATCCATTTTATTCATATTTGTATATGTGTGTGTGCATGTGTGTAGATACTATATATTGCATGAAACAATATACAAGATTAGTTGTTAATTGAACAAAGGCTAAAACTATGTATAGAAGATGTTTTACTTTGTGTAAAAATAAGGTATTTTTATTATTATTTATCTATACTTGTATTTTCATAGAATGTTTTTGGAATAACAATAGTTTTTCTGGAAGGGGCAAGAGAATTTGGGATATTATCTGGAGAAAGTTACATTCTATTGTAAGCTCATTTTTACTGGTTATTTTTTAAAAACATATGCAAAATTTTCTTATTTGGTGGTAAAAACTACTTACAGTTAAAGAACATATTTAACAAACTTGCAATTTTTAAGATTTTTTTTTTGTGGTCTTCTTTGGTTTGGTCCTAGTACATAGTCCTGTGGTTGTTATATATCAGGATTCTCTTGGTGCATGGACCAATTAATTTTAGTAACTAGATGGGGCCCAAAGCTGGCATTTGACCAGGTGCACTAGGAGTCAGGTCCAAATGTGGAACCTGGTGGCTAGGATGGTATGGTCAAAAAGGATGCTAGAGAGCTCCAATATGTAGTAACAGGAAGGCAGGCAGTAACTATGGGAAATATAGGAACATGCATTGTTTAGAGATTCAGGCAGTTACTCAGCTTTGGAGACTCCTGAGATCTCATTCCATAGACTGCTATCCAGGGAGGGGACTCAAAGCCTTGGAAGGAGATGGAGTTCTCAGTATTATGGTGATTATGCCTAATTCCTCACTTCAAATCATTCCGAAGGATAAAGGAGGAGTTCTCACTCTCACTAGGCAGGTGCCAGCACACAGATACACATTTCTAGTGATTGAGGTTGTTGTACCAGTGTATGCATGTGTTACCTTCTTTTCTATTTCCTGCTGTCTGTCTCAGGTCATTTTCCTCACCTCTCCTCTCATTTTCTATCCTTCACTGTACCCACCTTGTCTCATACGGCTCTGAGAGGAGGTTGCTGATGTGTTTTTGTTTGTGATAACTCCCTGCTAAGGCCTTGATCCAGAACTCTGTGCTCCAATTCAGTTTTAACAGATGTAGACATTTGGGCAGTAGGGCCTAGTACAAGTAGTATAATATTAACCTGCTTCTTATATCTAATAATCCTTGTTGTATATGGCAGCTCTGTTGGAAACTTCAAGTGGAAGGGATGATTGACAATGCAGGATTTTGGCAGTCCTGGGTCTTCTTGTAAAAATATTCCCTTATACCATAGCAATTTCATAGCAAGTCTTAACAGGGGTCAGAGAAGAATCAAGTTTCCAGAGCCCCGGTAATAAAGTTAGTCCTGTAGTGCTGGAGATTAGCTCCTTAAATCCCTCATGTCTAAATTCAAGATTGTTAAGAGATCTGAACTGGTTAAAGATGTTGGTTAATGGTTAGGTAAGAAGAAGAAGAATGATTCAGGACATTACAGAAATAAGCATAATCATTAAAAATCAAGTTGTTTGTCCCTCTGTGTTTGAACTCAGAAAGTCTGAAGAAGCAGTATGGCTTTAGTGGGAAAGGATTATGAAATCAGGTTTGAATTTCTGCCATGCATTAAATAGTTGAATCCAAGTAAGGTGTCCCTTCCTCCCTTCCTCCCTCCCTCCCTTCCTTCCTTCGTCTTCCTCCTCTTTCTCTTTCTTCTTTTTCTTTCTTTTCTCTCCTTCTTTCTTTCTTCTTTTCTTTTCCTTTCTTTCCTTCCTTCTTTCTTTCTTTTTCTTTCTCTCTCTCCTTCCTTCTTTCTTTCTTTCTTTTTCTTTCTCTCTCTCCTTCCTTTCTTTCTCTTTCTTTCTTTCTTTCTCTTTCTTTCTTTTCTCTCTCTCTGTCTTTCTCTCCTTTCCTTTCCTTCCCTTTCCCTTTCCTTTCTCTTTCCTTTTTCTTTCCTTCTTTCTCTAGAGACAGGGTCTCATATTCAGAAGAGAAGCTTCACCTCCTAAAAGGAGGGATTAGATTCTACTATGTGTGAATTTTAGAGACAAAACTCAGTTTTATTATGAGAATTGGGAGCCTACCCATAGTAATGGTGGGGAAGGGGGATAAAGTATATTACACAGCTCTGAAGCTACAAAATGGTCTGACTGAACTCCATGTACTTGCCGAATGCCCCAAATCACCAAATCATCACGTCTCAATAGCCATCAAAATCCCAGTTTCTAAAAACAACACTTATTGGCTGCTTTAATGATAATTTGTGCAACTTGTTTCTCTAGATCAGCAATTCTTAAAAATTTTGAAGCCATAAATCCCTTTAAACAATGGCTGAAAACTACAGATTTCAATTTAAGGTAAAAATTCTGTAAACTCGTACATATGATATTGTTCTTTTTCTTTTCTTTTCTTTTCTTTTTTTTTTTTTTTTTTTGAGACAGAGTCTGGCTCTGTTGCCCAGGCTGGAGTGCAGTGGCATGATCTTGGCTCACTGCAACCTCTTTCTCCCAGGTTTAAGCAATTCTCTTGCCTCAGCCTCCTGAGTAGCTGGGATTATAGGCGTCAGCCACCACACCCAGCTAATTTTTGTTTTTTTAGTAGAAACGGGGTTTCGCCATGTTGGCCAGGCATATTTTTCAATCAATATAATTCATTGCTCTGGAAATTTATTTCCTCCACAAATACGGAATAGAGAAGTGTTGCCCAGAAAAGATAGTATCTCCCATTCTTATTTTTCATCTAAATATAATTGAATACTTGCTAGAAAAGTCCAAAAATTCAAACAAAATTAAAAGTGGAATTTGATTCTGAAGGTTTATGGCAAGATAAGGAGGTTGTTGTTGGCCTGTACAGGAAATTGGAAATTGTATAATGATCTTGAATATGCAAATATGCATGCCTTTGACCCAAATACTTTTCAAATTTTCATGTCAATGTCTGAAAATGTTTAGAAAGGTCTGTGGCATCCACATCTCTCTTTGCCAGACAAGGACAGGCTTATTTCTAGATACTTGAGTTCCCTCAAGATTCTTCAGGTTGAATTTACACTACATCATTTCATTTGTCCTGATCTCTGAGGTCAGCTTTGTCTGCGTCTGAGTTATTGATGATATCTTAGCAATGGAATGAAGTCTTCTTTATCTGCATTTCCAAATTGTAAGCAAATAATTTGAGCAGAGGTATTGTTCTTCAATTTTTGTCTTTAAATTTCTGCCTACAATGAAACCTCTAAGGCTTTATTTATTCTCCTCAATTTACAGAAGCACTTCTAGCTTCAGAGAGTTAGCTTAGTTAATTTTGTTTTCTGTCTAACTTTATCTTCCAGAATTACAAAAAAAAAAAAAAAAGCTCAGCCAAAAGTTTTTGCCTTATTTATTTGTTTTTAACTAGCATTCATATGGTGACTTGATGCCTTCAATGGAAAGTTTACTCTTGCCTATGGGCAAAAGTATTACTGAGAAAACCAAATCATAAATGGATACCTTTGTGTCAGATTATACTGAACAAGCTTTCCTTTTCTCTCTCAAAGAACTGAAATTTCCTCCTGATGCTTCAATCAACTCTTTCAAGACTTGTCTTAAAAAATACCGGTGTACTTCTGCTTAGTAGATAACATTTTAATTTTGCTCTCATTTCTTCATAAAGTCATTTGAAAATGAGGTGGATGAAGCCCTGACTCTGATGAAATTGAGGACTTACTTTTAAGTAGATAATGACAAAACTTAGTTCAAGTTGGTTGGCAGAGTCTCTAACTGAAAAGCATACCGATGAGGACAGCAATGAGTCATTATGACATACGGAGCCTCTTTGTTCATCAAAGCATCAACCCAGATGTGTTACCAAGTCCTGCAAGGGCTCCATCTGTGAGCGGAATATCAAGATTATCCTTATGGGGAGGTTTTCTTGGCAAAGAAACTTGTCACCATTTTGAAGACAGTGAGGGCCTTTGAGATTTCAAAATAGGGCTCAAGAAAGAGGAATTCTTTTATGAAGTACAGGCCTGCACCCAGCAGCTGAAAATCAGTTGTGAACTACAGTGAGAAATATAGTGGTTGCATCCAGTTGCATATTGAAAGGAATGATGAACAGCTGCCAATTCTTCTACGAATGTGCTTAAAATATGAGAAGAATCTGGGGCTAGATCATGTCACTTGAATGACACACTGCTTCAGACTCCTTTCTCTGTTTCAAGTCATACATTCACTCAATCATTTCCAAGGCACATGGATTAACCAAGGCTTCTCCAGTTGTGCATGGTAATGTGATAAGCAACCTTATCCAATACTTCAAAACAAAGTTTAATGTTTGGGAAAAATGCAAGATTTAGTAGAATACCAACACTTTCTCCAAAAATATCCTCTATCTAATATACTTGCAGCATGTCAAGTCTTCCTTTAGTATTGTTAGGGCCAACAGATTTGATTATTAAAGCCAAATCAAAGAGCATATTAATATTATGCTTCTTGAATATTTTTCAATTTAAACCAGACAACACCTAAACATAGAAAGATTTCTGTAATTGTGAATGTGGTTCAGTGGCCACAAGGGCATGTTCAATAGGTAATAATAAGACATCATTACATGAATTAAAATCCTGAGGATATACAACAGTATCCCATGCCATCTCACATTTACTTAGAATGAGATAATATCTCAACATATGGATTGACATTAAAATGTATGTTTATTGAAGGCGTGTGTGTGTGTGTGTGTGTGTTTGTACATGTGTGCCAATTGTGGTAATTCATAGAATTCTTGGAAACCATATATAAGGGGCTATGTGAAGACCCTCTGGCTGAATTCTTTACAGTCTTCTTCTGGTTAAGTCAGATCAGCAGCAAATTGTGTTCTTAACCCATTTTAAATTGGCTTTCCATAGAACTGCTTTTACTGAATGATGATGTCTCCAATTTATAGTGAAGATCATTGTAAGAAATAGTTTTATAAAGCTTGTTGCTATGTTAACTAATAGATATTATGAAAGTTGTTTTTATTACATTACACAGCTTTCTCTGTCTCGCTCTCTGTCTCTCTCATAGCCATGGGAAAAGTTAATTTTTGTCTTATGGGACACCTTGAAACACAAAGTGAGTCATGTTTCCTTCCAGAAGGGTTGCTAGAAGATTTAGAACCATATTTGTGGTTCACCAAAAATATTGAGTCAATATTTTTGAAATCTTGATCTAAGTAAGTTCAAGCTGCTATTTTAAAGCTGCCAGCTGTTTTCTGCTTCATTTTTGAGAAGGACTATTTTCTTCATTAGGAGAAATATTTTCATTTGTCTTTTGCAAAGGTAAAGTCAAAAATTTTATTTCAGAATGGAAAACTTTGGACAATATGGGAGCTAAATTTCTCTCTATATTAATATGAACCTTTGCCTTTCTTTAGGGGACTCATGTCTGTGCAGATTATTATGCTGTTGTCTGAAAGAAGGGCCTGAGACTGAGGGTGAGGGAAAAGTGATGTTCTTCCCTTTTTATTGGGCCCCAGTGAGGGCTGGGTTTCTTGACTTCCAAAAGGGAGGGAAATCAGAGGAAGAACAATTCTTCTGTGGGAAGCAAGCTGGAGACTGCCATTAGACTGAGTTTGAGGAAAAGGAGAGACAGGCTGGGAAGAGAGAGACTATGGAGGTCCATAGTTTGTATATGAAAATGGTCAGTGCCTCTAGAATCTGTAGGCTAAACTGTGGAGTTTGGCTCCATAGTTTAGCCTACAGATTCTAGAGGCACTGACCATTTTCATAACCAATTTAAAATTTTCCTTTTCTTTGTGGCAACTTCTTTGTGATAGTTCCCTTACTTTTAGTAAAGTCATACACATTCCAGAAACCGACCTCAAGTGTGGAATTCCCTAATGTTTGGAGTGAAGGAGTATGGGAATGTAGTGGCAGTCAGGACAAAGCTGGATCTGAGATGGCCAGAGGTGACTTGCCCAAAGTAAGACAGCAAGCTGAGGAGGGAAGTAGCCCCCAAGATAGAACTGTGGCAGATGGAAGCTTTCTGCAGAGCTCCAGAAACACTCAGAGACAGGAACCTGGAGGAAAACTGGATTGCCTGTGGTCACCTGGAATGGATATTTGGATTCTTGCTTTGGATATTAAAGGGAACAGTGAAACACAAGGGCTGAAGTAACTGGGACTTGTAGGTTACAAGAGTGTACAACTTTGTGGCGTACACTTAATTTACACCTTCAACCCTGGTTCCATCTTATTTTCTCATCCTTATTTTTTCATTACTTATTCTTATAAATTTATGTATGTGCTTATTTAATTTTTTAAAGATGTGAGTCTATGAGGCTTGGGGGTAACACCAGAAAGGGAAGATATTTTTGGCCAGAACTCATGGCCACAAAGGCAGCAGACCTGTTACCACCCTGTGCTGAGGCATTTTGGGCTCGATAGATCCAGAGTGCTCCAGTCAAGGGACAACAACACCTACTGCTCTTACTTTTTTTTTGGAATGAGCACAAAAATGCCCTTATCAGCAAGAAGACTTCTTATTGCCAAGCTGCCAGAATTTAGGCGGCTGCAGTTTGCAGCAATCCTGGGAAAACAGCTCCATAACACCTGGAGACTTTGAGGCCAATAGGAAATTGAAGCCCTTGCTGCTAGGGGAAGGATTGGATGCAGGTTTCCTAGTAGGAGTAGGAGTGGGGCCAGTTCCATTGGGTAATCCAGGATGAGCACTTGGATTTTTAAAAAATTAATCCTGCTTATTACTCCATAACATCTTTAGAAATTATCTTAAGAAAGCAGAATAGAAATAATTAAAAACAAAACAAGAAATAGCATAATGATCATGACAATCTCTTATATAGTTTAGATTCGTGTCCCCACCCAAATTTCATGTAGAATTGTAATTCCCACTGTTGGAGGTGGGGCCTGGTGGGAGGTGATTGGATCATGGGGGTGGATTTCCCCCTTTGGTGCTGATAGAGTTCTTACCAGATCTGGTTGTTAAAAGTGTGTGGCACCTCCTCCTATCTCTCTCTTTCTCTTGCCCTGGCCATGTAAGACCTGCTTGTTTCCCCTTTGCCTTCTGCCATGATTGTAAGTTTCCTGAGGCCTCCCCAGCCATGCTTCCTGTACAGCCTGTGGAACTGGAAGTCAATTAAATCTCTTTTCTTTATAAATTACCCAGTTTCAGGTATTTCTCTATAGCAGTGCAAGAAGAAACTAATATAATCTCCTTCCCCTTCTCCCCCAGAAAACCCCCAATTATGCCACACATAGAATATTGTCTTCAAAATAATTCTCTCTAGAGCATGAAGACAACACTCCATTATTCAAAACATGTTGGCCTTCTCTTTGGAGACCACCTTCAAAACCATTTACCACCACAGGAAAAAAACTCCATCATTACCTTATTGCAATTAGACATTCTGTCTCAGTCTGCTAATCTTTATTCCTCCTTGTCTTTTTTTCTGTTGAATGCATCCCCTCCCACCTCTGTCCCTTCCTCATCTTTTACACAAGCAGTAGTAATATCCCCAGAGAGGTCATGCTGAGGCTGCTACTTGCAAAGAGCTAGAGATGCTGAAACACAGGGCTGTGAGGCCAGACAGGCTGGGAGTCAAGGAAGCAATTTGCAGCAACCCCGAGAGGAGACTGATAGTGGTAAGTTAATTTGTATGCAATCTGCAAAGAGCTATTTTATAGCTGAGTGCTGTACGGGTGAATCATGGTAGGTTGGGATTGCTGTGGCAAGTCAAATTGCTTTGAATTTAGGAAAACCTATATAGAGCATCATATAAATGCCTGGTGTAGTCATTATTACCTATTTATTTTAAAGGAAATAGCAAGTTATTTTGGGTTACAATGGAACCTTGTTATAAAGACTTGAATGTTAAAATGTTCTTGGTTTTATATATCTGAATAGTAATTTTTTCATTTGCCTCATAGTAGTAATAGTAGTATCAGAAAATATTCTCCCCAAGCCAAAAATGCAACAACTGAAAAACATGGAAGAAAAAGCCAGTAGGGGGCACGCTGATTAGAACTAAATGCTCTTGAGTCAACTCTATCACTGTTCCCTCCTCCCCCTAAGAAGTAAGAGTTATTTCAAATATGAATTCAAAAGTCAGCATTTGGAATTTTTATTTTCTTGTTTGCTTAGAGGATATAAGTATTTGCAAAGTAGAATGAGTGAATTTTATAATAAAATTAGCAAGTAAATAATGTCTTTTATAATTACCTTGATCCCCTCATTTTTAAATATAAAAATGCCCTTTCTACAGTCCCTCTTAAACCTGGTTCTTAACATTTTCCTTGACTATCAAAAAAAGATATTCTGAAAGGTAGACTAAAACATGAAGAAGTAAAAAAATAACAAAATAAAATGACCTATAAGAGGAGTTCCTAGAGTCAAAATCTACTTATGTTTTGATTTATTTTTTCCACTGTTTTCCTGTGTATTTCCCTATGACTATTTAAAAGTGTAAGGCAGTATTATAATACAATTACTTTTTTAAAAGAGAATTTATGGCAATGTTGTGATGGCATGAGAGGTAGCATGATATGTGTTCTTCTTAGCCTGGACACAGCATTCCAATGCTTCCAAGAGTAAACTTACATTAACACATGGAGAACCAGGGAAGTAACTCGGGACTGGTTGGCATGCAACTTTTCATCATATAACTTTCAAAGTTATCATCTTATTGGGCTGGTGTACATCACCACACACGGAGCATCCTTAGTGGATGAAGGGATTTAACCTTTCTTATGTCCACTTTTACATAATTACCATTGGCTTGGACTCTGACCCTTGGGCCAATATGTCATGGCCATGGAAGTGGGGCTGCTTTTTCTTAGCACATAGTACAGTCTCAGCATATGTGGAATTTAGGTTATAAAGTCAATGTGAAAATCTAGGTGAGAGAAGTTTATGTGACTTAGGATAGTAGCTACAGAAAAGGTGAAAAAAGCAGTTGGATTCTTGGTATACTTAGAAGCCAAGCTAACATTATTTGCTAATGGGATGAGTGTGGGAAATGAAAGAAAGAGAGAAGTCAGGGATGGCTTGAGCAACTGGCATAGACAGGGGCCATTTACTGAAAGAGGCTATAGGAGGAAGAGTTTGGGGGGATTGGATATGTTAAGTTTGAAATTCATCTTAACGATCAAACCAAAGATTTTCATGTACAAATCTTGACTTCAAAGGAGTCGCAGGATGTAGAGGTATAATTTGGGGGTCATCAAGGCGGTGTGCTGTGTAGTGCTTAAAAGCACCTACTCTGGAGCCAGATTGCTTAGGTTCCAGTCTTGGCTCTTTTCTCTACTAGCTGTGACCCTGGGCAAATGATTTAACTTCTCTATGCCTCCCTTTTCCTTCTGAGTTGAGGATCATAATAGAAACAATCTTAGTGCTATTGTGAAGGATGATTAGTATATGTCATATACTTAGAACTAGGCACAAAGTAGGCATATCAACCATTTGTCCTATTATTATCACATAAGTATAGTTGATATTTAAAGCCATTATACTCAATGAAATCACTTGAGTCTAGCAGGAAACAGAGTTCAAAGACTGAGACCCGAGATCCTCCAATATTTAGATTGTAGGAGGAGGGGAAGAGACTAGAAGAGACTTAAGAGTGAATAGGATAAGAAGAAAGAGCAAATAGTGTCCCCAGAAGTCAACTGAAAATATCTAGAAGAAAGCAGAGATAAAAGTCTCATGTGCTGTTGACAGGTTAAATAAGATGAAGCCTGAGAACCATCTACTGACTTAGGCTACATAGAGATTTTAGGGGACCTTTGCAAGAGCTATTCTGATGGGAAAGTACGGCACAAAAAAAGACATAATATGTAAAGGATAGTGTTACTTGTATCTTTATACACTAGAATTCTGATTATTTTGGTAAGGAACCCCCACTATGACAGCGCCTTAGAGATTGAGACTGTCTGAGGGCACAGCAAATTCACAACCCTTATCTCATGTTAACTTAGGGGTACACACTTATTTAGTGGAATGTTAGGCAACATTGCCAGTATTCTTTTAGTAGTTATTTTTCTCATTTTATTTTTTGCTGTAGACAGAGTCAAATTTGCACATGTCAAATCATGTAATACCACTGTCTTATTACAAGCTAAGTCAACATTAGACATAAACAACTGCTAAGGGTGGTTTCCTCAAAATGGAATTTGGGAAGTGGTTGGCAAATTTGGTTTCATGGACTCAGGAGTATATTTGTCCCATCCCCTGCTTTCTTCATATAGTATTAAATAGTGAGCATTTCTGCATGTTATTAATTTTTTTCACAAATGTCATTTTTAATAACTTTAATAATTCAACCTATGCCTATTCCATAATTCATTTAACTATTCTTTTGCACATTGATGGTGTTTATAATTTTTAATTGTTTAAAACACCACCATATTAATCTGTCATACATTAATCTTTGCCATTCTCTCTATTTCCTTGGGGTAGAGGGTAGTTCTCAAAAATGGGATTAAAGCATGAATATTTTAAAGGCTGCTGTTAAATAGCTTTCTACAAATATTATACCAATACAAGATATGCCAACAGAGATAAAGTGCCCACCTCACCACACCCTGGCCAATACTGAACATGCATTTTCAAGTTGTGACAGTTTTTCTCCATGAATAAAGGTATCATACTGGTGTTTTAATTTTCAGTCCAAAGGTTAGCATCTTTATTTGCTTATTAAGCATTGTATTTTTTTCCTTCTGAAATTTTTATATTCCAGTTCTTTACCCTTTTTTGGTTTTTATTACTATGGTTCTATGTCATCTTGATATGTGTGGATCTCTTCCTTGTGACTGATAGCTCATAAAACTACTTTTCCCTCCACCCCCCCGCCCACTTTCCTTAGTTCCCTGAAAAGCAATAGGCACAAGAAATGGCATGGAAATCACAGTCCTGACTTTAGGCAAATGCTCAGTGCTGCCACTGTCAGCTTTAACTTTCTGGGGATTTGGTCCCTCTGCAAAAGCTTCCTGAGGATCTACAGGTTAAAAAAAAAAAAATAGAAAATAGGTTTCCACCACCCAGTCATTTACTGGGCAAACACTTTCTAAAGATATATAAAACTCACCCCACAGGTTAGAGAATTTAGCACAATGATTCAAATAAAAGCAAGCAGCAAGCAACATTTAAAAATGTCATCTTTTAATATCTCCTAAACTGAGCTGTGCCCTGCTGGGTGAAAAGGCTACTCCACCAAGCAGCCGATGCAGGATTCCTTTTAGAGCTCTCAGTGCCTAGCAATATGCAGGAAGACTGATGAAAATAATTGCACTGTAAGAGAATCTGACTAAACATTTTTTTAGCAGAAATCCCAAATACGGCATAATTTTATGGACGATAGCCTTCATGCTGTGTGTTAGATCTCTATTTATTACAAATATTTGATTAAACATTTGTGACTTAGAATATCAAATGATTAAAAATTAACTAATACAAGAGTTATAGCAACCAGGATTTTGTCTACTGCCTTAAGAACTGCTAGAACATTAATTAGGAATATCATGTTTGCACCAGGCAAATGTCTCTATTTCTTAGATATTGCGATGTGCCAATCTAAACCATTTTATCTGTCCCAATGGTGACTCATTGAAAAGATGATAAACTTCTAGTATCATAATTGGTATGTCTAGACTGAAATTACATACAGGTGCAATAAATGCTTTCCTAAATTGTGTACAAATCAGAGTCTTACAAATTTAATAGAGATAAGAAATTTGTATTGTAAGCAATTAAAATAAAAACTAGACTGTAGCATTTTGTAGGGCAAATAATTATTTCATAAGTAAAGAATCTATACCTAATTTATCTGCAAACCATGTGCACTTGCCCAAGTCATTTACCATTTTGGGGGCTCAGTCTCCTCATCTGTAAAATGATGTTTCTGTACATTGTTTTTTTTTTTGAGATGGAGTCTTGCTCTGTCGCCCAGGCTGAAGTGCAGTGGTGCTATCTCGGCTCACTGCAAGCTCCGCCTCCTGGGTTCACGCCATTCTCCTGCCTCAGCCTCCTGAGTAGCTGGGACTACAGGTGCCTGCCACCATGCATGACTAATTTTTTGTATTTTTAGTAGAGACAGGGTTTCACTGTGTTAGCCAGGATGGTCTTGATCTCCTGACCTCGTGATCCGCCCACCTTGGCCTCCCAACTCTACACCGTTTTAGATGTATCTCTAAGGCTCCTCCGACTCTATCACTGTTCTAATATGTACCATATAGAGACAGAAATTGGCCTTATTAAAGATCTACCCTGTAAAAGGTGCTACTTATTCTGGAAAAAGTCATCTCAGGTCTCAGTCTTTGACCCTTATCTCCTGCTAGACTGAAGTGATCTCATTGAGTACAATGGCTTTAAATATCAACTATACTCATGTGATAATAATAGGACGAATGGTTGATATGCCTACTTTTTGTGCCTCATTCTAAATATATGACATATACTAATTATCCCTCACAACAGGGTCAATGCATCCAGTCTAGAAATTCATCTATAATGATCTTTTTACTTAGGATTTTATAACAATGTGTATTAGTTTATAATAGCTAAACCAAAACTATACAATTAATTTTTAAGAAATTCAGCGTTTATGAGCCCTATTCCTAAAGAAGTTTGTATCTTCCATCACATCCTACAAAATGCCTGCTAATTAATACTGCTGCTTGATGATTATTGGATGACAGCGTCTCATTCTGTGTACACTATCCTGGTTCTATATCTCGGTTTTGTGTTTTCACTCTTCTGAACACTGTTGTATAGTTGAAAAAGGAAACTATGAGCAAGTTCTCCTACTCTACACATTTTTAAATTTGAAAGTTTTTCATTGTGAAATCTGTATTAGCCAGACACTTAGTTGCAAGTGAATAAAGTGCAACTCTTATGCTTACATATATACGTATATATATTCCTAAAATATATTCTTATATATAAACATGGTTCCTGGCTTACAATGGTTCTATTTATGATTTTTTCAAATTTATAATGATGCAAAAGTGATATGCATTTAGTAAAAACCATGTTTTGAGTATCTATACAACCATTGTTTTCACTTTCAGTACAGTATTCAATAAATTACATGAGATGTTCAACACTTTAGTATAAAATAGGCTTTGTGTTAGATGATTTTGCCCAACTGTAGGCTAATGTAAGTACCCTGAGCATGTTTAAGGTAGGTTAGACTAAGCTATGATGTTCAGTAGGTTAGGGGTATTAAATACATTTTTGACTTAGGATTTTTTCAACTTACGATGGATTTATTGGGATATAACCACATGGTAAGTTGAGGAGCATGTGTATTCTTACAGAGTGGACAAGGTTGGATGGGACTGGCCATACAGGAGGACTGGAATTTTTTCAGGATGCTGTCTCTCAATTCCCATTCCTTCTGCATGTCAGCTTTATCCTTGTGAGTGTCTCCATATGGCAGTGTATGTGGCCATCAGTGTCTCTGGGGACATATCCGTATAGATCTTGGCAAGAAAAGAAAAAAGTTCCTCAAGAAGAACTCTCATTGGACCCGTTTAACTGCCATGCCCTTCCTGACCCATCACTGTGGCCAGATGCATGCTAACGTGTTTAGGTGGGGAGGCACTTCCATTATAGTAAGGAAGAACAGTTCTTCAAAGGAAGGGGAGCTATGCTATTACTGGAAGAAGGTAGGCAGGGGCCTGGGTAGAGAGAAACACTAGATGTTCACATGGAATCATGGTTGTTTCAGGTGGATGATGATGCTTTAATGTATAGAGAACTTACAACTTATAAAACATGTTCACATACAATGTCTGTTGGTCCTCACAGAAACTCTATGAAAGTTCGTTCTTATCCTCTCCCCATTTTATAGATGAGGAAACAAGCTCAGAGTTGTGCAGCTTGCATGTGGTGTAGTGGTAACTAAGCACTTAATTATGATTGAGGATAATTTTTTAAGACTTCTATTTTAGGTTCAGGGGTACATGTACAGGGTTTGTTATATAGGTAAACTGTGTGTCATGGGGGTTTGGTGTACAGATAATTTCATCACCCAGGTAGCATACTACCCGATAGGTATTATTTCTGTGCCTCTCCCTCCTCCCACCCTGTACTCTCAATTAGGCCCCAGTATGTATTATTCCCCTCTATCTACCCATGTGTTCTCATTGTTTCGGTTCCATTTATAAGTGAGATCATGTGGTACTTGGTTTTCTGCTCCTGTGTCACTTTGCTCAAGATGATGTCCTGCAGCCCATCCATGTTGCCGTAAAGGACACGATCTCATTCTTTTTTATGACTGCATAGTATTCTATGGTGTATTTGTACCACATTCTCTTCAGCCAGTCTACCATTGTTGGGCGTTTAGGTTGATTCCATGTCTTTACTATTGTGAATAGTGCTGCGAGGAACATATGTGTGCATGTGTCATTATGGTAAAATGATTTATATTCCTTTTGGTATAGACCTAATAATACGATTGCTGGGTCGATTGGTAATTCTGTTTTAAATTATTTGAGAAGTCGCCACACTGCTTTTCACAATGGCTGAACTAATTTACGCTCCCACCAGCAGTGTATAAGCATTCTCTTTTCTCTACAACCTCTCCAGCATCTATGATTTTTTGACTTTTTAATCATAGCCTTTCTGACTAGTGTGAGATGGTATTTCACTGTGGTTTTGATTTGCATTTCTCTAATGATTGAGCATTTTTTTATAGGCTTATTGGCTGTGGGTATGTCTTCTTTTGAAAAGTGTCTGTTCCACTTCTCAAAAGAAGACATTTATATGGCAAACAAACATATGAAAAAAAGCTCAACATCGCTGATCATCAGAGAAATGCAAATCAAAACCACAACGAGATACCATCTCATGCCAGCTAGAATGGCAATTATTAAAAAGTCAAGAAACAACAGATGCTGGTAAGGTTGTGGAGAAATAGGAACGCTTTTACACCATTGGTGGGAATGTAAATTAGTTCATTGTGGAAGACAGTGTGGTGATTCCTTAAAGATTTAGAACCAGAAATACCATTTGACCCAGCAATCCCATTACTGGGTATATACCCAAAGGAATATAAATCATTCTATTATAAAGATGCATGCACATGTATGTTCATTGCAGCACTATTCACAATAGTAAAGACAGGGAATCAACCAAAATGCCAATCAATGATAGACTAGATGAATAAAATGTGGTACATATACACCATGGAATACTATGCAGCCATAAAAAGGAATGAGACCATGTCCTTTGCAGGGACATGGATAGAGCTGGCAGCCATTATACTCAGCAAACTAACGCAGGAACAGAAAACAAAACACCACATGTTCTCACTTATAAGTGGGAGCTGAATGACGAGAACACATGGACACAGGGAGGGAAACAACACACACTAGGGCCTGTAAGGGGGCAGGGGAAGGGAGAGCATCGGGAAAAATAGCTGATGCGTGCTGCGCTTAATACCTAGGTGATGAGTTGGTAGGTGCAGCAAATCACTATGGCACACGTTTATCTATATAACAAACCTGCACATTCTGCACATGTACCCTGGAACTTAAAATTTTTTAAAAGTGTCTGTTCATGTCCTTTCCCCACTTTTTAATGGGGTTGCCTTTTGCTTGTAAATTTGCTTAAGTTCCTTGTAGATTCTGGATATTAGATCTTTGTTGGATGCATAATTTGCAGATATTTTCTCCCATTCTGTAGGTGTTCTGTTCACTCTGTTGATAGTGTCTTTTGCTGTACAGATGAATGGGCAATTCTCAAAAGAAGATATGCAAATGGCCAACAAACATATGAAAAAATGCTCAACATCACTAATGATCATGGAAATGCAAATCAAAACAACAATGCAATACCACTTTACTCCTGCAAGAATGGCTGTAATCAAAAAATCAAAAAATAATAGATGTTGGTATGGATGCAGTGAAAAGGGTACACTTCTAACACTGCTGGTGGAATGTAAACTAGTGCCACCACTATGGAAAACAGTGTGGAGATTCCTTAAAGAACTAAAAGTGGAACTACCATGTGATCCAGCAATCCCATTGCTGGGTATCTACCCAGAGGAAAAAAAGTCATTATACGAAAAAGATACTTATATATGGAACCAGCCCAAATGCCCATCAACAAATGAGTAGATAAAGAAATTATATATATATGATGGTACACCACTCAGCCATAAAAGGGAATGAATTAATGACTTTCACAACAACCTAGATGGAACTGGAGACTATTAAGTGAAGTAACTCAGGAATGGAAAACCAAACATTGCATGTTCTCACTCATAAGTGGGAGCTAAGGTATGAGGATGCAAATGGACTTTGGGGAGTCAGGGGAAAGTGGAATGAGGGACAAAAGCCTACAAATTGGGTTCAGTGTCTACTTCTCGTTGATGGGTACACCAAAATCTCACAAATAACCACTAAAGAACTTATCCATGTAACCAAATAGCACCTGTTTCCCCAAAACCTATGGAAATAATTGGTTTTTAAAAAGTATCCTTTCCAACCTTTTAGTGGGCTGTTCACATAGTCACCCTGTAGACAAACAACATGCCTCCATTATGTTTTAATTTTTCTGGAAAATGTTTATATAATAGAATGATGTTTCTTTTAAGTCCATTCCTAAGTAGGTGCAAATGACTTGAACGATCTTCTCATAACTTTCCTTTCATTCCATTTTCCAAAATTTGCCCTTATTTCTTCTGCCTTTCTCTAATTTTCTGACCCTTTTGTTCATTGATAAAACCTAAAGTGATGAAGAGTATGCACCTAGCAACCCATTTTTTCTTCTCTTTTATTTATAATAAAACCCCCAACCTCATGTGTAATGTGACTTCCCTATTTAGAGTGATTAAATCTTAGTGGCACATTATTATCTGTGGGCTTTTAACTTTTGATTCTGCAGTGTTTCATTAAATATGCCATTTATTTGTAGGCCTAAGGGTATTCTGGAAGAGTAGAAATGCAAAGGACCTAATTCCGAGAAATTATGGTACTGATCTTGGTTTTACCACTTTCTAATGTATGATCCTAGGGGTGTCAGGGAAGCTGAACCACTCTAGGTGATAAAGTACAGAATCTGCTGCCTCAGTGTCTAGTCGTGGCCTGAAGTTGCTATAGATCAACTGAGAAGGCAGTTGGGAAGAAATGCCAAATGCCCTTTCACGTGAAGGGTAGAATGGGACAGGAAAACAAGGACAACTGGAACCCATGAGGACAATCTGGAATCCACAAGCACAAATTGGAACCTGGTCTGTTTCTCCCTGAATCTAACCCTGTGACACAGGTATCCTGACAACCTGGTAGCCTTCTCCTGGAGAATCTGGTGGAGCCACACACACCCCTGGCTCACGAGTCAGAGAAACTAGAGGAGGAGAGCCCTGGCCCCATACCATCAGTGTGAGCTAGCACAGCAGAGACACTGAATAAGCAGGTGCCTGGCACCCTGCATCAACCTTCAGAGCACCTTGGCTGCTGCTTCTCTTCTACCACCCAATCTCTGCACAAAGTTCTCCTGGGAACATCCCCAACCTGGATTTACACTGGGAAGGATATTCTGGGACTTGTAGCTTCAGCTTAGCTAAACAAACATGGTATAAAGCCAGTACACTGGGTGTGTCTATAATCCACCTGAACTCCATTTCCTCATCTGTAGTGCAAGTTTATTATAGGGGAAAAAGCATCCTTAGCATTTGGTTGGTGTTCCATAAATTGTAATTATTATTATTATTATATAGATGTAGCATACTCAGATTGACTTTCTTGATACTCATCACCTGAAAGGAAATACAAATTTAATCCTTAGTAGTTCCAAAACAGTCCATAGGCCTCCATTCATGCTTAGCAATCACCAAAACTTCCTCCTGAGAACACTTCTTCCCCTATTGTCTTTTCAGGGGTGAGGGATGGGGTCCCCATTGCTGCTTCCAAACCATTTTTCCTCGTTCCTCCTTCAACCCAGGATTCTTAAATTATGCCATTAACATTTTATCCCTTCTTGTTTCTATCTCTACCAACTTGCCACTCACACCGAATCATGAATCGATGGCCCTGGCATCTGTCTTACTGTCAGTTTTACCACGGTGGCTGTCAAAATCCTGGATGACTTCCACACCTATGTCAATGATTCATTCTACACTTTTAGTTTTTTCCTTTGCTCCACGTGGACCATTTACAGTTAGGGTTGTACTGTAGATGTTACTTCATCAATACCGGTTTTGAAATATCTATTTAAAGCATTGTTCTTTCTACCGACTATCTCTTATCTTCCTTTCTCAGTTATTCTGGTATTCCACCAAGCCTCATCAAATTGCATTTCTAATATTTTGATCCATACTTCTCTTTGCACACAGTTCATATCTTCACTTACCTTCTTACTTACTTAGTTTAGAGTTTATGGACCGCCAATATAACCTCTCCATTACAGACCCCAGTAAGTTGCACACCCGTCTCTTTCTCTATCATAATCGCCTTAAAAAATCCCAACCCAGTTTAAACCTAAATATCTGTTTACTCAATGCTGGCACCCAAGCCAAATGCTGGAGAAAGAGTCAATAAGAGGGAAGCCACAGTCTTCTCATAACCTAATTTCAGAAGTGACATTGTATTGCTTATGCCATATTCTATTAGAAACAAGTCAATAGATGTAGTAAATGATGAAGGGAAGGAAATTGCACAAGGGCATGAGTACTAGGAAGGCAGGACCATTGGAGGCTATTTTAGAGGATGCCTACCATATCCAAGTTGCCAGTGATCCAAATCTCACCAATGTCAATGGGCAATTTTCTGCCCTCATCCTACTTGACTTCTCAATGTCATTTGATACAATTAATTACTTCCTTATTAAAATACAAGGTCTCTGGTTTTGTGTGTCAGCATATTTATTGGTTGGGTTTTTCTCACTGATGACTTCTTCTCCTTTACTGACCTCTAAATATTGAAATGACTGAAGTCTCTTTCCTTGGTCCTCTTATCTTGATACCTACATTCTTGTGTGATCTCATTCCATCACATAGCTTTTTTAAAAATTAATTTACTGTTTTGATACAGGAGTCTCACTATGTTGCCAGGCTGGTCTTGAATTCCTGGACTCAAGCAATCCTCCCGCCTCAGCCTCCCAAGTAGCTGGGACTACAGGCACGCACCATCCCATAGCTTTTAATAGTATCTGTATTCTGACAAATCTCACATCTGTGGCTCCTCCAGTACCTTTCTCATTAGCTACAGAATCATCCATCCAATTGCTCACTCGACATTTTTTTCCACTTGGATGTCTGATAAGCATCTCAAACTTTGCTTATAGGAAAAAAGGACGATTGATTTCTCCCAAGCTTACCTTCTTCTCTGATCATCTCCTACCCTAATATCCCCCACTTGTTAAGTAAAACACCTTTGATTTCTCTTCTTTGCACGTACAATGCATCCAGTCCATCTACAAGTCCTTTATTCTCTCCTTCCAAAATATGTGCTGAATCTTACCTGGTTGGCCCATCTCCATTACTGTAGCTGTCACCTGGACTACTAAAGTGGCCTCCTGTCTCTTCTGTTCTTCAGTCTTGTCCTGTTCACACCAGCCTCTGCAGAGGGAGCCACAGAAAATATTTTAGAGCATAGGTCAGAGCATGTCACTGTCCTGGTTAAAACCCTTCAAAGTCTTCCTATTGTAATGAGAATTAAATCTAGAATCTTCCTTCACTCTCTAATATAAAACAGATATATTAGTCTGTTTTGTGTTGCTATACAAGAAACTCTGAGACTGGGTAATTTATAAAGAAAGAGGTTTATGTGGCTCACAGTTCTGCATGGCACCAGCATCTGCTTCTGGTTAGAGCTTTAGGAAGCTTCCACTTGTGGTAGACGGTGAAGGGGGAGCAAGCATGTCACATTGTGAGAGAGGGAGGAAGAGGAGGCAGAGATGCAATGCTCTTTTAAATTACCAGCTCTCTGGGCTTGGCATAGTGACTCATGCCTGTAATCCCAGTGACTTGAGAGACTGAGGTGGGAAGATCGCTTGAGACCAAGAGTCCAAGGCTGCAGTGAGCTATGATCATGCCACTGCAGTCCATCCTGGGTGACAGAGCGAGATCCTGTCTCTAAAAAAACCAATACAAATTAAAAATAAACAATCAGCTCTTGAGAGAGCTGAACTAAGAGAGCAAGAACTCACTCATTACCTTAGGATGGCACTAAGCCATGCACGAGAGATCAGCCCTCAAGACCCAAACACCTCCCATTAGGCCTCACCTCCAATATTGGGGATCAAATTTTAATATGAGATTAGGAGGGACAAACATCCAAACTATATAACAAGATAATAAATAAGCTGCCTTTTCCAAACTCATTTCTACATCTTCAACTCAGCTCACCTCTTCAGATTCAGTTCCCTCCCTTCCGTTTTTCTCTTCGTTTGTCACTCTGTGCCAACATGGGCCTTCTTTTTGTCCCTCCCTTATGACTAACTAGTTCTACTTCAGGGTCTTTGCACTTGCTTTTTCTTCTGTTTAGAATGTTTTTCCCTATAATCTTTGAAGAGCTGCCTCTTTCTCATAGTTCACATTCTACTAAACAACCTGCTTTCTCAGTTACCTTCCCTGACCATCCCATGTAAAGTAGTGTCTGTCCCTTGCTCTCATCCCAAGGCAGTTCCTATCACATCCTATTTTTTTATTTTTCTATAATATTTATCACTACACAAAATTACTTTATTTTAGTGTTTTGTGTCTGTTTTATCCCTCTCTCCCACGAGAAAATGAGCTTCTAGAGTTTGGTTCTTTGTCTCTCTTGTTCTTCACAATATTCTTCGTGCCTAGAGCAAAGCCTGATGCCTCAAAAGTGCTCTATAAATGTTTGCTGACTGCCTGCCTGATTCAACCAACAAATGTAATTGAATATCCACTGTCCACACATCCTCAAAACAGACCCTTAACTTTTACTGTTAAGAGTGACCTAAGGACTAGAGAAATCCACCTAAGTGATTACCAAGGGGCTAATATCCAGTTCGTTTCTAATGTTCATTATTATCCACTTAATTCACTGGATCAACTGTTGTTTCTTTTTCATGCCTAGAAAAATTTTTGGTTTGTTTTTGTATTTACGCGTGGAGGAACTGAAGCTTGGAGAACAAGAGTGAATTTTGGCCCAAGGTCACACAGATGGTAAGTGGCACATCAGGGGTTAGAACCCAGTCTGGCTGTCAATAAAACTGTACCCACCCAGGTGCTTCTCCAAGGGCTGAAAATCTGCCTCATTTGTCTAACAGGCTGCCCAAGTCCCCTTAGATCATGAGAGGGACAAGTGACCAGGCAAAACAAGGGGGAGGTTTTGTTTCCTCTAGAGGGGAAG
This sequence comes from Pan troglodytes, assembly GCF_028858775.2. Classification (NCBI taxonomy): domain Eukaryota; kingdom Metazoa; phylum Chordata; class Mammalia; order Primates; family Hominidae; genus Pan; species Pan troglodytes. Next base: position 96,015,635 of record NC_072409.2, on the reverse strand, counting down.
AAAACATGTAGCCCCTATCTAGAGAAAAATCCTCTCCATGGTTTCCCCAAACACATTCCACCAAAGAGAAATTCCTCTTTAATAATGTTCCCATTTTGCTCCCATTTTGGTCCAGCATGTAAGAAAGTCTCTATGAATGGTATTTTGAGTGGCGGGCAGAGAAGCAAGTAGGGCAGGGAGTATTATCTTAGGGTAGGATAACTTGAAAGTTATGAGATTGCTTTTACTATCATATTAGCTTCCCTGCCCATCATCAGAGTCAATTCTGCTAGCCTTGCTCTCTAGCAAGGAGCCTCTCCATCCCCCATCAATCCATGCATTTCTTTCCCAAGGCTGAACCATATCTGGAAAACAGCCATGTTCCATATAGTTCCTGGGAAGGCTAGGCCTCAACACCACACATCTTGGATCAGATCAGTACCTCCCTATTGGTGCAACTGTTGGGGAATAGGAGTTTTTATTCTATTAAAGTTTTGGAGACACTCATGGAGCAGGAATTTTGAATAGGCAGAAAACATTATTATAATAGTAGCTACTGTTAATACTACTGGATATCTGGCATTATTCCAGGTGAATTAAATGTATTTATTCTTATAGTTCAGTCCTTTCAACAATTATAAAAATATATGTTATTGTCCTCATTTTTATATAGGAGGAAACTGAGTCTCAGAGGGTTTAAGGTTGTATTTGCTGAAGGTCTCATTGTTGGTATTAGTTAGAATTAGCTTTGACTGCAAGTGACAGGAACGCAAGATTGGCTAAAACAAAATGTGAGTTGTATTTTCCTCTCTCAAGCCACACAGGGTTGGGATCAGGCTTCCTAATTGTCAAACTGCACCTCATGTTTCTCTGCCATCCGCCACACAGGGGTTCTATCTGATGGTCCAAGATGGCTGCAGTGGGTCACCACCTACTCTCTAGTAGGAGGAAACAAAGGGAGAAGAGAATTTCCACTTCTCTTAAGGACACTTCTCGGAAGTGACAAACACTACTTCTACTTGCAACCATTGATCCGAGCTATATCTCAAAGACTTGCCCAGCTGCAAGAGAGACTGATAAACATAATCTATTCTGGGTGGCTACGTGTCCAGCTAAATTCAGGATTTATGTTTTTGAGGAAGAAGGGGAAAAGGGATGTTGAAAGACAATTAGCAGTCTGGCACAGAAGGGATGTGGACTCAGGGCTATGTGGTCCAGAGACTAGAACCTTTCCGTCATCTCACACTGCTTCTTGAGCACCTTGGCAGCCAAGGAGAGGAGGCAGAGTGCCAAAGATAGTTTTTCTGTGTGTCCTGAGGTGGCCTGAGGGCCTCTGAAAGTCAGCCTCTGAGACACATGCTATAGGCTATCTTAGATATTTCCTCGATTTTTTGCTCCCCCAGCATTTTGAATACGTTTATATATTCATCCATATGTTATCATTGTTTATTTTCAGTTTTCCTGAATCAAACATTGGCTAATTGGTAACGTTCATTACATGAATGACTGAATTGATGAAACGGCCAATTTTGTTTTTTTTTTTTATCTCTAGCATAATGTCTAGCATTTTACAGGTATTCAACAAATATATGTTTATTGAATGGATGCCTGGAGAGCCAACAACTTTCCTAATTCAATTTTTTTTTCTAATTTTGAGTAAGCACAGCCTACTTTCTCAGCATATCCTTTTCTCTTCCAGGATGGGAGAAGAGAGAAAACAGAAAAGACAATAGAAAAAGAAAAAATGGGACAAGGTATATTTATTATACAATTTCTCTCATCCCTTACTTTCTTCTCTCCATTTATTTTTGATACCACAATCATGAATTTTTCTATCCAAATGGACTTCCATAATACTCTTTGAGGAATGGCCTAAGAATGCTACCTTCAAGCAGCCTGATGACCACCGAACTTAGAAATATTTGGAGAAGTTGCAACAAATTTTATTTGGTCAAAGCTTACATGATTTCTCTTTGTGACATTTTCTTCCCCGACAACCTAAATGAAATTGTATATTTCAAAGCTTTCAAGACAAAAGAAAAGTTTGAAAATCCCTTGCAAGTTAGTACTGGTAAATTCATAGTTATTTTAACTCTATAAAGAAGTAAACATCATCACATTCCTCATGAAAAACTCCAGCAAGAGCCACTGGCACGGTTTGAATATAAACAACCAGCACTAAATGACTTCATCAAGCTACAATCCCTGTGCTCAGCGATTTAGAGGAAATCAGCAGCTTAACCAAGGTTTATTTTGTTTTTTTTTTCTTTTGCTGAGCAATTGGGGGCCAAAAATAAAACACTATTACATCAAACTGCAGACAAATAAAAATCTGAATACATTTGCTGTCTTCTCAGGGCCTTTCTGAACCTAATGCACACCGGAGAGCCCAAAGCTGTCAAGATGTTTCTTGCCATTAGGCACTGGGGGATATTGTCCAATAAGTCCTGCTGGCATTGTCAGTTCTGAGGGTAAAGTTGGGGAAAGTTCAGAAGGATGTAAATATTTTCTAATAGATGAAAATGATATCTAACACATTCCCCTGCCCTTTTCTTTCTTTCTTTTCTTTTCTTTTCTTTTTTTTTTTTTTACAAACAGTAAGAAACACTTTATTATAACTTTACAATATATAAATAGCTTGGGTCAAATCTGTGCTTTCTGGCAGCCGGGCACCAAGTCTGCTCCCCTGCAGGCTCCTGCCTTCCTTCACATTGCACTGTTCATTGGGTGGCTCTGGCCTGGGGCCTGGTGGTCGAGGCTGGAGTCAAGGTGCTGGGCGGCCCAGTCCCACCCTCCATCTCCTCATGCGGTGGCCTGTGCCTGTCATCTGCTTGGGTTGCAGCTGGTGTGGAAGGACCGCTCCTCAGGGGTCAGGCCAGCAAAGAAGCGGTGCAGCAGGGCCTCGGCCAGTGTGATGCGCTGGGCAGGGTCAAATTCTAACATCCTCCTCATCAGGTCAAACAGCTGCACGTGCTCCAGGGAGTCTTGGAGCATGTAACTCTGCTCAGGGACACAAGGTGCCTCAGTGTGACGGCAGGGTCGTGGGAAGCCACAGCAGGTCCCCTTGCCTCTGGGACGCCTTGCTAGACTGGATCGAGGAGGCAGTGATGCCTCCTTGGAGGACTCTACTTCCGCCCTCCTGGACAATGAGCAGCTCCTTTCCTTTCATGCCTGTTTAACGTTTTGCTCGGAAGGCAAGATGAATTATCTGCATTAATTAGCATGTTGAAAAACTTCTGGATTGCCAAGTGTGTTCCTGTGGGTGGTGGGAAACATGTAAATATGATGTACAGCAATCTGTTGAAAAGAGCCAATGTTTTTTACTTTGTGAGTACATATGAAATGTGAAACAGCTTAGTAAGGTATGTGGCACTGGTCTTTCCAGTTAAACAGATGAACATTTGTCTAACAACACTGGTGTACAGTGCTTGAGCTTTGAAATGCCAATTTGCTCAAGACACTAGGCATTGTTAAAACAACACTCTTTGGGAGACAAGTTAAATCATTATCATCTCCAGCATACATAACAGTTATTGAACACTAAACTAATTATTTCATTTAATTTTCACAGCAACCCTTGGAGGAAAGTACAACTGGTATCATCACCATCTAACAGACAACAAAAATGGAGCATTGGAGCAGTTAGGTAATTTGGCCCCAAACCACAAAGATACTAAATGGTAGAGTCAGGATTTGAACCAGGTCAGTCTGACTCTCAGAGCCAATATCCTTCACAGCATTATGGTGAAGACTTTGTCCATCTTCTTAACTGGATGGCATTACAGGAGTTACTTAGCTTTGCTGTGCCTCTATTTCTTTGTCTATAAAAGGGGAACAACATTAATTTTATATCATTGATTTGTGAGGATTAAATTATATACTGAATATAAAACATTCAGTAAAATGTCTTGTTATGCATGTCATGCTATGATTATTCTTTTAAAGTGTCTAATTCGAGAGTTGGGAAAAATCTAATTACCATCCACTTTTCTCATTTGGCGAGTAGGAGTTGGACTGAGTAAATGAAATTTATTGCCAACAGAGCTCACATTCATGGACCTACACTGATAGAACTTGGAGGAGTCCACATCAAGCCTTCTTCATAGTAATTGATGAAGAAATTGGGGTCCAAAGAGCCAAGTCGTCATTGGGACTGTAGACTGGGAAACCGGGCCTTGGTAGAACTCTTCAAAGTTGCTGATGTGCCTTTCCGTGTGAGTACAATGAACTCTTATCTACCTTTTTGCTTTCATTTTCTTGCTGGAATGTGTCCTTTGTAAACAGTGACCCTATATTGTTATCAGTCAAGTACATGTTAGTTCAACATTTTTTTTTTCATATTTATAAATGTGAAAAATAAAATTTTTATCTTCCCAAAACTTAAAAATCCCTTGCCTATGAAAGTTTACTTTTCTTTTTGACATGTATTAAAAGAAGCACAGCATACATAGAATCCTTTAAAAGCCAATTTGAGGAAGCAAACCCAGAGCAATCACAATTATAGATGTATATGTCAATATATTTAAATATTATTTAAAACAGTGTATTTTGTAAAGATATGTATTTTTACCTTGAAAGTCCATATAAAACAACAGTTCCAAGTTAGGATGGGCAACAAACATGTGTGCTCATTATATTTGATTTTTTAAAGTTTATTATTAAATAGAAAGGCTCTGATATTTGGGTCTATTATGTTCACAACACTTTAAATCATTCTCATTTTATCATCAATAACCCCATGAGGTAGGTATTATGATCTTCATTTTAAAATGAGGTAACTGAAGATGTTTGGTAATTTACTGAACATCCTATAGCTACAAGGGGCAAAAGGGCAAAACTGAGACTAAAATCCAAACCTTTATGATACCCAAAGCTCAAGATTTTTCCATTGTTCTAGGCTGCTTTGAACAGAATTATGCACTACAGTTTATTTTTACCACACGTGTTATTTCTCATCCCACTTTTCATTTTGCTGATTGTATCAGCCACAGTCCGGTCAGGGAAAGAGAATTACACATCTTGGAAATCATGACTACAGCAGAGGAATTGGATTTTATACAATTGTGGAAGAGTTGAGAAGTAAAGGCCTGGCTGGAGGAGGGAATCAGAGGGTCATAGAATAGTCTGTAGCCACCTTCCCTGAAGCACTAGTGCCTGGAGTGAATCAGAGATGGTGAGGGGATCTGAGAAGCCTAGCATGTCTAGCTGCCCCCTGGGATTGCAAAGAAGCAGCTTGTGGAAGGGTCTGTGGATGCTGGCACCTTGTGGAAGCTGCTGCCCCCACAGCTCCACAGCCAGGTATGTGTATCATGCTTAATAGGACAAAGGCCAAACTCAACCACTGGACAAAGAAGACTCCTCATGATCTCTTTTCTGTTGATTTTGCCTGCTTCATCCCATACCACTACCTTACCACATTTTTCTTCAGCAGTGCAAACTGTACTCATCTTACAGGTTTTGTGCGAGAATCCAATGAGATAAAGGATAGGCTTGGCGCGGTGGCTCATGCCTGTAATTCCAGCACTTTGGGAGGCCAAGGCAGGTGGAAAACGAGGTCAGGAGATTGAGACCATCCTGGCTAACATGGTGAAACTCTGTCTCTACTAAAAATACAAAAAATTAGCTGGGCGTGGTGGCGGGCACCTGTAGTCCCAGCTACTTGGGAGGCTAAGGCAGGAGAATGGCGTGAACCCAGGAGGTGGAGCTTGCCGTGAGCTGAGATCGTGCCACTGCACTCCAGCCTGAGTGACAGAGCAAGACTCCATCTCAAAAAAAAAAAAAAAAAAAAAAAAAAAGAATAGGACAATGTCTAGGACAATGCTGGGCACAAAACAGGTGACCAATTATTACTCAACTTCTAAGTTATAAACAAGAGAATCTACTTCAGCTGGTTGAAGCATATGATAAGTTTATTCCAGGTTATTAGGTGGCTCAGAGGAGGCCAAATCAGCTTGGTGAGCATATGAACAGAAACAATATCCAAACTATACTATGGGTCTGTCGTAGCAGCAAGCCTGCTGCAGCTACCGCTAGGCACAGACACCACAACAGGCACTGCTAATGCTGGTCCCTGACTCCAGAGTTGCCACCACTGTCATTCCCAGAAACCAGAGTCCTCTGTATCAGCCTCACATGAAAATAAGGTTCATGCTGCTGTGTTCTCACCCTGCTGTCTTCTAAGTCAAAGTCTCATGTATGTGTCTGACTGGTAAAGCCTAAGTCACACACCTATGCTCTTGCTGCACGGGAGACTGGGAAAGTAAGAGAGAAAGGGGAAATTGCCCCCTTGGAAACTTGTCAAAGACTGATTCTCTGCAGGCTGCCTTTTAGAAAATGAGCTGCTCCTTTGCAACTGGATGGAAACTGGCTATAGCACAGGATTAAGGCACTCAATTCTGGCCAACATGAGTCTTGGATCCCAGGAGAAGGGCTGGTACTTCCTGAGTCTTGAATGCTGATTGAGGTGCTGGGGCTCAAGCCAAAGTCTTGCTATGTTATACAACTATAATAGCAAGCCTTGGTCCTCAGCTTCTTCCTTATACCAGGAGAAGGCCAGTTACCCTCACATCATGAAAGCTTAGGGCAGTGATAATAGAGATGTTTATAAGATATAACAATGTCCCAAAGAGAGCCAATGTTCTACCATGTTGTATTAGTTCATTCTCATGCTGCTAATAAAGAAATATCCAAGACTGGGTAATTTATAAAGAAAGAGGTTTAATTGACTCGCAGTTCAGCATGGCTGGGGAGGCCTTAGGAAACTTACAATCATGGCAGAAGAGAAAGTAAACATGTCCTTCTTCACATCATGGCAGCAAGGAGAATAAGCAAAAGGGGGAAAAACCCCTTATAAAACCATCAGAATTCACTCATTATCACAAGAACAGCATTAAGGTAACTGCCCCCATGATTCGATTACCTCCCACCAGGTCACTCTCACAACACATGGGGATTATGGGAACTATTAATCATCTTAATACAATTCAAGATGAGATGTGTGTGGGGACACAGCCAAACCATATCACATGTTATATGACTATTATACCCTGAACCTTCACTAGTTGAGGGGAGGGGCCATTGCTAATCACATAGTGCATAAAAGTACCACGGCCCAAGGTTGCAGTCTGTCTCTAGGAGTCTGCTGTCTGGCCCTGTTAAGCCTCTGTGCTCTGCCCTAGAATGCAATGGATTACAGGGCCCTGCACAACTGCTACTGCTTCTATCTTTATGAGCTCTATTTATTTATTCATTTAGCCAGTTCTGGTGTGTGTGATAAATGGCATTTTCACTTTTTACCCAAGAACAAGTAACTGGCTTCCACCTTTGGGATGTGAATCTTTCACTGTGGAAAATTACCCAAATATAGGAAAGATAGTAAAAAAAATACTGGGTTATCACAAAGCCTGACAGATATCTACTACTGCAAATAAATGTTAATTTATAATTAATTTCCCCTCCCTCTTCCCTACTCGCCTATTCTTGGTGGACTCCATTATCTTGGGGAGTTGATTTTGGCATTAGGCAGGCCTGAGTCCCAGTTCTTCTTCTACTAAAACCATCAGGCCTTGGGAAATTAACATTATCTCTTATGAGTCTCAGTTGCTCATTTGTGAAATAAGGCGTACTAGTAAGACTTATTTTAAAGGATAATTGTTATAATTAAATGAAATAAAGTATGCAAATAACTTACTACTATGTCAAGCACTTAAGAAACACCTAAGAAATGCAAGCAATTCTTACAGGAAGACTTCAAGGAAAGTAGTTCTACCATGATCTTTATTGTTTAGGGCTTGTCTGGTGATAGTCTACTCTATTCTCTTACTAACACTCACCCTAAAACCCAGTTCCACTGACAATTTTGGGAAATATGCTCTTCATCAATGGAAAAGTGAGGAGGAGAGAAAGGAATGGAAAAACACATAAGGCTCGTGGAAGTTCACGCCTATATATCACAGGTAGACAACAAACTCAATTTAAATCACAAAAGTGCAAAGCAGCATAGTGCAGAGCAAAAGTTGGCCTTGCGGTCACAATCCAATGCTGAATTTCAGCATTCTTTTTTCCTAGCTATGGGACCTTGACACTGGCACTTGAGACCCACTAATTTATTCATTTAGCCAGTCATGCAGGCAACAAACATTATTGATCACCTGTCATGTGCCAGATGTGAACTGGTGTGAATTATACAGAGAATTTTGTAAGGGAGACAGGCATGGTGGCAAATACTCATAATTCACTATGAAAGATGTGATAATAGAGATGTTTACAAGATATAATGATGGCACAAAGGGAGTTTAAGACTTCCTGGGTGTAGGGGAGGACTCAGGGGATGCTGTACACAGTAGGCAGCATTGCAACTGGGTTTCAAATACTGTTAACTAAAAAAATCATGAGATCTATAAATCTGGAGAAGAGACTTTATTTCTTATAAGGGTTACAGCCTGTAAATATGGTTCTCCTGCAGGCTGGGAAGTATAGCCTTTGGCAAAGACCAGAAGACAGATACTTCAAAGGAGGTCAAAGGAGGAGGGGTTGGGGCAGGAGCTTTATGATGAAATGGGTTTGGCTAATTATACATATTCAGCAGGTTACAAGAGGAACTATAAATATTCATGAAAGTGGTCCTAAAGCATGTGTATTCACTACACACACATGTAACATACGACCCATGTTCATTTTGTTGGTGGAGACTTAATATTGTAGTATCTACAATTAGGCCCTAGATGTCAAAGGCTGAAGCTGGGACATGAAGATAACCAAGTGTGCAGACTCTATAAAACTGGCCAGAACTAGTCTGTGGTTGGTGTTCTTCTTAACAGGAGAAAGCTACTGAGATAAGTCTCTTATCTAGCCAAAGCTGTAGTTATGGCTTGTGGAACAGGTGGGGTGGGACGGGGGACTGAGGTGGTGTTGGTCAGTTAGTCAGTAGGCAATGGTGGCAGTGAATTGAATGTGACTGAGCTGCAATTGTTTGAACATTGCTTACCTTGAGGCCCCGTGCTTGCTGGGCTGCCACAGAACAAGAAAAACCTTGTGGAAGTTAGAGCATAGTTCATTCTTTAAGGGTAGGGTGCAGGACTTAAGTAACCCTTTCCTGGCACAGCCTTAGGCCCTGTTTATAATTTGGTATTTTATTGTCACAAAGAGTCTGTTCCGGCTACTTTAACATTAATGCTGGTTGGTTGTGTCTAAACTGCAAAAAGGGAAGGGGTATAATGAGACGTGTCTAACCTCCTGTCCTGTCATGGCCAGGAATTCAGTTTTTAAGGCTTCCCTGGGTTCCCTCTGGCCAAGATGGTATGATGGTGTCCATTCAGTCAGTTGGGAGGCTTGGGATTTTATTTTTAGTTTACAAGACTGAGTAAGAATTTTCAAGGCAGGCAAATGGAAAAAGGACATTTTAGACAAGGAGAAAAGTCTTATGCCTACACCTTACAACAGATTAATCCTGCCCTGACAGAAATCAAAGGGCCTAGATAATCAGTAATCAGATTTTTTTTAATGGGTAAAGCTTTTAACAGCAGAAAACTCCTTATCCTCCTCCTTATCATGATCATCATAAACATCAATAACCGAAGCACCAGTAAGCAGTTAAGTTTAGGTCCACAGGATTAGCCCAGGCAGAGTGAGTGTTCTTTGTATTTAACAAAGGCTCATCCTGGAAGAGGATATTGAGTCATTTGCCTAAGTCTCTGGAATTTTCACACTTTTACTGCCAGTATCACATATCAATGAATATTATTCTGGAGACATCCAGAAAGAGCCATATTTTCAGAGTGAGAAGGCAGGAATAAGAGGTAATCACTATATTACAATTACATTAGAAAGGAAGAAATTGGTTACATGAACTATCATTTCTGAGATATAGTGTGAGTATGGTTACAGATATAACATATTTGACATAGTAAACCAATGTAGTTTTATTTCCTCCCTAAATCACGTTCCCTTGCAGTCTTTCAACTTCATGGCTAAGCTGTGAGGCTCATTACTCTAGGCGAAGTGAGGACAGATCCTACCTAGGAAAAAGAGTCACTGAGTATCAAAGTCTATAATAAGTCTTAAAAATCAGGCTTTTTTTTTTAATAAGCAGGTTTTTCAATTTCTTTAACTCCCATTATCAGATCGAGTGCCAGACCTTGTGAGACTCAATTATTCTGAGAGAGGGTCTTGGTTAGCTCGTAACAAAATACCACAGACTGGGTGGTTTTAGCAACAAACATTTATTTCTCCCAGTTGTAAAGGCTGGAAGTCTGAGATCAGGATGCCAGCCTCGTTGGGTTGTTGGTGAAGGCCCTCCTCCTAGTTCACAGACAGCTGCTTTCTCATTATAACCTCACATGGCAGAGAGAAACAGAGAGAGAGAGAGTGAGTGAGCTCTGGTCCCTTTTCCTCTTCTTATAAGGACACCAATCCCATCATGCGTGCTTCACATTCATCTAGATCTAATTATCTCCCAAAGGCTTACCTCCAAATACCACCACATTGGGGATTAAGGCTTTGGAATATTAATTCTGGGAAAACACAAACATGCAGTCCATAGTAGGGAGGCATAACTCAGGATATGGCAGAAAGGAAACAAAAGCCCATCCCTTCTCACTCAGGTAGGCTGCAGCAAGAAAAGAGACAGAGGTAGAGCTAGCATGAAGCACTTTATGATCCTCAGTTTTCCCTTCTTAAAGATTCCCTCTGATATGAAATCTCAGAAATATCCACAGAGCCATGAGAAAATGATGGGCATTAGAGATGGATGGAGTAAGCGTTAAGTCTGAAGGAGTCCTACACGAGACCTCTTTAAGATGGTCCAGTATATGGCAAAAAAGTGGTGGAAGGGAGCTTTAGAGGTCAGTATGAGGCTTCACTCTATGCTCCTATGCCTTGCTTAACATTCAGGTAACCCAGGTATTCTCCCATGTCCTTGTGAGTAGGTGCACAGAATGCCAGACCTATATAGAATCAAAAAGCCTCTCGTGCACAAAGATTTTGTAACTAAGGGAAGGTGGCTGAGACCATGGATGTTAGCAGTAAGGGCCAGTACATCACCTCAGCAGGTCTAATGGGACAAGTCATACCTCAGTGGTCAGCAGCCTAGAAGCTAAACAGCTTGGACATGTAGCAAAGACCTGCCAGGACCTGTATCCTCACTCCTTGAAGTATGTGCAAGGACCAGCAGCATCAGCATCACTGGATCTTGTTAGATATGAAGAATCTTGGGCACCATCCTGGAACTACTGAATCAGAATCTGCACTCTGACAAGACGAACATTTAATTCATGTCACATTTAAGTTTCAGAAGCAGTGATCTAGAAGAGATTGTATGGATCCAAGGCCTCTGCCTCTCTCCTCTAACCCATCATGAGATTATACACCAAAATCACCCTCTGTAGCCATGTGCTCTCTTAGAGAGAAGCAAAAGAGGGGAGAAAATGTGAAGACCAAGAATTATACAGAGACTCAGTTTTCTAACGACATCTGAATTTTTGAATTGGACCAAGTTTACTAGATTGGACAAAAACTGGTCCCTAGAGATTAATCAGAGGTGGAAAGTGAAACTACATTTTCTTTGCCCATTTGAAAATAGTAGGGTTAGACTATAAGGCCTGCCGTAAAATGATCGTTGCATTTGGGGGGAAAATAGAGACTACTTTCCTGGTTTTTGATGTTTTCATTACTCATGATTCTTCTCAGTCAGGTAAAAATGAATGCGGCATACATTGTATGGTTTCTCATTTGCTGTTTCATATTCCTCACCTATTTTATAGTCTCTTGGGCATTTACATTTTTTGACTCATTTCTTACTGAATGGATCCACACTTCTTTTTGCACAGTAGGAGACGCAGCTTAAAGCTGAGCTTTTTTGCTTTTTTCTGCCCTGGGATTTAGGCAAGTCTGGACATATCTACACAGCTGGTAGAGGAGGCTGGCAGGACTCTATTTACTTAAAGGAATAAAGACCCATTTAGTAAAGAATTAATCTTAAAGGAAGAGAGTGGAGGTAAAGGAAAAAGGAAAGGGATCACTGGGTCTCAAAGTATAATATATAGCAAGTCTTCAAAATTAGATTTTTTGTTGTTGTTGTAAAGGAGTTTCTAAGATTCTTTTACTCTCAATTAATAGATAAAGTACCAGGACTCTTAGGACTTATTGATGCTTAGAGAGGTATCATTCAGGATCTGACAGGGAGGAAACAAAAAGCCCAGCCCTTCCGGCTCAGTTGGTTCATGGACAATGAAAAAGAGTGGGGTCTCACTCAGACTGTCTCTTACTTCATCAAGGAAATGAGGGCCCATTAGGCATAACCTCCTTCAGCTCCCCGGTATTGTCCCTGTAAATAGCTATATTAATATTCATCCAGAGCAACTTTTCTCTTGTCTCAGAGGATGCAATGTTGTACATTTTGTCAAGTATTTCCCTTAACTCCATCGCTTCCCACCTCTTTTTTTTTTTTTCTTTTGAGACAGAGTTTTGCTTTTGTTGCCTAGGCTGGAGTGCAATGGTTTGATCTAGGCTCAACACAACCTCTGCTTCCTAGGTTCAAGCAACTCTCCTGCTTCAGCCTCCCGAGTAGCTGGGGTTAGATTACATGCATGCACTACCACACCCGGCTAATTTTGTATTTTTAGTACAGACAGGGTTTCTCCATGTTGGTCAGGCTGCTCACGAACTCCCGACCTCTGCCTCCCAAAGTGCTGGGATTACAGGTGTGAGCCACCGAGCCCAGCCCCCTTCCCATCTCTTTAGGGACCTCCTTTTTTCAGAGAGAAAAATCTTTTCCTCTGTCCTCTTAGGTTTAGTCCCTGAGGATCTGCAAATTAAACTAACAAAACACAGATTAACAGGAGGAAAGAACATAATTTGTATTAACACTTATGTGCACAAGAGGTCACAGAAAAGAAGTGAAACTCAAGAGAATTTAACATCCCACTGTCAACATTAGACAGATCAATGAGACAGAAAGTTAACAACAATATCCAGGAATTGAACTCAGCTCTGCACCAAGCGGACCTAATAGACATCTACAGAACTCTCCACCCCAAGTCAACAGAATATACATTCTTTTCAGCACCACACCACACCTATTCCAAAATTGACCACATACTTGAAAGTAAAGCACTCCTCAGCAAATGTAAAATAACAGAAATTATAACAAACTGTCTCTCAGACCACAGTGCAATCAAACTAGAACTCAGGATTAAGAAACTCACTCAAAAACGCTCAACTACGTGGAAACTGAACAACCTGCTCCTGAATGACTACTGGGTACATAACTAAATGAAGGCAGAAATAAAGATGTTCTTTGAAACCAACGAGAACAAAGACACAACATACCAGAATCTCTGGGACACATTCAAAGCAGTGTGTAGAGGGAAATTTGTAGCACTAAATGCCCACAAGAGAAAGCAGGAAAGATCCAAAATTGACACCCTAACATCACAATTAAAAGAACCAGAGAAGCAAGAGCAAACACATTCAAAAGCTAGCAGAAGGCAAGAAATAACTAAGATCAGAGCAGAACTGAAGGAAATAGAGACACAAAAAACCCTTCAAAAAGTCAATGAATCCAGGAGCTGGTTTTTTGAAAAGATCAACAAAATTGATAGACCGCTGGCAAGACTAATAAAGAAGAAAAGAGAGAAGAATCAAATAGATGCAATAAAAAATGATAAAGGGGATATCACCACCGATCCCACAGAAATACAAACTACCATCAGAGAATACTATAAACACATCTATGCAAATAAACTAGAAAATCTAGAAGAAATGGATAAATTCCTCAACATATACCCTCCCAAGACTAAGCCAGGAAGAAGTTGAAGCTCTGAATAGACCAATAACAGGCTCTGAAATTGAGGCAATAATTAATAGCTTACCAACCAAAAGAAGTCCAGGACCAGAGGAATTCACAGCCAAATTCTACCAGAGGTACAAGGAGGAGCTGGTACCATTCCTTCTGAAACTATTCCAATCAATAGAAAAAGAGGGAATCCTCCTTAACTCATTTTATGAGGCCAGCATCATCCTGATACCAAAGCCTGGCAGAGACACAACCAAAAAAGAGAATTTTAGACCAATATCCCTCATGAACATCGATGCAAAAATCCTCAATAAAATACTGGCAAACCGAATCCAGCAACACATCAAAAAGCTTATCCATCGTGATCAAGTGGGCTTCATCCCTGGGATGCAAGTCTGGTTCAACATACGAAAGTCAATAAACGTAATCCAGCATATAAACAGAACCAGCGACAAAAACCATATGATTATCTCAATAGATGTAGAAAAGGCCTTTGACAAAATTCAGCAACGCTTCATGCTAAAAACACTCAATAAATTAGGTATCGATGGGACGTATCTCAAAATAAGAGCTATCTATGACAAACCCACAGCCAATGTCATACTGAATGGGTAAAAACTGGAGGCATTCCCTTTGAAAACTGGCACAAGACAGGGATGCCCTCTCTCACCACTCCTATTCAACGTAGTGTTGGAAGTTCTAGCCAGGGCAATCAGGCAGGAGAAGGAAATAAAGGTTATTCAAGTAGGAAAAGAGGAAGTCAAATTGTCCCTGTTTGCAGATGACATGATTGTATATCTAGAAAACCCCATCGTCTCAGCCCAAAATCTACTTAAGCTGATAGGCAACTTCAGCAAAGTCTCAGGATACAAAATCAACGTGCAAAAATCACAAGCATTCGTATACACCAATAACAGACAAACAGAGAGCCAAATCATGAGTGAACTCTCATTCACAATTGCTTCAAAGAGAATAAAATACCTAGGAACGCAACTTACAAGGGATTTGAAGGACCTCTTCAAGGAAAACTACAAACCACTGCTCAATGAAATAAAAGAGGATACAAACAAATGGAAGAACATTCCATGCTCATGGGTAGGAAGAATCAATATCGTGAAAATGGCCATACTGCCCAAGGTAATTTATAGATTCAATGCCATCCCCATCAAGCTACCAATGACTTTCTTCACAGAATTGGAAAAAACTACTTTAAAGTTCATATGGGACCAAAAAAGTGCCCACATCACCAAGTCAATCCTAAGCCAAAAGAACAAAGCTGGAGGTATCACGTTACCTGACTTCAAACTGTACTACAAGGCTACAGTCACCAAAACAGCATGGTACTGGTACCAAAACAGAGATATAGACCAATGGAGCAGAAAAGAGCCCTCAGAAACAATGCTACATATCTACCACCATCTGATCTTTGACAAACCTGACAAAAACAAGCAATGGGGAAAGGATTCCCTATTTAATAAATGCTGCTGGGAAAACTGGCTAGCCATATGTAGAAAGCTGAAACTGGATCCCTTCCTTACACCTTATACAAAAATTAATTCTAGATGGATTAAAGACTTAAATGTTAGACCTAAAACCATAAAAACCCTAGAAGAAAACCTAGGCAATACCATTCAGGACATAGGCATGGGCAAGGACTTCATGTCTAAAACACCAAAAGCAATGGCAACAAAAGCCAAAATTGACAAATGGGATCTCATTAAACTAAAGAGCTTCTGCACAGCAAAAGAAACCACCATCAGAGTGAACAGACAACCTGCAGAATGGGAGAAAATTTTTGCAATCTACTCATCTGACAAAGGGCTAATATCCAGAATCTACAATGAACTCAAACAAATTTACAAGAAAAAAACAACCCCATCAAAAAGTGGGCAAAGGATATGAACAGACACTTCTCAAAAGGAGACATTTATGCAGCCAAAAAACACACGAAAAAATGCTTATCATCACTGGCCATCAGAGAAATGCAAACCAAGACCACACTGAGATACCATCTCACACCAGTTAGAATGGGGATCATTAAAAAGTCAGGAAACAACAGGTGCTGGAGAGGATGTGGACAAATAGGAACACTTTTACACTGTTGGTGGGACTGTAAACTAGTTCAACCATTGTGGAAGTCAGTGTGGCAATTCCTCAGGGATCTAGAACTAGAAATACCATGTGACCCAGCCATCCCATTACTAGGTATATACCCAAAGGATTATAAATCATGCTGCTATAAAGACACATGCACACATATGTTTAATGCGGCACTATTCACAATAGCAAAGACTTGGAACCAACCCAAATGTCCAACAACGATAGACTGGATTAAGAAAATGTGGCACATATATACCATGGAATACTATGCAGCCACAAAAAATGATGAGTTCATGTCCTTTGTAGGGGCACGGATGAAGCTGGAAACCATCATTCTCAGCAAACTATCACAAGGACAAAAAACCAAACACCCCATGTTCTCACTCATAGGTGGGAATTGAACAATGGAACACATGGACACAGGAAGGGGAACATCACACACAGGTGCCTGTTGTGGGGGAGGGGGAGGGGAGAGGGACAGCATTAGGAGATATACCTAATGTAAATGATGAGTTAATGGGTGCAGCACACCAACATGGCACATGTATACATATGTAACAAACCTGCACATTGTGCACATGTACCCTAAAACTTCAAGTATAAAGAAAAAAGAAGTGGTTAGACTTTAGGTTTATATACAATTTTAACAAGGGAAAAAGGTTTTGGGGTTTAAGGGACTATAAATTATGGAGAAATGACTAGGAATATATGAGGGAACTAATCAAAGAGGAATATTTTAGGAAGGTCTGTTTATGCAAACTCATCTCTATGTTGACTTTCTTTCTCTGGTGATTAGAGTCACTCTTTTCTTGGTGGCAGGGAGGGCATCTTCACAAAGGTAAATTTATGCCCTGATTTTAAGCACATGATACGAAGACAGAAAACCCTTCCTGCATCTGTTGATTTTCAATTGCTTTCAGCTCAAAAAAATGCCAGAGTGGTGTATATTGGGGTGGCATGTTCTAATACCCCTCACTATACAGAGCACAACCTCCCTTTGTTATGGCTTTATTCCTCCCACACTTGCTTCTTTCTCTCTTCCTGCAAACATGTTCAAATTTTTCTCATGTCAATGATCCTTCCACTGGCCCTTCCATATTCACTCAAAATAATATTTATTGAGTGCTTACCAAGGGCAAGCATTGTTCTAGATGCTAAGAGTATTGTGAGCAAATAATGCAGATGTAATCTGTCTTCCTGAAATGTATAGTCTAGCGTCACCATCCTCTCTAGCTACCATCCAATCTTATTTCCTCTTCATCTGAACCTCAGAGTAATCCATGCTGCCTGATCTTCCTCCTGTGATCTCTTCTTAAATTAGTGCCATCCTATCATCGAAGCCAAAAACCTAGGAGCTCATCCTAGTTTCATCCTGCTCCTTACCCTTCCTATCACCAAATCCAGCTGATATGATCTAAAAATTTTCAAAATGATTCCCCTTCTCTCCATCTCTACTGCCTTGTTTCTATACTGGCCTTAATCATCTTTTGTTCATCAGTGGTTATTATAACTGGCCTTCCTGCCTCTAGTTTTAGCTCCATTAAATCCACCTTCCAGACAGAGGCTATAGAGTTCACCCTTATGCTTATAACCCCTCAAAAACATTCTCAATTTCCTATAGGATAAAGTGCAAGCTCCTCAGTGGGGCCTCATATTTTTGTCACTGCCTTCATCTCCAGCCTCACTAACTCCCTGTACTCTCTCTACTTGCAGGTCTCCACATATAGCATGCTTGGTATGTGTATGTACTTAACCTTGTAACCGCCTGGAACAACTTTTCTCAGGCCTTCTTGCCCACTGTCACCTCGCTATATCTACCTTCAGATGTTCCTAGATTTATTTTTCAAAGCTCTGCTTTTAGTTACATATAGTACTCTGAAAAGCCTTCCCAGAGAATCCTTCCTGGAGGGAAGAATTGTTGTTCTTCCTCTATGCGTCCATAGTAGCTTTTACGTTATTTTATAGCTCTCTGTTCTATCTTTCTCACTAGGCAGTGAGGTCCTTTTTTTTTTTTCTTTTCTTTTCTTTTCTTTTTTATTTTATTATTATTATACTTTAAGTTTTAGGGTACATGTGCACAATGTGCAGGTTAGTTACATATGTATACATGTGCCATGCTGGTGTGCTGCACCCATTAACTTGTCATTTAGCATTAGGTGTATCTCCTAAAGCTATCCCTCCCCCCTCCTCCCACCCCACAACAGTCCCCAGAGTGTGATGTTCCCTTTCCTGTGTCCATGTGTTCTCATTGCTCAATTCCCACCTATGAGTGAGAACATGCGGTGTTTAGTTTTTTGTCCTTGCGATAGTTTACTGAGAATGATGATTTCCAATTTCATCCATGTCCCTACAAAGGACATGAACTCATCGTTTTTTATGGCTGCATAGTATTCCATGGTGTCTATGTGCCACATTTTCTTAATCCAGTCTATCATTGTTGGACATTTGGGTTGGTTCGAAGTCTTTGCTATTGTGAATAGTGCCGCAATAAACATACGTGTGCATGTGTCTTTATAGCAGCATGATTTATAGTCCTTTGGGTATATACCCAGTAATGGGATGCCTGGGTCAAATGGTATTTCTAGTTCTAGATCCCTGAGGAATTGCCACACTGTGGAAGTCAGTGAGGTCCTTTAAAAAAGTGATTGGCAGATGGTTGGTGCTGAACTGTTGTGGAATCAGGCATCAGATAAGCCTTGATCTGAGCCTTGATCTTCTTCCATGATTGAGTGAGATTCCCTGAGCTACTGATATGGCGTCCAGTCTCAACTGTGGTTTTATCCTAAGGTGTCACTGAATATCCAGCTTCTCTTCCTAGCAATGAGACATTAATGGCTCTATCTTAGCTTTCCACTCAGCCTGTCCTATGGTAGGAACTCCACTTGACCTGTGGTTATGGGAGACACATCTATGATGCACCATCGCTATCACTTGCCTAGATCTTATCCCAGCACACTGGGTTCTCTTTCCATTTAGACTAAAATCAGACATTTAAGGGTGAACTTGGGGGTTAAACAAACATATGTGGATACATTTGAGAAACAGACCATCAGCATTACATGCCATTGAGCCTTTTAGTGTCTGAGACCTAAGGTTTTATTTGTTTACTCACCCAATCATTTTATATAAATGTATATTTATATTTTAAGCTTTCTTTTAAAGCCACTGCATAGCTTCACTATGACCAGATAATGAGGATTCTTGACAATGGAATGTCATGGAGGTATTCAAACCCCCAGGGTGGGGACCGAGGCCAGCAGTTAGATGTTAGGCAAACTCTTCTGCTGAGACACATGCTTCCCCTACACAAACACAGATACAAATGTCAGAGCTGGAAAGGAGACCTTAGGGATCATCCTGGTGAGCTATCATTTTAGAGATGCAGATACTGAGCCTATTAAAATTTTAAGTCAGTGCCTTCAGATGTTATCCCATGGATAGTGATGGGTAGCATTTGAATGTCCTGGAAAAATGGTTACAAATAGTGTATGAATTCCCTGTTCCTATCCCATTGGCAGGGATTTAACTCAGGTATAGGTTGGAAATCATCGGTTTCAGTAATTTGTCAGGTTATTGGCTCACAGTCAGGATTAGAACATGGGTTCTCTGCTCTGTACAGTACAACAGATGGCCTTCCTCCATCTATCTAACCATAAACAATTCTATCTTTTTTCTACTGAATGTACGTGGGACCCTCACTCAGTCACACATTTCTTGCTATTCCTCCCAGATTTGTCCTATTCACAAATTGGATAAATAAATCATCTTAGTTTTCACATCGTTTATAAAATGTTCACAAAGACAAAACAACACTGGAACCTCTCAGCTCACGTTAGAACCTCCAGTGGTGGATACTATCCCATCAAGCTGCATCCCTTTGGGATTCTTCATTTGCCTAATTGATAATTTTTCCTTTTGAACTCAATCCAACCCTTATTTCTCTATTTTGTCCCAAAATGATGTTATGAAAGATGTCAAATGCCTGGTTGACATACAGAAACATTATATCCAACTTTTCCCTCAACTTACAGGCTTGTGAAACTATCAACAAATCATTTGTAAGAATTTAAATGAACCCGATCTCCACTTATTAATATTCTCTTCTTCTTCAAAGCCTGTGACTCAGGTCTCCTGGTTTTCTTTGTATCTCTCTGACAATTACCTCTCTAATTCATTGGCTATTTCTCTATTTTTCTTAGCCCAGTTTCTATCACTTCTACATTCTCACATCATTTTATATACTCTTCCCAGGTCCTCTCATCTAAATTGAAGAATTCAACCACTATCTATTTGCTAATGGCTCCAAGATCTATGACCAGTTTTTCCAAAATATAGGCCCCATATTCTCATCTACACCTGAATGTTTGGCTGCAGGCTTATACCAGAGATACCAGTCATTTTTTTGTTTGCCAACATTCCCTTTTTAGAGAAGTGCCCACATCCCATAAAGAGTAGTCACATAAATCACTCTGACTTCATCCCTCAGGCCATAGCTGACTTGGCCAGAGTGGATATCTCATCCAAGCTAGTCCAGTCAGATTCCCTTGTGTGGGAATCAATCACCTCCATCTGTAAGGTGATATAGGGCTTGGAATTGTGTCCTGAGGATAAATAAGCAGAGAAAGCCAGTATACAGGGAGAATCCAGAGATTAGGGCAGACATGCAAAGGGAAGCAAAGCAAAGGACATCGTGATTTCAGAAAGATAGAGATGGAGTAGGTGGCTGCCTGAGAATTTTCCAGTGCCAGCAAGCCTATGCTTTATTGCTTTCATTGTATTTCATGAGATTAACCATCCTTTTTCAAATACAATTTGAAAACCTACTTTATGCCAGGAACTTTGCTAGGTATAAGAGAAATTTTGTTGAATAAGGAAACCATGGTCTATGACTCCACAAATCTACATTTGAATGCCTTCTCACAGTAAATTCTTGTTTCCTTGCATTTACTTGAGTGTGTTTCTTGCATTCCATCAACCCATACTTAATTCTTTTTTTTCTTTTTTTTAAATTTTTGTTTTCCTGGGTAAGCACTTAATTCTTACTGTATCCCAAACCAACCTCGTCTTCCTCACTATGCCAGCTCCTTCTCCAAAAAACCTACAATCTTGATCAGCGGTGGGATGCCCAATCTTGATTAACTGGGTAGTATGCCCAGTTTTCAAAACCAGAAACCTCACAGTTGCCCTTTGTTCCTCCTCTGCTTCACTACATATCTAGTCCGTTACCAAATACTTTGGGTTCTACCTCAAAATGCGCTTCCTTTCAGATCTTACTTTTTGTCCTTACTTTTATCTTGTCCAGGGTTAGATTCTTGACACCTGCCACTTGGGTGTTTCAACCACCTCCTGTCAGATCTAACTGTTGAATATCTCCCTGCACAGCTCATCCTCCATGATGTCATCAGACCTCTTCCTAGGATCCATACTGGATCTTGACACATGCCTCCTAAACATGTCCACTGGCTTTCCATTATCACAAAAATAAAACCCAGACACCTTATACAAAAGACCCTACTTGATCTGGTCCAAATTCCTCTCAATTGCTCTCTCCCACAGCTTGTATTCCAGTGATTTCCAGTCACTAAACATGTAGCATTTTCTGAGTTTGCGCATTTTTAATAATATACATTTCCTTCTGTCTAAAAAGGCTATCCTCAGGTCTTGGCCTGGCAAAGTCATCTTTTAAGACCAGCTCAAATATCATCTATTCTGAGCCAGGCAGAGGACATGTTCTCTTAAGGCATTCTGTTCACCCCTCTGGCATAATCTAGCCGAGAGTGACAAGAGATTACAATAATAATCCCTTATGACCTTGCCTTGCTGTTAACAAAGTTATCTCGTTTGAACCATATAATGACTCAGATGAGGCACGAAGGCATCCCATTTCATAGATGAGAAAATGGGCTCAAGACAACAAATATCCTCCCCAGTGTCATGTGGACAGGATGAGATCCAGATTTTGTAGCCAGAATCTGGCCACATAAAAGATCTGAGCTGAGGTGCTTCAGGAGTTCTGCACACATTTGATTTGTATTTTATTTTAAAACATGTATTTTAATAATTTAAAAAATGATTGATATAAAATTCACCATTTTAGCCATTTTAAAGTGTGTAATCTAATAGTTTTTAGTATATTCACAATGTCGTACAACTGTTACCATTAAGTAACTCCAGAATATTCCCATCACTCCCAAAAGAAACCCTATACCTCCCAATCCCATCCTCTACCTGTCCTTGGCAACTACTTTTGTCACTGTGAATTTACCTATTTTGGATATTTCACATGAATGAAGTTATATAATATGTGACCCTTTTTTGTCTGGCTTCTTTCCTTAGCATAATGTTTTCAAGGCTCATATATGGTGTAGCATGTATCAGCGCTTCGTTCTTTTTTATTGCCTAATAATATTTCATCACATGGATATACCACATATTGTTTATCCATTCATCAATTGATAGACATTTGGGTTGTTTCCACTTTTTGGCTCTTGTGAATAATATTCCTATGAACATTCCTGTACAAGCTTTTGTGTGAACATATATTTTCAATTCTCTTGGGCATATACCTAGGTATAGAATTGTAGGGTCATACGGCAAATCTTTAACTTTTGAGGGATTGCCAAACTTTTTCCAGAGCGCTGCACCATTTAATAATATATTCCCACCAGCAATATATTAAAGGTTCCAATTTATCCATATCCTTACCAACAGTTGTTATTTTCTTGGCTTATTATGATGATGATGATAGTAGTTCTAGTAGGTATGAAGTAGCATCTCATTGTGGTTTCTTATTTGTCTTTTTCTAATTCCTAATGAGCATGTGTTCACATACTTATCAGCCATTTGCATATCTTCTTTGGAGAACTATCTATTCACATTCTTTGTCCATCTTTTAATTGGGTTATTTACCTTATTCTTGAGTTTTGTGAGGTTCTTTATATATTCTGGTCATATATGATACATTATTTCCACAAATTTTCTTATATTCTCTGGGTTATCTTTTCCCTTTTTTGATAGTTTCCTTTTATACATAAAAGGTTTTAATTTTAAGTCCAATTATTTATTTATTGTGCTTTTGATGTCATATTTTAAAAACTGTTGCCTAACCAAAGGTCATAAAGCTATATCACAGCTATATTTTCTTCTAAGAGTTTTACAGGTTTAGCACTTATATTTTGGTAAGCCTTAGATCCGTTAGAGATAATTTCTATGAATGGTGTGAGGTAGAGGTCCAAATCACTCTTTGCATGTGAATATTCAGGTAACCTGGGATCATATATTGAAAAGACTATTCTTTCCTCATTTAGTGGTCTTGGAATCCTTGCAAAATATTCATTGACCATACATGTATGGTTTATTTCTGAACACTCAACTCTATTCCATTGGTATATATGTCTATACTTATGCCAGTACCATGTCGTTTTGATTACTACAGCTTTGTAGGAAGTTTTGAAACTGAGAAGTGCGAGTCCTCCAACTTTGTTCTTATTTACTTCAATAATTTAAAAGCATGTGTACATCTTCTTCTAAAAATTTTTTTAAAGTCCTATGTGCTTATTTTACACAACTTAAAAATTTACCTAAGAATTTAAGATAAAAATGAAGAGAGAAGCTTCACCAGATATTGTCAACTCACTGTCAACATTTTGAAGCATTTCCTTCCACTTTTACAAATGTGTCTGTATGTACATCTAAGTAAATAAATAATACACATTTTCATATTTATGGAAACTGAAATGCATAGTTTTATATCTGCTTTTTTCCACTTAGCATTATATTGGGAGCAATTTTCCAGATTATTAAATATTCCTGGAAAATGTCATTTTTACAGCTGCATTCTATTATATGGATGTATAATAGTCACTTCTCTAGAGCTGGACACGTAGGCTATTTCTAGTGTTTTCCTGGCATAAATGTTGATGTAATAAACTTGCTTATATGTCTTTTTGTGCATGTTTAATACCCTTCTTAGGATAGATGCTATAAGTAGAATCACTGGGTCAAAAATTTTAAGAATTTTAAGAATCTTGATTTTTATGGTTAAATTCTGTACCATTCCTAATGAGTTATATGAATTCCAAGTTCTTTATGTATAGGTGCAAATAACTTACCTGTTTTACGTGTAGCAAATTTTCTTCTCATTTTTTGTGCCTACATTTAATTTTGGTAATTAAATATTTTGACTTATGGAAGCTTCAGATTTTCCTTGAAATTATATCTTCTAAGTTTTTATTCTTATTTTAATTTTGTATTTTCTTTAACTGCTTTTAGATTGGAATGTCCTTATTCACAAAGGGACCACAGACATTTATCTCCCTCTACTTTCAGGTTTTGTTTTGTTTTGATCTCACATAGCCATCTGAAATTTATTTTAATGTTATTTCTTTAGGAAATATCTAATTTGATTCTTTCCTGAATTTTTAGCCATATTATTTTATTTGTTATGGTCTTAAAATTTATATTTGGTAGAACTGATCTTGAGTTTTCTTTTTGTGTGGTTTTTTTTTTTTTTTTTTTGGCATTTAGTCTGCACTTTTGCCTCCAGATAAATTTTATTAGCACATTGTCAAATTTTTGAAAAATCTCACTGAGATTTGGATTGAGATGACATTAGACCTCTAAATTAATATGACATCTTTACAGTATTCATTTACCCATCCAGGAACATCATCAATCTCTCTATTTTTATGAATCACAGCCAGGTCTTGTGATTTTTTTTCATATGGATCATGCATATAAGCTTATCCCTCGGGTTTTCTGTGTGTCTTGTTAAAATCATGAATAGAAACCTTTTGTTGTTTTTGTTGCTTTTCTACTTAAAACGTATTCTAACAAATATTTAACAAACGTTTCAATTTGTATTTTTGTCTCATATCTATATCTTGATAGTTTTTCAGTAGATGCTTCGGAGTTTTAAGATTATGTGATATTATTTGCTTATAGTTATTATGTTGTCTCTTCATTTCCAGTAACTACAAATGTCGCTTTTCTTTTTCAAATATTAGTAGAATATTTAGAACTTTAACAACAGTATTATATAACAGTGTGGACAAAGGGAATACTTATTTTGTTCCTTTGGTAATGGCAATGCCTGTAGTGCTTGTTTTGCTATTAAGAGAATAACTACCTATTGGCTTAAAATAAATATTCTTCCTTGTATTAAGGAAGCATCCTTCTATTCCTGGTTTACTAAATTGTTTTTTAAATACAAAATTTGAGTTGAACTTTATTACAATCTTGTCATTATCCTTCGAAATAATCATATTTTTCTTCTTCTAACAACTGACATTATGTGTGTGTGTGTATACATACACATATATGTATTTCCTAATATAAACCATCTTTACATTCCTGGGAACTATTTTATTTGGTTGTAGTATAGCGTTTATTTAAGTTGGTGCTCAATTTTATTTGCTAGTATTTAGCACTTCTCATCGTTATATTATGAAAGACTGGCCTGGCATTTTTGTTGTTGTTTTGTGCTATTTGTGTCATCTTTTAATATTGTGGCTATTCTGCCTTTACCAAAAAAAAAAAAAAAAAAAAAAGGGAAAGTATTCTGTTGTCTTCTATGCTTTAAGAATGTGTGTGGTTTTTAGATTCATTCCGTGCAGGTTCCCCATCTTGCTCCCTAGCTCACATCCTCCACTCTCCTTTCCACATCTCTGATTTCCACCACTTCTCCCTCATGTCACTGTGTTGGAGCGTGGAAGCTCTAAAGGTGAGATGCAGGCTGAGGTTGTCTGTCTGCTGCCACTGAAGAGTCTTGCGTGTGTTTCCCCAGACTCCAGGAGTGTATGCCATAAAAGGGTCCCAGTGAGAGTCATCTTAAAGGTATTCACCAAGAGAATCATATGAATCCAAGAAAAGCCCAAAGCCTGGGAGGCAGAGAGTCCACATGACCAGCCAGATGCTGCCTTGTCTGCCTCAGAGGAACTGCCCTTACCATGTCTAACAGGACGAACTTCTAGGAAACCACCAAACGCCTATAAAAAAGGGGGCCGACCACTGTGCAACCACCACATAGAAGGTACTGCTGCCAGATTACAATGTTCTGGGCAAGAAAGATAATTTGGGTCACAAGGTTTCTTCCTCTCTTCCCCAGGATCTGAAGATAGGAGGTGAGAAAATTTAAATTAAATGAAGGTTGGAGTTTTGATATCACACTGAATGGGATTTTAATTATTTAACAATTTCAGGAGAACTTTTATTACCAGAAAGTACCTAGAAAGCTATGGAACCTATCTGAGCTTGCTTCGGGGAAATGACTTCCGAGGAGAGTTAGAAGAGGTTGTGGTGGGAAAGAATAGTGCTGGCTGTGGCTTGCTCCCGGGGGGTTCAGCTTAGTAAGCAAACAGGCCCAGAGATGCACTTAGAGAACAATCACCACGGGTGATTCCATGCCTTCTTTCACACACAGTTATTTTTAGAATATTCGACTTTATTGTGCTTTCGGAGGTGATGGCAATGTACCAGTTAAGCTCAATCTTGGACATTGTGATGTGCTTTTATTGCTACAGTCTCTAATTGAAATAAAATGGAAGAACAAGGAAAGCATTTAAAGAGAGCAAGAAAAATAGCTCACATGGGCTTTTGGCAAAAGAAAAAATATCTAGATACCAACATATACTTAGGACAAATTAAAAATACAATTACACATCAAAACATACAGTTTGTGGAAAAAACCTCTTTTTTTCCAAAAAAGTCTGTATTAGTTTATTCTCACAGTGCTATGAAGAAATACCTGAGACTGCGTAATTTATAAAGAAAAGAGGTTTAATTGACTCACAGTTCTGCAGGGCTGGGGAGGCCTCAGGAAACCTTATAATCATGGCAGAAGGGGAAGCAAATATGTCCTTCTTCACATGATGGCAGCAGGGAGAAGTGCAGGGCAAAGGGGGGCGGAAAGCCCCTTATAAAACCATCATATCTCATGAAAACTCACTAGAACAGCATGCAGGTAACCACCCCCATGATTCAATTACCTCCCACCGGGTCCCTGCCGTGACATGTTGGGATTATGGGAACTACAATTCAAGATGAGATGTGGGTGGGGACACAGCCAAACTATATCAGAGCCCAATATATTCAATATATTGGAAAAATTATAATGGAATGGAATGGAATGTGACACTTTTTACTTTGACCTGAGTATTTTCAATATCCTATTTATTTGTGTTATTACCTTTTAGATCAGAATCTAAAAATAATTTGGGGTCCTTGATATAGTCATGCAACATTTGATATATTTCTTTTTTTTGAAGTTTCTGCTAAGAAAATTTATCAAATTGATTCATTTAAGTGCAGGGGCATAGAAATAAATGATCTCCTCCATTACCCAGAATTGTTTAAAATCATTTGGTAGATTCTCAATATTTCTTGCAGATTGACTTTGTTTATTTGTTTGTTTTTGGTCAATGCAGTATGGCAGAATGAAACGGAGTTAGTTTTAGGACAATTTTCATAGTTGCCAATGATTAATTCATCAGTCGTGATTTTTCAAACTATTAAATACAAAGTCCGTGTCTTAGACTGAGTCCCCCAGATGTAGACCCTGAGACAAGGATTTGAGTTCAAGCAGTTTATTAGGGAGGAGATCCCAGGAAGTACTGCCATGGAAGTGAGGAAGTGAAACGGGAGGGAAGCAAACCAGCATTGGGTACGCTGAGGGCCAACGTACCGCTGTGGGCTACCTGCTGGGAACCTCTGGGAGCCTGAAAGGAGCCCACCTGCAGTGAGCTGGTATTTATCTGCCATCTCCCTGGGCATTGGTTGAGAGCTGTTAGGGCAGGTTTGAGTGTTAACTCTCCACACTTCCCACTAGCCTGTGTGTGACACATATCTACAACTAGAGAGTCCTGGGCAGTAAGGGACGACACAACAGTGAGTTCTAGGAATGACTGACCTATACAACCTACATGACGTGTATCGATCGGGAGCCGGATGTGAGAGACAGAAGACTGAGTGTAAAAAGCCAACCTGGGTTCAAACCAGATCTGCTCCTGTTTGTATGTGACCCTGAGCAAGTTATTTAATCTCTTGGCACTCAGTTCCCTCATCTATAAAATAAAGATAATCATATTACCTACCCTCATAGGGTTGTTGTGAGGATTGAGTCGATATAAGTAACAAGTTTAGAATAATGTTGACTCATGCCATATACTATTTATTCATAATTATTATGGGGAGGGGTGTTCCAAAGTAAATCATCAACCTGCCACCAACAGCGCACCTGTGGTAAACGGTTACCATTTACCTGTCTTCTCCTCACCTTTATTTGATAAAATTTCATTTAATGACCTTTCTATAGTTTTACTATCTTCACTAAGAATTTAGAACTTACATGGCCGGGCATGGTGGCTCACGCCTGAAATCCCAGCACTCTGGGAGGCCGAGGTGGGCGGATCATGAGGTCAGGAGATCGAGACCATCCTGGCTAGCATGGTAAAACCCCGTCTCTACTAAAAATACAAAAAATTAGCCAGGCATCGTGGCGGGCGCCTGTAGTCCCAGCTACTCGGGAGGGACAGAATGGCGTGAACCCGGGAGGTGGAGCTTGCAGTGAGCCAAGATTGCACCACTGCACTGTCTCCAGCCTGGGCGACAGAGCGAGACTCCGTGTAAAAAAAAAAAAAAAAAAAAAAAAATTTAGAACTTACCATGCCATGTGCAATATGCAATATTGAATAATCTCACTTTAATTGAAAAATAAACCTCATTTTTCATGCATACAGAGAAAAATATATTCATCATCATTTTGGGGGATCATTTAAATCCCTCACCCGAACGTATTTCGGTAAAGTTTAGCTGAGGGGGTCTTATATTTGCCTAGAGAGAACACAATGTCTAACCATGCATTTCCTCAGGGAACTCTATGGTACAAGGCCTCTTTTCACCTTGTAAAAAGAGACTCCAAGCCCTGCTGGCAATTCACAATACAAAAAGCATATCTTATTGATATGAAAGTTGAATTTAATGTGATAGGAGCAAATCACTTTTCAAAGTGGCCAAGAGAGGGGGAAAGGATTAAGAAGTCTCTATTGATGTAAGACAAATTAAAAGCAAAAATATAAGAAATGACGCTCCTTCCCAAGAATCCTATGAGTGGGTTTTTGTGGTCTTAAAATGTACCTTGATTCATCTACTTCTGTTCATGCATGTTTGCATGTACGTCCTTCTCCAAGCAGCTAGAGAAAATAAAGTTGGATGCATCAGCCTGTTCCCATTGTTTCAGGAGCAACCATCCAGTCTTTTAGATTCTAAAAGCCTAAAGATTCTGAAAGTGGAAAATTTATTGTTTCACTCAAAAATTCCATAAGCCGTCTTCCTAAGTATGAACTAGCTTCAGGGAATTCTATTTTGTCTGATAGTTTGTCAGTAAGTATTTGAGTCCATGATTTTCAGGGGAGCCAAGAGATCTCATACCAAATTGCAGGGAATTCCTATGATGTTTTTTAAAAGCAGCCATTTAGTGTTCTTCTCTGATTTGGAGACATGCAATAAAATCTTTTTATGCACCCTATTTATTTTCCTAGACATTTAGATTTTTTCATGCCCAGCATGCTCAATAATTCAAGCAGAGTTGAAAATGGCCAGGTTTTACCCTCCATGGGATTATCCTTGGGGACTGAGGGTTTAAAAGAATGACAGCTATGAAAAATCCCAGGCCTCCTCCCAGCTGTGCACATTGAACTGTCTCTACTGAAAGTAGTAACCTCTGCCTGCTTCACAGGAGGGATTGGCGAGCATCCTAACAGTCACTGTAAATCACAGCCCATCACACAGCTAACTCTAGAGCAATGGGGCCACCTAGACTCCAAATATGGAAGTGCTGAAAGGAAAAAAATCCCTTCTGGGATTCATTCCTAGAGGCTCCTTGAGATCTGGATATTGAGAGGGTAAAAGAGGAGCTTGTACATGTCTGAGTCTCAGGTGATCAGAGACAACTTGAATGCATGAGGATTTTTCTCCATAAAACACATTAGATATTAACTTTTAAATATTTATAAATATTTACATGAAATATCTTAAATATTAAAAATTATATTTTTATGAGTGTGTTGGCCTAAAGATGAATATATTCCTGTTATATATTAAATATTATATATTTATATATAAAACATTTAATTTAACCTACCAGTTTTTTAAAAAAATGTTAAAAGAAATAAAGACATTTAGACATTTTTCTGGGACCTTAAAATTATTGTGGGCCCTCCACACTGTGCCTAGTGGATAAATCGGCATGGCTGGCACACACTAGGGAGGTCAGGGATTTATAAGGCCTAGAAGCCTTCCATCCTTTAGACTCTTAGAATGTTCTGAAAGATGTCCAAGGACACCCAAGGACTTACCATACTTTCCTGCATTTCACGAATTTCTTTCATATTTTAATGTTTCCTTTAATGCATCACATAATAGATGACACGTTTAACATTGAGGTGGTGGGACTCTGTTCCTTTAAAGTCTTCACTGAATTGATAATACTTTTAAAATATACAGTATCTTAGAATGGAGGAGGCATGGTATCCAGCCATGGTGAGGAAAAGCAGCCACCCCTGCGCCCTGGGACCTTTCCTGACCTGGCTCTTTCCACTCCCTACCTACCCAGCCACACATCAAGAAGCAGTCCTTTGTCATTTATTAGCCCACCTTGGAAGCCACATTGCCGCAGTTCTGCTGTGCTCTTGGTTGAAGCAGTCACAAGCCCACCCCATTCATGGAGGAATGACAAGTTCACATTATTGAAGAACATATGAAATGGGGATATAGTTGTTGTCACCTTTGGAAAATGTGATCTGCCAAACATCCCCCAACAAAGACAAATAAATAGATAGTTGGATCATTTCTTTCTTTTTACTTTTTTTCTGTTTTGAGACAGAGTTGTTCTTGTTGCCCAGGCTGGAGTGCGATGGCACAATCTTGGCTCATTGCAACCTCTGCCTCCCAGGTTCAAGTGATTCTCCTGCCTCAGCCTCCCGAGTAGCTGGGATTACAGGTGTGCACCACCATGTCTGGCTAATTTTTGTATTTTTAGTAGAGACAGGGTTTCACCAGGCTGGTCTCGAACTCCTTACTTCAGGTGGTACACTTGCCTCGGCCTCCCAAAGTGCTGAGATTACAGAGAGTTGGATCATTTCTAAAGGGAAGTGGGTAGCAAGGGTGATGAACAAACAGAAATTACACTGTGTTCACTCCGTTATGCCACCGTCATGCCTGTGAGGAAGCAGAGCAGCTGGCTGTACAATTTCTTTAAGGAACATGGATATATACCCAGTTGGTTCAGGCAATGGGTGTTACTATCAAACTGTTTGCAGAGGAGTAAGGAAAACAAAAATGAGAGTAGCCAGGATGTCCTTCTCAGTCAGCTGAGATGTGACAGCTTGTTTAGGGTGGTTGTGCAATTTAAGATGTGTCATCCCCAGCCTCAGATATCAGTGTTTCTCTTTGCTAGAGCTCTACCATTATGGCTGCTTTTGGGGGAGTCCACCACCCCATTTCTCCTGCAGTTACCAGTTACCTTATTCCCTGCTTTTCCCCTTTTCTTGACTTATACCCCTTGTGGCTTCTAGAATGTCATCTTGGTCAGGTTTCCATCACTGATCTAGTCAGCTGTGTCCATCAGTGGGATCAGTGCTTCCAGATATCTACCCAGCAGAAGCCACTGAGGGTGTGGCTCCTCCTCAAGAGCCAATAAGGACCCCTTGAGGGTGTGACTCCTCCTTAAGAGCAAATAAGGATCCCATGTCTTATGGCTCAAAATAAATACTTTTCATTGCCTGCAGATGTTAATTTCCTAAGGTTAGGCCCAGGGTGAATAAAGGAGGAGAAAAGAAGACTGAATCTCTGAGGGTAAAACACAGGACAAAGTGAAATAACTTCTTCACCAAAGTAACCACCAAACTGCCTAGCATCTTCCTGCTCTCCTATCTCTGGGAGAGTCTATTGTTTGCCCCATAATTACTATCCTTCAGCTCAGTTGGCTCTTAATCATGCCTTTGAATGCAGCACAGACAGAATGAACCCAGCTTTTCTGACTGTTCTAGGCTCAGTACTCTTGAAAGTCAGGCTTCAAGTAGAGTCAATTCTAAGGGGTCTTTGGCCCCAGAGCAGTCAATGCATCAAAGTGGAATTTTCTATAGCACGCTTGGACCCTTGGCATCCAGCACCAAAGTAAAACACAGCTTGCCTTACATAAGGGAGCCTACATTATCATTCCCAGAATAACTAGTGACCCCACAGACCTGCACAGATGTGCTGTAGAACAAACAAACATCAGACCTTCTCTATAAGGACAGGTCTAGGCTGCACCTTTATCTATATCCAGTCAAAGATATATAGATTTATAGTGACCCAGAAAAGAATGCAGAGGAACCTGGAGAAAGCACCCTGCTGCTTAGGTCTACAAATTTTGTTCATCTCATATATATAGGCACAGACAAAAAGGAATGTTGACAGGCTGTATTTACTTGATCTTTTTGTCATCTCTTAGAATCTAATACATGTGAAAATTTTGGCATAGGCAAGCACAATTACTTGTGGTAGACATATATATTTCTGAAGCTGTAACTCCTTGTGTATATATGTTTTATTGTTTACACATTAGTTCTTGCTGCCAAAAAGCTCTACATTTTATAATTCAATCAGCCAACACCTGTACCAAGATTTGATCACTGGGAACTTCAAATATTTCGTATTTGAGAATGGGGAAAGAAAATCTGCAGAGAAAAAAATTGGCCAGAACCTGCGTCATGTATTTTTCACAGGAAAGCTAATTCTTAGAGGAGGATAAAAACCTGAGGTTCCCTGACTAGGGAGTGGAGTCTAGACAAGGGATCTGATGTGACAGGGTTCCTTCTCTATCCTCTTCAAAATGTAAGGAATGTTTGGCTTCTGGATTGTGTCAGAAAATAGAAGTAACAAATAGTCTTTATTCATAAAAAACTGGCTTTTCCTGACAGAGATTTTAATCGTGTGCTACACACGTGAATCCTTTTTAAAGAAATTGCTAGGGGCTGGGGAATTTCCAAGCCAACCTCCATTAACCTGCAGATTGAGCAAGACACACATCTGTTCTTTAATTGCACAGTATTTCGAATCAAAACAAACAAGCCCTTCCACAGAAAAGGGCCTGTTTTCCTGGTGATGGTTTTGGCTCGAGTTACCCTTTGTGTTGAGTATGTCTACTCTTCAGGCCATAAGGTAGCGATCTCACCAACACCCCCGTGTCACGATTCCCCTTAGTAGTCTGTGCTGCAGTCACTAAGCATGACCACTAGATGGCGAGAGAGGACTGAGTTGAAGTTATGGCGGCGGCTCCTTTCTCCCTGCAGGGTGGGAGGAACGCGTTGTCTCTTTTTCTTCCTGCCCCTTTGTTTGACTTCACCATTCTCTGTTTCCCTTTCTCTCCGCTGTAATTACGTGACTCACCTTTCATTCAGTACCTCCCTTCAAGGAAAGCCCTGTCTCCTGTCCTTGGGCTGGGATCACACAGAGCTCTTGGGATGACCCTGGCTCTCCCGCGCCAGCCGCTCTGCTGCCAAGTGCAAGCATTCGCTCCCAGATGCTTCGCCCAGTTCTTTGCAAATGTCATCCAATCAGTGTCCAGGTGTTCACGGCTCATCACTGGCTTACTGCTCTGGTCTACATAGCTTGGGACATTGCTGTTTATGCAGGTATTAAAAAAAAAAAAAAGAAAAACAAAAGAAAGAAAGAACGGCAGCATCACAGAATGTGAATCAGAATATTAGTCTGTGGTACTGGGAGAGAAAAAGAAGATTCCCCAGAGAGGATGAAGACCAAACAGACTGCAGACCTGCCATCTCTCTACACTGCACTTGGATTGGCCATTGGCTGTATGCACCCGGGAAAAAAATTCAGAGGACCATGCTGTTGTGATAGCTGACCTAAAGAAGACATTCTGGAGAGCACATGAGTTTGATTTTTACAAATGACTTAATAATCTGGGGGACCAAGCCAGGGCTGCAGAGGCTGGAAGAGCCCCCGCCAGCGGTGAGCAGTGGAGGAGGAAACTTAGAGTCAGGGGTGGTAGGGGAACGGGGTTTCCCAGGCCTCTTTTCACAGCAATTAGAGGTCTGTGTTCTCCTTGAGGCAGGGGCGTAACTCCCACAAGCGTTAATGAGATTTAAAGAAGAGAAGGGGAGACTCCAGAGCTGCATTTCCAGTCGGGGCTTCCACAGCAGCAGAAGAGGACAGAGTTCTGCTGCTTCCAGCCGGACCTGGCAGAGTCATGGAAGCCTGGACCTTAGCATGTTGCCTTCATCAGCAATTCCACACTCCAGCCGGCATCGTGTGAAGAGTCCCCAACCTGGGGTCGCCTAGCCCCTTCTACGAACCTTGTGAAGAGAAGCTGCCTGTGCCTTGGGCTACAAAGTTCTCTCACAGTCTACCCAGTGCTTAAGCTCGCCTGCCTAGGTTTACATCCCAGCTCTGCTGAGTTTCCAGCTAAGCCTAGTTTCCTCCTCCAAAAAATGGAGATAATAAATGGCACCTACTTCACTTGCGGATCTAATGAAAGTCAAGAGCTTAGCACAATGTTTGACCACATAAAGTACCTCTGAGTGATGATGATGATGAATTTGGGCCTAGAATTGACATCTTAGTCATATGAGGCAGAACCTAGTTCTAAGGCAACACACCTCAGTGCCATGATAGAAACATTTCATGATGAAAACCTAAGCAGTTGTGCAATGAAAATCCCTGTCATTTACAACAATTCCCCCACCCCCCACGTACTTGGGATAAATTAGAACCAGGATGGGCCAAGTTTCTCGTCTCGCCTCCTCTTTTCCTCAGTGGCAACCGTGTGATTTATGGCTCTGACGGGAGAGCCAACCAAACTCAGTTGTTTCAGCTGACTGTCCCCGTGAGTTTTCAGGTTGATGTGAAATCCAATGGGGTGTGAACTGAAACCCAAGATCTCCTGAAAGCCCCATGCAGTAAGCTCAGTATGGGACCAAACCAAACCAAACCAAACCAAACCAAAGCTCCCTCCCTCTTGCCTGGCACTCCTGGAGCTCACAAAAAGCCTGCCACTTGTGAGCCTGTGTGCCTGGAAGGGTCTGCTGCACCTGGCTGGGGGCCCTGGGCCATTGTTTTCCTGGCAGCAGCAAGGAGGCAGGTCCTCTGCTCACTCCTGGAGCTGGCCCCATACCAGCGACCTCAGAAACCAGGCAGGCTTTTGTCCTGGGGTCTCCTAGGGGTTGGTTACACAGAGAGAGTGAGGCTTTGTTGGAAGACTCTCAGAGGCCTGGCCAGGTTTTCCTCTCACAGCCAAGAAGCAGGTTCTAGTTCTTTCCAAACCCTTGATACCTTCTAAACTGAAAAGCGGCTGCCCACTCAGAATTTGGGCTAGGGCATGGAGATGCTAAAAATCTTATCTTTTAAGAGGGAATTGTTACTGTCTCTCTGAAAAGACTGCAGGGTTTCTAGGAGATTCTGAAATGATGTATACAGCTAGAGTCTAAAAAGGTGGAAGGAGAGGTTTCTGGGTAGGGGGTTAAAAGTGTAAGCTCTGGAGGCAGGCAGACCTGGGAGCAAGTCCCAGCTCATACTCTTCATAGCTGAGTGACCTTGAGAAAGTCACTCAATCCCTCTGAGGTTCTCTTTGTTCTTTTGCTCCCTGCTTACTCTTCATCTTACCCTGTCTAGCCCAACGTTTTTGGTAGTTCATGTTCCAGTCAGAAGAAAAGACCAGTGAGAACTGGGATTTATAATAATTACAATCATCAAAATGAACTGAGTACAGTGCTCAGCAATTTATATCAATTTCATGTAATCCTGAGAACCCTTTTATAAGGTAGGCATTGCACTGATTCACATTTTACCAGTGAGGAAATAGAAGTTTAGGAAGGTTGCCAAAAACTTAGAATGACCTTTCTAAAATATGTCTGGTTCTATTAGTCTTTGGTTTAAAATCTTACCATGGATTTATCTTCAGGATAAAATAAAATTCTTTAACACAGAAAAAAGGACCCTTCCGTGCTGTGAGCCTTCAGGATTCAGTGGTTAACCAGTATCATCTTTCTAACTTCCTGACCTGCAAGTCTCCCTCTGACCACACTGAGCTTTCACCCTTCCCTAGCTGACTGAGGTGTTCTTGCACCTCCAAGAATCTGCACACGATCTTTTCTTCTTCCTTCGTATCCTTCTGGATCTGGCTAACTCTGACTATCCTTCAAGACATGGTTGGTTATCCCTTTGTCTGGAGAATAACCTGTGTGCCCCCAAAGATGGGGATAAACACCCTTTCTAGATGATCTGGTAGTTTCTGAGTCTGCTTCTAACAAGGTTAACTCCAAATTACTCAGCCCAAGACTGAAGGGAACTCCTTTCACTGCCTTTACCCTGGACTCTCGCCCGTGCAGCTCTCTGGCAGCAGGAAGTCCAAGATGCCCATGGACTCTTAGCAAGCCATTCACAGTCTTCATTTAGGGAATTTTAGTAGAGTCTGCTGAATTTGTCTTAAATAGGCTGACGACAATGATTTTTTAAAATGTATACAATCATGCACTGCATAACAACTTTTCAGTCCACAGATCAAATATATGATGGTGATCCCAGGACCTGAAAATATCCTATTGCCTGGTGACATTATAGCCATCAGCATGTGGTAGAGCAACACATTACTCACTTGTTTGCCAGTTGTAAAAAGGAATAGCACATACAATTACATACAGTACCTAATACTTGATAATAATAAATGACTACGTTACTGGTTTGTGTATTTACTGTACTATATTTTTCACAGTTATTTTAGGGTGTACTCCTATTTATTAAAAAAAATGTTAACTATAAAAAGCCTCAGGCAGGTTCTTCAGGAGGTGTTCCAGAAGAAGGCATTGTTATCATAGGAGGTGACAGCTCCACGCGTGTTATTTTCCCTGAAGAACTTCCAGTGGGACAAAATGTAGAGGTGGAAGACAATTATATTGATGCTCCTGACCCTGTGTAGGCTAATGTGCATGTTTGTGTCTTGGTTTCTAACAAAAAAGTCTAAAAAGCGAAAAATATTAAAAATTTTAAAAATAAAAAAGGCTATAGAATAATGATATAAAAATATTTTCGTATAGCTATACGATATATTTTTGTTTTAAGCTCAGTGTTATTACAAAAAGTCAAAATTTTAAAAATTACAGCGTTTATAAAGTAAAAAACTTTATAGTAACAAAGGTTAATTTATTATTGAAGAAAAATTGTTTATAAATTTAGTGTAGCCTAATTTTACAGTGTTTATAAAGTCTACAGTAGTATACAGTAATGTCCTAGATCTTCACATTTACTTATCCCTCACTCACCACCTCACCCAAAGCAACTTCCAGTCCTGCAAACTCCATTAATGCCCCATACAGGTATACCATTTAAAAAATATTCTATAGCATATATTTACTCTAGCATTTTCACATTGAGATGTATTTAAATACACAAATATTTATTATTGTGTTACAATTGCCTGTAGTATTGAGAATAGTAACATGGTGTACAGATCTGTAGCCTAGCAGCAATAGGTTATACCATACAGCCTAGGTGTGTAGGTGGCTACACCATCTAAGTTCGTGTAACACAATGACAAAACCACCTAACCATGCATTTCTCAGAATGTGTCCCCATCATGAGGTGACCCATGATTGTACATCATATACTGCCCCTAGAGTCTTCTCAGTGGCCATCTGGCTCAGAAGTTTTCAACGTTTCTTAGGACAAGGACTGCTTTCGAATTTGTGGGAAGCAATGGATGCTGTTGGGGAGGGGGCTGCACATACAGACATATTTACTAAAGGTATTATAATTTCAGGAAGGTTCACAGATCCCCTGCAGACCACTCAGGAATTCTGTTAAGAATCCCTGATGAAGTCCAACTTTCTCATTTGTAGCTAGGAAACAGGGTGCCAGAGACTTGCTGTAATTGTCCACATTCAGATAGCTAGAGAGTGGTCAAGCTGGGATTTATATCCAAGTGTTCTGGTTCTTTTAGCCTGTGTTTATTTGAAAGATTAATAATGGGGGAAACTATTAATTTTACTGCATCCCACAATTGGTCAAGCATAGATTACTAATCCTTTGTACTTCCATATAGGATTGGCATTAGCAGAATTCATTGACACTAGCAATGACCAGTAGTGATTGAAACCTTCAAGAAAAGACATTAAATAATCATGATAACCATAGAATGTTACTTAAAAGGGTAGGAAGCAAAACCTCATTAAACAAAAATTAAAAACACTTAAGAATGACAATATCAATAGCTAAAATCAACACCAACAGATACAAGACCATCCTTCCAGCCAAGTAAGACAATCAAAAGGTGTGGAAGGTCAGGTTGCAGTCCTGATCAGTCAGGCATTCAAACTGGGCCGATAATTATCAAAGTGGAAGTTCACAGAAAGGGTTATTATAATTGAGGAAGTAAAAAATCATGTAACTTCCACATTCAATACTATAATTTAAAAATAGATTTTTTTCACAATCACCATATACAAAATAATGTATTTAACACATAAAACCAACAAGAGAAAACCCACAATTCTTTCTGATCACACAAAAATCTATTTAGAATGTTAAAATTATTATTTTTTTCTCTATGCCTTTGTTGTTCTACTTAAAGTATACAAACATCATACTGACATAGATTACTTATTCACTTACCAAAAAGGAGATGTAGACAATAGAACATCTAAATTGACTGAAAAATCTACCAAGGCTTTTATATTTAAATCACAGGCAAAATGGTACATGTTATCTTCAAATTAGGGTGACTAAACATTTTGGTTTGCCCAGGACTGTCCCATATTTGGCATGGGAAGTCCCATGTCCAGAACACCCCTCAGTTCCAGGCCAAACAAGACAGCTGGTCACCCTACCTCAAACAACAGCACAAACAACCAGAATAATTATGTTCTTTAAACTCTCACCTTATATACAATTTATAAATAATAACAATGAATTCATTGAATAAAGAAATAAAATATTGAGTTGGCTATTTTACATTATAGACTGAACTGGGTTTTTAATTTAATTTAATTTATTATTATAATTATTTTTAGTTTTGAGTCTTACTTTTTCCTCCCATGTAGAAAGAGAATTAGTTTTGTTAATTTAAAAAATCATCCATTATGTATCAGCCATCATGGTCAACAGCTGAAATTTCTCATGTATTCGCATACCACAATACGGTCCCATTAAACATGAGCGTATTGAAACAAACAAATACTAGAATAAATTCATTCAGTAAAACTCTAAAAAATAGTACCGAACCATAGGAGAAAAAGGAAACCATTTAAATAGTCAAAGTTGTAAGAAAAATATTTTTGTTCTGAAATGGTCTTGGTTTCTTTTTCTTAGGTAAGAGTGTGTTGGGTAGAGATGAAAGCTTGGGAAGGATCGTTAAAATTCCGGTAGATATTTTTTAACTGCCACTAATTCACTGCCGAATAATGTTATACAAATTATGTAGCGCAATGTTGTCTTACGTGGAGCTTCTTCAATATCATAGTGAAATTTAGCTGGTAGCAATATTATGAGCCTGAATTAATAATTTTAGGGGTCTGCTAATGAAGCAGCTGTAGCCAAAACAACCAAGGTGGGGAAATATCTATTAAAATGACATCTTGCATTCCTTTATGGTTTATGGAAGTTTTCAATGTATGCTATGATTATTTCCATTTTATTGTATGGGTGACTCATGGTTATGAGAATTTACCTAAGTTCACTTCGTGGGTATGTGGAAGAAGAGGGCTAGAACTCAGAAATTCTGACTTCTAGTCTGGTGCTGTCTTTAGTTTTCAACTCTTGCCACTGTGTTTCAGACTTTGCAGGCCACTGTGAGTCTGACACCTACAATACCCTCTCTTTGAAAAAATATACATGTGCATAGGTCCTTTCCTATCAGTTATAAGGCCTGGGACAAGCGTACAAAGGGAGAGCCATACACCTTATGCCACAGGTTTTTCCTCATCTCACCCCGTCCTCCTCTGTCCATAATACTCTCAGATTCCCCCGTCATCACTGGTTTCACCCTTTTAAGCCCTTCAAAGGAACCTAAGGCTGGAAGGCCAAGTTCAAATATAGAATTCTTGGACTCCTTGGAATTTTTCTCTGCAAAGTGGTGGCCTTCTCATCCTTGGCCTTCCCAGCCCTGGGGCAGGAGGTGGGGGCTGCGGAGAGGATGGACTTGGGGAAGAGGCTTGAGCTCTTTAGGTAGAAAATTCCCAGGTTCTAGGAGCAGAACCATGGGCCAAAAAAGGAGGAAGCAGGCTTATAGTGGGCACTTTGCTTGGACCTCTGGAACATCATGTCCTGTAGAGAGGGGCACAGCCAGAGTAAGGCATGCTAAGGTACCCCTCTTGCCTGATCTAAAAGCAACGGTACTTGCACACATACTCAAACAATTCTATATACAACTTCTGGGATTCACAGGTGTCCTGTAGCTCTTCCATAGATCACAAGTTAAGAACTTCTGATATCATCACTTAAGAATAGCAGTAAATCCCACTTGTATTGCTCTTAATAAAGTATAAAATGCTTTCACACTCAAAAGCTCATAATCTCATTTATTTGATTCTTAGTCCCATTCATTCATTCATTCATTCACCCATTCAATTCATTCGTCTACTTGTCAAAGAACGCGCCGGGGGTGGGCTATCAACTGTACAGGTAAAAACAGATCCTTTCAAAAGATTCCACAGTTACCACAGGACCCAGCAATACTACTCCTACTTACATATTAAAAAGAAATAAAACACATGTCTGTTTAAACACTTGTACATGCATCTTCGTAGCAGCATTACTTATAATAGCCAAAAAGTAGAAACAACCCAAATGTTCATCAACTGATGAATGGATAAACGAAATGTGGTATATCCATACAATGCAATATTGTTTCACAATACAAAGGAATAAAGTCCTGGTGCATGCGACCATGGGAATAACCTGAAAACTTTATCCTAAGTGAAAGATGCCAGGCACAAAAGCCACATGTAGTATGATTCCATTTATGTGAGATTCCCCAAACAGGCAAATCCATAGAGGCAGAAAGTAGATTAATGTTATGCTAGGGGTATGCAGGAAAGGAATAACGGGGGCGTGACTGCTAATGAGCAGAGGGCTTTCTTTTTTGGGGTGATGAAAATGTTCTGGACTTAGTTGTGATGGCTACTCAACCTCCTAAGTATACTGAAAACCACTGAATAGTAAGTACACTTTAAAAGGGCGAATTTTATAGTATCTGAATTATACCTTAATTTTAAAACAGATTTTCAGAACAAACTAAAACAGATCTTGTTCTTGCTTTTATGACGCCTACAGCCTGGCTCTCTGCGAGGTCTCTGCACTTATTAGGTCAGTTTCCAAGACGGGTTGGCCGGGCCTCAAAGCAGGCCCATCATTTTATCCGTCCCCTTCCCAACAGGCCAGTGAAGGATTTGGCAGGAAGGAAACAGGTGGCTTCATGTCTCAGCGTCGGTTTTCCAAAGCGGCCTCCCTGGGCCGAGACACACGCCCTGCACCGGTGTGAGAGTGTATCCC
Source organism: Pan troglodytes (assembly GCF_028858775.2). Taxonomy (NCBI): domain Eukaryota; kingdom Metazoa; phylum Chordata; class Mammalia; order Primates; family Hominidae; genus Pan; species Pan troglodytes. The sequence continues at coordinate 95,974,225 of NC_072409.2, read as the reverse complement.
GGACCCCCGCGCACCCCCGGGCTTCCGCGCACCACAAGGCCCCCAAGCAAATCCTGGCCCCCATTGCAGCTCCCAGGTCCCCGCGCACCCCCGTTCCGGCCCCCGTGCACCGTGGGCGCCCATGGCGGGGCTCGGGAGCCTCCTGCGCTGCCTGCCAGGCAGCGTGCACAGCAGAGGCCAAACAGGCAGCCGGCACCTCCTGCCTCATTTAAGTGGTAATTTCCTTTGGGGGTTTCATTCAAGTGCAGCCCTGGGAAAATCGCGGCGAAGAGCTTTCCGAGAGGAAACGTTCCCTACGCTTCCCGGAGAGTTGTAAAGCTCGGGAACTTTCTCTTTTGCTGGACGCCAGCCTCTACAGAGTAATTAACGAACCGAGCGGGGCGTGGCGGGGAGGGCAAGCGTGGCGAGTCCGTTTCTGTCTTCTCCTCCAGGGAAAGGAGGAGCTGTGAGTGGTGGAAGAGAAAGATTTTAAACTGGAGTTTTGGAGGCGGGAGAGCTGGCAGGGGTCTCATGGCCTTGAGATATGGGCGTCTTGGCGCCTCTGGAACTTTGTTTTCCTCGTGGGAAAGGAGGAATCGATTTCTTTCTGTGGGGGCCCACTACCGCTTATTTTTATTTTATTTATTTATTTATTTTATTTTATTTTTTGGTGCTGTTGTTGGTTCTCCCTTTAGTCACGGGGCAGGATGGGTGGAAAATATTTCTCAATATTGTGCCTGCGTTTGCATCACTTGGGTTGCTTGTGAAAAATAGATCCCCCAGCTTCCAGCCTGACCTACTATATTGGAAATCGGGATTGGGGGGTGGGGTGTGTGTGTTAAAGACAGGGGGGTTCTAGCATAAAAATGTATATTTTTTAACAACTTTGCTGGATGATTGTTAAGCATACTAAAGTTTAAGAGCCTCTGGTAGCCACAAAGTCCTTGCTGCTGAAGAGGATCTGAAAGAACCGAAACCAAACAACAAAACAAACAAATAAACAAACAAAACAAAACCCAGCACTTAAGAGCAGCAGGGTTGGAAGGGACTGGGTAGATAATATAAACTAATGTCTTGTTTGAGAAAAATAAACAAAACAAAGCTGCCACCTGATTCCTCATTCAATCACCACCCTACTCATTCACCTGTCCTGGGGTGCAAGCTGAGTGGCTGCCTGATTAGCAGCCCTTGTGTGTGTCCTCAGGAGGAGGCTTCTTGTCTGTCCAAAGCGTGGCTGGTGCTGAATGGCATAGGAGGGTAGGTTCCTTGGCTGCCACTGACGTTGCCTTTACCAGAGCTGTCAGGAATGCTCTTCTGCCAGGTCCCCCACGTGTCTGATGTGTGTCCTAGTGTGAGGAACTCACAGGGAGGGGAACCACCAAGTTAAAACATGGTGAGGTGTTCACTGAGATAGACCTGTAAACCTCATCCCACTGACTAAAGTCAACCCAATCCATTACCCTGAGCCCTTGAAGCAACCTCCACATGAGAAGCAACAGGAGACGAGGAGAAAAAGCTTCTCTACAGGAAAGAAGGAAGATTTAATAAGTGCCTTAAAATATTTAGGAAGGACAAATTTTGAAACTTAAGGCTTTAATCACAAAGAGTTTTGAAAGAAATTCACTTGAGTATGAGGGTACATGTCTGCAACTTGTTCAAGCATCAGCTTAAGCTCAAATGTTAAATTTAACCATAAACGAGGCTGCCACCATAATAAACCTTAGAGCCCACCGTGATACCAGAGGCCTGCTTAGCCTGTATTACCATCCTTTATATTTTCCGGGACTCCTTAACTATTTACTTTCGTATTCATCATGAAGACTTGCTGACCTTATTCTTCTTGAATTTGTGTTGTTAGTTATCTTCGATTTATTACTATTATTATTATTTGAGACACAGTCTCCTTCTGTTCCCAGGCTGGAGTAGGGTGACATGATCAGGGCTCACTGCAGCCTTGACCTCCCAGGCTCAAGCCATCCTCCTTCTTCAGCCTCCAGAGTAGCTGTGACTACAAGTGTACACCACCATGCCTGGCTAATTTTTGTATTTTTTGTAGAAACGAGGATTCATCATGTTGCCCAGGCTGTTCTCAAACTCGCGTGCTCAAGCGAGCCACCTGCCTCAGCCTCCCAAAGTGCTAGGATTACAGGCACTCAGCCTCTTCACTTTGTAAAATGAGACAGCTTACAATAGTACAAACAATAAGAAAGCTGGAGTGGGAGCCTCTGATTAACAGGTTTATATATTATTTAAAGTTGCAATGGTATGAACTGTAGAAGACTAAAAGTAATAATGCAAATATAAAACATTTGGAGGTGGAGGAGGAAACTTAGATTAAATGAGCTAAATCCTCCCCTTTTCATATTAAGGTGTCTAGAGATATTATCTCAAGATGATAAATGGGGAAAAAGAGGTTAAGCCTCTTTTCTAGATTTATGGAGGTAACTGCTAAAAGAACCAAAAACAAACAGTTAAAAGAGGTTGAATCTGGGGAGTGGGATGGGGTGGAGGCAGAGAGGTAGAGGCTGCTGCTTTTCAGACCTTAAATTCTTCTGTCCTCACTCATATATTCCCACACATATGTATTACTTTAGTGGATTTTTTTAAAGCAAAAACCAAAAAGTCAGGAGAAAGGAAAATATGGTAGGAACATAAAATTGAATCAAGAATTAGGCCTAAAAACACATACCGCATTGATTCACACATTTGCTGCAGCTGGGCCACACATTTGGCTCTGAGCTGTGCCAGAGCAATTATAGAGGGACCCCTGGTCAGTCCATGTATAATATCCACAAGATGAAAACAGACCAACTGGGAGAATTTTGGCTGCTCCTTGCTATTAAAATATCAGAATGAAATTTCTTCCAGGGGTCTTCCTAAAGAAGGCATGGAGAGATGATTAACATCCTCAACAATGTCTTTGAAATGTACAGAATAATGGTTTTCACGTTTTGTTTTTTCCCTTAGAATTCTCAACCCAGATTGCTGGTGTCACACTCAAGTGCAACTTAGATAAATAATTCCATGAGAACTCAGCTCCTTGCTTGATCTAGGGATAGATTTTGGAATATCTTGAAAGATACATGCAGTTTTGTACTAACAGAATTGTTACTTTTAACTTTAAAAATTTAAAATAGAATTTCTCTCAACTGAGCTATTGAAAATTATCAGCTGAAAATGAGTTTAAAACTATACTTTCTAATGAACACCCGGATTACAGCTAATCAATGTTGTCTGTTGAAATAGATCTATGTATCCTAATAACTGAGACAGATATTTTGTTTATGATATTTGTGTCTATGCAAACGAAGTGCTATTATGAACACAACTATATTTACATATACACATTTCCTGTGCTTCTCTCTGGATAGCAAAGCTGTGTTCTAATGCTGTCTTCAGGATGTATATGGTTGGGGACAGCCTTATAGGTGAAATGTTGTATTTCTGGTACTTCAGCAATTAGATAATATTGCACAGAAAGTCAAATATAATTTTTACACTAACAATTGTGGTTTGCTTATTACAAAAGCAATATGTTTATTAAAAATGAAAATACATGAAAAGAAGAAAATAGAACAGTATAGAAACAGTACAGAATAGAAATAACAATATTGCATTTATTAATAGCATTAACTATGAGTCTTTTCTATACTGTATAGATTGAAAATGAAATAATATTTTATAGTACTCTTATAGACTGTGATTTCCTTTAATACCAGTGTCTGTCTTCTCATACCATTAGATATTCTTGCAGAAAATCTTTTTAAAAGTCTGTATAACCCATCATTTTGGTGTACATTTAGGTTATCTAGCCAGTTGCCCACTGTTGGACGTTCATTTCAAAAAACATGATATAGAAACTCAATATTAAAGGTTGAATTGATAGGTTCTTTAATATACTATTTCCCAAAAGAAAAATCTGAGAAAACTGAAAGATATTCTAAACTGGATAGACATTTTTTACAGCCCCATTTAACTTACATGGACAATAGTTTTAACTACCATTTGTCTTCCCAATACTGTGACACTTCCTTTCAGTTTGAAAGAGAAATTTCATGGTGATTAATAGAGGTATGGTTTATTAAAATGTTTAAATTAAAAAGTTGACTCTGGACTCTGAAATAGTCTCCTTCTGCTTCACATTTTTAATGTTATTAGTTAGGTAAGACACTAACACTCACCTAGACCTATAAGTCTCCAGGTCTCTTTTCCTATTTTAACACTTCAATGACTAGGAAATATGACTTCCTCTGTTGTTAACCCTCTAGTGATTCTTTAATTGCTCCATGGATCCTTGCTGTTTTGTAAACTGAGATGACTGAGATGTTTTATTGTTACAATTTAATAATGTATATAATTTCCAAGTTTCCAGAAAAAAAGTTGCTAGATAGAATTTTCTCATTTTAACATTTTTCTCCACACATTTTACTTAAAACTTTGGCATCCGCTACAGCTTGTCTTTTTGAGACTATGTACAAAACAAAACAAACAAACAAAAAACAAAGAAATCAACAAAACCCAAAACTAAAAATATCTTACAAATAGGCAATAAACAAATGGTAATGGAGAATGGAAAAACTCATAAGGTATCTGTTGTTTAGTCCCACTAACTTTATTTTCATGTCCGTGACTATTATGGCAGATCACACAGATAAATATGTAGGTGATATCTGTCTTCTTCTAGTAGTCTTGTTTCTGGATTCTAGTTTACATAACAGAATGGAGGATATAAGCATATCCTGGTGTTCTGGAATGAGTATAGTGCCACCTAGGTGTTTGGCCCTCTAAACCTGAGAACAAAGCAGTTAGGTTTTGAGAAATGTGTCCTTAGGTGATTTCATCATTGTGTGAACATCATGGAGTATACTTATACAAACCTAGATGGTATAGCTACTTACACACCTAGGCTATATGGTATATAGCCTATTGCTCCTAGGCTACAAATCTGTACAGCATGCTACTGTAGGAATACTGTAGGCAATTGTAACACAATGATAAGTATTTGTGATTCTAAACATATTTAAACATAGAAAAGGTACAGTAGAAATATGGCAGAGAAGATTAAAAAATGGCACAGCTGTACAGGGCGCTTACCATGCCTGGAGCTTGCAGGACTGGAAGGTGCTCTGGGTGAGTCAGTGAGTGAGTAGTGAGTGAATGTGAAGGCCTAGGACATTACTGTAAACAATGGTAGACTTTATAAATACTGTCAACTTAGGCTACACTAAATTTGTAAAAAATAAAGTAATTGCACTATGATATTTCCACAGCTATACTATCACTAGGGGATGGGAATTTTTCAGCTTCGTTATAATCTTAGGGGCCCACTGTCCTACGAGTGGTCTGTTGTTGACCAAAATGTCATCATGCAGCACGTGACTATAATGCTGTAGGTAGAAATAAACTGCCAGCCCCTAGTGAATTACGGCTATGCTAAAATCATGACTTCTGCCAAATCCCTTCTCCAGAAATCCCTGGCACACTCAGATAAAATGCTCCAACTCACACAGTGTGTTTTGCAGTAGCACATGCTTCCAACAGTTTTTCTCCACCCCAGGCTTTAACAATAGCACTTCAACTGATTGAACACTTCTCTGTTCCAGCTATCTCACTTCTCACGACACCCTTGGGGGTTTGAGGGGATGCTCCCATTCCCATCGCATCCATGGGGAAGTGAAAGTGCAGAGTAAAAAACTCATCAAAGGCTGCAAAGCTGTAAGTGCCGCTTCTTGCATTGTTTTCCTTTAGGGTTTTTCTCTGGGACACTCCCAGCTCCTGTCTGAACACAGTAGTTAAGAGGCATCTGGTAGCTCTTGAATATGGGATTGTGGAACTAATAATCCAAACAGGGGAACAGAAGAGGCTTTTGCCGACTGTTCCATATAAGCCTTGCCACATGACTTTTGTATAGAATAGTCAGGGGGTACTTTTATAAACAAGGCTAGGTGAACATTTGAAGCCTTACTGTACTTCATACATTGGCCTAGAGGTGGGCTCCCTTCCTAGCACCTATTTACTCTGTGACCTTAGGTAAACTGTATGTTCTTGTTGAGTGCCAACTTCCTCATGTAGAATTTTAGGGGTTGGACTAGATGAGTGCTCATGTCTCTCCCAAATTCAACCTTTTCTGACACTGTAACCCTCACCCCTACCCCCAACCCCAAAAGGCTTGTGGAATCTGTGTTTTCCTACTGTGCTTTCCACACGTGTCTCTGTGGGCTTACTATGTCAGCGAGTCTATAGATTCAGCTCTGAGGATTGCTGACAAAGGGCCATTTGTTGCACTCACACTCAAGGTGAGAAATTACAAAAAGGTGATTTTATATGGGATGGGCTTCTGGCCTACAATGCCTGCTCCCAAGGGTGCCCTCTCAATGCACAGTTCAAAGCACTGCTGAATGCACATGCTGATTTCAGTGTGGCTTTTTGTAAAGCCAAACGCCACTGACAACAAAACGGGAAAGGCTCTCTCATTTTTATTGTGTTCCTGGCCATTCCAAGAGTCATTTCCTTTCCTTTCAGGGAGATAAAGAGACATATATTATGTGGGCAGAAGATGCTGTGTTCTGGTCAATAACGCAGGCCACAGAGGTCAATGGCTTTAAGCCAAGCCTGGCTGAAAGCTGCCATAAATTTTCAAAGGTTGGGGGAGGAAGATTTAGAGACTGATGTACACTGGCTGTGAGGAGGAAAGACACTGGGCATAAATGGCCCTCTAAAAAGGAACAGAGTATCAGTCCCATAAAATTCTACAACAGTCTATATGGGGTCCCTGGAATGGGGAGAATTTTGCCCACCCAAGTTTTACTATGGAGTAGAGACAAATAAAAAAAGATCTGAAAATAAATCTCCAAGGCCAACATCCCTTGAGACTGAAACTTAAAGCCTTCTTCTCTGATTTTCCAATTCATCAGCATGTGTAGTGTTGATGAGCTGACTCCAAGCTTGATGGCACAGCCCTTTATGGGGTTCCATTTTGTCTGGTCTTAACTTGTTTCTCTGTCTTTCTCAAAGCCTACTTTAGTAATTGTGTCAATATAAAAACATCACATATTCAAACTCCACCTCCACCCACTACCGAAAAGCACCTGCTTTTGAAAGCCACCAGATTTATTTACCAGTTTTTGTAGAGGACTGGGAGTGTGTGTGTGTGTGTGTGTGTGAGAGAGAGAGAGAGAGAGAGAGAGAAAGAGAGAGTTGTAGAAACGAGGGTGGCTTCACCTCTTCTAAACACATGTGGGCTAAAATGCCCATCAATGTAGTATTTGTAATTCCACATTTACTAGAAGCACATGACAAATAACTTTTTAATAAAATTACTAGAGATATTGTAAATAACACGATATTGGATTATTAGATGAATATGTCTGCCAGACCGTTCTGTTTCCATTCCATTAAATGCATGATAAACACAAGAAAATACTATAAGGAATCAATACTAGGAAGTTTAATCCCACAAGGGATACTTTGTGGCCTGTGTATGTGCATGTATACATATGCATATTTATGTATACAATAAGGATTTCCCTCAAAAGATAAAATATGAAAATGTAGGGATTTTAAACAATGAATAATTACTTTAGGGACTTAAAAAATCTTACATTATGTTTTATTTACTACTCTTGACTCTTCACTTTGGTTGGCATTTTGCAAGCCTTCACATAGCCCTGAATAATTTTCCAAGCCTTATGCATATTTTATCTCATTTTGTCAACCCTCTGAGAAACTGAAACTCAGTAAGAGTAAATATCTTGTTTAGTAATTTTCAACAGCAGAGCTGGGGAAGAAATAATTCTAAACCCTGAGAATGCATTTATAAGTGACTGCATCCATGCTAAACACGTTGTGAACATTAACTTATGATTCTCCCAATAAGTCTCAAAGATTCAAGTACTAAAGATTCAAGTACTATTATCATTGCCATTTTACAGATGAGGAAACTGAAGTTCAGAGAGGGTGAATAACTTGTCCAAGGTCACATGGAGAGTCAGTGTCTGATTCAGGACTTATGTCCAGGTGATATCGAGGTCACATTTCCTCTAGGATGAATTTGAAAGGAAACTTCATTTCAAGTCGCAATCCAGGTGGTGGGTACATTTATACTAACTGCAGAAGAATATGGGAATTTCTTAGGGAAAGAAAAAGACAGCTTAACATGGTGAAACAGTGCATTGCGTTCTTAATTTAACCTAGCGAACACAATTGCCATCTCAGATGAGTATTTAGCAGCAAGAAGATATTTATAATCAGATCTTCAAAAGTATCCTAAGGCCACCATTTATGTCTACGTGGCACTGTGCCCAGGAAGATGTCATGTGCCTCACAAAGTCCCTACTTACTCTAGAAGAATTTAGTGTAAGAGAAAGTAAAGCACATTTTGCTGCCATAATGAAGGCAGGGAAGTCGTGGATGTTTATTGTGTAGCCTACAGGCGCCGATGAGCCAACAAAGACTTGAAGTTGTAAACAAAATTCACTGTCTCCTCCACTGGTTAGATCCAAAGAATGACCCCGAATGAACATTCTAGAGAAACCTAGAAATCTCTATCAGGGAGTGAAGTGATTAGAGCAAGAAATAGATCCTTTCAGAAGCTGAAGAAATTATTGTTGATCTGCGTGAGGGTCTTAGAATATTAAAAAATAAGTGCTTAAATGCAATATTAACAATTTTGGTATATTTTAAATGATGACATTTACCTGATAATGCTTTTAATGCATACCTCTAAGTGCAGTGCCCTACAAATGTGCTACTCAGAGAATAATTACAGGACATATAAAAATATTAATTTATAGTATTCCATTGGGGGAATACTCCATTAATGGGACACTCATTTAAAGTTGAATGATGAATGACTTTTTTCACTGTATTAAAAAGAACAATTAAACCTGGGCTTTCATGTACTCACCCCTAATTACTTTCTACCCTGGAATAATTTTATTCCACTATTCTACTATTCTAGCTATCTTTCATAACCTGCTCCCTGGAGGGAAGTTGGAAGAGGAAGAACTATTTATTTTCATTATATTTCTTAGGTCCCTTTTCATTAGTTCTCTTTTTACTATAATTCAAGGCTTTTTTTTTATTGTTTTACAGTATATATACTGCTTTTGAGCCCTGCAACTGCCCAAAATGCACTATTAGTTGCTAGCAAGAATCATACTAAAAGGAAACTCAAGAGTGCATTTGTGTCTCTTCTCTAAAATAATTAGGAGAGCACTTTGAAGCTAATGTTCTGCTAATCTATCTGTATTTCTGACCCAAGACACAGAATGGTATTATTTTCAACATTCTAAGTTTCATCAGTGTCTCAAATAAGAAAGATGCTACCTTTTATTTTTAAAAAGTTAAAGCTATTTAGCCTTTTCTCTTCACTAATACTTGAAAGCTACTCCAACTTATCTCTTCATTCATTCATCAAAAATGTAAGACACTGAGTTAGAAGTTGGGAATAGAAAAATGATTTTTAAAATATCCCTGCTCTCAAGGAGCATAATTTGAACATATTTTTCTACCAATTTAAACATTAGATGATTCAAAGGAGGGATATAAGCAAATTAATGCAAGAACAGAAAACCAAATACTGTATGTTCTCACTTATAAGTGGAAGCTAAACATTGGGTAATCATGGACATAAAGACGGCAACAACAGATGCTGAGGACTACTAGGCAGGGGAGGGAGGGGAGGAATGGTTGAAAAACTAACGTTTGGGTACAATGCTCAGCACCTAGGTCCAACTCAACTTTAGAAAGCAAAGGTAAGTGAAAAGACCTTCTTTAAGTAATCAAAGCAGCTGAAATTTTTCCAGCAAAAAGTCTTAGTAGAAACAGTCTCAAAAATGGCAAAATCAAAGTTTAAAAGCCACTTACAATGCCAGCAAATGATTCAGAAGAATTCTGAGAGGTAGTATCAATTTATAGCCCAAACCTCAACATCATGCAATATACCCAGGTAACAAACCTGCACATATACCCCCTGAATCTAAAATAAAAGTAGTAGTAAAAAAAATAAAAAAAGGAAGGATGCAGGATGTGAAAAGAAATGAATTTGACTTATCAAAACAAGTACAACTAAGAAATAATGGTTTAATATAGGTTTGAAAGAAATTTTAGTTAATAATAGGATCCTCTTCTCATTGTCAGGAAGGTATTTCAAGATGTAAACGCCATTTTCCACCAGTCTTACCCCTTTGCAACATCCCATATGGGACAGTGCCTTTCTGAAGCTTCAGTATCCCTTTGTTTCTATTAAACCATGAGGCATGATGTTCATTCCAGTATAATGCGCATGCAGGTGTCAAGAGGCTGGAAGTGATTGGAACTTAGAAGCCTTTTGTCACTTAGGTTTGCCTTCGTTAATCTGTTCATGATGTGTGTTTGTGTGAGACTGTATTTATTTGATAGTTACAGGAAAAAAAGGACCATTCTAAATTGCTGGACTTAAAAGAGTCAGATTTCTATTTGAAGAAAAAGGTGCCTAACTTCTGTTTGATTCACCCTGTATGTATCTTATCAGTAATCTCTCTCTAATCTGGATGAACTGGTCTCCACACATCTCTTTTGTGCATACAGAGTGGTCTTGATCAGTCACATCATACACATCTCATCTGCTTTTCTTTGAATTAAAGAATCCGGACAGCAAAATCAGAACACTAGCATGGTCACCACAGCATTGAGGTGTCATATACGATCATAAAAGACATTAAAATCCAGACTCGGCTGGGACAATTTTATTTGTGATTTTCCTGAATCAGGGACAAGATGCCTTTGTTTTATAAAGAAAATATGAGCAGGACCAGGCTCTTCTAGCACAAAAGCAGGTGGAGGAATATACACTCCCTCCTTAGCAGGGAAGGGGAGGGGAAAAGGAAGGAGGGAGGGAGGGGAGAGAGAGAACATAAAAGACTGAGCAGGGAAGGGCACAGCACGCCTGTGGAAATGGACTCCTTTCGTGTAAGAACAATTACCCAGTTCCTGCAGCTGTTCACTAGACTTAATGCCCCAATGCATTTTGCATTTATCTTTCTTTTCCCCTTTTCCATGTTCATTAATTTCCACAGTTGAAACCAGAAGTGAAAAGGGGTAATTCTCCCTTTGCTATTCAGGGTAGACCACAGCAATTACCTTTGCTTGTGGCATGCTTAGTAAATGCCAGACACTAAGTACCTTACCTATATCATCACATGGAATCCTCACGATACTCCTTTGAATTAAGAGTGACCACCCCTAATTTACAGATGAAGAATTGGAGACTCAAGGATCTCACAGCAAGAGGCAGAGCCAAGATCTCCCCAAAGCCCAAACTTTGAGTTCCCAATTCTCAACTAGCTGCTGATAATTAAAATGGAGGTTTCTTCCCATTACAGTGTGAATAAACTGGTTTTATCCATATATCCCTCAGGGACTTGGGCACCAAGGAAACTCTATCTTTTCCAAAGGAGGCTGCCAAGTTCCTATTCCACATCAGCTGTAGCTTTAGAAGTAGCCTGGCAGTTTAGGGATTGTCTGTGGTCTGGGAATCATCTCAAATAGAGAAGATTGTCACCCAAGGTCCCAATCAGTTTCAAAAGTAAAACTGCTAGGACTTTTAGAAATGTTCAAGTTTATTGTGGTCAATGGCAAAAACTGGTAAAATTTCTTTGCTCGCTACCCCCTGCCCCTTCTTAACCCTCGTTGAATGGTTCATAATTGGCCATGAGCAAAGTCGGCCATCCCTATCACTAAGTCCATCCCCCAGCTCACCCCCAAGGACTGCTGGTAAGTAAAACTCTTCAATAGTTAAGTGGAGCCCTAATTAATGAGTCTGATTCCTGCCTGACATGGGCACGTTTTTAACCTGGTAAACTCATTAAACCTCTGGTCTTCATTTAGCCATGGGTGACCAGAGTATCATAATTTCAACTAAGTGTGCTCAGTGATTTAATGGGCCTTGAGTTTCCCACATTCCCATAGTGTCCCATCTGAGGAGCTCAATCAGTATCGTTAGAAGTTTATTTAGTGCAAGGAGAGATCTCTGATCTGTCCTGAATTCAACTGAAGGCTTTAAAGACGAATGAAAGCAAACCGCTGGCTCCACAATTTCAAACGACCCATTTTGCCTTAACCGTAAATCAGCTAAGGAGTCTGAAATGCAGACAGTTTCCAGACAGACCAGGTCATCTCCTGAGTTAATGAGACAACCCGTGCTCAAGCACAGTGCCTGCCTTTACCAGCAGATGCCAGTGCTTCCTCTTCTCAGATAAGAAAGGGCCCAGGGATTTGGTCCCTACTCCACACATTGAGATTTTTAAAATAAAGGCAGATTAAAAGAAAGAAAACAACACACACACAAAACACAAAGATTGTTCTCTATCTGCTTTCATTCTCAGTTTCTGCCGTTAATCACATCAAAGAGAATTCTCAGAAAGAGCTGTTTTCTCATTGTTGTTACTGCTATGTTTGTGTGAATGTGTGGATGTCTAATAAATAGCTTTCTTCTAATGTAAAAAAATTTCAAAACTCAAACAAGCCAGGGCTAGTTTGGTTTCTAGGTTGTCATAAAACCCCTGTCAATAGCAAGCTCCCAGTAAGTGTTTTATAACAGTGACAGCTTTGCAAATACTGTAACATATGTAACTTGGACTGGGTCAATACATGGCAGGGAAATCAGACTGTGAGATGGTCGAGCTGTTCATTTTGGCTGTCTTTACAATCAATCAGCCAGACCAACTGAGCCTGCAGTGATACTCACTGATTATTGAGAAAGCTAAAACAAATGGATTGGCTGTGCTGTCTGCCAAGGCCCATTCAATAGCTACAACCTCTGTCTGGATACAGAAGTGCCATCTTTTGAAAGCCAAAATTATTAGAAACAACTCTCAGGTTTATCCAAAAGTAGGCTGCACTGTGGCTGCCGGAAGGAAGGAAGGAAGGAAAGAAGGAAGGAAGGAAGGAAGAAGAAAGAAGGGAAGGAAGGAAGGAGGAAGGAAGGAAGGAAAGAAAGAAGGAAGGAAGGGAAAGAAAGAAAGGCAGGAAGGCAGGAAGGAAGGAAAGAAAAAAAAGAAAAGAAATTAGTTCGGCCGGGTGTGGTGGCTCACACCTGTAACCCCAGCACTTTGGGAGGCCGAGGTGGGCACATCATGAGGTCAAGAGATTGAGACCATCCTGGCTAACACGGTGAAACCCTGTCTCTACTAAAAATAAAAAAGAATTAGCCGGGCATGGTGGCGGGCACCTGTAGTCTCAGCTACTCAGGAGGCTGAGGCAGGAGAATGGCGTGAACCTGGGAGGCAGAGCTTGCAGTGAGCTGAGATCGTGCCACTGCACTCCAGCTTGAGGGTCAGAGCGAGACTCTGTCTCAAAAAAAAAAAAAAAAAAAAAGAAAGGAAAGAAAGAAAGAAATTAGTTCAATGTATTTCAATACACTTTGTTGGATAGATTTTACAGAGCAACCCATTGGAGAAAGCCAAAGTTTATAGGCTTTGGTGCCAGGCCACAGCAATAATAATTTCTGTCTCACCCTAATTGCCTCTTTGTTTCTTCTTTGGTTATCTTTTGCTTTTGTGCTTAATTCAAAAGCTTGTAACAGAGCAATCATCTCAAACATATTTCCCAGCTGTCAAGATAAAATTCTTAAAAAGAAATCCAAGTTCCAGAAGTGGAATGTGGGACTCTTAAGCCCTTTCTTATAACCTGCACAAGTGACTGGATGTATTAAACTACCACAGTTCCTTGCAATATTCTTTACTTCCAGCCAACTCATCTGTGACTGCTGGAAGGATAAGTGTATTGTGTGAGTTGCCTAATCCAAATGTCTCTGAGTTGCTAGGTTTAGGCCAAGACGTTCCAATAAAAATGAAGGCAGGCTCCCAGTCTTTGCCTAAAGCTGATTCAAATCACATCTACTTAGAATGAATTATCTTCACAATATTTTCTTTGGGGACTTCTCTGGTTGTAATAAAGATAACAAACAAAAGCTGCTTATCAACATTTCCAGTTAGAGAAAAACGAAAATTTTAAGTAAAATAAATATATGTGAGAACAGTATTTCCAACTTCATTGAATTTCTTTAAGGATCTGGTAGAGATTGAAGAAGAGATTGACTGTTAAGAAAAACAGAGCTAACAAAAGGTGGGGTCTCAGAGATTTAAAATGTTTATTGTTTATTCATCCTAAACTACTAACTCTCTTTGGGGTATGCAAAAATTGACTCCCCACCTTCCATTTATTTATTTATTTAATTTTATTTTTGAGACGGAGTCTTACTCTGTTGCCTAGGCTGGAGTGCAGTGGTGACATCTCAGCTCACTGCAACCTCTGCCCCCTGAGTTCAAGTGATTCTCCTGCCTCAGCCTCCTGAGAAGCTGGGATTACATGCACCTGCCACCATGCCTGACTAATTTTTATATTTTTAGTAGAGACGCGGTTTCACCATGTTGGCCAGGATGGTCTTGAACTCCCGATCTCAGGTGATCCGCACACCTCGGCCTCCCAAAGTGCTGGGATTACAGGCATGAGCCACTGCGCCTGGCCCCCACCTTCCATTTAATCCAGTCTTTGGAGGAATCAAATTAAGGGGATGACAGCGGTGAAACAGTTTTTCCTAGATATGAAGGAACTCATGTGCAGGCCAGCAAAAGAAGATAGAGGGAAATGTATGTAATCATACTAACAAGAAATACATAACAAAATGTGATGAAATAGTCAAAGGCTTTCAAGTCTACTGTGTTGGAGACTGGTAGTTGCCTCACCAATCTATATTCTTCCATTTGAAAAAAAATCACTTAAGCAATAGAATCTCCTGAGTTTTATCTGAGTGGCTGTCCAGTGGAGACTGCATTTCCCAGCCTTCCTTGCAGCTAGGTGTGATCTCATGACTAAGTTTGGCTAGTGAGTAGTGTACAGAAGGGACATGTCCTCAAAAGGAAGCTGCTTGCTCTTCACTTTCTCTTTTCCCTTTCCCAAGGACTGGAACATAGACATGGTGGTGGTTCATTACTGACCATGTGGATTAGAACAACACCTAGTTGATGGTGAAAAGAAAGAAGACACTTGGATCATGGATCACCTTGTGGAATGACACTATCCCACAACCCTGGACTGCCTACCAGTCTGCATGTTTATGAAAGAGGTGGTTTCACGGAGTGCCTTGCTAATCGAGTGTGGTGTTTAGACCAGCAGCAGCACCCGGTAACTTATTAGAAATGCAGAATCCCAGACCCATCCACTGAATTGTATAATTCGCATTTAAAAAACATCTCCTGACAATTCATATACACATTGGAAGTTGACGAGCATGGGTATAGTGGTTAAAAGGATAGATTCTGGTGCCAGAGCCTGGGTTCAAATCCAAATCTGTGACTTAATTAGTTGTGTCTCTTTGGGCAAATTATTAAAATTCTGTGTGGCTCAGGTTTCTTATCTGTAAATTAAGGATATTAATAATATCTTCCTTATAGGGTTGTTGTAAGAATTATATCAGGTAATATAAGTAAATATATAAAGCTATCAGTTGGTATAAAGCTATAGAAGAGTTTGCTATTATTTTTATTACAAAAAAACTTCTATCTTGTTTAAGCTATTTGGTCTCTGATAAAGCTGTCAGACTTATAGATTTATTATAAAATCTGTCCAGGGCCAGCAAGGTTTTTGCATAATAGAGAGACTTTGTAACCACAGGAAATCTGCAAACTAACATTTTAATAAATCCATCCACTGTTAAAATAATAGGTCTGGGTGAAGATTTGGAGAAGGGTAGAAATTGTGTCAAGTCTTATAACAACCATGTATCTTGGCACTTTCAGGATAACCTTTACAGTAACATGTATTCATATTCGATGAACATTTATTAAGCATATACTTATGTGTCAGGCATTTTCCTAGGTACTTGGGATGTATCAGTAAAGAAAACTGACAAAAATCACCCCCCTCATGAAGTTCATATTCTACTGCAAGTGTGGGAAGTGGTCTGGAGATGGGGAGTATCCATCAAGTTTAGATTTCATTATCAGGTTGTGGCTCAGACTATGTTTCCTAATGACTAGCTTGGAAAATTTAAATATCATAACAAAAGGAAGTGAAAAATAGATTGAAAGATCCCGGAGCCTATGATATTGTGGTTACTATAAAATCTGTCCAGGGCCAGAAAGGTTTTTGCAAAATGGAGAGACTTTGTGACCACAGAGAGTTTAATCTGTATTCCAAAGCAAGTCAGAAGCACATCTGACATCAAAGTTTCTACCAACTGTAGAGCTGGGATGTTCTCCAGTTAAGTTCTCTGGATGATCTTACACATTGCTGAAGAGCAGGTAAGGGGCTCCTCCATCAGGCCTTTGATGAGTTCCCGCCAGGAAGTATCACTTCATCATTAAGAGGTTTGGCCATAATGGGAACTTACTTCATAGAACTTTTGGGGAAGTGTCCAAATCTTCCACCAATTTCTTTAAGATTGTATTGTTGTTTTTCTTAAGTTGTGTGTGTGTGTGTGTGTTTTAACATATTCTGGATATTTTTTTCAAACCTGTGACTTAGCTTCTCATTTTCTTAACAAAGTCTTTAGAAGAGGAAAAGTTTTTTATTTTTACAAAGTCCAACTTACCAATTGTTTCTTTTATGGCTTAGTGTTCGTATGTATATATGTTCTAAGAAATATTTGCTTAACCTAATGTCACAAAGGATATTTTCCCCCCTTTTTCTCTAGAATATTTACAGTTTTAGTTCTTATATTTAGGTCTATGGCATATTTTGAATTATTTTTTGTGTAATGTTTGAGGTAAGGTCAAGATTTATTTTTTTTTCTATATAGATATCCAGTGTCTGGTGCAATTTGTTAAAAGACACTATCGTTTTTCCATTGAATTGCCTTGATACCTTTGTCAACCATCAATTGGCCATAAAAACATTTATGTCTGAAGTCTATTCTGTTCCACTGATTTTTATATTTATACTTAAAACAATATCACAGAATCTTGATTATTGTGGCTTTGTAAATCAAGAAATTAGGTAGTATAAATCCTCCAAACTTAGTCTTTCACAAAATTGTCATGATTATTCTCATTCCTTTACCATTTGATATAAATTTTAGAATTTTCTCATCAATTTCATCTCTTACAACCTCACAAGGATTTTAATTGGGGTTACAATGAATCTATGGATCAATTTAAGGAGAACTGACATTTTTAAAATGTTGAGTTTTCTAATCCATGAGCATGATTTATCTCCATTTATGTAGGTATTTAATTTCCTTTGGCAATGTTTTGTAGTTAAGTGTGCAAGTCTTGCAGAATTTTGTTAAATTTATTCCCAAGTATTTTATTTTTGATGCTATTATAAATGGAGTTGCTTTTAAATCTTAATTTCTAAATTATTTATTGATGGTATATAGAAACAATTGATTTTTGTATATTGATGTTGTATCCTGTATCCTTACCCAATTCATTTGTTTTCAGTAGCTTTAGATTCCTTAAGCATTCTCTTCATACATAAATATGTTGTCTGCAAATAAAACAGTTTTACATTTTCTTTTCCAATATGCAAGGCTTTTATTTATTTCTCTTGCCTTATTGCACTGGTTATGACCTATAGTTCAAGTTTTGAGAGTGGATATCCTTCAATTTTTCTAGATCTTAGATATAAAGCATTGAGGCATTCACCACTGTGTATATTAGCTGTAGTTTTTTGTCACTATTGTCCGTCTGGGTTTATCTTGAAAGTGCCCTTAATCAGACTAGTAAATTCCATTTCATTCCCGATTTCCTCAGAGTTTTTATCATACCTGAGATATAACTTTGCCTAATGGCTTTTTTATCTCTGACAAGATAATCACATATTTTTGTTTCTTTCTTGTGACATATTATCTCATATACATTGTTGGGTTTCGTTGGCTAATATTTGCCAAGCATTTTTTTTTTTTTTTTTTTTTGCCAGTGTTCATGAGGTGCAATCGTCTGTAGTTTTCTTGTGTTTCTTTGTCTATATTCAGTACAAGGGTAGTACTGGCTTTATAATATTAGTTGGGAAGTATTTTCTACACCTCTGTTTTCTGAAAGAATTTGTATAAGATTAGTATTAGTTCTTCCTTAAATGTTTGGTAAACTTTTACTCATGAAGCCATCTGGGTCTGGATTTTTAAAAATATATGTTTGATAAGGTTTATAATTACAAATTTATTTTTTAAAGTAGTATAAGGCTATTAACACTCTCTATTTCTTCTTGGGTCAGTTTTTGAAAGTTTTATTTTTCAAATACTGGATCAAATACTTGGATCATTTCATCCAAGTTGCCAATTTATTATTCATAACATTGCCTTATTATCCCTTTAATGTTATTTAGCATCTGTATCTTGTCCCCTCTTTCATTCTTGACATTGGTAATTTGTGTCTTCCCTGTTCTTTTAGATTGGTATGACTACAAGCTTAACAATTTCATTGATTTTTCCCAAAGAATATTTTTTCTGTTGTTTGTCCATTCTCTATTGTATTGATATTCCTTCTCCTGCACAGCTCTAAGTTAGTAAGTGAGAATTGATCTTAGAAGAACATGAAAACATAGGGGAAACAAAACAGGGAAAAATATTAAACAACTACAGTTTTCAATGTGTTCATCTAGATACCATGGCAGATCTGAGAAACACACATGTAGTTCTCTGTGCTTAAGGATATTATTATCTAGTACTCTGCCTCTCAAACGTTTTCATAAAGTTATACCAAATGGCAGGAAAGACTGAATAAGTACTTTTCATGACATAGGGCAGATATTCTCAGACGTTTTTATGTTCATGGAAAACCTAGTGTCTCAGTTTTCTCAAGGCACCTCAGATCAAAAGAAACCTACGAAATTCCATTTATTAAGTAGATAGGTCCAAAATCATTTAATTTTTATTTCCTAATAACAAGTAGCCATTAAATAACAATACAAATATTTATATTCAATTCTTAAATAACTACAATTACTTATTAATGGGATATACACCTGTTAGGCACTGAACAACTTTTAAAACTTTGGACTCACATACTGCCTATTTGTTTTACATTTATTTTCATGCATTAGTTGCTTTTTTTCATGGCAACTGCTAAAAACCCAGCTTATCAAAGATATGATGTTATCAAAAGAAATGTAGTATAATCTAATATTGAAAATATTATCCTGAGCTAGTAGTTTTCACATTGTCCTATTGATATTGAATATCTCTACTTTTTCCTAAAAAAAATAAAGTATCCCATGATGCCCCATTAGTTCACCGTAGTTCCCTGAGGTGCCTCAGCACAGTTTGGGAACTACGGGTCTAGGGTAAAAAAGAAGAAAGCTCCTGAGATCCAAATTTCCTTGAAAGTTTAAATATGTTAAATCTTTAAGATTCATCTAAAGTTTTTCCTCTATTAAATGATACATTTGTATTTAAACATGATTTTACACTTTATAAATTTCCCTATATTTATTTTATGGATCCTTGTATTCCCTGAGATATCATAGCAGAGTCCTGGGGATACCTCTACTGCAACTTGAGAGAGAAGGATCTACCTATGGAAATAAGATAATGTATGCAGATGAGAGGTTAACCAAAAACCCAAGGCAACTCAAGTACTAACGCTGGATAAGGAGGAAGTAAGACAATGTAACCAAGTAATTTACAGTCTTAACCAGGATCTTTCTGAGACTGAAAGGGAGTGGTACCAATAGTAATTGGGAAAATAGACATAAACATAGGCTATCCCAGATAAACAGGGAGGCATGTTTCCCCAGGAAAGATTGGAAATCATTGATTTTGCAAATATAGTGGGACTATGCATGTATTAGCCAATAAAACATCTTCCACCAGATTTTTTTTTTTAAAATCTAGAGAGTCCATATTATATCCACCTCTAGTTCTAAGAATACTGAAACATTTCCCTCAAGATTGCAACCCCTTCTCTAGGGAAAATAGCATAACCAGGTCTTATTTTTCACACAATGCCTAACTCTGAGGAACATCTTTCAGTGAGGAAGCCTTCCCTACATTCTTCTGAGAGGTGCAGTGTTGTTGCCTCTTTACTGGAGAAGTTATCCTCTTCTGCCCACACCTATAAGAAGAGAATCTGGAACCAGTAACAACCAACAATCCTGTGGGTTAACAATTACCATTTAAATCAGCAAACTGACATCTAAGGAACTTAAAATTATGTATGTAGATGGTAATGCCATCTTTTCTTTTACAGGAAAAAGAGGAGGCTGCCATTTTTTTTTTAGTTTTTTAACTATATACTCAATTCTAATTCTGGTAAAAATTATTTTATTTCTCTACATTTTTGATTTAGCCACTTTAATCAATTCTAAGATACAAATATCTTTATATTATGCTCTTTCTGAAATTAGGATGTGTCCCACAATTAATGATATATCATAGTTTAATTGGATTAGGTAATTGTTTTCTGTGTGGTGGCACATAACATAATGATGTATCTTTATAAGTAATGGGGTCTTAGATTTAAAGAGATAAAGTTATTATTCCATAAGAGAAAGGTGATACTATTCATGTTGGAGTGATGTAAAGATTCAACAAAAAAATTTTGTTTACAGGTAGTAAATATGGTAGAGTGAATAAAAAACTAGGATATGAGTAGAAATTCTCAGGTTTTTTTTTCTGTTTTCCTTTTTTATTGAGATGTTGGTAAGGGTTTTTGTTGCCAAAACAAGTGAGAGATACAAGCATAAAAGAAGACACAGATAAGTTGTCTTGATAATTTTAGACTCTAAGATCTCTCTATGGAAAGGTCAGCTACTTTTGTAGACAAGATACTATCCAAAATAAAAACAACAGGTATTTGAGGCAGTGTTCAAGACAATGACTGAATACATATGTAATATGTAAAAATAAAAATGTAGATTCCTATTTTCTTTCCTCAATAAGCTATGTGAGCATATAAAGGATGGGTCTGCTTTTGGGGAAAAATGCTTTTCTATAGAAAAATTGTAATTTCCTCCATCCTCTCCCAAAAAAGGTTTTAAGCCCTGAGATGAGCAAGGAAATCAATCAGGATAACACTAGTTTCACATGAACCTCAAGACTATAACTATAGTTACTATCTTCTTTTCTTAAAAAAAACTTTAGCTTCCTTTTATCTGTACCAAACCAGTACACTAAATTTTCTCCCTTACAAAATTTTCAACCAAGTTGGAATTAAATTAATGTCACTGTAAAATACAAGAAAGAATAGGTAAGCCCAGTGTTTGCTCTGTGTAATGCATAAAACAGAAGCATTTCTCCAACAGCACTAGCCCTAGAGGTACCACATTAAGAACTGGCTGCAGGACAAAGTGATCCCTTAGGTCTACTAACAAGGCAGGGAGAGGAGAGTCCAGTTTCAGCAAAAATGAGGATTCCCTGCTACGCTCTACGTTTAGCTTTTAGTTGTAGCCAGATCTCAAACAGATCCTAGGTCCCCCTAACTGACAAGGCCAGAACATAGTACCTTCACAGGGTCAAGAGGGCCAAAGTCGTCTAAACTAGTCAGTGAACATCTCTGCTCCATAATTTGCTAATGCTCACAATGATAGCACTACAGGCATCAAGAAGCCTGGGTTTTGGAACAACTTACACATTTGTTATAGCAAAATATTTGTGTCCCCCTGACATTCCTGTGTTGAAACCTAATCACCAGTGTAATGGTACTTAGCAGCGGTGGCTTTTTGGTTGTGATTAGGTCATTGTATTAGTCTGTTTTCATGCTGATAAAGACATATCCGAGACTGGGAAGAAAAAGAGGTTTAATGGACTTACAATTCCACGTGGCTGGGGAGGCCTCACAATTGTGATGGAAGGCAAGGAGGAGCACGTGACATCTTACTGTATGGCAGCAGGCAAGAGAGAGAGCTTGTGAAGGGAAACTCCCATTTTTAAAACCATCAGATCTCATCAGACTTATTCACGATCATGAGAACAGCATGGGAAAGACCCGCCTCCATGATTCAATTACCTCCCACCAGATTCCTCCCATGACACATGGAAATTGTAGGAATTACAATTAGAGATGAGATTTGGGTGGAGACACAGCCAAACCATATCAGTCATGAAGGCATAGCCCTCATGAATGGGATTGGTGCCCTTATAAAATAGACCTCTCTCGTATCTTTTGTCATGTGAGGACACAGCAAAAAGACAGCTGTCTATACACCAGGAAGTAGGCCCTCACCAGACACTGCATCTGTGGAGGCTTGGTCTTGGACTTCCCAGCCTCCGGACTGTGAGAAATAAATTTCTGATGTTTATAAGCCATCCAGTCTACGGTATTTTGTTGTAACAGCCTGAACTGATTAAGACAACATCATTTACCTAATAAGCAGTGATAAACGTTCTTGTCTAGAGTAAATGATACGAAATATAGTACATTACTGCTGAGGTTATTTAGTCTGACTTTAAATTAAAGCAGTACAAATGACTTCTTCCATACAATAAAGACAAACTTTGTACTCATGCTTCTCAAAGCCAGTTGTGTCTCTAGATCTAGCCTCAGTTTAACAATTTTTTAAAAAAATACCTTTCCTAGGTCAGTGCTAAGATGAAAAAGGAGTAGCGAGCAAAACACTCTCTATCCAGAATCCCTGTAATAGAGCTCTAGAATCCAGCAGGTATAAGCACATTCAAGTTTGAGATTGTGGTCTGTGGCAATCGTTTCTATCCTTCTATCTCTAGAATGTTCATCTTGGGTGGCTTGAAGGTTGCTGGATTCACAGCCATTCAGTTGGCCTGGATATAACCTGAGCATAGGTCAGTTCCACTGGAAGGGGCCACTGTGCTCCTTTGTAGCCCAGGTGACAAAGCCTCCTGAAGCAGACTCCTGAGGTGGGGGTGGAAGTATGGGAGTCTTTGTTCAAAACTGCTCCATTTATCTGATGAGTCTGTCTTTATCCCCATTTCTGAAACTGGACTTTGCTGGAATTTGGACCAGATAAGGCTGTAGAAGAACCAGAAGTGAACCAGTCTCGGTTTCTGCTTAGGGAAAGAGTCGGGGTGCTGCTTGGAGTGGACAGGGTCATTCAAGCGGCCTCTCTTTCTTCGTTATTTTTCCCCTGTGGAGTTTTGGTTTGTGGAATGCTTCTGTCACTCAAAGGTTCTTGATATCCTTGGTGGGAGGAACTTTGTGGGGTGTGTAGCCAGCATCACTCGGCCTTGTTTGTTGCTCAAAATACTGAATGCTGTCCTGTGTGTTTTGTAATAATTCATGATGACAATGGTAGCTCTATCCTTCACCACCAGGATCTCGTCCATACTGTCAGTGGCCATAGGATCATGGTAGGGGGGATACACAGTCCTCTCTTATTCCACCAAGGTACTGAAATAACTTGTTTCCAGGGAATGCTGCTCATGGCTAGGGAAGAGGAATCAATGTGTAGGGTCTTTGAGGGCATCCTCATAGCCTGGCAGTTACAGACTCGTGGGGAGGGATATCTTGCCTAGGGAACCCCTAGGCTTAAGAGCGGGCTCTCCTCGTTGTCTTGAAGCCACTGAAAAACTAGGATCCAGGTGATTTAGAGCTGAGTCCCTGCCACCACAGTGAAATGATGTGACAATTATGCTGACAGATACTAACGAGGAACACCACCCAGCTGTTGCAAATTAGCAAGGCTTCCCTGGTAAAGTCTACCCAGACGTCTGTTTCTTTGCCACCATGGGGATTACTGCAACCCAAGCTCCACAGTACAGACAGAGGCTTTATGGTGCAGTCAGGACCCAAGCCACGGTGTGCAAGGCACTATACTGTACTCCAGGCAGGTCTGAACCTCGGGTGCAGATCGGTGAGCACGGGCTGTGCAAGTCTAGGATTCCAGTGTTAACTTTCCTCTTTACTAGCTAAGTGACATTGAACAAGACACAATCTCTCTGAGGCTGTTTCTTTGTCTGAAAAATGATGATCAAATACCTGCTCTGTCTATTTCATGGGGTTCTTGGAACATCAAATAGTCTTTGTTCTCATTGGTTTTATGAATCATGGAGGCATGATATAAACGTGAAATAAAAGACAAGGCATGTAAAAATACTGTGTGAGATTTAAAGGGGCACACAAATGCAAAAATTACTGTTTGTGACTTTTTAATAAATACAAGGTAAAATATCATTTTTATATTCAATTAAATCCAACCATCATTTTTGAGGCCCTGCTTTAATACATGATTCTTTGGGATGTAGTGTTAAATTATCCACATGCACCCTAAGTCTGAACAATTTTTGTGTAGCAAGACCCCCATCCCCTGCCAAAAAAAGCAAAGCTATAGCAACCAGTGTTCTGGTGTTCTATGGCCTTTTTTCCCTAAGATCCACACTTTGCTTTTTGCTAACCCATCTCTCACTGTAAATGTGTACAGGAACAAAATGTGAGTACCGTAGATTAAGGCTAGAGATAATTGGCAGAACATAGGAAAAGAATCAGTGATGAGGGAGAAGGTGGGAGAGAAAAAGAGGGACCTGGGAATTGGAAAGAAGAAAAGACAATGTACAAATAAAATCAATCCTCCCAATTGTGGCATGCAGAGTGAAAGAACTAAGCTACAAAAATGGATTCAATCAGATTCAATCAATCAGATGCCAGATGGACACGGCTTTAAAAAATGAGGCTATTATCACTGAAGTTCATTTGACAGAGCTTATGTGTAAGAGTCAAGCGATGATCACTCTTGTCTACAATCATAAAATAAGATGCCACGGTGATTTATCACTTTACTCTTCTAATATAACCCAACCTTTAGGAGTGTCTATAAATTTGGTTCCTACCTTTTGAAAACTCTTACTGTATCACTGTAAATTAGCCCATTCCTTGGCACATACTAGGCATTTGATAAGTGTCTGGTGAATAAATGAACTGAAAGAATGCAGACCTAGTTACGTTATTTTATCTTTTCATGGTGTTGAAGGATTCAAAACTAGAAAATAACACTCCCCCTTTCACCCTCTTATTTCCTCAAACACAAGACTCTTATTTAAGATTCCTCTAGTCTATGCAGATAACTTAACAATTGCTGGTACTCACTGAATGATTACTGTGCTGGGTAGTGTGTTAAGAAGTTTACACGATCTCATTCAATCCTTGCAACAACAAGTGAGCATGTGATTATCCCACTTTAAAAATGGAGAAAGTAAAATCCAGGGAAGTTACCCTTAGAAAGGGAAAAAGTTTATACACCTAGTAAGTTGGGATAAGGGTAACCAATTGGATATGCTTTTCTTTAATAATTATATTTTCATAGAAAAGGCTCAAGGAAGCACACAAAGAATTACAACTACCCTTTTCTAAATTGCAAAGGCCTGCAGAAAGTGTGTCCGTTGAGGATAAGCTATTGGCAGTGACCTTGAGGACAGAAGGAGTGGCTAGAGCAGGAGCATTTCATTGTTTTTTGATGCCAACCAAAGTAAGAAATGCATTTTATATCCTAACACACACATACACACACACACTCACACATAACCACACATACGTATGTACATAACTGAAATGAAACTTTTACTGAGCAATGCTTACTGCCACTATGTGTGACGCATAATAATATTTTCCATTCTGTTCCCTTCCATTTACTTTTCTTTCCTTCTCTTCCCTTCCATTCTATTCTATTTTATTTCTTTAAATGCTGGTTGGGACCCACTTATAATTGACTTCACTGTGCATTCGTGGGTAATGAGCTGCAGTTTGGAAACCAATGAGGTGGAAGGCAATAAAAGTAGTAGGAGGAACATGGAATTTTGATTCACTTGTGAGACTGGAAACTTGGGCTGCTATTGTGTGGGCTAAAGCAAATAATAATTTCTTTGAACTTCAGTTTCTCACCCATAAAATGGGGATAATAATACATACCTCAAAGGGATGCTGAGAAGAGTGAGCGACAAACATACACACCTACTCTAGTACTTAGTGTGTCCCACAGATGTATGGTGACAGCAGTGTAATGAGGTGGTTAGGAATGCAGAATGCTGGGCCCTGTCACAAACTAGCTGTGTGATCTTAGGCAAATCACATAATCTCCAAGCTTTGGTTTACTCCTGTGTAAAAAATGAGGAAATAGTAGTATTTACTTCACAGGGTTGTCGTGAGCATTAAGTGTGATAACATATGTAAAGCTCTCAGCACAATGCCTGGTGTGTAGTAAGTGCTCAATAAATTATTGGCTATATCATCTATTCAACAAATATATCTATTATTATTGTCCAACTACTTAGAGCTACTCTGGAATGCCCTTGACTGTGTGACAATACATATTTTGATGGGACAAATTCAGGATTAGAGGTGTGTGTGTGTGTGTGTGTGTGTGTGTGTGTGTGTGAGAGAGAGAGAGAGAAGAAAGGAGAAAGAGAGAGAGAAGAAAGGAGAAAGAAGAAAGGAGAGACAGAAGAAAGGAGAGAGAGAGAGAGAAATAATACATGTGTAACAAACCTGCACGTTGTGCACATGTACCCTAAAACTTAAAGTATAATAATAATAAAAAAAATCAGAATTGCTCTATTTTACTCATTGGTATCTTCAAGAGGCCAAATCAAACTTGGCTGCAGCAAAGGAAATTATTTTTAGTAAAGAAAGGTTAGATCCAAAATTGGATTCCCTCTCTTTGTTTTTGACAGTATTTCCACAAAACCCAATCTTTGGAATGGGGTTAAAAGCCTTTTTTTTTTTTTTTTTTTCCAATAAGTAGACTTAACAAAAAAATGAATAAAGGAAAGAACTCTACATATTAAGTAGTGGAAAGTAAGTTTCATCCTTTGGAGGTTAGCTAAAGAACTCTATGGCATGGCCCCACACTCCCTAAAGCCTTCCTTCTTGCCACCTGTGCCAGGTAACCTCTAAGATGCCCCCAATACTTCCTGGTATTCATGCTCTGTGTAATACTATCTTCCTGTCAAGTGTGGATTGGACTAAGTAACTCATTTCTAACTAATAGGATAAAGTGGAAATGACAGTGTATGACTTAGAGACTATGTCATAAGAGGTAATATGGCTTCGCCTCTCTCTTCTGGAGCTTACTCTGAGGGAAGGTAGCCGCCATGTTGTGAGCAGCGCCATGGGAAGCCCATGTGATGAAAAACTAAAGCCTCCCACCAACAGTCAGGGAAGTGAACTTGGAAACTGATCCTCCAGCCTCTTCAAAAGAATGTAGTCCGAGCCAACAGATACCCTGAACCAGAACCACCCAGATAAACCACTCCTAGATTCTTGACTCTCAGAAACTATGAGATAATATATGTTGTTTTAAGCTGCTATGTTTGGGGATAATTGTTATACAGTAATAGATAGCTAATATATCACCCTTGAATCTTGCTTCCCACACCATCTGTGTTAGGTCAGTCAGTTAATGATTCATTTATTCTCTCATTCATTCCATGAACTTCTATGGACTGCTCATTATGTGTTGGGCAGTGTGACTGTCTTCAAATCCTCACTTTAAGGAGTTGCTCTGTTCTGTTCCATTGATCTATATCTCTGTTTTTGTAGCAGTACCATGCTGTTTTGGTTACTGCAGCCTTGTAGTATAGTTTGAAGTCAGGTAGCATGATGCCTCCAGCTTTGTTCTTTTAGCTGAGGATTGACTTGGCGATGCAGGCTCTTTTTGGTTCCATATGAACTTTAAAGTAGTTTTTTCCAATTCTGTAAAGAAAGTCATTGGTAGCCTGATGGGGATGGCATTGAATCTATAAATTACCTTGGGCAGTATGGCCATTTTCACGATATTGATTCTTCCTACCCATGAGCATGGAATGTTCTTCCATTTGTTTGTATCCTCTTTTATTTCATTGAGCAGTGGTTTGTAGTTCTCCTTGAAGAGGTCCTTCATGTCCCTTGTAAGTTGGATTCCTAAGTATTTTATTCTCTTTGAAGCAATTGTGAATGGGAGTTCACTCATGATTTGGCTCTCTGTCTGTTATTGGTGTATAAGAATGTTTGTGATTTTTGTACATTGATTTTGAACCTGAGACTTTGCTGAAGTTGCTTATCAGCTTAAGGAGATTTTGGGCTGAGACTATGGGGTTTTCTAGATATGCAATCATGTTGTCTGCAAATAGGGACAATTTGACTTCCTCTTTTCCTAATTAAATACCCTTTATTTCCTTCTCCTGCCTAATTGCCCTGGCCAGAACTTCCAATACTATGTTGAATAGGAGTGGTGAGAGAGGGCATCCCTGTCTTGTGCCAGTTTTCAAAGGGAATGCTTCCAGTTTTTGCCCATTCAGTATGATATTGTCTGTGGGTTTGTCATAGATAGCTCTTATTATTTTGAGATACGTCCCACCAATATCTAAGCCCTCAGAAATAACGCCGCATATCTACGACTATCTGATCTTTGACAAACCTGATAAAAACAAGAAATGGGGAAAGGATTCCCTATTTAATAAATGGTGCTGGGAAAACTGGCTAGCCATATGGAGAAAGCTGAAACTGGATTCCTTCCATACACCTTATACAAAAATTAATTCTAGATGGATTAAAGACTTACATGTTAGACCTAAAACCATAAAAACCCTAGAAGAAAACCTAGGCAATACCATTCAGGACATAGGCATGGGCAAGGACTTCATGTCTAAAACACCAAAAGCAATGGCAACAAAAGCCAAAATTGACAAATGGGATCTCATTAAACTAAAGAGCTTCTGCACAGCAAAAGAAACTACCATCAGAGTGAACAGGCAACCTACAAAATGGGAGAAAATTTTCACAACCTACTCATCTGACAAAGGGCTAATATCCAGAATCTACAATGAACTCAAACAAATTTACAAGAAAAAAACAAACAACCCCATCAAAAAGTGGGCGAAGGATATGAACGGACACTTCTCAAAAGAAGACATTTATGCAGCCAAAAGACACATGAAAAAATGCTCGTCATCACTGGCCATCAGAGAAATGCAAATCAAAACCACAGTGAGATACCATCTCACACCAGTCAGAATGGCGATCATTAAAAAGTCAGGAAACAACAGGTGCTGGGAGGATGTGGAGAAATAGGAAGACTTTTACACTGTTGGTGGGACTGTAAACTAGTTCAACCATTGTGGAAGTCAGTGTGGTGATTCCTCGGGGATCTAGAACTAGAAATACCATTTGACCCAGCCATCCCATTACTGGGTATATACCCAAAGGACTATAAATCATGCTGCTATAAAGACACATGCACACGTATGTTTATAGAGGCACTATTCATAATAGAAAAGACTTGGAACCAATCCAAATGTCCAACAATGATAGACTGGATTAAGAAAATGTGGCACATAGACACCATGGAATACTATGCAGCCATAAAAAATGATGAGTTCATGTCCTTTGTAGGGACATGGATGAAATTGGAAATCATCATTCTCAGTAAACTATCGCAAGGACAAAAAACCAAACACCACATGTTCTCATTCATAGATGGGAATTGAACAGTGAGACCACATGGACACAGGAAGGGGAACATCACACTCTGGGGACTGTTGTGGGGTGGGGGGAGGGGGGAGAGATAGCATTAGGAGATATACCTAATGCTAAATGACAAGTTAATGGGTGCAGCACACCAGCATGGCACATGTATACATATGTAACTAACCTGCACATTGTGCACGTGTACCCTAAAACTTAAAGTATAATAATAATAATAATAAAAGGAGTTGCAGTCTAGTGGTGGATATACAGTGGGCAGACTATTACTGTTTAAAATGCTAGGTGCATACTAAGTGTCACTATGTGGTTTTGATAGAGGGCCTTCGGGACTCAGAGGAGGAACAAGGACTTCCTGCCTGGGCAAATGAAAGGATACAGAGAGGAGATGGCACTGGACCTAAGCCTTGATACCAAGGTATGATGGCTTTGCCATATGTCCACTTGGTTGGACTGAACTGCCTTCCCCAGAATTCCCTTTCTTCTATGTTTCTAGGTTGGGTGGGGCACAAGGGAGATTCCCACCCAAGGAGAAGGGAAGCAGTGGCCATTTCTTAGTGCACAGGTGTGTGGGGCTGCTAACTCACTTTGTTGGCGTGAAGCAGCAGCTGGCCTGCCATTGCTCTACCTTCCCCTGTGGTCTTCTGTAGCATGTCTGACTTCCAGGTCAAGTGTGTGTTTAGCTCTGGGATAAAGGGCTTCAGCTTCTGAAGGATACTCTCATCAGTAAGGTGAGAAGCAACGAGACGGGACACGGTCCTTTTTTGCTTGAGGTGCTAGCCTACTCCTGATTTTCTCTTCCTGTCTTCCCCATGGAGTTCAAGCTCCAGTCACATGTAGAGACAACAGCCTTATGGAGACTGCGTAACCAGCTCCCACGATCGTGTAGATCGTGTAAGCCAGTTCCCTGTGACACACAGGTGGAAATGACAAGAAAGAGCATTGGAGGCAGAGGGAATAACAGGAACACAGGAGTGGAAGAGAAAAGGTAGAAGTAATACCATAACCACTTGTATAACACCAGTAGTGACCAATCAGAATGAATCATTACCCCAGCACTGACCAATCAGAATGAAGGCAGACCGCAGCACTGGCCAATCAGAACAAATGCTTGCCACAGTGCTGAAGCAGGGTCCTGGATGGCCCGGCTGTGTCCCTTTTAGCTACTGAATTATAAGGTCTTACTGAGGAGAAGTCTGAGTGGGTCTTGTGGTGGTTAAAAGTATGGGAGTGGGGATCAGAGAAGCAACTATTTGCCAACTAGTACAGAAATGTTTTAATATTTCAACAACTTGCACTATCATACTGATGCATTCCAGCTAAATAGAAGCTCTGAGAAAATATGCGTGGTGTGTGTGATGCGTAGCAAGTTGTTTAATGTTGCTGGCTCGTGGTATGGCTGTAGTTTTAACCACCCGGTGACTCAATTCAGTGAAATTGATTTAACCTGTTTTGTCTTAAGTGGCCATAGTCAAAATAGCTATGAAAACAATTCCATGGCAAAATGCTATTTTATACCAATCACAGATGACCAAGAACCTATGCTTTCACTGAATGAGGGATCAGAAAGCAGGAATTTTAGCCAGTGTTCTGCTACTGTCACATTGTGACCTGGGAAAGTCATTTACCACGACCCATCCTGCAACCAGAAGGAATGGCCTTACTTGGGCTTTCCTCTGTGTAATTTTCTTGAGACTGGAATGATCCTCCATTCCTTAAAACTATGAGTAAAGACATATTTCACCCAAGAAACCTGCCCTACATCTCATTGGCTCGGCATGAAATTTTTAGCTTGTGGTAATTATTTTACATGAATTGATATTTTATTCCCTGTTCTCTTTAGGTAGCATCACAGGTGTGCAGCTTATTCCTCCTTTTGATTGGCTTGATCTCTCAACAGATGCATAATTTACTGGACATCCCTTTTATACTCTGTAATGTCCCCTGCTACCTAGAGCTCCGCATACAGCAGGTGCTTAATAAATACTTAAGCGTCCATATAGCATTTTGGTAAATGTTCCAGTTCCAAATAAAAATCAAACAGGATATTTTTGTGTATTTAAGGGTTTTGGATTGTGTCTAGCGTGGTATTTTCTCTACTTCCCTTCCAGTGGCATGAATAATTAATAATAGAGTTGGAACTCCGTGTGTGCATGCCCATAATAGTATTTGTGTGCATATAATAATGGTGTAAAACTTAACTCATTTTGCTTCAAATAAAAAGCCATTCCTGTTTAACAATTAGCGGGTATGAACACAAAGATCATTTTAGCATCTTAGAGCCGATAATTTCTTGTAGATAAGCTAAAGCTACCAAAAATTAATATTTATCATTAAGAAGAAATTCAAATCTTAAACAGAGAAAAATAATACAATCAACTCTAGACACTTAAATATTCTTGTCCTTGGAGAGTTAGGGCAGTTGGGCTTAATCTGCCACATTCTCACTAATAAAAATGTCACTATTGAACTCCCTGTTCTTTTGGAAAATGAGAAATACAAATTGAACATTCTATAGGGAAAAATCAATACAGGAAAGTGTTGGACTATGGTTTTAAAATAAGCTTCTAAACCCAAACAAAAAGTAGATATACAATTAACAGAGTAGTGGAATGCGAATGCAACTGCTGAGAGTATGAAATTTTGAATATGAACTCTTTCCTCTCAAGCAAATGAATTAGTAGAAGAAATTACTAAGAAAAAGCTGAATAGAGATGACTACAAAGAAATAAAAAATTTAAGCCTTTTGATATTACTGTGAGACCAATTTTTCTTCTTAAGCCTGGAAGAATTTCTGAAAAATTCTAAGGTAGGTGTTTGATCTTTTCTGCTTGACTTATTTTTTCTACTTAGCACATACACATTTATTTGAATTTGAAAATGTTTACTGCACCCATGTGTAAAAATTAACATATATATTTACCATGACCTTGTGATGTATACAAGGCAGAATGGAATGAGAATATTTCTTCTCCAGTCTATTTCTCTGGAATAAATCATAAATTGTTCCATTGTTATTAAACGATTTTTCAATAGTTCAGCTCCCAGCATTAGCATCAATAAATTCCTCTTCTAAATATAGAAAGCAAGTCACTATTTTCTTTAACTTTCATAACCTCATCCATTCCTTCAACTAGTTTTTCACTTACACATACTTGTACACATACTTGTATGTGTAAGTGAACAAACTGGTTTTTAATTCTTAGCAAACTGCTCATTCCCCAACAGATGAAGTGTCTCTTAATCTATGCCAGTGCTCTTTAGTCAGAATTGGTCTTCTGAGTCTATATTTTGCCCCCTATCACTTTGCTTTCATAAAGAGCATCACAGAAGCTTATTCATTAGCATTCAGGGTCAGTCTCTAATGTAGGGGTAGCTCTGATGCAATTTACATTTAGTTCTTTCCATGCTTCCAGTTCTTTACATCAAGCCCTCCTGTTAGCTCTGAGGATAAGTGAGCCAATTGGAAAAGGTTTTGAGCCCTTAGCAAATCTCATCATAAGATATATCCAAACACTGTAATCTGAATGCAATCTTCATTAAGAATTTCCACCACCTGCTTGCTGAAGCCACAGCACAGCTCCACTCATAATCATCATGCAGGGGGCAGCATTAGTTAATGTCATTAGACAAATGTTGCCATCTCCTTGTGCATGTTCATTAGCACCAGGTGGGAAAATACAGGCATGGAAATTTTGGGTTGATTCAGGCTTGGACATTATTTATTCAGCTAACTTTCTGAGCATCCTTGAAAAACCAAAAAGGTTGGATTTGAGATAACTTTTTTAAAAACATACTTCAGGGGCAGTGTCAGTGTTCAACTTCACTAATGAAAGTAGAGGGTTACTTTCCCAGAGGTATGGCATTGGGTAAGTTGATTACTGTCTTGGTTTCCCCATCTATAAAATAGGGAGGATAATTTTATCTACCTTATAGGGTTTGTATTCAGATTAAATGAGCTGATACAAATAAAGCACTTTGAACAGAGCCTCGTTTGTTTTCATCATCATAATCTTCATCATCATCTTTGTTATGCTAACTCTGCTTTCCATTGTTCATCTGAGCACACCAGGGAGCCCACAGGGACCCACATGGGCCACAGAGAGTAATTTGACTCTGAAACACAGCAGCTTTTGTTTTCTTTTCTTTTTTAACCTACATCCTTGGAGCACTTACTAAGTGCCAGTCACTATGCTAAACTGTTTGCAAACATTTTCTCATGCAAACCTCACAACAAGGCTAACAAGATAGATACAAAACTGTATTACAATTTCCATTTTATAGATGAGGAAATTGGAATTTGGAGAAGTTAATTTGCTTATAGAAATAAGGTCCACAGACTCTAAGAAGTGGATAGACTTATATTTCATATTAACTTTGTTTTAGGTGTTATATTGACCTCAAGACCAATTATGAAACAAATATTTAGAGCCGGAAAGCCTTTCCCATTCATGTAGTGCACATGTAGGAGTTAAGACTTAGAGAAGTTAAGGACTTCACCCAAGGTCACACAGCCAGCTGTGACTAGCTGGGATCAGAACATTTACAGAGGTCCTTGGCCCTCTAATGCTCTGCTTTTTCTCTATATATTATTTTACGTCATCAACAGATTTCTCCAAATGTGAAAATATTCAAACTGTGCATTCATCTCAAGGCATGAGTTTCTGCAGCAAGGAAATCATTTATATAAATGGAAAATTAATTGAAGGGAGAAAAGAAATACTTGGGATAGGTTTTTGAAATTTAAACACAATTGCTTAAGTAACATCTTAAAAGATGGCATTAAAGTCATACCCCAGAAGCCACAAATATGATAATAAAAGGTTTACAGTGCCTGTTTTACCAGACATTCTTCAATCCCATTTTCTTTCCAGTGTTTATAACTAGCACGGAACTGAGGCAATTAAGAACAGCTTTCTTTCAGCTTCTCTAAGGCTTCTTGTGTTTTAAACCTGAATTCCTGAGGCCAGGGAGGAAAAGGGAATTCCCTAACCTCTGCGTCCGCCACCTCCTTTGCCACACACACACACACACACACACACACACACACACACACACACACACACAATTCTTCCTCCCAGAATGAAGAATTTCCTTCATTCTTTTCCTTTTTCATCTCTTCTGTCTCACAGCCTCCACTCCCTCCCCCAAAACCTAAACTTCAGAACTTGGCTCAGTGACATTCCCTCAAGATCAAAGTTAAATGATAATTTCCATAAAAACCAAAGTCATTTCAGTCTCACTGTCTCTCTGAAAGTCTGAGTCTCATGCCAATAAAGCCCCAAAAAATTCCACACTCCCTTTCTCTTCAATATGAAAGAAAGTCCATGCTCCGTCTTCCTTTCTTCTGGTGTCTCTTCACTCCTCACACATTACTGCTTTTCTGCAGAGATGTCCACAGTAAGTTCCACCTTCTAATTTAAGATTTAGCTACTTTCAGTGCCTCTTTTTCTCTCCTGGATAGGCAATGCCTGTGAGGATTGAGGCTACAGTAGTAAGAAAAGAACCAAGAAGCAAGGCGGTAGAAAGTTGGAAGACAGAGAGAGGGAGCAGTGATGAAGAGGGGATTGTAGGAAATTCACATAATTATTTCAAATATTAAAGATCATAGAGCTTGTAAGTGACTTAGTTAAAATACTAACTCAAGGCTTTTTGACCTGAGTCAAACAAAATCCAATTGTTGAGAATATCATAACAAAAGGGATGAAGGCTGGTCCCAATAGGAGTTATGAGCTATCCTAGGGATTGCAACATAAAGTGTCTGTGCAAGAGTGTGAGTCAGTGACATAAATACGGGGAAGAGTGGGAGAGACTACAGGACATCATGATACCACCTTTACATATTTCTGTGGCCTTGCTTCACACATCTTCAGAAGGAATCCTCTACCTGACCTTATTCAGCACAAATAATGGGCCGAGAGCAACAGCAAGCAAGCTGGAGTCTGGACAAGGCCCCTTCCCTTCTCACTGCCCCATCACCCCTCCACGCATAACCACAGATATGACCAGGTAGCTCCTTTATTGCAAGGTGAATGAGGAGGTTCTG
Organism: Pan troglodytes; assembly: GCF_028858775.2. Taxonomy (NCBI): domain Eukaryota; kingdom Metazoa; phylum Chordata; class Mammalia; order Primates; family Hominidae; genus Pan; species Pan troglodytes. Next base: position 95,938,858 of record NC_072409.2, on the reverse strand, counting down.
ATTTTCCCCTGAAAGTGGAAGGGAACCCTTTCTGAAATCACTGATATTTTTCAGGAATCCTTCCACAAAGTCACTAATTGGAGAGTTAACTGATAGCAGGGGGAGTACATATTTCCCTTTGTCTAAGATGTCACCAAGTTTTATGTAAATTAAAATAATTGTCTCCCTCAAGAAATGGAAATAGTAATACTCCATTTAGTTGGGAAGTAACTTCAGAAAGAGAAAATACAGGTGTGTGAGTGTTTTTTCTTTTTCTTATTTGAAAGGAAAATATCAAATTCCTAACACAGAAAATCTCCCTGAGAGTCTGCCTCCAGTAGGAAAGCTCATTTTGCATTCTGCAAGTTTTATGAGAAAAGCGTTAAGCTCTAATAAGCAGCAGTTTTAGTATTATTCCTTGGATGTTAAGTTCATTTGTTGAGAATACAATAATACCATGGGATGAAGACTGGTCCCCATAGAAGTTATAAACTATCTTAGGAATTATGACATGAAATGTTCATATATCAATTATAAAAAATAAATCTATTTTCTGTTGCTCCATTTTCAGTTAGTAGGAGAAAAAAAGTATTCTACAGAGTCTGTTTAAACCAACAGAAAAATGAAATCCTAGAGTATATATTCAATAACACCTTGGCTTGATAGACAGCCCTGACTTGGAAATATGAATCAACAAGTGGTTTTTCTGATATGATTGGACAGAAATATAAGATAATGGAAGGTAGAACTAACATTTCATGATCATACTCCTATGTCCATTGTCACCTAACTTTGTAGTGCTATCCCACTCCTATTCTGGGCTCAGCCTTATGACCTGGGTTGGTCAATGGGATACTAACAAATGTGGTGCAAACAGAGATCTGAAAAGCACTTATGGGTTTCCACTTGTTCTTGTCCTCTACCACAGCCATAAGCATGTATTTACATTATCCTTCTGCTCACACAGAGTAGAGCAAAAGTCACCTCAGTCATCCTAGCTGAAACTATCCTAGGTCAGTCAACAACCAGCCAATCCCTGCACAAGACAAAAAGAATGTCTTAGCTGACCCAAGATCAGCAAAATCTCCTAGCATGCCTTCCAGATGCATGAGTAAAGAATGTTTATTGTTGTGTCATTTGTGGTGGTCTGTTATACAGCATGATTATAGTACTAGATAACTAATACAAAACCTACAGTGATGAAATGGTTTCTGGATATCAAAACATATTGTATATTGTGTTACATGTTATATGAAAGCTACAGTAGGGATATGTGTTAAGACAGACTGGTAGGCCTGTATGGCCAAGCCACTTCCAGGCAGGGGAAGAATTCTCACTTAAAAGAGATTATTCCTGGTACCAACCACTCAGGGAAAAGCAGTGTCTCTCCAAGTAGAAATTGAATCTGACAGTATGGACCATTGTCAATTGGATGATATGGCAGGGTCTCTCCTGGGCAGGAGCATTTGTCTAGCAGGATGTTTCTCTGAGAGGCCATTCACAATGACTTCTGCTGTGTGGGGACTGACCAGGAGCTGAGCAGTGAAGGACCCAGGAGGTTCCATGTGATGACTTTGGTAATGATGATGATGATGATGACGATGGCTGACACCAACTGAGCAGGTTGCTTATTATGTCCCAGGTAATATACTCAGCCCTCGATGTATGTCAACTCATTTAATCTTCATAATAACCCTATAAGGCAGGCATTTTCTTTCCCTCATTTTACACTTCAGGAAACTGAAACCCAGAGCTAGAATATTAAGTGACCTTTGTCCTTTGACTAAGGACAAAATAACAATTAACAAGTAGAGCTAGATGGCCACAAATCTGGCTCAAGAACTCTATTCTAAAGAGCTTAGGGAACCAAACAACAAACAAGTTGAGTAAGGACGAGGACTTTATACTTTGTTAGCTGGGTTGCTGATGGTCCTAGTACTATGTTTCTGACACTGCATGGTCAGGAATTTTTCACCACTATGAGGCCAGTATCTTGGTGACAGTAGGAAGGGAATAGAAAGAGAGAGAGAGCTACGGTGGCAATGAGAGTGAGAGAGAGAGAAAGAAGGAAGAAAATCTTGATGAGAAGGTAAAGTTGGGGCATGAAGTCAAATGCCGTTAGTCAGGGGGCTTTACTTTGTTCCCAGTTTTCCCAGGAGACTGTCTACAGGTGCTAATTCCTTAGAGGTTCTGGGTTTAATTTTATTGAAGAGGTGGTACTTCCTTATGTTTTGTATGTGCCAGGCAGTTTTGTAAGCTTTTCACATACATTATGCATTGAATTCTAACTACAATCTTTCAAAGAAGAAAGGGACTTTTATCCTTAAAGATCAGTGCTATTCGAAGTGTGATTCCTGGACGTGTGGCAGGCTGTGAACTCTTTCTTTCCAGTCCACAGCGAGATGATACAGAAATTAAAAGTGGCTGTTTAGAAGCTTTTAGAGAGAAATTTTCTGCTTGTTGAATCTAATAATCTAAAAAAATGAGTGCATATCTTATATGTCTACATTTTCTATTTAATTTTCCTGGTAATTCATATATTTTACAAAAGTATTTTTCCTCAAATGGATTGGAAATTTAAGAAATATAATTTGGGAAGTACTATTCTATACCATGGAATTGAGGCTCAGAGAAACTGAGCAACCTTGCCAAAGTTTCTGTCATTACGAGAAGAGCAGCAGGACTCAAACTCAAGTCTTAATCTAATGCCCATCACATCATTTATTTTTATTGAAATTAATGTCCAACTTGACTCTACCTGCCCACACTTGCCTGTTTAAATAACGATGTTAAGCTCATCTTTTGGGGTGTGGGAAGAGGATGATGGGATCTTTCAACTGGTGATCAGCCAGGCCATCACAAAGTGTAGAAATAGGACTTTAAAAACCAAAGGGAAGCCAGGTGCAGTGGTGTGCGACTGTAGTCCCATCTACTCGGGAGCCTGAGGTGGGAGGATTGCCTGAACCCAGGCGTTTGAGGCCAGCCTGGGCAACACAATGAGAACCCCATTTCTAAAAACAAACAAAAACAAAATCAAAATGATGCTACCAGTGTTCTTGTGTAGCAGACACTGCAATGTGCAATGCCATGGCATTTATCCGGGACATGATTTATGCAGCATGACTTGGAAACAACAGTGAAACCTTTTCTCTTGCTCCTTCTGCAACTCCCTAAGGGAGAAAAATAGGAAACACATAAAATTCTCATTTAAGAAAAATTATTTAACAGACCCTACATCCAGTGAAGCAGTTCATTTTGTGGTTGGAAATTCAAAGGAATTTTCTTCTATCATCTGTTAAAATAAAATCATGCTGTGATTACAGCAAGGAGTAGTAGATAGACGTGGGCACTGGAGCAAGACACACTTAGATTTGGGTCCTGCCTTTACCATTTTCTTGCTATGTAATCTCGGCATCATGCTAATATTTCTGAATTTTGTCCTCATTTGTAAAATGTGAATAATCCATACCTCACAGGATTTGGGGATAATTTAATAAAGGTAACTCGCATCAATTACTTTCATCAAATACAAAGTAGAAGGATAATTATACCAGATATCTCCAAACCAGATACATTTTACCCGCTTGTTTAAGATTCTTTCAAATGCTGTGGCTCTACAATTTCAAAATAATTAACTAAAAGGTTGTTTAAAATTGTTTAGTTATTTAGATAGTAGGTTTTTTTGAAGTACGGGATAAAATAAGGTTATTGGACTCAATTTTAAAAACTGACTAGCTAAATGTTTGCATGTTTTGTTTCCCTATAGAAAAAGTGTAATAAGTTAGGATGATATTCTGGTTTATCATATACTGAAACTTGTTTCATTAAATTTGTGATCTATTCACATTTATAGATTATTGATAATCTTATCTCATAAGGATGTTGGAGAGTCATAAGAGGAAGTCAAATTAGATTATGTAATAAATGGTTTCCGGTATATGATAAGCACTGAATAAATGTAGTTCCCCCTTATTCTACTTTACTTATAGGTGCTATAATTTCTAGGACAATGTCACTCTATAGAATTTAATTATATACAATTACTACTATTGTAGATTCCTACATTAAGACTTAACAGAATGAAATAATTTCTACTTGGAAGGTAGAAGTACAGTGATTTAACACTGCTATGAATTTGTCCTGAAACCCTATAGTGAAATTTCTCCAAATGAACAATAATAAAATATCTATGATAGACAATTTTTAAGGTCTGTACTCCAAGTAGTTTCTAAAGTGGCAGGGAGCCTTTGGCATTTCCTCAGTAATTGGTCCCTAAGTTGTGTCAACAAGTGCTTATGTACTCTTTACAGTTTTGCCTGCTTTTGCCTTTAACCATTTCAATATTCTTTCCTAAGCAAAGCATAACCTATGCTTTAGAACATTAATTGATTTTTCCTTGCAACATCCTAGGGGGTCTGAAGACCAAAGCCTCTTTGAAGAGCTCATTTTAGGCAACATTGGAAACAATTTCAGAACGCCATATAGGATTAGTTAGAAAACCACTTGGAAACATTTGGTAACTTTAGTTCTACCATCATGCTGTCACTTAGGTTGAATCTACAGATTTTTGGATCCTTCTAGAGCATACGTATTAACCAGCTCACAGAGTTATTTAAGCACTAAATGAAATTAGGTCCGTAAAAGTACTTTCCAAACTATCAACAATATGCAAAGGCTGCAAAATGGTCAGATATTATTTCGTAGGATGCTTTTGCTTCCTCACAGTCCCGTCAGGGTTACAAGATGGCTGCCATGGCCAAATGTCACAAACTCATATGGCAGTGTCCTAAGCAGGAAGGATGGGAGGAAGGCTCCTTTTTATCAGGTAGGAAAATCTTTCCCAGAAGCCCCAACCCCAGCAGGTTTCCCATAAGTTTTTGTTGTCTAAAACTGGGTCACATGGTCATCCCTAAGGGAGGGTAATGGAATAACCAATCTCAGCCAAGTGGAAACGGGATCACCATGGTTAGTTTAGGCCAAAAGAACACAAAATGGTCTGATTTAAAGGTCTGTGATATTTAGGCTCCAGGTCTAAGAGCCTAGCTTAGCTTTTTTGGGCTCCCTTACTTCCTGTTCCATATAAATAATTTCATTTTAACAGTCCCTAGACATACTGACTATATATTCTGATTTCCCCTCTTAAATATACTTATTTCCCCAAAGAAACTATGGCAATCTCAAAAAAATCCTCCAGTGTGCCTGAACTCTGCTACATGAATTCTTCCATGTTCATCCCTATACTTCTTGTCCATCTCGTGCAACATGGAATTGAAGGGAAATAATGAGATTTGGAATCAGATGGACCTGTGTCTGAGTTGTGGCTACATTGCGTCTTAGTTTGGTTAAGTCGTGGAACTTCTTTGCACTTCTATTTCCTCATCTGCAAAAGGAAGACAAAAATATTCAACTTACAGGGTTTAGTACAAGGATAGAAAGTGCCAGGCATATAGCAGGCATCCAAAACAGATGATTCATTTATGTTTATCTTTATTATTATGACACATATCCATTTCTGTGATTGCTCTATCTCTAAATCTGGTTCCAACTTTTCATTTGACTCATTTGGGTTGGAGACTTTTTTTTTCCCCATGTTCTGCTTTTGTTTTGTTTTGTGGCTTATCCTGGCTTTAACCCTGTATAGGTGGCCCTCCATATCTGTGGGCCTGCATCCTCAGATTCAACCAACTTCAGATTGAAAATATTTAGAAAAAAAATAACAATATGACCATAAACATATGTGTTTTTTTTGTTGTTTTTTTTTTGTTGTTGTTTTTTTTTGAGAGAGTGTCTTGTTCTATCACCCAAATTGGAATGCACTGGTGTGAACATGACCTCCTGGGCTCAAGCGATCCTCCCGAGCAGCTGGAACCACAGGCCCGTGGCACCACACCCAGCTAATTTTTAAATTTTTAACTTTTTGCGGTAACAGAGTCTTGCCATGTTGCCCAGGCTGGTCTTGAACTTTTGGCCTCAAGCCATCTTCCTGCCTCAGCCTCCCAAAGTCCTGGGATTACAGGCATGAGCCAGTAAGCCCAGTGCAAGTTAAAAAAAAATACAGTAAAACAATTATTGTTATAGCTTTCATATTGTATTAGGTATTGATATGGTTTGTCTCTGTATCCCCACCCAAATCTCATCTCGAATTGTAATCCCCATGTGTTGGAGGAGGGGCCTGGTGGGAGGTGATTGAATCATGGGGGCAGACATGCCCCTTGCTATTCTTATGATAGTGAATGAGTTCTCATGAGATCTGGTTGTTAGAAATTTTCTGAGTGTAGCACTTCCTGCTTCACTCTCTCTCTTCTGCTCCACTATGGTAGGACATGCTTACTTCCCCTCCACCTTCTACTATGACTGTAAATTTCCTGAGGCCTCCCAGTCATGTTTCCTGTTAAGACTGCAGAACTATGAGTCAACCAAACCTCTTTTCTTCATAAATTACCTAGACTTAGGTAGTTCTTTATAGCAGTGTGAAAACAGACTAATAATTATAAGTAATCTAGAAATGACTTAAAGTATAGAGAAGGATATATGTACATTATATGCAAATAGTCCACCATTTTGTATAAGAAATTTGAGTGTCTACAGATTTTGGTATCTGCAGGGGTCCTGGAACAAATTCCCTGTGGATATCAAGGGACAACTGTACTCTTTCAGGACATGCTCATTGGTTCCAGTATTCTGCTATTTGTCTGTTGATTTCAATACAACTCTGAATGAAAGATGCTCAGATCCCTGAGCCCTAGTCTGGAAGATATAGCAACAATAAATGTTTGTGAAAATGAAAAAAGAAAATAAACATAGTGAACATATTTTAAAAAGTGCAATAAAGATCAGCAAAGTCCAACTACAGTCACAACAAAGGCTGGCCATGTCAGGAAAAAATATATGCAATACGTATTTTTTACACATAAAATAAGTTTTTGTGACATCTTTGAACGTAGATTCAAGCAAAACATTTCTATATTTGTGTGTGTGTGTGTGTGTGTGTGTGTGTGTGTATGAGAGAGAGAGAAAGAGAGAATTATAAATTGCATCAGGCAAAATGGAAATTGGTGAATCTGGACAAAGGGTACATGTTAGCTCCTTGTACTGCTTTTGCAGCTATGTTGTATGTTTGAAATTACATAAAAATAAAAAGCGCTTAAAATGCACAGACATTTCAATGAAATACCCACAACTGAAGTGCGTATTGAATATATTAGAGTGGGTGGCTTGGGATGGTGGGAGTTGAGACAGAGATAAAGGAGAAAAATAATGAAATAAAACCAGAGTGGGGTCTTGAGATAGCTGATTGATGATGGTCGTGGAGCATGAGCTAGAGAGAATGATGGCCTTTTCTCTCTGCAGCAAGGTCAGAAGGGGATGATGAAGAGATAGGTACAAGTTCCTTGTATAGAGAATAGTCTGGACACTCTTCTGAAATATTAACTTGGGCGTGACTTGCTGAATCTTTCCCTTTCCCATGTGTGTCAGGCAAGTAGCTGGACTCTTGATATTTCCTGCTTCAGGGATTTTCATAGGGCAGAAAGCAGGAACAATTTGAAGGCAATTGTATCTCCTGTCTTTTGTAAAAGCCTAAACCAAATGATCTTCAGCTGAGGGGTGCATTTGAAGGTATTTAGAAAGAAGAGGGAGAGACTTCACCTAGAATAAAAAGGTCAGAGAAGGAAGGAGAAATCTAGGGCAGGTGGGCTCTGGACACAGAGCTCCCAGCCCCACCGAATAGTCGTATGCCCTAATTGGGCCAGAAAAGACCATGTTCCTGGGATAATGGGTATCTTAAAGATAGTCAGGGTGGACAGATAAGTGATGGCTAGGGTTTTCTCCCTGATGTTCTGTGGCTGGGTAAGACACTTTCAGAGCCCTGAGGGGTGTCTTGGTAACTTACATTTCCTGCCGGGATAAATAGACGGGTGTTCAGACTTAGATTTAATTTGATTGCAGAGAACAAGAGATTTTCTATACTCTTGAATTTGTCAACTAAAAGTCCAACCTGCCTCAAACATGTGGTTCTATTTACAAAATAGCCATTTACAAAGCTGGTTTACAACCATATAACTGTTTGTAATACTCTGTATAATATTATGTTATCACCTGCATCATATGATCATTCGATACCATCTTTAGCAAAAGGACAGAGGGGCCACTTTTATCAGTTCCTCAAGAAGAGAGGCTTGGAAATGATAAATTCTTATGAACTATTGTTCAAAAATAACCCCTGGTTATCTTTAGCCTGCTCCAAATGCCCTTCCCTCGCCCCTCTTTTTTTTTTTAAGGAATGTGTCACTCCAGTAGATAGAGGAAATGTGAACCTAGTATAACTTCTACAGTCTTTAGAAAGCCCAGGGTAGGGGACAGGCAACAGAACAGGTAAAAGAATGGTGTTCAAGCAACTGACCAATGTCATGATTCCTAAGAAAAATTCAAGGAAAGAAAAGGGTATTTTTTTTTTCTTCAGAGTATTTAACAATTTTAGAAATATCAATTGACTCCCAACTTTCTTTACACAAACAAAAACTGAAGGAGGCAGATATCCATATCTAATTCTTAGGGGTAAGGCAGTGAAGAAAAAAGAAATTAATTCTATAAATTGGCAGAATTGAGGTGATTGAAGAGAAAACTTATATTCTTGCTAAATGAGCAGCTGGGTGGGAGGACAAGAAAGGAACAAAGCTAGAAAGGGTAGATGGAGGCAGAAAGGGGCAGATAAAGAGCTCTACTGAACAAAAAAGGCACATTTCTCTGCATGTTTAGGAAAAATGCCTATATCCTGGTGGAAGAAGACTTAAAGAAAAATCTGGTGTATAAAGCGTCAACAAAGGTTCAGACATGCTCGATGTGCTTGTGTTGGCATGTGTGTGCTCTGTCTTTTTTAAGTGGTAAATTAGATCTTTGTCTACAGGTAGGTGTGTGAAGAGCAGAGGAATAAAATAACGAGCCCAGTGAATGCAAGTAATGAAAACATCTCTTTCTGGCAGCTTTTCAGCGTTTTGAGCTTGAACCTGACATGACAGCCTGTCCTGGCTTACCTGGGACTGCTTAGAATAGTGCTTCTTAAACTTTCATGTGCATATACATCACTTGGAGTGATTAAAAATGCAGGTTCTGGTTCAGTGTGTCTGAGGTGGTGCCTGAGTTTCTTCATTTCCACTAATTTCCAGGTGATGCCAATGCCACTCCTCCTCAGACCACATTTTGAATAGCAAGGGACTGGAACACATCATCACAGGTTCATATATATATTCAGAGATGCACAGTATGTACATACACACATGGATTTGGGTACACTTATGGGTGCACAAAGTCATTTGTTCATTTGTTTAGACAAATTTTGAGCGTATTGTTTTAGGGTAGGTACTGTGCACACATAGACATACACGCTTTTTAGGAGTGATCTTTGCAAATGGATTTTAAAAGCACAAACGATTTCTTTGCTTCCCCAAGGCATTCCATCATTCTCTAGCATCGATCTCTACAAATGGCCTTGCTCTCTTACTCTTAGTTACTAGCTGACTTTAGGATGGGCAGCTGCTGTCCGACATTATTTATGTATGGGAGATGATCCCAATATCCTAAGGTAATCCTCTTCATTGCCTCAAATTCTTAAAATTGCCATAAGACATAGAGATGAAAACATGGGTATTGGAATCAGGAGGCCTGGGTTTAAATCTTGACTTTGTCACTCACAACGCAACTTTAACCTCCATGAGCTCCAGTTTCTGCATTTGCAATATGGTGATAATAAAGTTTCCCTCATGGGAATGGCTACTCACCAAATTCAACAAATATCTATTGTAGGTTGATTGCCTGCAAAGGACACAGAAATAGAGTTGATTCAATTTCTCAACTGAAGGAACTCACTGCCTAGCAGAGAAAACAAAGACAGTAGACACCTGTAAAGGAAATAGCACGAAGAAATGGCTAACTTACTTTTTGGTGGGACTAAAGGCTTCCTGGAGGAAGTGAGAGCTCAGTTGGGCTTTGAAGGATGGGAAGAGTTACATGGTGGAAAAGGAGAGAATCAAGTGATACTTTTCAAATTTAACCTGCATCTAAATCACTGAAATTGCAGATTCTGACTCAGCACCTGAGGTGGGGCATATGATTCTGCATTTCTAACAAGCTCCGATTAACGCTGATAGTGTTGGTCTCTGGATCCACACTTGAAGAAGCAAGCAGGGCATTTTAGGTTAAAGAAATACCAGCACAAAGGTGACAGTGAAAAGCCACATGGTAGGTTTGAAGGACAGCAGCAGCTCAAAATGGTTGCACCATCAAGTGCAGGGAAGGAAGTGACACTGGAAAGCTGGTAGAGTTAGAGCAAGTGAGAATTACATGAAAAGACAAAAGTAAGTCTTTCTGGCACATAGTGGACACTCAGAAATGGCTTATTTCCATCACCCATTTTACTCAAATTCCCACCAATTAGAAAGGAATGGAGAGAATGTTTAATATGAGACGGTAAGATATTTGATTTCTCACTTTCATTTGAGGCCTGAGTCTACTTAATTCATGAAAATTAAGTAGATAAAAAGACATCTAGATGGTCATCTTACCTGCCTCAGAGAAAGAAGGTGATTCCCAGGCTCAAACAGGATTAAGCAGAAACCACTTCACAGAGCCAAATATCCCATCAGGACAAAATTGTTGAGAGTTAAATGGGATAACATGTACATTCCTAGCATGTCATAAGTGCTTAACTAGTTTCTCCTACTTTGAGTGAAGGAAGCCTCTGTATATTGCGACTTCAATCCATGGGACAGATAACTTGTATTCCCATCCCAAAATACTACTCCTAATCACTTCACATTATGAAAGTTTTATTAAGACTTTTATCTCCCCAAGAGGGTAACACTTGTTACTCTCAATCTCCCCTTTATAATGAAGGCAACTTGAAGCAATAAAAAGATGCTGATGGAGTATGGAGATAGGACAAACCAATAAGAAAGATGTAAAACTTACAAATAAAGAATTTCTTATTTCTTCAGATTGTTTCAAAATGCTAAGATACCTTTAAAAGCTTTAGAAAAATATGATGAGTGTTCCCCAAACAACTTCACATATATGTAGCTCACTGGCCCTGATTACATTAATTCATCATTCATTCTTTCAAAGAACATTTCATTGAGCACTTAGTATGTGTCAAGCATTGTTCTAGTCACTGAAATACTAAGCAGAACAAAATAGAATCTCTGACTCCAAGGTTCTACTAATAATATTGCAGGAACTCTCTATAGCATTTAATTTATTTTGTAAAAGAAACAAACAGACCTAAGCAAACATGGCAAAGCATAACAATGGTCAATTCTGTGTGTTGGTATGTGGAATATTTGCTCTAGCATTTTTGGTTTTTTTTTTTTTTTTTTGGAATCTCTCAAAACAGTAATTGTATTTTTTAAAATCCGCTGTATCAGTGAACTATTTATACAATAAAGCTGCATAACAAACAATTCCCACATGCAATCATAGGTAGTTGATCTAGGCTTGGCTTTAAGGGATGACTCTGTTTCAAGCTGTGTCCTTGCTACACTTGGCTTCTCACTAAATTTGGCTTGGGTCTGCCCTATGTGTGTTTGTTCTGGTGCCCAGGCTGAAAGGACAGCAGTTAGCCACGGGAAGTTCTTTACAAGGCAGTATGGCAATCCAACTGAACAGAACATTTTAAGTCTCTGCTTGCACGGTGTCTATTAACATACATTTGCCTACAACAATTCACTTATGTGATCAAGCCCAATGTCATGGGGAAGGAAAGTATACTCTCCCTACCCACTATGAGATTAACCAGTCAGATGGTCAAGCCCAACATCAGTGGAGGAGGGAGAACAGAAGGAGTAAGCGTGTCTTTAAAATGTCTATTATGCTCTCCAAACCAGTGGAAAAACCTGAGCTAAATATCTGAGAAGATTGCAATGAGTGAATAATGCAAAGGTGTGTTACTCTGGCTAGGGGGAGGAGAAGTGCCTGGGAAGACTTCATGGAGGAGGTGATACTTGAGGAAATGTTTTCCAGATATACAAGATGGGCAATGGGTTTCACGTAAAAGAAACAGAGTGTACAATGACACAGAGGCCCAGAAGAGCTTGATTCATACTGGAAACCAAAAGCAATTCCTTATGAATGGAAGTGTAAGTGTGTGCAAGGTGTGCATGTTTGTTGGCGGAGGAGAAATGAGGAGGTTGGTGGGTTTCTAAAACAGAGCAGAATAACCCATAAAGGCAAGCACAGTCAGTTCACAAAAGGCCTTGAACCTCATAAACAGGAGTTTAAATTTTATCCAGCAAAGACTTGGGGACAGTTAAAAGATTTATAGCAGCAATGTGACTTGAGATGATTGATATTTTGGAAAAGCACTATGGCTATAAAAGGAAGAATAGACTGGAGGGCGATGAGTCAGGAAAGAAGAAAATTAGTTAAGATGTGATTAGACTGGCTTCACTGGCGAATTCTACCAGACATTTAAGGAAGAATTAATACCAATCATTCTCAAATGCGTCTGAAAAATAGAAGAAGAGGAAACACTTCCTAACTTATTCTATGAGGCTGTATTACCCTAATACCAAAAGCCAGACAAAGACAATAAAAGAAGAAACCAATATCCCTTATGATTATAGAAGTGAAAATCCTGAACAAAATACAGACAGAAGAAATCTAAGAACGTGTAAAAGGCTTATATACTATGACAAAGTGAAATTTATTCCAGGAATGCAACAATCATCCAACATAAGAAAATCAACCAATTTAATACACCACATTAATAGAATAAGAGAATAAAACTCCATGATGTGGAAAAAAGATTTGACAAAATCCAACATTCTTTCATGAAAAAACACTCAGAAAACTGGAAATAGAAGAGAACTTCTTCAACATGATAAAGGACACTTATGAACAGCCACTGTTAACATCATACTCAATGGTGAAATATCAAAAGCTTGCCCCCTAAGATTAGGAACAAGACAAGGATGCCCACTTTTAGCATTGCTATTCAACATTGTACTGGAAGTTCTAGCCAGACAATTATGAAGAAAAATGAAATAAAAGACATCCAAACTGGAATGAAAGACATAAAACTATCTCTATTCACAGATGACATGTTCCTATTTATAGAAAATCCCAAAGGATTCATATACAGACACACAAAACCCCAATCCTACTAGAGCTACTAGACTTCAGCTAAGTTGCAGGATAAAATAACAACTAAAAAAAAATCAGCTGTGGCCGGGCACGGTGGCTCACACCTGTAATCCCAGCACTTTGGGAGGCCAAGGTGGGCGGATCATGAGGTCAAGAGATCGAGACCATCCTGGCCAACATGGTGAAACCCCGTCTCTACTAAAAATACAAAAATTACCCGGGCATGGTGGCATTCACCTGTAGTCCCAGCTGCTCGGGGGGCTGAGGCAGGAGAATTGCTTGAACCCAGGATGTGGAGGTTGTAAGTGAGCCAAGATCGCACCACTGTACTCCAGCCTGGCGACAGATTGAGACTCCATCTCAAAAGAAAAGAAAAAAAGTTTTATTTTTTTATCCATTGGAAATGATCAATCTGAAAAAGAAATTAAGAAAATAATTGCATTTACAATTGCATGCAATTGAATATAAACACCTAGAAATGAATCTAGAATATAAAAATGAATATAACACTAGAATTTTAAATCTAATGAGGTGAAAGACTTGTACACTGAAAACAACAAAACATTGCTGAAATAAATTAAAGAACAACATAAACGGAAAGACATTCCATGTTCATGAACTGGAAGATAATACAGATAGTCCCCAACTTACAATGGTTAGACTTACTGTTTTTTGACTTTATGATGGTGTGAAAGTTATACGCATTCAGTATGCTCCTCAACTTACAATGGGGTTATGTCCAGAGAAATCTGTAATAAGTTGAAAATATCATAAGTCAAAAATATACTTCTGACTTACAACATTTTCAGGTTATGATGGGTTTATGAGAATGTAACCCTGTTGTAAGTTGCAGAGCATCTGTATTGCTAAGATAGAATACTACCCAAAGCAATCTACAAATTCAATACAATCTCTATCAAAATTCCAATGACTTTTTTTTTTTCAGAAACTGAAAAGTTCATTCTCACATTCACATAGAATTGCAAGGGGCTCTAAATAGCTAGAATAATATTGAAAAAGAAGAATATTGGAGGACTCACACTTCCTGGTTTCAAAGCTACAGTAATTAAAACAGCATGGTACTGGCATAAAAAGAACACACAGACCAGTGAAATAGAATTGGAAAGTCCAAAAATAAACCCAGGCCAGGAACGGTGGCTCACACCTGTAATTGCAGCACTTTGGGAGGCCAAGGTGTGTGGATCATCTGAGGTCAGGAGTTCAAGACCAGCCTGGCCAACATGGTGAAACCCCAGCTCTACTAAAAATATAAAATTAACCAGATGTGTTGGTACATGCCTGTAATCCCAGCTGCTCAGTAGGCTGAGGCAGGAGAATCTCTGGAACCCGGGAGGCAGAAGTTGCAGTGAGCTGAGATCATGCCACTACATGCCAGCCTGGGCAATGGAGTGAGGCTCTGTCTCAACAAATAAATAAATAAACCCAAATATTTATAGCCAATTGATTTTTTGATAAGGGTGCCAACATCATTCAATAGCAAAAGAACAGTCTTTTTAACAAATGGGCCTGGGACAACTGGATATCTACAGGCAAAATAGTAAAGTTGGACCCCTACCTCACACCCTCTGAAATATTTAAGGGGCAAGGCAAGAGGAGTATATGGGAACTTGTAATTTCTGTGAAATTTTTCTGTAAAACTAAAACTGCTCTAAAAAATAAGTATAATTTTAAAAATAAGACATCAACACGGTGAAACCCCATCTCTACTAAAAATACAAAAAAAAGAGACATCAATGCACACCACTAGGATAGTTCAAATTTTAAAAAGACTGACAATAACAAATATTGAGGATTTAGAGCATCTAAAAATCTTGTACATAAACAACTAAACCTGATGGGAAGTGAAAATATATGCTCACTTTGGAAAACAGTTTGGCAGTTTTTTAAAAAAGTTAAACATATATTTACCATATGATTCAGCAATTCCACTCTTGGGAATTTGTACAAGAGAAATAAAGACATATGTCCATAAAAAGGCCTATTATGAAATGTACATAGCAACTTCATTCACAAAAGCCAAACATTAGAAACAAAAGTCCATTGACAAGGGATTGGATAAACAAATTATTGTATAAACTTACAATGGAAATACTATTCGGAAATAAAAAGAAATGAATTACTGATACATACGACTTATATGAATCTCAAAAGTATTACAAATGAAACAGCCAGACACAAACACTATGTACTATATTATTTCATTTATATGAAATGCTAGAAAAAACAAAGCTATATTGACTTAAAGCAAATTAATTCTTGCCAGGGACCAGGGTCAGAGAGGTTACTGACTATTATAAAAGGCAAGGGAATGTTTAATGAGTAGTGAAAATATTCTAAATTATGGTTGTGGTGGTGGCTAAATGATTGTTATGCATTTGTCAAAATGTGTCAAATCTTACACAAAATTTGGTAAATGTTATTATATATGAAGTATACTTTAATAAAGATGATTTACAAAAGCATTATTAAAAAGTAAAAAGTGAACCAATGACTTAAACACAAGAGCTAAAACTATAAAACTCTTGGGAAAATAGGGGTAAATCTTCATAGCCTTGGATTTGGCAACAGGTTGTTGAATTTAACACCAAAAGCATGAGCAACACAAGAAAAAATTTAATAAATTGGATTTCATCAAAATTAAAAACTTTTTTGCATCAAATAATATTATTAAGAAAGTGAAAAGACAACTTATAGGATGGGAGAAAATATTTGTAAATCATATATCTGATAAGGGTCTAGTATCCAGAATATATAAAGAACCATTATAATTCAACAGTAACAACAAGAACAACAAAACTCAATTTAAAAATAGGCAAAGGACTTAAATAGAAATTTCCTCCCAAAAGATATACAAATGACCAATAAGCACATGAAAAGATGCTCAACATCATTAAGGGAATACAAGTAAAAACTACAGAGGGATACCACTTCACACCCACTAGGCTAGCTATAATCAAAAACTAGAAAATAAGTGTAGGTGAAAATGTGGAGAAATTGGAACCCTTGTACATTGCTGGTGGGAATAATGTACAAACCAATAATATATTGTTTGGTTGCTGTACAAAACTGGACGTTCCTCAAAAAGTGAAGTATAGGATGACCATAGGACCTAGCAATTCCATCTCTAGGTATGTAATCCTAAAAGAACTGCAAGCAAGTACTTAGCAAATACATGTACACTCATGTGAATAACAGCATTATTCACAACAACCAAAAGATGGAAAAAACCCAAATGTCCATCAGCAGATAAATGGATAAACAAATTGTGGTACATATATCCAATGTAATATTATTCAGCCACAAAAAGGAATGAGGTACTGATGTATGTTACAGTATGAAGGAGCCTAGAAAACACTACGTTATATGAAAGAAGCAAGACATGAAAGATTACATATTGTATGATTCCATTTATACAAATTATCTTGTAAATCTATAGAGACAGAAAGCAGATTGGTAGTTGCCCGAGGCTGGGGGAGGGGGAAACAGGAAGTAACTACTTAATGGGTATAGATTTACTTTTGGGGTGATAATGTGTTGGAATTAGATAGAGGTGGTGGTTGCACAATATTGTGATTGTACTAAATGCCATTGAAATGTTCAGTTTAAAATGGTTAATATTATGTCAATTTCAACTCAGTTAAGAAATAAAAAGGATACTGTTGGTGCTGATGAAAAATAATGAGCTTGAACTCAAGCAGAGGCCATGACAAAGGAGGAAAAGAAGCAGAACAGGAGAATGGTAATAGACAGTGGAGGATGGAAGGGGGAGTAAAGGGTGATGCTGAAACTCTTCGTGTGGAAGAGCTGATGCTCTGTTGATATAGATTGGAATGTGGAAGGAAGATGGGGTTTGGAGTGTGGGGGACAACGAGTTTAGTTGGGTCTTGAGGGTTGGAGGTACCTGTGGAGGTGTGCGGGTAGAGAGGTCTCACTGTCAGGTGGACCTCTTTGCCACTGGAATATAATGGGAGAGAAGAGCTATAGGATACCTTGGCAGACAGACCTTATTAGTAAAATTCCCTTCTGAATAAAAATATTGATAAAACAAGAAATCACTAAATTCCTACCTTCCTATTACTGTGACACAAGTCCTTTTAGTAAATTAATTTTTGCCATTTTAAGTGATTAGTGAGGATTGAGGATTATATAATATTAAGGATTCATCTAGGAACATATAGCAAATCTATTCCAGAGCCAAAATCTGTCCAATGCTCACACTTTCACCATTCCTGCTTAAATGCCCCACTTACCAGGTTCCACTTCACCACTGACGGCAGCATTTGGCTGCTTGGTCTCCTGAGGAAATGTATCCATTTTCCAAAAAGTCTCCAATTCCAGATAATTAGCTGGAACAGGTATATTGGTATCTTAAAGCCAGAATGAAGTCATTGCTCTGAGCAAACTGTTAGCCTGATAATCCTGCATCACACATCAGTATTCTCTGTTTCTTTTGGCCACTTTTATTGCCTGTTTTCATCCAGTTACCACCCTTCCCCAAAGAAAACTGAAGCCACCAATCCTTACATAGAGGAAACATTTCCTTCGCTGTAGGAGCACTGAACCAGCGACACCCATCTCTAAATTGTTACCACTCCTCATCTTGTGTTCGTGCCCTATAAGCTTAAAGCTTGGAATTTATTAGAAATGTCAATTGCATTGAAAACAAAAACACTTTTGTAAAAGTATGCTAAAGGCATTCAAGAATTGAGGAAGAAATTATGACTGCTGTGGAAACAGTTCCTTATTCACATCTGGAAAACATTTGCTAGGGGCACAAGGAGGGATGGATGAACTGCAGGTATGCATAGGAATTTAGGGTTTTTTTCCTTTTTTCTTAAACTGCCTTCTCTCCTACCACCCCTTTGGCTCCTCCTTAGTCTTCCCAGACAAGCTACCTTGCAAATCTGCCCTTGCAAAGTTCTCCCATTCCAATTTAATTCCCTCTCCTCTTTTGTAGATGATTTTGAGCCACACAGCCCCAGATGGTCAGTCTGGGAACAGACACAGGCTTTTTCAAAGAGACAATATTGATTCCCTCTAGACCCACAATGACCTCTTTCTTCTAGCTCTTCTTACTCCAGTTCACAAGGCTTTTAATCCCCACTGAACACAACACTTCAATATGGGTCAGAGGATGGGCCACAACTCAAAATCAACTGTTCCAATCCAGGAAGTTTCGACTGGCACAATCAGCGTTCCATTAAGCAGGGTCTGGTGCCATTGTTTTTTACAAGGCTCTCACCAGCTGGCCTTGCTATGCTTGGCTAAGAATTAGACAAGGGAGGGAGGATCTGGCTTGAATAGGAAGAGAGACAAGGCTGGCTTTTAAAGGTGACACCCTAAGGACAAGCTTGAAGGGACAGGGAATAGGCAATGTCTCTTACAGAGGTGGTTCTGCTTTTGTGGAAGTACCAAGGCAGGCAGGAGAGAAACACGTTGACACACACATATCAGGCTCTGAAACAAAACCAAGATCAGAAGAACACTGAATCCACTCATTCCAAATCACACACTCCCCTTTCACTCCAGATCTAAGGAAAACCTCCTAGGAGGACATAAAACATAAACATTTTGGTTAAAACTTTAATTTTCACCATAGGCTTGTGCCACGCAAAGATGCTCACAGACATTAGATTTTCTTTTGGGAAGCTAACTTTCTTAAGTGTGTGAAGTGTCATTTATCCAGCAGAAGAGAAATAAAAGATGTCCTACTTACAAATTCTGTGGTTTGCTGGCATACCAACATTGTAAAAATGTAAACAATGCTACATGAAAAATTTTATAAAAATATATTTTAATCATAGATGTTAATAATAAATATGTATTTACATTATTCCATGTGTGTTTGGTAAGTAGAGTTCATTAACCATAATAACTTTATATAAGGAGAGAATATTATAAATGGTTTTGATCATGAACTCCAGAATCATTAGAACTCTGTCACTCACTAAGTACCTTGGAAGAGTCTCTTAGTCTCTATAAGCTTCATTTTTCTCATTTTTAAAATGAGAGGGAGGTGATAATACTACAATGAGAATGAGTCACTCTTAACATAAAAAATACTTAACATAATGCTGACACATCATAAGCACTTACTAAAAAACATGAGTGCGCTATTATTACTAATTTTTGATGATCATCATAAAGAATGTCAGTTATGACACCTAGTCCAGTCAGTCCTTTCAGATAAGAGTTTGTTAAAGTGGATGTGAATTCCATAGTGTTCTTAGGCTGTGCTTTATACTAAGTGATCTGTCACTATTCCTGGTCCTCCCTGTTTCTTAGTCTTTGCTTCTTACCATGGTATCTTATAGTTCTTCCCTTGCTGCTTTTAATCTGATCCCTCTGTCAACTAAGAAGAACTTTCCCTCTCTCCCTTCTCTCGCAAAGGAACCTAGACAACTACATGGGTCAAGTCAGTAGATTTACATTTCCACCCAATTCCAAATAAGCATGCTAACCCTTCAAGATGTTCTTGTACAGAAAAGTGCATGGGCTTTGTAACGATAAGTTCTTTCAAGCTGCATAATGGTCTCTTGGAGTGAGGACATTTCCACTATAGAAGCAGATAATAGCACTACGCAGAGAGGGAATGGACAGCACAAAATCATAGAGACAGGTAAGTGCCTAGAATGTCAGAGAAAAGTTAGAATTTCCTGTGGCTAAAACATAGGTGGCTGGGAAAAGGCTGTGAAATGATGAGACTGGTGAGCTAGGGCTCAGTTCTTTAGAGTCATGTATAAGACTGAAAGAATGACTAAAATTATAAACATTTTCAATATTTTAGGTATTGTGTTAAGTGTTCTGCCTGCATTATCTCATTTAATCATCACCATAATCCTGTAAAATTTGTAACATAATTATGCCCATTTTATAGATGAGGAAACTGGGGCTTAGGAGGATTAAATCAGTGTCTTAGGGCCTATACAAAACTATAGTAGTCTCCCCCTTATCCATGGTTTTGCTTTCCACGGTTTAGGTTACCCATGGTCACCTATGGTCAGAAGATATCAAATGAGGCTGGGCACGGTGGCTCATACCTCTAATCCCTGCACTTTGGGAGGCCAAGGTGGGTGGATCACGAGGTCAGGAGATTGAGACCATCCTGGCCAACATGGTGAAACCCCGTCTCTACTAAAATACAAAAAAATTAGCCGGGCATGGTGGCGGGCACCTGTAGTCCCACCTACTTGGGAGGCTGAGGCAGGGGAATCACTTGAACCTGGGAGGCAGAGGTTGCAGTGAGAAGAGATCACACCACTGCACTCCAGCCTGGCGACAGAGCAAGATTCCACCTAAAAAAACAAAAAAAAAGGAAAAGAAAAAGAAAATATCAAATGAAAAATTCCATAAACAATTCATATACCTTAAATTGCATGTCATTCTGAGTAGCATAATGAAATCTTATGCTGGCCCTCTCCATCCATCCTGCCCAGCACATAAGTCATCGCTTTATCCAGTGGATCCACGTTGAATATGCTACCTGCTTATTGTTACCTAGTAGCTCTCTTGGTTATCAAAAAAAAAAAAATAGTATCAATAGGGTTCAGTGCTGTATTAGGGTTCTCTAGAGGGACAGGACTAATAGGATATATATATATATATGTATTATATATACTATATGTGTATGTATATGTATGTATTATATATGTGTGTGTATACATATATACATACACACACACATATATACACACATACATACATACATACATATATGAAAAGGAGTTTATTAAGGAGTATTGACTCACAGGATCACAAGGTGAAGTCCCACAATAGGCCATCTGCAAGCTGAGGAGCAAGGAAGCCAGTCCAAGACCCAAAACCTCAAAAGTAAGGAAACCGACACTGCAGCCTTCAGTCTGTGGCTGAAGGCCCAAGAGCCCCTAGCAAGCCACTGGTGTAAGTCCAAGAGTCCAAAAGCTGAAGAACTTGGAGTCTGATGTTCCAGGGCAGGAAGCATCCAGCATGGGAGAAAGACAAAGGCCAGAAGACTCAGCCAGTCTAGTCCTTCCATGTTCCTCTGCCTGCTTTTATCCTAGCTGCTGATTAGATGGTGCCTACCCAGATTGAAGGTGGGTCTGCCTCTCCCAGTCCACTGATTCAAATGTTAATCTCCTTTGGCAACACCTCACAGACACACCTGGGAACAATACTTTGCATCCTTCAATCCAATCAAGTTGACAATATTAACCATCACAAATACTATCCATGGTTTCAGGAATTCTCTGGGTGCCTTGAAACATATCTACCATACATAAGGCAGGACTACTGTATTTGGTTCCAAATGCTATGCTTATAACTACCATCCTGTACTGTCCTAAGAATTAGTCTGTGGTAATAATTTTCACTCATTGTATGGGCAATGGGGAGACAGGAGAGGTTTTAAGTGAAAAAGCAATATGATGAGACTTATTTTTCGGAAAATAAGTCAGTGGTTGATTATAGAGGAGAGAAACTGAAAGCAGGGAGAACAGTCTAGACATTCAAAATAGACATGAGCAAGACTTAAACTGAGTCTTGACAATGGAGATGGAGAGGAGGGCAGAGACCCTAGAGACATTTCCCAGGTAAAAGCAACAGGACTTGGGGACTGGATGGATGAGGGAAAAGGAGAAGTAAAGTAAGTCACCCAAGTTTTTAGACTGCTGAATGAGTGAATGGTATGCTTCAACCATCTATGTTGGGGCAGCATGTCTTATTCTGTCCTCTAGGAAATAGAAATATTAATGTTATCACTTAAAAAGGGGCATGTTATCATACATGATTGGATTAAACAGCATTGTTTAATACAGGACTTGTCAACATCTTTAAAAGCTTTGTGTATTGAGAATCTCCAAGAGAACAACTCTGTATATACCGGGGGGATGTCCAATAGGCTTGGTCATATAGGTCTGAGGCTCAAGAGGAATACCTAGAGGTAGAGGGTTGGGGCTTATTTTCTTCAGCAGCAGATCTTTGATGACAGCATTTCTGTATTTTCCACCATGTCTGCTTGCTTGCTACGTGTTGCTTATTGAAGATATTTTTACAATTCTAAAACTGATGGCTATGCATCATGAGTTGAAAACGCAATGTGGATGAGAACTAAAATATATCTACCTCTGGGTGAAACCAAATCATTTTATATACAAACAATTTACCATTCCATTCAAATTGGCTAGTCTTTGGAACCACTGAAATAAACTGTTCATTAACTGATTAAAAACATCTGAGATAAGATTTGATTAATTATTTTATGTGCTTCTGCAAGAATCTGGGGAATCTTGGACTTCACTGGAGCATAGGTTCAGATTAAATTCATCTCAGTTGACTGGGTACTTACTTACTCATCTCATAGGAAAAAATCACTCATGCCACTCTTTGTAGCATCACATCAGTCCTCTGCACATTGGCAGAAATATGCTCCCAGCTGCACAAGTATGTGGTTTCTCTGATCATACAGTAAATGTACTTGTGACCTTAAATAACCCACAAGGGTGTGAATGTCAGAGCTGGGAATCCCTTCCTGGGAACCGCAGGACAATCTGTCGACCTATCATTTTTCATCAGTGTGGGGTAGATTAACTCTTGCTATCAAAGTCCTACCAAAACATCTAGTGCCACCATGGCTCAGTCAGTGGTAGCCAACAAACTGATGTCAGCCTTATTTTTTTCATTCTTATTCTACTCAAACCTTAACCCATAGAGAGAAGTGCTCTGTACGCTTTATAGATATTAACCTTCAACCCCATAAGGTAGCATCATAATTGACCCTATTTAGTAAATGAGGGAGATGAGGTACAGAAAGATGAATGCAGTTGCCCAAGATCACAGAGCCTCACATGGCAGAATGATTCTTTCCATCCACAGGGCATCTGGAAATGGATCATATTATAATACTTCCAGCAGAATTTCCCGAGCTTCGTTCACATACTGCATATCCACATGCTAGCTTTAATAGTATCTATTTACTGTATTTAAAAAATCAATACACTTTAAAAACTTTAGCTTTTGTCCAAAGAATAGAATATATAAACTCACAGAATTGATGTGGCAGTTAAATCTTTCCTCTAAACCACAAGAAAATGAGCTCACGGCTATTTAAAATTTTTATCTTTCCTAAAATTTATTTTATAACCATCTATGGATGCTCACTTTTCCTCTGAGCAGCTTACACCATAAACTAGAAAGTTATTCATTCCGAACATTAAATATGTGCAGTCATTCAACACGGTTAACATTTATAGAGTACCTGCTACTATGTTCAGGGCAGCGTGCCACATTAATTCTTCATTCCACATCTCCTCCTCCATGAAGCTAAACCTGATAAGCAGAGCCCACACAGAGTTCTACCCCATCTTGGTCTGAGAGTGTGCAGGAGATAATTGAGCATTTCGTGGTCCTGTTCTATTCCCTAACTATGTCTTCTCTCCCAGGAAAATGTTAGTCCCTCGAGAATATTACCATTAAATCTCCCATTACCACTAGTAACAGAGCCTTGAACTTCATGCTAGTGATTGAAAACACAATCATTAATGCCCATGGTGAAAAAAGTCAGATCTAAAAACAGGAAGAGAAGGAGAAACACCCAGTTTTTGAGACCCCACTATTGCTGAGCATCCTTCCATCATTATCTTACTCGTTTGTAATTAATCTTCACAGCAGCCGTGTGTACTAGGAAACTGAGGTAAAGATAGACCAAGTAGATTGCAGAAGTTCACATAGCTGGCAGGTGGCAGAGCTGGGATTAGAATGGTGATCTGCCTGGCTCCAGGTGAGCTGCTGTTTCCATTGCAACAGGCTGCTGCACCTGCTTCTAGTGGAAAAGAACACATTAAAGGGAGTGATGACAATCTCCTTCATCAGGGAAAGACCCTGCAAAGTCTCATTATCTCAGCTGTCCTCTGCTGCCAATTGCTAAATTTTAAGGCAATAACAAACTGTGACCATTGGCAAAAAAATAAAAAAACTATGGAAAGACAGCCTTAGCATGAATAACCAGGGTAATTACCCATGCACACAATAAATTCTGTGGGCAAGAGAGTCTTGACCAAGCTCTCACCCTCCTTTCTGAGTCATACAAATTCCTGACTAGAACATTGCCAATTGGTTTATGTCCCAATGTGTTGGGCACCTGTGGGTCTAGCAGCTGCAACGTTTTTCACGTTTGCTCATTCACAGTAGTTTAACAAGTCATGCCCAAGAGGAATTGAGGACCAGGCTCTTGACTCTGTTGAAGCATCACTTACCACTCTCAGATTGAGAGCCAGGAGTTGGCATGCTATGAGGGAATGCCCAAGTTGGCAAGCAGAGTGGCTTCCCAAGGACCTCTGAGGGCCTCTGCATATGTGAGGATTGGACATGG
Source organism: Pan troglodytes (assembly GCF_028858775.2). NCBI lineage: Eukaryota > Metazoa > Chordata > Mammalia > Primates > Hominidae > Pan > Pan troglodytes. The sequence continues at coordinate 95,914,380 of NC_072409.2, read as the reverse complement.
GCTGCCATCTACTTCCCTGAAGATAGTGTGGCTTCATGCACCGGTCCTCAACAACTCTCTACAGCACCCTGAGCTCCTTCCTTTAGTCTGCCCTAGAACCAGCTTATGCTATTGAAGCCTTTGCACACTCTGCAGAGACATACTTCACTGAGAAGTCTCTTCCAATGTACCAATATACAGAGTGAGGGGGTGGGATCTGAGAAGTCTGTTTTCCAGAGAATGGAGATATCACTAATTAAAAATGACTAAAACAACACCCTTTACCTTAAAATGTCATGGACATTGAATTTCAGTAGGAGGAAATGCCATGGTGATTTAATTTGGCGGATGGTGAGGGGATTTAACCCCTGTGGTAGTTAATATCTCAGGCCTTTTTTTTTTTTCTCCATAGAAGGATAATTATTTCCCTTAAGTAGGAATATGATAGGGATTGAGGATTGAAATCTAGTACATAAACTTGCAACAAATATTGGCTCCTTTTTTCCTCTTTCTTCTTTCACGCGTACCTTTAGACTTAAAAATCATATCTCAATTTAAAAATTAAAATATTAATCAATTCAACATTAAACTTTTCCCTCATGACTTCTATTTTAGAAATATGTTCATCCTTCAGTCTCTTTTATAACACACATGCCACAGAGGTAAAGAGAGCATGGAGGTTATGTGTGGGTGCCTTAGAATGTCCTGGCTCTGGGGAAGGAAAGAAAAACAGAAAGAGCTGAACTTTATTCCCAGAGTACACTCATCCTATGAGCCACAGGACTTAGGCTGCGATGGGGCCATGTGAGAATACCTGAGGACCAGGGTCTTTTTCATAAGAACACTAGATATTTTGAGCCAACTCCCTCCTACTAGCAAGGAGAGGTTAAGAATGATCATAACTAATGTTCAGTTAGGTACCAGACATTCTTTGAAGCATTTAACACATTTAAACTCTTTGACCTTCTTTACAGAATTATTATTCTGCTATAATCTTCACTGTAGACATGAGGAATTTGAGGCACAGAGCAGTTAGCTAGTTAGTTCAAGATCATCCAGTTGATAAGTGAGGGAGCCCATATGCAAATCTAGGCAGTGCACCCCAGCATCTAGCCCTCAATCACTCACCATTTCCTGATGTTCAACAGATGGGGCAGGCATCATGTGCTTAGTCAAGGCAGCCTGGCCTAGGCCCCTCTCCTCTTTAGAGATGAACACGCGTACACACTGCTGAGCTAACTTCTTAGAGGCTATCTGGGGAGAAAGGTAGACTGGATTCTTTGGGTAAAGTAAAGGGAAGGTTGGAAGAGAACCACTACTTTCAACCTTTTTAGGAAGATGCATGCTTCAAGACAGGTGTTTCAGAGACATAGAGCTAGAAGAGTAAAATTAGCAAAGATGCTTGTAACTGTGCATGCATGAACTATGTAAGGAGCATGGGGTGTCAGATAGGGTAAAGTTGGGAAAGAAATATGGTGCTGTGAAGAAAAGGCTGGCTTCAGATTTCAGAGAATTTTCTTTGCATCAAAGGGTTTGATTTTACTGTTCAGGGTAATGCTTCACCAACTTTTCTATTCTGTTTTAGGAGAGTGATTGAATATTTTCATAAGTCCTGGGGCATGGTCAGAAGCCAGTGACTCCTGTGAAATTCCTCTGAAATACCATATTTAGTCTCAAATATTTGAGTCGATTATGTGTTCCACTCCGTAACATATTTATATTTGTTAATATATGAATACATCACATTCATCACTCTTGGCGTTAAAGAAGATCCATCAATGCCAGGTGCGGTGGCTTATGCCTGTAATCCCACACTTTGGGAGGCTGAGGTATGTGGATCACCTGAGGTCAGGAGTTCAAGACCAGCCTGGCCAACATGGTGAAATCCTGTCTCTACTAAACAAATACAAAACTAAGCCAGGCATGCTGGCAGGTGCCTGGAATCCCAGCTACTCAGGAGGTTGAGGGAGGAGAATCGCTTGAACCTGGGAGGTGGAGGTTGCAGTGAGCCGAGATGGTGCCACTGCACCACTCCAGCCTGGGTGACAAGAGTGAGACTCCGTCTCAAAAAAAAAGGAGATCCATCATGATTATCCTATGCCTTCACACCCTCCATAACGAGTAACACCTTACCCCAAGTGGTACGTTTCCATGGTTTGAGAATTGTAGCTCTAGTTATAAGGAGCCATTAGAAGGTACTAAACTAAGTAGCAACATTATTAGATTTGAATTTTAGAAAGCTCTCAGTGGTAAAAGCATGGAGAATGAAGTAAAGGAGAACAAGACAAAAGAGAGGGAGACAACGAGCTGGGAGACTGTCCATTATTGCAGGCAAAAGATGGTGAAAAAAAAGGCAAAAAAAGCAAACAATTTGCCGAGCTCTTCAACTAGGCATGCTTCTTGAGAATAATTACGAGAGAGAGCACAGAGCATTTTCCTCAAGACAAGAAGATTTAGAACTTAGTCATCACAATTTTACTGTTTCTTCTTAATAATTTTTGGAATCTGGTCTTGGTGCTAGATTTGCAATAATCAGACTAGGTGTGAGTTTAGGGAACCAGCAAAGCAGGGGCACAGAAAGAAAGAGAAAGAGAAAGAGAGAAATTAGAATAAAGATAATTCCAGTACCCATTTAAGCTTTATGTCACCTCAAAAAGTAAGTTTACTTTACAGTTTGATACAACTTTGATTTTGACTTTCATATGGAAGTGGACGTACCATATTAGTTTAGGCCATGATACCTTTTACATTCTTAAGCTATTCCTTGGAGTGAGGAACTGAGGTCCCCATTTGTGAGCCCAAGAAGATCAGAGGAGGTGGTCAGGATCATTCAGCACACTCTCAGCAAGTGTGCGACTCACCCAACAACAGAAAGGGAAACCCCAGTCACAGATCCACTATTATAGACGGGGAGAGGTAAACAGAGAGAATTTACTGAGTGGTTAGAAATGATTCCACTGATGAAAAAACAGGCATACAACAGAAGCTAGGAGTGAGCAAGAGAAACTCCAGTCTTCAGAATTACACACAGATTCAGCTCTGTTGAGATCCTACTTGATGACATGGTTGGACTCAGGCAACACATTTTATTTGCCAATGAAACTGTATTTGGATAAATAGTTAATTTGCCTGTGTCCCTCACTGCAAAAGAGAAGCTCTTATTTCCTTCTCAGTTTGAATCAGATTTGAATCAGAATTTTATCAATAGAAGATTCAGCATTAATTTTCTCTGGCTCTTTCCAATAGGCCCTCCTAGTTACTATCTCTTAGTTCATATCTGGCATCCTTATATTTTTGGGAAAAAAGCCAATACTATTAAGGATAAGCCATACAATAATAAAAATTATATTAATAATAATGCATCTCTCACGTTAGCACTTACTCTGTGCCGGAAGCTGTGGTAAGTAATTTACATTCATTGTCTCAATTGGTCTTCACAATGAAACAACAAAATCTGTAATTATCATTTTCTCCATTTTAGAGATGGGAGATTGAGATTTAGAGATGGCAGGGCTAGGATTCAAACCCTGGCAGATGAACTCTGAGTGTGCCCCTCTTCAGAAATGGGTCTTCCATTCAGACCCATTCAGGGGTTAACTCAGCCTGAACTCGCCCACACATACCCTGTTTTCAGCTCAACTTCCTTCTGGCAGCAGTACTTCCTGAAGCCTGTCAATGATTCACTTCCGGGTCACCTCTACCCTCTGTGAGCCTTGTGAGACATTTTAAATGCCAGAGCCACATTCATTCATTGTAGCTCCAGCATTTCTTTTCCTAGGGACATGCTATTTTCATTAGGATAAAAACAGCCCCCAGCAATAAATATTAAAAACCTGCCCAGTGAAAAGAGCAGCTTCCTCAGAAGCTTATGAGGATTAGAATTTTTAAGCAGGCCCCGCTTCCTATGACCACCCCTCTTCTCCATCCCTTTGTGTGCTCCCACATGGGTGTGCTTTCAGCATCAATCAGATTTGCTGTTTTGCTCAAATCCGTTCATACTAATTGTCTGCCCATATTGCTGTGTGCTCTGGACAGAATGGTCTGGGAGAAATAGAAACTCACTCCTTCTCCCACCCCTGGGGGGATTCAGATTTTGTGTGCTTGATCTTTGTTGGTGGCAAGATAAAAATGCTTGCTATACATAGCAGCTTTCCTCCTTCATGTTCAACGGCAGCCCTGATGATGGGGGACCTCAGCCATCCCATTTGTTCTAAAGCCACCCACAGAAGAATCAGACCAGCAGAAGCCAGAAATAAGCTAGCTGGGGCTGCAAGTCTCTTTGTGTGTGGTGATATAGCAGAGAGACTTGGGAAAGTCAATTATTTTCAGTATGAGTTTTGGTTCCACTGCTTCATGGTGTAAGATGGGGATCCCCAATTTGTTCATCTGTAAAATGAAGATGCTAATGCCTACCCACTGGGGCTATTGGGAGAATTAAAGACCTATATAAAGTGTTTAGTGCAAGACTTGGAGCAGGGAGCCACGGCTTTGCCTGTCACTCCTTCCCCTCTCTGGCTGGAAGCCTGAGTAGTAGGTGAGGCATTTATTATCCATGTTCATTAACATCCCCGAAGACTTGTGGTTCCTGTATTGAAAACCACATTGAGTGTTCCCAGTTAATTGGGTGTCCTTGGGCCTGAGTTTCTCTACACAAATATATGAGCTTGGGATTTTTAAAAAGTATACAGTAATTATATTCTTGGACAAATGGTACATTTTCTAGAAAAGCACAGAGAATTCTTTCAGCACTCAGGGCTAGGTAGGAATTGCTTGATGTATGGGTAGCAACTCATAGTAACTAATGATTTACAATAAATACTCCAACAAAGAAAAGTCTGAGTAAACTCTATATTTCATCCTCATGCCAATGAGCTACAAAAGGTTTGCATTTTAAATCAACTGGTGGTTGTACCCCAGAAGGATGTGGTCTAAATAGATTTGTGTGACAGGGTAATTACTCATCACGGAAAGGATCCCAGCTGTCATCATGGTTTCTCACTAAGCAGTCAGTGAGTGAGCAGTTATGGAATTACAGGGCTGACCTCCTGTGTCCTGCCTTACAGTCATCCTGAGCCAGAGTCACAGAGTTTCATCAGGGGGACCCAGGAGGCACAAAGCAGTCAACACCCATGGCTGAGAATCAAAGTCTAGAAGGGGCCTGTTTTCAACCTCTTCATCCGGGTCACTGGTGGCAATTTTGCCAAGTGACTAAAGAGCTAGACTAGGAGTTCCCCAGTTCAGGGTCTTAATGGCCTGAATGTTCAAGACAGTGTGGAGAGGTTCAGAGACTGCAGTCTTTGGGGTTACACAGACCTGTGCTGGAGTCTCAGTCTTTGGGGTTACACAGACCTGTGCTGCTGCTCACTTTGTGATCGATCTGCAACTAAAAAACCACATTTGTCTGATTTACTATTTTTCTAGCTGTAAAATGGAGGTAACAATTCCTACTTTAAAAGATTTTAAACTAGTATGTATGGAAATGGTTGGCACTTAATGAACATTATTATTTCACCTTTTGAAGTACCATTAGGTGCCAGGAACTGTGCTAAGCATATTACATGGACTTTGCTCATAACAGCTCCCTATTTTATGGATAAGGAATTGGAGGAATCTTGCCCAAGTAGCTAGTATGCAGCTAGTTAGTAGCAGAGACAGAATTTGACCTAGGCAGGTTGGATCCAGACTGCCCTATAATCATTAGAGGGTGAAAACATACCTTCAACTGGAGTTTCAGAGACTTTTGTGCCAGTTCTTGATAAACATTGTATAGGTATAAAATCTATCTTCAAAAAGTTTATGCAGTCTCATTGGAGGACAAGGGAGAAACATCAGAACACAAACGGCCCTGAGAATAGACCACCTGGCAACAAACAATAACTGCTGTGGGAGCTCAGTGAAGATCAGGAACTCACGACACATGGATCTCTTCTCCCGCAGTCTCCATATCTGCCACATTTTTTTGCACTGGAGTTTCTTATGTGTCAGTGTTATATAATTTTAAGGCTCTGATTTTGAACTAAAGAATGGACCCCAGTTTTGCCTTAAGCATAAAGACAGGAAATATACATGCCCTAGAGACTAAGTTAACAGTAAAATGTGGGACTGTTCCTCCTCTATACACAGAGAAAACTTTCATGGGAAAGACAGGATCACTGTTGAGACAGAAAAGTTATGTATGAGAGGGTGTGGAGGACGGAAGGAGGCAGGAAGCATAACTTGGAATTATTGCTTTTTAAGCTTAGAAGGGTCATCTGACCCTAATGGATAGTAAGATGAATATTATCTTGGTATCCAAGAGCAAAGATCACGTTTTGAGGCCCTTTCTCTCCCCATCCATTGCTCTAATGGGCCCACCCTCACTTTAAAAATAAACAATCAAATGCAAAGGTGGCAGTTGCATTTTGTGGGCCACAAAGGAGAAAGTTAAAGCCTGGAGGATCAGCACTTCGTTTCTGATGGCAGAGCCTGCATTGTCCCTGCTGCACCAGACATCCTGTCCTCTTAGATCCAGCAATGAGTGGGCTGAGGATAGGAGGGAGTGTGCATCCACCTTCCTGCAAAGCTGCAGGTTTACCTGTGGAGAGTGCTCTGCATGCCTCACAACGCACCCTCTCACCCTCCTGGCACTCTATTTTGGCTCAGGTCTGCATGGAGAGAAGGGAACTGTCCTGCGGAAGAAATCTGGAAGGGGGTTAAGCCTAGCAGGAAGGGGAAGAAGCCAAGGCAACCAATTAATTTTCCTTTGCTGCTTAAATCATTCTCGCCCAATCTGCTGAGCTGAGAATAAGCATAACTGTCCCCAAGGTGTCAAGGCCCTGCCTTTTTTGGGTAAATCACATGGGAATCAAAAATAGAACCACTGTGAAAAAAGGCATCTCAGTCCACCCTCCACTGGCAATGGCTGAGTTTGGTGGATATTCATCTCTATTCCATGTCATCCGCCAACTTTGAGGCCTGCTTGCCACATCACCAAAGAGGTTGCTAAGCATCTTCCTACCGAGTCTTTAAGATTTGTTACATGGATTTGGGCATTATACAGACATGTCTTTTATTTATGATGCCTCTGGTTAAAGGTTGCCTCTCCCAAAGAAAAAAAGCTTCACAAAGCAACACCTACTTCGATCCAGCACTAAAATATTTAGTAGAGTGCTATCTCCCAAAATGTGTTTCTTGAAACATCAGTTCTGTGATATATTCCCAGAAAAATGTACTTCATGGAAAATATGTAAGTCCACATAAGAATACTAAAGGTAAGAATACTGTTTATGTGAGTTTAATAAAGCATTTCTAAAATTTATTTATTGATAGAATTCTTTTGATTTTCAAAAGTTTGAGGCAGTCCTCAGGGCTGAGGACTAAAGCCCTGCTTTAGTGGAACATACTTAGGTAAATGCTGATGAATCCACAAGGATTGTTTTAGTACCACCACCTCTGGTGCAGAGACAAGCATTCTGCTTGTCACCACAAGATTTCAACATCGGAAGAGTAATAGTAATACCAATAGCACTACCATTTCACCCCAACTCTGTGTCTATGTAGGCTGTTGAGCCAGCACTGATGTACCAGTAGTTGAAAGGTGTCTCTGAGCAATGCACAAAAGGCTGCCATGTTAGAAAAATGATTAGCACTTTATTCTACCAAAAGGCTTACTGCAAGCTACAAACCTTTTTTTTTTTTTTCAGTAACAATTATTAGTTTGGTACCCTTTTGAAAAGATAATAGCATAACACCAGGAAAATCTGCTCAGGGTATAATCAGGCATCAGCACAAAAGGAGTGTCACTGCACTTACTGTTAAAACAAACTCAGGTACCCTTATTAGACCCATTTTGTAGATGAGTAAACTGAAGATAACATACTTCAATGTCCCACTGCTGGTACATCACAGAGTTAGGACTTGAACTCAGGCAATCATAGTTGAGAGCTCACTCTCTTAACCACAGATGGGACAGGTAAATGATGGAAACTCCAGACTGGTGCACTCACAGTGACTGTCGCCAAGGAGGTCACAGAAGTTTCTGGTTTGTCTTCTTCCATATATAGAACAGCCAAACACTTCTGGATTTTTCCTCCCTCCTTGCCCACTGCCCATGTCTGGTGGTTTCAGGAGGGGACAACAGCAGGGCTGGCTGTATTCCACATAACAGGGTTTTTCTTAGCTGTAGCCTCCACACACATCCTCCACCTACCTGTAGGGCTGACTCTACGGATGTACAACCAATACATTCACAAATGGCCCCGTGTTTAGATGGCTCTGTGCTTGGTTTAATGGTCTGTTGTCAGCATCCTGAAATTCTTAATAACTTTTTAAAAGGGGACCTGTACTAGGCCCCACAAATGATAAATCTGGTTCTGCCTGCCTATTTGGCATTCATTTTGTTTGTTGAATTAGATATGGTGGTAAGGGAAGGATTTTGTGTAACAAATCTATATGAGAGGATTCCCCCAAAATGTATAAAGAATGGTCACTGCAGATAATATATGGCAACTAACCAAACACTTGAACACATAACACACTTATCATACAAAACTATGCCCATGACCACAGGCAAAATGATGCTTGTAAGACTCTAATCCAGCAATTAGCCACATAGCCACATATCCACAAGTCAGCCAAAATCCACTCTTGTTTTCTCTGTGGATATGGTGAGCATGCTATTATCAGAGAGAAATGCACCACTGTAGGAGAAACTACTTCGTCTTATGAGATTTGATTTAGAAATTTCAAGCTATCAAAATGTTCCTACATTTTGGTACAGTAGTCCTACTTTGGGGAATTTAGACTCAGGAAATCCTTTTTTTTAAAGTATGAACCCTCGTATTCCTTGAGGTATTAGTAAGAAGACAAGAGAAAACCCCCCAAATGTTCAAAAACGGGGTATGGTTAAATAAATTATAGATTCCACTTGATAGAATGAATGTCAGGGGTTGGCATTTAAAGGGCCAGGCAGTAAATACGTTATGCTTGTGGGTCATAGGGTTTCTGTCACAACTACTAGCTCTGCTGTTAATAGCATGAAAGCAGCCATGGGCAATACAAAAATGAATGGATGTAGCTGTATTCCAATAAAACTTTATTTATAAAAACAGGTAGTGGACCAGATTTGACTGGCAAGAAGTAGCTTGCCAATGCTTAGTACTATCATTTAAATGATGATTATGAAGACTGCCTGAATGTGGGATGTTTAATGAAAAAAAAAACAGGATAAAAACTTGTGTGACCATAATGATTACAACTGCATATATGTATATGTCTATGTGTATAGAAAAATCTGGGGAAAAAACCTTACATATATGTAATTAGTTGGGCTAGAGTGCTAGGATTCTGGGTAATTTTCTTTTCTTTGCCCTGAGAGAGATTTTCTCAACCTTGATATTCTTTCACATACAGAATACTGACTATGTATAAAACAGGTATAGACACAGACCCCTTCTAATGAGTACCAGCTAACAAGCACCTAATAGATGATAAGGGAGCATGGGCTGCACTCATGCAATCGCCATTTGCTTCATAACTTTTGCTTCCCAAATATTTAGCCTCCTACCTTTGGAGGTTTCCTTCCATTGGTCTAACACCAGACATGGGCAGGACATTTTTGTTGACCGGTGTTCAGCTGGGCCTATGACCACTCTGTTGGTCAGGCTTTTCCAGGGAAGCTGGGCATAAAACAGCAGCTGAGCACCTGCAGTGGGAAGAGTGGGGAAAGAGAAGTGACATTGTGACACTCTTTAAGAGGAAAAAGTATAGTCCTAACTATCTTATCATGAATCCATCCAGTTAATAACAGAATATAGGCTGCCATAAATTTGTGTATGAGACTACCTGCCTAAAGACTCTCATTTTGTTTTATTGAACAATGGGATGATCTCCATTAGTGGATTTCACCATATACAGATGTAGTAAAAGTCATTAATATATTTAAATTTGTTGAGCTGGAGTTTTATAGGGGATTTTTTCCTTGAGGAAATTGATTTGGTTTTGTATATGTGTTCATGGCAATATGATATATCTTGTCTCATTAAATTCAAAGAATGAAGGATTATAACAAAACAAAGTAGGCACTGCTTTTATGAAGCATGCCCAACAATGTGCTGTGAAGATGATGATTTTTTTTTTTCCTCCTTTGGGATTTCATAATTGAACCTGAGTTGATGTAAAGAGGAGATTTCTGAATGAGGAAAACTTGAAAACAATATCACTTTTTTTGAAAAAAAAGAAGCATCTGTTTTCTTTATCCTTGAAGTATCTGATACTAAATAAGAGATTTTCTCTTTATTGCTCCAGTCTATTGGTTATCACAATGAAATAATTTCCTAAACCATACCTTTGTTACTGGTTGTCAGCGAAATAGTTATGCTATGTCCAAATATGGGCATTAAAACTTAACATCAAATTCATAGAAAGGAGGGTGTCTAGAGAAAAGTGTCTTTAATTGTAATCTACATGCACCTGATAATCACCTCAAAAATTAATTAATAATTACCATTCACTTTATCCATAATTAATCACAAAGTCAAGCAAATTGGAAAGCCCTCTTTCATGTGAACAAATTGTTGGACTTGGGAAATTATCCCATAGCAAGACTGGGGCAAAGATGACTAACCTCCTGGCAATCCTAAAAGTGTTTAAGGAATCAAAATAATTAAAAAAACAAATTTTGAGGGCTTACTCTGTGTCTAATATTGTGCTGAGGACTTTACATATGTTAGCTTGTTTAATCTTCACAGTGGCCTAAGGAATAGACGCTGATATTGTACCCATTTTACAGATGAGGAAATACACAATAAGATTAAGTATCTTGCTTAAGATCACAAAGTTACTACATTGCTGAGCAAAGACTTGAACTCAAGTTTCTGAGACTCTAAAATTTCATTTTTTACCTAGTTCATTATACTGCCAAACCAAAGGGAAGGTTCTAAAGGATGAGGTGGGGTGGGGTGGGAGAGGGTATTTCTTAAGTGCATCAAGGGAGGGTTCTCCCAGGAAGTTCTATTAGATGTAAATGGAGAAAAATAATTTTACATTGTTTGCAGAACATGAAATTATGCTGAAACCAAAGGCCAGTGATTTAACCAGGTGCTAAAGAGAGCATGGAAATGGGAAAATCATGAATAGTCAAAAATAATCAAGAACTCCGAGATCCCATTCCCTACTCCATTAGAAAAAAAAAAAGACAGAAAAGAAACAAGTTTATTTGTCATATGAAAATAACCCAAAGTGAGGGTAGGGCATAGGGTCAGCTGATAGCCAGCATATCAGTACCTCCTTTTAGGAAATTTGTATATATATTCTGTCATACCACATATATATGCTCATGTACACACAAACATAGTCACATATTAAAATACCCAATTTATCTGGCTTAATAAGAAACTACATGATATACATAGTAGAATACAATATATACACATAGTATGTTAATTAATCAAGAATATATTTTATATATACCTACTTTTCATATTTATATATTAATATGTAATTAAATTTAAAAATTAAGCAAATAGAAATGTATTCTAAATTTATCTACTTTCTATATTTCCATATTCATGTTATTAAATACTAATTTAATATGCAATTAAATGTATATTAATTGCTCAGAGTATTCATCAGAAACATGAAGGGTAGTGGGTGAGGGGAGGGGGGATGGTTAATGGGTACAAAATATAACTAGATAGAATGAATAAGATCTAGTATTTGATAGCACAACAAGATGACTACAGTCAAAAATAATTTATTGTACATTTTTAAATAACTAAGACTATAATTGGATGTTTGTAACACAAAAAAGGATAAATGCTTGAGGGGATGAATAGCCATTTACCTGGCTGTGATTATTGAGCATTGCATGCCTGTATCAAAATATCTCATATACCCCATAAATATATAAAACTACTATGTACCCACAAAAATTAAAAAATGAAAATAAAAATATTCTGTTCAAAATTCATGACTTTAGACCTCATCAAGGCCTAGGGAATTCTCTGTCTCTCCATTACATGACACCAGACTACCATGCTCTTTGAAATCTAAAGTCTGAAATTTTAGGGGCAGTCTATATAGCATCAAGAAAAATCGTGTATGCCTTGGTACTACAAAGATCTGGAATCGACTCCCAACTGTGTGTTCCTGTGTAAGTTGCTTAAGTTTTGCAAGCCTAACTTTTTTCATTTATAAAATGGGTACACAGTGCTTGCCTTCCTAAAAGCATTACTGTTAGGATAAAAGAAAATACATATCAAGGACCTATAACAAAAGTGAGTGCTCAGTAAGTAGAAATTATTTTTACTACATCACTGTTTGTGTCAACATCCTTGCTTTCTACTGTGGGTGTTGCTTTCTCTAGTAAAATCCCAACTCTTAATTAGCTGACTGTATCATGCTAAGGACTGGTAAATCAGATGACAGCTGATAAAGTTTACTAGAATTATGCCCACAGTAAGAATAAATGGGCTCTGAGCAAATAAAAAACAGTTTTCACAAGATCAATTTTGACTGTTGAAAATCAGACTCCCTGCTGCAGTGCTCTGTTCTAGAATCTTGAAAAGAGATGTAATAGGTTTCATCTTCTGTGCCAACAGTGATCTCTTGGAAGTGGCTGCTGGTAATGCTGGGTTGAAAAGGATTCTGCACCTGAGTCCTACTTTAGGGTGAAAAGGTGCATTGATTAACTGGTAGTGTCTGCCTTGGCAAGGGAAGGGGGTGGGGTATTTTGTGTGACATATGCGCCCCATGTTTTCTAAGTCTAATCTAGGTTCTTAGGCTCTCCAAATCAGTTACCTTTATATAAATGGTGTATATATGTGTGAATATATATGTATATAAATTCATATACATAAATCCATATAGGTGTTTATAAATCCATTTATGAGTATATAAAGTAACTACTTTATTGAAAAATCTGAATGCAATGGAGATTTCAACATGAAACTATTTTATGTTTCACTAATCACTCTTCTCAACAGTTACATCAGAAGTCCCTTTGGGCATATTCCATTAGTTTCTGTTAAATTTAGTTATTTAAAATAGAATTAGTTCAGCACAGTTTTAAAGTCTAATCCCAAAACTATTATAAATCTCCTGTCCTCTTCTGCAGCACAAGCTTGATGTGTATTTTAAGAGACTTGCACAGGTGAGGGCAAGTGGGCTTCTCTTTTAATTCTTCTTACTCCTCTCTCTTTTTTTTTTTTTTTTTTTGACAGAGCCTCACTCTGTTGCCCAGGCTGGAGTGAAGTGGCATGATCTCGGTTCACTGCAATACCCACCTCCTGGGTTCAAGCGATTCTCCTGCCTCAGTCCCCCGAGTAGCTGGGACTACAGGTGCGCACCACCATGCCCAGGTAATTTTTCTATTTTTAATGAGACGGGGTTTTGCCACATTGGCCAGGCTGGTCTTGAACTCCTGACCTCAAGTGATCCACCCACCTCAGCCTCCCAAAGTGCTGAGATTACAGGCTTAAGCCACTGCGCCTGGCCCCTCTTCCCTCTCTTAAGCCTGACTCTGGGCTATGTCCTCTCCCCACCCCTATCCACTTGTGGGTCTCTGTATCCTTTAGGAAGAGGAGCTGGGAGGGGAACAAGGGAGAGGATGAGGTGTCTCGCTGGCTGTCTACAGAGGTGTCTTTGGACTCACTCTGTCTTGGCCTGGCTCTGTCTGCCACTGGTGACTTCTGTACATGGATATTCTCTATTGGTTTTAGAGGATGGTGGTGAACTTCACTCTACTTCTTCATTGCTGAAGGATAACTGTATCTACATTTGTCTCCCACCACAGTTCCATACTTCCAACCCCCTTTCCAGATGAGGCAACTCTCACTACATAGCCACCTTGGCAGCTCCATGACTTCTGCTTCCTGTACTGGTGCCCTGGAGAAATCCTCTTATATTCCCTAAAAGGTAGAGTGTGCTCCCATCTTCTTCCCAGGAATATGACATCTTTGTAGTCCAGCCTGCTATCTTCAGAGACTCTAGGAAAGAAGCAGACTCTAGACTCTATATTCACTCATGCCCCAAATTCCAGAGGTTGCATTGAGTTCTCCCACTTACTCCACTTCCATCCTCTACTCTACCCCAATGGCAGCACTCAGGGCCTTCAGTTTCCCAGTTCAGAAGAACATGCAGAGAGTGATGTTGGCAAGACGGGAAGAATAGGAGTTCTCCGGCTTCACTCTCCCCCACAGAAATCCAACTGGCAACTGTCCACAGGCAAGAATACCATCCTGAATATCCAAGAACTCAGGAGTGAGGCTGAGACACCCCCTTAGACTGTGGAACTGAAAAAAGCTATGATTCAATGGTAAGAGAAATGGTTCTCATTGAGCATACTCCTCCTTCCTTAAGCTAGCATAGTGCCATGCACAAAGAATTCTGGACTCATGGTTTCTATAGTGGGAAAAGTGAGTTGGAGGTGGACATTCAGCCTCCCCACCATTCTGGGACCCTGTGAAAGAGGCTCACTCCAGTCTCATCCTATGGGAAACACTGAGAGTAACAGCAGGGCTATACCACCTGGGGTCAGTTAGAAATAAAGAATGGGGGTGTTTAGCTACTCTGGAGGCTGAGGCATGAGAATCACTTGAACCCAGAAGGCAGAGGTTTTAGTGAGCTGAGATTGGGTTGCTGCATTCTAGCCTGGGTGACAGAGTGAACTCTGTCTCAAAAAAAAAAAAAGAAAAGCGGGCGGGCGATAGAGTTCACAGCAACCATCACACAAATCTTGGTAGTTGCTCTGAACTTTGGCCAATGGAGCAATGGAGGTGCCACATCAGAGAAACTACCCAATAGCATCACACTACAGAAAACATGGTCCACAGGTCCTTTAGCATTGAATCCCTAGCCAGCTTCTCCACAAAGCCCAAGTGCTCTCCCTAAGTCTTCCCTAGGTCGAGAGGCAACTGTAGGTCAGTAATGACCAGAGGAAGGAACATCTGTCCCTGTCCAATGCTAGTAGTGGAGAGGTAACCCAACTAAGCCCTGGTTCTCACATTAAGTCTTTCCCAAGTCAGGAGGCAACCGGAGGTCAGCAATTACCTGGGGAGGGAGCATCTGGCCCTGCCCAACTCCAGCTGCAGCATGATTACTCAGCCAAACCTCAGTGTTCTGCTAAAGCTTCCTCTAGGCCAGCAGGCAAGCCCATATCCACACATATCTGTGGAGCAGAGCCTGTGGCCCTGCCCACCTTGTGTGGCCAAACAACAAGCCCAGAGACCTCACTCAACCTTGGAGTCCATTGCATGGCCATGCTGAACCACAAATTCCAAACAATAATACTGTCCAGCCAGGGAAGACAAACTGCAACCCTGCCTAATCAGATATAATTTCAGTGCCCAGCCAGTGGCGCTCCACCTGATTTCAGAGTCCAGCCAGTGGTCTCGCTGAATCACAGAGCACAATCAGCAATACCATTCTCCCTCAGAACACAAGAAGCAACCCAGCCCAACTTGAGAAACTGACAGCAAAGTCTGCATGCTCAGCGTTGCCACCAGCCAACTCATCCACAATCCCAGGCTAGACTAAATAATAAAGGTGTTTCACCACCAAAGAACACCTGCAAAAGCCAGGAGAGGTGGCCTTCTCCTCAAATAAGCAAGCATCAGTGTAAGAATACAAACAATATGAAAAATTAGGGAATTATTGCACCACCAAAAGAAACTAATAAAGCTCTGCTAATGGATGCAGAAGAAATGAAGATCTATAAAATGGCTGACATATAATTCAGAATAATCCTCTTGAAGAAGTTCAGGGAACCATAAAAAAATATGGACACAAAATTAAGTAAAATTTGGAAAACAATTCATGAACAAAATGAGAAGTTAGACACCACATCAATAAAAAAATAAATTATAGAGATAAATACAAAAACTGAACTGAAAAATTCAATAGACATTTTCTTTTTTTTAATTATACTTTAAGTTCTAGGATACATGTGCACAACATGCAGGTTTGTTACATATGTATACATGTGCCACGTTGGTGTGCTGCACCCATTAACTCGTCATTTACATTAGGTATATCTCCTAATGCTATCCCTCACCCCTCCCCCCACCCCATGACAGGCCCTGGTGTGTGATGTTCCCCTTCCTGTGCCCAAGTGTTCTCATTGTTCAATTCCCACCTATGAGTGAGAACATATGGTGTTTGGTTTTTTGTCCTTGTGATAGTTTGCTGAGAATGATGGTTTCCAGCTTCATCCATGTCCCTACAAAGGACATGAACTCATCATTTTTTATGGCTGCATGGTATTCCATGGTGTATATGTGCCACATTTTCTTAATCCAGTCTATCATTGTTGGACATTTGGGTTGGTCCCAGGTCTTTGCTATTTTGAATAGTGCCACAATAAACATACGTGTGCATGTGTCTTTATAGCAGCATGATTTAAAATCCTTTGGGTATATATCCAGTAATGGGATGGCTGGGTGAAATGGTATTTCTAGTTCTAGATCCTTGAGAAATTGCCACACTGTCTTCCACAATGGTTGGACTAGTTTACAGTCCCACCGACAGTGTAAAAGTGTTCCCATTTCTCCACATCCTCTCCAGCATCTGTTGTTTCCTGATTTTTTAATGATCACCATTCTAACTGGTGTGAGATGGTATCTCACTGTGGTTTTGATTTGCATTTCTCTGATGGCCAGTGATGATGAGCATTTTTTCATGTGTCTTTTGGCTGCATAAATGTCTTCTTTTGAGAAGTGTCTCAAAAGACATTTTCAACAGCAGACTTGATCTAGGAGAAGAAAAGATGAGGGTATTCGAACACAGGACACTTGAAATTATCCCTTAGAAAGAGAAAGATAAAGAAGAATGAAAAAGAACAAATAAGGCCTACAGGAATTATGGGACACCATCAAGCAAACTAACATTTGTGTTATAGGAATTCCTGAAGGAGAGAGAAAAGGGCCTAGAAAGCATATTTAAGGAAATAATGGCTGAAAATTTCCCAATTTGGGGAAAGATAATAACATTTAGGTACAGGAAGCTCAGAGGTCACCAATCAAATTTAACCTAAAAAGAATTTTACCAAGACACATCATAAACAAATTACTGAAAAATCAAAGAAAAAGAATATCAAAAACAGCAAGAGAATTTAAGAACACACCAAAAGTATTATTTACTATGATCAAGAGGGATTTATCCCTGGAATTCAAAGATGGCTCAACATATGCAAACCAGCAAATGTGATATACCATATTAACAAAATGAAGGATAAAAATCATATGATCACCTCAATAGATGCATAAAAACTGACAAAAGTCAACACCTTCTCATGATAAAAACTTTTAACAGATTAGGTATAGAGGGAATTTACTCAACATAAACAATAAAAGCCACATGTGACAAACCTATGGCTAACATCATTCTCAGTGGTGAAAAGTTGAAAGGTTTTCCTCTAAGATTAGGGACAAGGCAGAGATACCCACTGTATTAGTCCATTTTCATGCTGCTGATAAAGACATACCCGAGACTGGGCAATTTACAAAAGAAAGAGGTTTACTGGATTTACAGTTCCAGGTGGCTGGGGAGGCCTCACAATCAAGGCAGAAGGTGAAAGACACATCTCACGTGGCAGCAGACAAGAGACAAGAGCTGGTGCAGGGAAACTCCCCTTTTTAAACCATCAGATCTCGTGAGTCTTATTCACCATCATGAGAACAGCGCAGGAAAGACGTGCCCCTATGATTCAATTACCTCCCACTGGGTCCCTCCCGCAACATGTGGGAATTCAAAATGAAATGTGGGTGGGGACACAGTCAAACCATATCACCCACTCTCACCACTTCTTTTCAACAAAGTACAGAAAGTCCTAGCCAGAGGAATTAAACAAGAGAAACAATAAAAGGCAACATCATAGAAAAGAAAGAAGTAAAATTGTCGCTATTGGATGATGACATGATCTTATATATAAAAGATCCAAAGATCCCCCCATAAAACTATTGGAAACAAATTCAGTAAACAAATTCAGTAAAGTTGTAGGATACAAAATCAAGAGCATTTTTACACACCAATAATGAACTACTCAAAAAGGAAAGAAACAATAAATCATACATTTATTCTTTATACTTTATTTCCATTTACAATAGCAACAAAAAATTAAATACTTAGGTGTAAATTTAACCAAAGTGGTAAAAGACTTGTATGTTGAAAACTATAATCACTGATGACAGAACTTGAAAAAAAAAAAACCACAAATAAATGGATAGATAGCCCATACTCACGGATTAGAAAAATTATTATTGTGAATATGTTCATACTATCCAAAGTGGTCTATAAGTTTAATATAATTTCCATTAAAATTCCAATGCCATTTTTCACAGAAATGGAAAAAACAATTCTAAATCCATTTGAAACCGCAAAAGACTCTGAATAGCCAAAACAGTGTTAAGCAAAAAGAACAAAGCTGAAGGCATTACACTCTCAGATTTCAAACATATTATAATGTGATTGTAATGAAGCCTGCATGGCAGTGGCATAAAAGCAGGCACATCTACCAATGAAACAGGACTTAAAAAAAAAATAAGATAAAAACCCAGGCAATTATAGTCAACTAATTTTTGACAAAAAGTTTCCAAGGACACAAAATGGAGAAAGGATGGTCTCTTCAATAAATAGTGTTGGAAAAACCAAATACATACATTCATCAGAGTAAAATTAGAGCCTTATAGTCTACACTATACACAAAAATCAACTTAAGATAGATTAAAAACTTAATTATAGGACCTGAAGCTATGAAACTACCGGAAGAAAACATGAGGGAAATGCTTCATGACATTGGTCTGGGCAATGATATTTTGATAAGACTTCAAAAGCACAGGCAACAACGCAGAAATTGACAAATGAGATGGCATCAAACTAAAAAGCTTTTGCACAGTAAAGGAAACAATTAACAAAATGAACGGACAACTCACAGAACGGAAGAAAATAGTTGAATACCATAAGAAAACAGTTGAATACCATGTGTCTGACAAAAGGTTAATATCCAAAATATATAAGGAAATCAAACAACTGTGTAGTAAGAAAATAACCTGATTGAAAAATGGGCAAAGGAGCAGAATAGAAAATTTTCAAAAGAAAACATTCAAATGGCCAATAGGTAGATGAAAAAATGCTCAGTATCGCTAATCATAAGGGAATTGCAAATTAAAACCACAAGGAAATATCACCTCAAATCTGTTCAAATGGTGTTTATCAAAAAGATAAAAGATGGCTGGGCACAGTGGTTCATGCCTGTTATCCTAGCACTTTGGGAGGCAGAGGTGGGAGAATCACTTGAGCTCAGGAGTTGAGACCAGCCTCAGTAACAAAGTGAGACTCTGTCTCTATAAAAAATTTAAAAATTAGCAGGGTGTGGTGGTGCATGCCTATAGTCTCAGCTACTCAGAAGGCTGAGGCCAGAAGATCTCTAGATTCTGGGAGGTCAAGGCTGCAGTGAGCTATGATCATGCCACTGCATGCCAGCCTGGGTGACAGAGCAAGACCCTGTCTCAGCGGGGGAAAAAAAGAAAGATAACAAGTGTTGGAGTAGATGCAGAGAAAAGGGAATTCTTACGTGCTGTTGGTGGGAATTTAAGTACGGCCATTGTGAAAAGCAGTGTAGATAGTCCTCAAAAGCTAAAAATAGAACTACCGTATGACCCAGTAACCCCACTTCTGGGTATATACCCAGAGGAAATGAGATCAGTATGTTGAAGGGATGTCTGCACTCCCAGGATTACTGCAGCATTATTCACGACAGTCAAGATATGGAACAGATGAATGGATAAAGAAAAATGTGATATATATATATATATATATATATATATACACACACACAATGGAATACTATTTAGCCTTAAAAAGAGGAAAAACTCTGTCACTTGCAACACCATGGATTAATTTGGCAAATATTATGGTAAGTGAAATAAGCAAGGCACAAAAGGACAAGTACTGCATGATCTCACTTGTATGTGGAATCTGATAAAGTTGAATTTATAGAAGTAGAGAGGAGAATAATGGTTACCAGAGGCTGGGGAGAGAGGCTGTAGAGAGGGAGGAAAAGTTGTTGTCCAAAGGGTACAAAGTTTCAGATAGACAGAAGGAATAGCTTTTGAGATCTACTGCGCAGTAGAGTGATTATAGTCAATAGCTATGTATTATATATTTCAAAATAACAGAGACTATTTCGAATGTCTCACCATAAGAAATGATACGTAAGTATGGTGATAGAAATGTTAATTAGTTTGATTTAATCATGCTACATTGTATACGTTTACCAAAAACATCACACTGTATCATATAAATGTATAGAATTATAGTTTGTCAATCAAAATATTGATAATATGTTTTAAAAAGAAATAAACAAAAAAGAAATAAAAAGAATATGTAGTTGGGGTAGGGAGATTCTTGTCTCCCGCCTTCACTGGGGAACGCTCAATCTCTAAATGATTCTCTTGTGTCCCATCTTCATGTATACAATACAGCTGTTGCTTCTACATATCTGGTGCTGGGCCTAACCTCAGCAGGTCAGAGCATCAGAAAGGAAAGATGTACATAAAGTGGAAGAGAGCACGGTTGAGCTGGAACCTGCATCAGCCTCACACTTCTGAATCTCCAGCTTCAAAGATGGGTAGCCTTGTAGATGCAGGTGCACTGTGTCAAGATGCTAAACATACATCTGACCCAGGAGTTAATTGAAGGAGGAAATATGATGAGAGTTAGAAGAGCTGTGAGCTGGATTGTTGAGTTATGTAAAATCAACTCAACATGCTTGAGCTGCTACAGCCTCTGACCTTCTGAGAGTAAATATGTCTGCTGCTTCACTTCCGCTTTCCAATTCTCATGCAAATGTCACTGTGGCCAACCCCATCCCTGACCATACAGAGAAGAAAATTCTGGAAAACACAGTTCTAACTTAGCTAGGTTGACTTAGTACAAAAATACTACAAGGCCTGCCTTCTAACTCCAGTGATTCCCTCGTTCCCCACCCACTTTCTGTCTTCTCATACAGATTCAAAGGAGATAGGAAATGGGTGGTGGATAATGATAGCAGAGCTAACCTCTCAATAGTTCTGGATGGCATCTAGCCCAGTTATTAAGGATCTTTTTTAAATGTGGGCTTCTTGATTCTTCCTGTTCTCAGCTTTGGACTCAAGTCACCAATTCCAAGGCAATAGGAAATGTCCCACTTAACATCCCATTACATAAGACTGCATGTAAATGAATCTTCTGAAAGAGAAGGGATCAGTACTAGATTATCCACGTACAGCTTTAGCTATTTAAGCATTTCCTTCTATTATTGCATGAACATGTTCACAAGCGTAATAACAAATTCTAAAGTGTACATCACAATTTTACTAATTCAGATCTATACCACAGATTGGAAAATATAGGCCAGTGCTTTTTGAACTATAAGAGGAATGTATAAATTGATACCAAGTAGATCATTGTTATCTTAGCTATATAATACTTCCCCTTCCAAAGAAACATATTTCTATGGGACCAAAATATTATTTTTTTAGCTTGATTGTACTGTATTATTACAGAACTCAGAGTCCTTTCATGAGATATTATTACTAGGAAAAACGTGAAAATGTAATAGATACTTTATTGATTTATACAAACAATACCAATTCTAAGGCTTCGATTAGGAAGACATCTACTCAGGATATAAATGTGGATGTATAATAAACTTATTTAAAAGTTTGTGAGGTCAAATTAACTGCATTGGTAAAATGTTCTATGTTGACTCTTAAGTGATTTCCTGAGTATGTTTTGCTTATGATTTATGTTCCATTCACCCATATCCATTCACTACCAAAAAGGATTTGAGGTGACTGATTTTCTAGATTTAACCTAATTCTATGCATAATTCAAGATAAATAAACTGTGAACTATGTACGATTTATTTTACTCTTCAACTAAAGCTGTGTAAATATTTTCTCTGAGCACTGAATGTTTCTAAATCATGGAGAATATATTTAAATTCAGCGACTGATTTGTTGATAGCAAGTATAATGAAAACCTACAACTACACACACACACACAAACACATACACACAAATGTAGAAAAAGATAGGGGAGGATACACTCCCAGCTGTGAAAAGCAGTTCTCTGAAGAGGAGAGTGAAACCACAGAAGGCAGGAAGGAGGGGCATACTTGGGTATCAGGAGAGATAAAAGAGGGCTTCCACTTGTAATTTTTACAATGAATATAAACTGTATGAATATGCATTTAAGGAAACAAACACTATTTTAATTAAAAGATAACGTAAGTTTTAATTTAAAAGGGCATAGTTGCTAAATAAAAATAAATTAATCCTACTTTTTATTTTAATTTATTTTAATTTTTTTGAGACAGAGTCTCACTCTGTGGTCCAGGCTGGAGTGCAGTGGCATGATCTTGGCTCACTGCAACCTCTGTCTCTTGACTTCAAGCAATTTGTGTGCCTCAGCCTCCTGAGTAGCTGGGATTACAGGTGTGCACTACCACTCCTAGCTAATTTTTGTATTTTTAGTAGAGACAGGGTTTCACCACGTTGCCCAGGCTGGTCTTGAACTCCTGGCCTCAAGTGATCCACCTGCCTCAGCCTCCCAAAGTGCTGGGATTGCAGGTGTGAGCCACCACGCCTGGCCCCAAAATAAATTATTCTAAACATAACACTGTATGCATATTAATAATGATTCTAAATTTTTCTATTTTTTGGCACAAAAATATCTTTAACATATATTATTAAGTTTAACAAAACAAGCACATTAGAAAGTATGTTTAGAGTGTGTATTAGTCAGGGTTCTCTAAAGGGACAGAACTAATAGGATAGATGTATATATGAAAGGGTGTTTATTAGGAGAATTGACTCATATGATCACAAGATGAAGTCCTGCAACAGGTAACCTGCAAGCTGAGGAGCAAGTAAGCCAGTGCGAGCCCCAAAACCTCAAAAGTAGGAAAACCAACAATGCAGCCTTCAGTCTGTGGCCAAATGCCCAAGAGCCCCTGGTAAATCACTGGTGTATGTCCAAGTGCTGATTGGACACTGCTGATGTTTGAAGGCAGGAAGCATCCAGCATGGGAGAAAGATGGAGGCCAGAAGACTCAGCAACTCTGCTCTTTCCATGACTGATTTCATGTTGGCAGCTGATTAGATGGTGCCCACCCAGATTTCCAGGTTGAGGGTGGGTCTGCCTCTCCCAATCCACTGACTCAAATGTTAATCTCCTTTGGCAACACCCTCACAGACATATCCAGGAACAATACTTTGCATCCTTTTCTTATTTTACATGGAGTCTCGCTGTGTCACCCAGGCTGGAGTGCAGTGGCACGATCTCGGCTCACTGCAAACTCCACCTCCCGGGTTCATGCCATTCTCCTGCCTCAGCCTCCCAAGTAGCTGGGACTACAGGTGCCCGCCACCAGGCCCGGCTAATTTTTTTGTATTTTTAGTAGAGATGGAGTTTCACCATGTTAGCCAGGATGATCTTGATCTCCTGACCTTGTGATCTGCCGGCCTCAGCCTCCTAAAGTGCTGGGATTACAGGCATGAGCCACTGCGCCCGGCCTACTTTGCATCCTTAAATTCAATCAAGTTGACACTCAATATTAACCATCACAGAGTGATTGCAATTTTATAAAAATGTTATCTATCTCAATCTTTCTTCCTCTATCTGTCTATCAAGAGTGTATGTGTCTGTTTTTGCATGTGTGTAGAGGAATTGCCACGAGGATAATCTATACACTAAAACATTACAGTGATCATCTCTAGGTGGAGATTACAGGTGATCTTTCTCCACCTCCCATGCTGTTGCTTCTTCTCCTTCTCCTCCTCCACCTCTTCATTTTCCTTTTCCTCCATTTTCTCCTTCTTCTTCATGCTCACTTGTCTATATTTTCCTACCTTAAATATGTGTTACTTTTATAGCTTAAAAATTATAAACATAAAAAGTAAATTTCAGATAACAGTAACCATAATCATAATAGGGTTTTGAGAACCCACTACACACCAGGCACTATGTAAATTCAGTCAGTTCTTACCATCCCCTGATTGAGGTAGGTATTATTATTACTGTTTTATACGTGAAAAAAAAACCCATATCTTAAAAAGTAGGGTGGTATACCTATAATCCCAACACTTTGGGAGGCCAAGACTGGAGGATTGCTTGAGGTGAGGAGTTAAAGACAAGCCTGGGCAACATGGCGAAACCCTGTGTCTACAAAACATGCAAAAATTAGCCAGGCATGGTGGTGTGCACCTGTCATCTTAGCTCCTCAGGAGGCTGAGGTAGGAGGAGCATTTGAGCCCCAGAAACAGAAGTTGAGTGAGCTGAGATTATGCCACAACACTCCTAGCCTGGAACACAGAGGGAGACTCTGTCAAAGAAAGAAACAGAGAAAGAGAGAAAGAAAGAAAGAAAGAGAGAGAGAGAGAGAGACCGACAGAAAGAAAGAAAGAAAGGAAAAGAAAGAAGCAAAAGAAAGAAAGAAAGAAAGACAGACAGACAGACAGAAAGAGAAAGAAAGAAAGAAAGAAAGAAAGAAAGAAAGAAAGAAAGAAAGAAAGAAAGAAAGAAAGAAAGTGAGTGAGTGACTTGTTCAAGTTCATACAGCTAGAAAGATAAATTTTAGGTATAAGGAAAGGGTCCAGTTTCAGTTTTCTGCATATGGTTTGCCAGTTTTCCCAGCCCCATTTATTAAATAGGGAATCCTTTCCCCATTGCTTGTTTTTGTCAGGTTTGTCAAAGATTAGATGGTTGTAGATGTGTGGCGTTATTTCTGAGGCCTCTGTTCTGTCCCATTGGACTATATATCTGTTTTGGTACCATACAAAAACTAACTCAAGGTGGATAAAAGATTTAAATGTAAGGCCTAAAACCATAAAAACTCTAGAAGAAAACCTAGGCAATACTATTCAGGACATAGGCATGGGCAAAGACTTCACAACTAAAACACCAAAAGAAATGGCAACAAAAGCCAAAATTGACAAATGGGATCTAATTAAACTCAAGAGCTTCTGCACAGCAAAAGAAACTATCATCAGAGTGAACAGACAACCTACAGAATGGGAGAAAATTGTTGCAATCTATCCATCTGACAAAGGACTAATATCCAGAATCTACAATGAACTCAAACAAATTTACCAGAAAAAAAAAAAAAACCACCAAAAAGTGGGTAAAGCATAAGAACAGACACTTCTAAAGAGAAGACATTTATGCGGCCAACAAACATATGAAAAGAGGCTCATCATCACTGGTTATTAGAGAAATGCAAATCAAAACCACAATGAGATACCATCTCACACCAGTTAGAATGGCAATCATTAAAAAGTCAGGAAACAACAGATACTGGAGAGGATGTGGACAAATAGGAACGCTCTTACACTGTTGGTGGGAGTGGAAACTAGTTCAACCATTGTGGAAGACAGTGTGGCTATTCCTCAAGGATCTAGAACCAGAAATACCATTTGACCCAGCCATCCAATTACTGGGTATATACCCAAGAGATTATAAATCATTCTACTATAAAGACACATGCACAAATATGTTTATTGCAGCACTGTTCACAATAGCAAAGACTTGGAACCAACCCAAATGTCCATCAATGATAGACTGGATAAAGAAAATGTGGCACATATACACCATGGAATATTATGCAGCCCTAAAAAAGGATGAGTTCATGTCCTTTGCAAGGACATGGATGAAGCTGGAAACTATCATTCTCAGCAAACTAACTGACGCAAGAACAGAAAACCAAACACTGCATGTTCTTACTCATAAGTGGGAGTGGAACAATGAGAACACATGGACACAGGGAGGGGAACATCACACACTGGGGCCTGTCAGCAGGTGGGGGGCTAGGGGAGGGATAGCATTTGGAGAAATACCTATTGTAGATGATGGGTTGATGGGTGTAGCAAACCACCATGGCAATTGTATACCTTTGTAACAAACATGCGTGTTCTGCACATGTATCCCAGAACTTAAAGTATAATAAATAAATAAACATAAAAAAGAAAGATAAATTTAAATCTATTGGCTTTCAAAGCTCAGGCTCTTTCCTCTACATCACTAAGTAGAGCCACCAACACTTTTGCCTTTACTCCTTGAAATTTAGGAAAGTCAAAGGAAAACTTGGAAATCAAAGGTTTCATTATATTCAACATCATTTAAATAAGGATATATGAAAGAGTTCCCATGTGGCTCTTTTCTACTGGTCTTTATGTTTCATTTGTCCAATTGGAGAATTACGAATCAGAAGTTTACCCATCATATACACTCATATGCTTTTGAGATCACATACTGTATACATAGACATAATATATAAATGCACATGTATATTCATATAAATTATACATGTGTACACACATATCCAAATATAAAGATTAGTAAATGAAAAATTAACATCTTCACATTAAGTAACTGTTTTTGTACAAATAATAGAATAATTTTTATTTTTTAAAGTTACAAAAGGCAAGGAAGGTAAAACTGGAAGGTGAGTGTGGATACATGCATGTTAGCATGTAGTATGTGTACAATCCATTTGTTCTTAAAAGTAGTGAGTTGTGCTAATTTTTCCTTCTTTATATATTAAGGTTTTTATGAAGAATTGTGGGACAGATTTATATATATATATTTATATATACACACATACATGTATATAATCATACATACATGTATATAATCTAAGGCAGCTGTTCCAATTGCTATTAATATTGGATTATTAATAATAATCCAAATAGATCCACAAAAGCCACAGCACCGGGAGAACGAGTTCTGGATTTTCTTGCCTTGGAATACTTTCCATGGGAAAAAGCCCATTAGGTCAAACAGATGAGGCAACGTAGGTTCAAGCAGAATCATCATGGCAGTACCAAAGACGTTTTCAAGCACACAGGTTCAGTATAATCTCCTCTATGGACAATTCTGCCCATTTGCCTTGTGCTGTCTTCCTTTGTCTGCTTTCCAACTCCCCCCCACCGCCCCCAAACTTCAGCTCAGATTTCTCTCTATGTGTTGGGCTACACCTAATAATCATTTACTTATTTTACATCTAGTATTTTCAGTATATTATTAGCAGGAGAAGCCACTGGTCCCCAAGCAGCCGTCATCACCTCCTCCTACACCTTGCAGGTGCTGGACAGAGCAGCCCATGCCCAGCTCTTCAGTTTCTGCTGACTCTGCCTCAGTTGGTTAAACTCCTGCCATGATCCAGAATCACCTTATTCTAGTGAATACCCGAATGTTAACACCCGAATGTTAACAGTCTACACTCTTGCCTTACCTGTTTCTCCCAATGCCTCCCCTAAAATCCTGATTTAATTTACTCTATGTCTACTGCCTAAACCAGATACATTTTTCCTTCTTCAATGTTAACTACATTTAAGGTATCTTTTCTTATCAAAACCATCCAACACTCTAACTACTGCTTATGTCTTTCTGAAATGTCTTCTCTCTCCCTCTGGGTCTAAAATGAAATGCATCTTGTATCTTTTACATTTTCTTCTCTATACCACCCACGAAATCTGTTTCCACCATATACCACAAACAGGTAATTTATGAATGATAAAAATACCAAAAACTTATTCAATCCTTATCATATAATAGGTGTTTTAAAGCCAATTCATAGATATTTATTTAAACCATATAACAATCCTTGGGGGGTAAGTACATTACTAACCAAAGTTGATAAATTGAAGGACTAAGGCACAGAACAATTACGCAACTTGCCCAAGCTTTTCATCCAGCAAGTAGTAGAGGCAGGATTTAAGCCAAGTCAATGAGTGTCACAGGCCATGTGCTCAGTAAGTGTACCCCCTCCCTGTTGCAATTCCTGTTGCTGAAGTCCATGCAGTGTTGTCCCTTGTCCACGTGCTTACTGTCTCACCCACAATGGAATCATGATGACTAAGTTATATGACTAAAGAAAAGATCTCTGCTGCTTCTCTCTCACCAATTCCATTCTGGGTCCTTAGTGCAAGAACATGAGGGCAAAGAATGTTGGTTGACTGTTATTAAAAAGAAGAACAGTCAAACAAACAAACTGAATCCTTTGCTATTATCCTGCCTTGAATGGCATATGTTCCCTGGAACAACCATCTATTTGCTAATAAAAAATATCGCATTACAGATCTGATAAAAAAGCATGTATTGGAATATCTGCTATGTGGGAGGCATTATTCTATGCATGTTCACCACATTAATGTATTTGACTAAAGAAGATGAGCAGAGAGAGGTATGGCCATGAAGAAGGTGGGGATCTGGAGCCAATAGCAGACATAATATGGAAAAGGAATTAAATTTAAGTGGGAATAAATGCTTCAGTTACTAACATAAGAGAAAATGACACTGTGCATCTATTGCCATTTAGACACTGAGCAATCTGAAAAATTGGCCCACTCAGTCATAAAAAGCCACGACAGACTGACTCTGAAATCATATCCAACATATATTTTCATAATAGAGTGAGTGAGTACATGGAAATAAAATGTATGGTCCCAAGGTTTGAAATTATTCATTTGACCTGGTGTTACAGTGTTACAACAGAATGTAGTTAATAAGATCAATACACAGAGGATGGGCTTCCCATGCTTGATTTTAAAGAATATTTCATGTAAACTTCTCTGTATTTCCATGGAAACACAAAGGGAACTCCATAGTGCAGTGAGCAGGAGGTAATAGAGAAAAGAGAGAGAATTAGCAGGCTTGGTTACTGTTAATAATTACCTGGGTAGCAATTATTGCTTTTGGAAAGTGCACAATCTTTGTAGCTGTCACTCATCGGTGACCTCAGATTTCACTTAGTCTGGAAGCCAAAGGATTTAGTTCATTTCATTTGCATTCAGAAAGCCCCCCCACCTATAACCACCAATCCCAAGATATGTCAAAGTACCTTTTCTCAGATCTTGCTTAGAAAGAGCACTCATATGTGGGAGAAAAGGCACAATCTGTTTAGCCTTAAGGTACCAACTTTTTCATTTACCCAGCTCTTGGCTCCTAGTGATTTTGTTCAGAATTAGAGAAGAGTTAGCCAAATGCCCAGAGAAGCAGCTGTTCCTCTAAAACAAACTGGAAAGGAAAACAATCACTCCTCCTGCCCCCCACTAGAAGAAGGCAAATGGTTCCAAAACTGATGGTTTTAAGGATTGTCTACCACTCTACTTAGGAATATGTTTTCCAAAGAATTAAGGCCCTGTGGACATCCTAGAGTGAGGAACCTCTGTGCTATAAAGGAACATGGTGCTCAGGCATAAGAAAGAGTGAAAAGAAGATAGAGCTGGTTAATCTAGCCTTTAATTAGCTGCATTTCCACGGAAACGCTTTCCCATTTTCCCAGTTGTCTCTGTAAATCAATTTAGAGCTGCTTTGCTTAGGCTCCAGGCAGACAGAGTGGAATCACAGTCCTTCAAAGAGGTGTGAGTTTTTCTCATTTATCATCCTGGGGTGCTTGCTTCAAAGCCTAGTTGGAGGACTACTTAAAGGAAAACAAATCTAAACAAAACGGAATTGTGCCGTCTGGATTTGGTTGAAAATCTTGGGAATGTGCGGCAGAAAATTCCAAGCACAGACCTGGAAAGTGATTTGCAAGAGACCTCACAAAGGGCTTAGAAAAAATAAACAATCAGTGAACTCACATCCACAAACATACACACACACATAGGCAGGGGGACTGGAATAGAAATGTGAACTTTATTGGAAACCACATTTGGCACAGGAATTGGCCTTCCTGGCTTTGGCCTTCAGCAAGTAGGTTACTACCGAATTTTTGACAAGGCTTCCAAGCTTGACAGCCTTTCTACATTAATTGGTTCGCACTCAGCCCTGTAAATATTTAAGCTATCTGTGGCATTGGGAATGTGATAAGATTATGTGATTAGTTATGTGATTAGGATTAGTAGGTTCTCTGATAAGAAAGACTTAAAGTTTACAAATTTAGAAAGAGTATGAAAATACGTGTGTGTGTGTTCACTTGTGTGTGTGTGTCCAGCTTTAAAGAAGATCAGGTCACACGTCACTGATTTTAGTTACTACAAAGTCGGGGTGAGGTGGGGTGGGGAGAATCTTTTAAGGCCATAGAAGAGGACTAGTCCCAAAGCATGAAGCATCTGAGCCTAAAGAGATTTTGGACTAGGATTTTCAAGTGTTTTTCAGTTTGTGGACATCTGTTGACTTACTGAGAAACACCTGAGGGGCAAAGAAAACCATTGTAATTCAGCCATCTGGTCATCTTCTTGTTCAAGCATCTGTCTTCTGTACCCTCTTCCCTAGACCACCAGGCCAGTGGTGTTCAAAGCTTTTTGATCTCAGCCTATTGTAAGAAATATATTTTACAATGCAACCCAGGATATTCACAATACTTCCATAGATATTATGGAAATAAATGTTCACGAACAATACTTAACCAAAGTTCACTTTGCTATTTTCTAGTCTATTCTATTCTATTTTCTTTAATGCTTGTCATGACTCACTAAATTAATTTTATGTCTCACTAATGAATTGTGTCCTGCTGTTTGAAAACACTACGCTAGAATGTATTAACCTTAGGGACAAGTATTCTAATCACTCCGTATCTCAGCTCCTAACACTTGGTCACTCAGTAAGTATTTACTGAATAAATGAGTGGTAAATCAATAAATGAATAAGTTGAAGCTAATATTCTATATTCAGTATACAAAACAAGAATATTGACTAGCCTAGAAGTAATATTTAAGCTACAAATTAATCAGGAAAAATATAAAATAAAAGGTAAATATCACCCTTCAGGTGGTGGTTTTAGGTATTTGGGTGAACATTATTACCTGCTCCCTGGTAGTAATAATAATAATAGTTATGACCATAAGAATGATGATTGCCCACACTTATTAATCAGTTACCACGTACCAGCTATCTCTGTGCTAGGAGAGAAGCTATGAAGATGAATGCCACTAATTCCAGTTCTTAAAAAGGTTCTGCTATAGAACTCTTCCAAGTCATCTCCCAATGACCTGGAACGACCAAGTGACCTGGAATTTGAATTCCAGGTGAGATCGTAATCTTTGGCTGGTATAGAAAAGTGGAAATGACATCTATAAGAGAGGTGGAGATGAGAGTGACAACACCTGCTTGCCAACAGTTTTTATAGACATCTGCTCAGTGAACAGAGGAGTAGGGAGAGAGAAGAGAGGTAGAAGATGCATCACTGCTATTAAAGAATTGTTCAGGACAACTTCTCTTGCCCCTAATAAAAGACACTGTGCCATCCTGTGGAAACATCACCATGATAGTAAGGAATATTATGTATTGATTAAAAGCTTGTTCTCTAGTCAGAAGAACTTGTTTCAAATCCTAATCTGCTACTTCCTAACTAGGTGGCATTGGTCAAATTGCATATATTTTTCTTTACCTCAGCAATAGGATGGGGATTCTTTAAGATCTAT
Source organism: Pan troglodytes (assembly GCF_028858775.2). Lineage (NCBI taxonomy): Eukaryota > Metazoa > Chordata > Mammalia > Primates > Hominidae > Pan > Pan troglodytes. The sequence goes on along the minus strand of NC_072409.2, from coordinate 95,883,022 downwards.
TCTATCAGGCTGTTTTAAGACAGAGGTTAAAAATGCAACTGTCTACAGGGGCCTGATTATAATTAAATGAATTAAGGTGGTAAAAAAAATAGGGAATGGTGCTGATTGTAGAAAACTGGATAGCACAGGCCCCATTTAAAGTCATTCAAATTTATCTTTTGAAAACACAGTTCCAGCCTACAGGCCAGATTTGTCTGCATGCCATCAGTCTGCAATTAAATAAGACAATGATCATAAAATGCTTCCCACAGTGCCTAGCACATAGTAAGCACTCTATAAATTGGAGCTATTATTAGCTATTATTTTATCACATTTAAAAAATCCCTAGGACCATTTGCAGATTCTCTTTAAGAGAGGAAATAAATGGCCTCAGAATTACTCCATTGCATGCCCCAGTTAATGGCATCATTAAAAATAAACAGGCCTTGAAGAACACACAATAGGGACAGGACAGCCTCTTCAATAAATGATGTTGGTAAAACTGGATGTCCACATGCAGAATAATGAAATTAGACTTATCTTATTCTTAACATATTAAAAAAAATCTCAAAATGAATGAAAGACTTAAATGTAAGATCTGAAACTATGAAACTACTAGAAGAAAACATAGGGGAAAAGCTCCGTGACATTGGTCTGGGCAATGACTTTTTGGATAAGACCTAAAAGCACAGGCAACAAAAGCAAAAAATAGACAAATGGGATTATGTCAACCTAAAAAGCTTCTGCACAGCAAACAAACAATCAACAGAGGACACAATTTGCAGAATGAGAGAAAATATTTGCAAACTATCCATCTGACAAAGGGTTGATGTCCAAGATATATAAGGAATTCAAACAACTATACAGTAGAAAAAAATAAGTTAAAAACATGCAAAATATCTGAATACAAATTTCTCAAAAGAAGACATACATATGGCCAACATGTATATTAAAAAAGTGCTCAAACATCACTAATCATCAGAGAAATGCAAATCAAAACCACAATGAGCTATTATCTCATCCCAGTTACAATGACTATTATCAAAAGGACAAAGATAGCATGGAGAAAAGAGAACCCTTGTACACTCTTGGTGGGAATGTAAATTAGTACAGCTGTTATGGAAAACAGTAGGGAAGTTTCCCCAATATTAAAAATAGAACTACCATATGATCCAGCAATCCCACTACTATGTATATATTTAAAGGAAATGCAATCACTATGTCAAAAAGATATCTACATTCCCATGTTTACTGCAGCATTATTCACAATAGCCAAAATATGAAATCAATCTTAGTGTCAATCAACAGATGAATGGATAAAGAAAATGTGGTCTATATACACAATGAAATACTATTTAACCACAAAAAGGAATGAAATCCTGCTGTTTGTGACAATATTGATGAACGTAGAGGACATTACGTTAAGTAAAATAAGCCAAATCCAGAAAGATAAATACTGCATGATCTCCCTCATGTGAAATCTAAAAAAGTTGATCTCATAGAAGTAGAGAGCAGAATGGTGGTTATTAGAGGCTGAGGTTTTTGAAGGGAAGGAGGGATGGGGAGGTGTTTGTCAAGGGATATATGAATTCAGTTAGACAGGAGGGATAAATTTTAAGATCTATTTCATAGCAAAGTGACTACAGATAATGACAATATATGGTATTCTTGAAAATATGCTCTCACCACAGAAATGATAACTATGTGAGGTAATATATTTGTTGATTGCTTTGATATAACCACTACTCAATGTATATATACTTCAAAACATAATGCTTTACATGATAAAAACATACAATGTCAATTTTTTTTTAAATGGACTTTAGGCCAATTCAGTGATCCAATAAGTAAAGAAGCCTGCAGTTGGTTGTCGTTAAATAAGAGAATGTGAATGATCTCATGTTTAGGAAACCAGAACCATCCATGGTGTGCAGGGAAGCTGTGCAGGGGAGACCCCTGGAATACATTTTGGACTCTGATACCATTGTAATGATGAGTAGCAAAGCAGTTGCTTAAGGAAGCAAAAAAGAAGGGATTCCTGCCAGCTGGTATTCAATTCTACCTGCCCATCCCTTCCAAGGTAACATCACAGAAGGCTTTGGGGTTTGACAGACTTTGGGGTACAGCCCTCATTTCCCCCACCTGCAACACACAAGGGGATTTTACCAGTCTAAGCTTTGCTTGTCTCCTCTGTTACATTAAGGATGGTAATGCATTAGCACTGATGGTTCAGCCAGCACTCTGCTGCATAAGAGGGGTTCAATACTTTTAACCCTCCTTCCTCCTCATTTCCTGTGAATAGTTTTACATTGTTCAGGCTATTTATTTTTTGCTCGAACACCTCCTCAATTTCCATCTGTCTAAAAATGGGGGCAGGAAAGTGCCCAAAGTCTCATTAGTCCTGCCTGCTCTCACCCTGCCACTCCCTTCCCTAATTGACATCCATGGGTTCCAAAGGACCCAAATGGCTCCCCACCCTGCCCTCACTTCTTCCGCCTTCCACAGAAACGTGCCATTCTGCTCGGGCTTCTGCCCCCGCCTTGCAGAGCCCATCAGGCTTACTAGAAAGCTCCCCAAAGGGCAATAAAAATTTTTGTCAATCTCAGGCCCACCTGCGGCATCTCTTGAGTACACATCCCCCTGTCTGTCCTCCTCCTTTGATTCCGGGCTTTGTAAATCTTTTACCACATGTTGTCAAAAGCCTGGCAGATCCCCCAAATCCTTCCCTGATAACACTCATTCTCTTTAAACAACCTGGCAGTACTTCTAAGTGAGAAAAAGCCCTAAAATAAAATACACCGTGTTTAGTCTCTAAGGTCATTTCCTGGCTTTGTCCGGCCGTTTCTGTTTCCTCTAACTAATCACCAAGCGACAGTCCTGGATTTATTGTGGAGGCTACTTGATAGTTTGGGTGAACCTCTCAAGCCAGACTACACACACCCTCCATCACCCTTCCTCCCACTTCCCAGCAATTTCTCACTCACTGTGATTTAGTGTAGGGGCTTGAGGTGCAACTGTGACCGCAGCTACATCTTCGTCACCAAAGCTATTTGGAAGGCAAAGGGGCCAAACCAGCATGGTCTACACAGCTGAGCACTGTGGTTATGATAGAGCCCATGAGTCCATGCCTGGCTGGGGGATAGCAGCCTTCCACGTCCCAGGCAGTAAGTGGCAGGAGAGCTGTGTGTCACCCTTGGCATGCTCATCATTAATTTCCAACTTTCAGTAGGTGCTCTTTAATAATGACACCTCATATTTTAAAAGGATTTTCATGGGCAAGGTGAATTGCTTTACTTCATTTACTATCACAACAACCATGTGAGGTAAGAACTCTTCATAAAGAACTTTTAGCGACACCACAGTTCCAACCTCAGTCCATCTGACTGCAGCATCCATGCTCTTATGGATCTCTGTTGGGCTGTGATATTCTCACCCAACAGTACTGATCCAAAGGTTGGATACTGCCTGATCTCAAGGGAAAACAATCATAGTCAAACACACCTACACTTGTGAAATGTCAGGCAGTTTTTGAGATACTACATAGATTATTGCATTTAACCTTCACAACAACCCAAGAAGTGGTTATGTTTATGAGTTCCATTTTACAAAGGTGGAAATGGGATTCCACGTTAGAAGCAGCATTTGAACTCAGGCAATATGAGCTTTAACCCTGATACTAGCTAGAGTTCCTGGGATATGGGTGAGAGTGTGTGTGTGTGTGTGTGTATGCATGTATGTGTGTGTGGTGGAGGAACCAGGTGAAACAAGCAGTTATATTATGGTGTGACAAGCCCCATGTTAGTGTTGCACAAAGGGTGCTGTGGCAGCATAGAAAACGGGCCTGTACTAAACTTGAGGGTTTTTTGAAATGGCATCACAAAATAGGTGACATTGGAGGTGAACTTTGATGGAGTAGAAAAGTTTACCGCATTAGAATGTTTAACAGGAGCTCTCTGGAGAGCACCTTTTAGACCTAGGGAGCAGCATATGCAAAGGCATACAGCACCACAGGCAGGACTGAGCCCTGCACTGGTTCCCCAGCACTGGAGGGAGGAGGCAGGGCATTGAGTGACTTGGCAATGGAGCAGAGGCCAGATGTGAAGATCCTTTTAAATTGTTCTATCACATTTGAAATTATTTCTGAAAGTTATGGGGAACCTTGAAGGGTTTCAGGAGAGCAGTTCTGTGATCACCTGGGTGTTTTAGATAAATCGCTACCTAAAGGGTATACTGAAGGGGAAGTCATATCTGAGGTCTGGAGAGAGCTGCTATGGTACAACCATGCAGAAAGGCAGTGTGAGAGTGCAATTGCACCACACAGAAAGGCTCCAAGTGCCATACTATGAGGAAGAAGGGGACTGACTGGCTGCACCAATATGGTGAGCCAGTCATCTGGTCACTCATCACATTTCCTGTACGCCTATGATCTTCCGGGACTATACTCACAACTTTCTGGACAAACGCCACCCTTTCTGGCTCCATGTCTTTCTCCACAACTGCAGCATCACTTACAGACTTCTTAGTACATGCCAGGTGCTGTTGTAAGAGTTCTGTAAATACTACCTCATTTAATTTGCTTATATAAGGCAGTTATGAAGTGAGTATAACCATAATCACAGTTTTACAGATAAGAAAACTATTAGTAACTATTTAGTGAAATGAGCCCTCTTAGGAAACTACCAGGAGAATGGAGAGAGATGAGGAAGTTGCAAATGTAGTATCCCTTAATATGTCATTCTATGTAGCTAAGTGATGACTCCACCCAATGCTCACCCCCACCCTACTCTCACCTCACATGGTCACTGGCACTTCCTACTGGAGGAAAGAAACCCTTTTGGTGAGGAAAAGATTTGCTAGACTGCTTCTTTATTCCTTGGCCCGTCCAAAGACATCATGTATGCTGTGATAATGCCACTCTGCTTTCAATATTTAGAATATATAGAGAGATATGGATATAGATATGTATACACACACATATATATTCACATACACACATATATATGTATACACACATATATATTCACATACACACATATATGTATACACACACATATATATTCACATACACACATATATATGTATACACACACATATAAATTCACATACACATACATATATGTGTAGGTGAAGAGAATTGCTTTACTTTGCACATACACACATACCCTGTGTGTGTGCGTTATTTCTCTACTTATAAAATGTGTGTGTGCGCATATATACATACACATATATAAAATATATTTCTCTTTTAAAGTGTGTGTGTGCCCATATATATATGTACACACACTTTATATATATATATAATTTTTTTCTCTACTTATAAAGTGTGTGTGTGCATATGCGCACACACACACTTTAAAAGTAGAGAAAAATCTCATGGTGCATTGAAATGCTAAGAATTAAATTTTTATAAATTAAAGAGTAAGCCACCAATGAATGGATTATAAATAAGTTTAAATTTAGTGGACCATAATTGTGAGAGAAGGATGTACTTTTTTAAAAAAATCAAAAGATCACTAGGAATAACACCAATGTCTATCACACAGTTATGTGAGGGTTCACTGAGATGAGCTGTACAAGGTGCCACTACAAAACTTGTTACAGAACACAGCCTCCATATACATCATTCCATTCCCAGGTCCCCAGGGATAGAACTCCAGGCTGCTGGTCAGCCCCAGTCCTGACTCTAGGATTTTGGCACTTGTATCCAGACAACCTAGGACTCAGCTACAAGTCACCTCTGTTGCTGTAGGGGCGGTGGTGGGCTGGTAAATGTTTAACAACAGCACGAGAGAAAGAAAGAAAGAAACAGCCCAGATTTGTAGTGTGCACCAATTCTAATTGTGTAAATACTCCCATAATCACCGATATCAAGATATCAATACGATATCAGAGAACCTAGAGTTGAGAGGGACACAATCCAGATCTTATGAGTCAGTGTCTGCGTTTCAAGCTCGTGACTGCCCCCAAGGGACTCTGACTATGCGTCTAGTCTGATGGGCTCCTATGTATTTCCTAAGGCCTGATCTATACCTTGAACAGCCTTCTATCTTATCAGGTTCTTCAGTTTTTGTTACCCTGGACCATTTTAACTGATTAAAGCTTTGGGTGGGAATTGAGGCCAGGAAATGCTCTTGTCTCTTTCAAATGGGAGATACTTCAATCTAAATTCCTTAATTCTCTCTGTTACAATGATTGCACGTCTTTTCACTGTTTAATTAACAGAGGAGAGCTCTCTTGTATATTTGACCCACAGCAATTAAGCCACCAGCAAAGTTTGCAGGGAAAAGAAGGATGATGATTTAATTAGAGGTTAAATAATGAATTATTAATTATTGAATTGAATTAGTATTCATTAATTAGTTTGGAAAGTGCAATAATTACATCTTCTGTGTTTTAGTATGGGACTGTGTTTTATAATTATCTGCTAAATCAATTATGTAGCCATTAGCATTTTGCCTAAGGGTCGGGTTACCATTGTTTTTTGTTCTCTGCAGACTGTAGATGACAGAGAAGTACGGTAACTATGTTCCTTCACATAAATTGTATCCTGTTTACAGTAAAATCTTAGACAACTTAGGTCATTGAGTGCTCAGTTTTGCAGTTAATGTGGACAAGGAGATGAACAATTCTGCATTATTTATCGTAGAAAGCATTTTGCCCTTAGAGTTTCTTGCCATGAATGAGGTGGTGGCGGGACCTGGTTCTAGTAAGGAACAGGAAGGACCCAACCCAGGGAGGAGTGGGGTAAAGGTGAAGCAGGGTAGGGACAGGAGCAGGGATAGAAAAACACAGTGTATTGCAAGCTGACTTAACTATTCCTCATTCCCAGTGGCTGACCGAAAACTAGAAAATGGCAAGACGTAACTCCGATTTCCTTTTTTACAGCTGGTATGCTTTGCCTTTTGGGGTCAAAAATACCTTGGTGAATCAGATATTCAACACTGCACAAAAAGTTGAATATAATTTTAGAGTTCATGCGTCCCCTGAAGTTCATTCATGAACTCACAGATTTAGATTTTCGGGGTTTAGAAATCTGCATCTTAAATAAGCAGTTAAAGGAGGTTTTACGTGTCTGAGAAACATGACTGTGTGGCTTTCTAGGTTAAAAATCCCTCATACCTGGTGTTTTCAAAAAGACCTTGAGCAGCATAGTAACAGTGAAAGAATAACAGCATTAGATTCAGACAGACCTGGGTCCAAATTCAAGCTTCTGTACTTAATTGCTGAGCACGTCATTTAATTGTTCTAAGCCTCAATTCCTCCACCACAAATAAGTGGAGACTTGCAATGAAATACTTGATATGGTACCTAATAGGGATGTAATACCTAATATGCAGGACTGCTAGGAGAAATAAATGAAAAAATGAATTGGAAAATACTGGTCTTAAGAAATGTTTGTGACTCCCTTTTAATTTTTAGTAGACAGGTGGAGGGTAGAGAGTTGATAGAAATAATTTGTGACAATGGACAGGATTCTTATTACAGAGTGTGGAGAACTGAGTAATCGCTAAAGAAATGCATTATAATTTACTAAATCAAGGTTATGATGATATGCCCAGACAGCAGTATCTGATAATACATTAGCATGCTAAAAGAAACTCCCACCAGTGCCGTGACGGTTTAAGATTCCACAGCAACTCACAGAAGTTACCCTATGTGGTCTAAAAAGGGGAGGAACCCTTACTTGTGAGAATTCCCTGCCCCTTTCCTAGAAAACTCATGAATAATCCACCCTTTTTTAGCATATGATCAGGAAATAACCATTAAAAATAGCCTACCAGCAGCCCTTAGGGCTGCTCTGCCTAGGGAATAGCCACCCTTTTACTCCTTTAATAAACTTGTTTTCACTTTACTCTGTTGGCTCACTCTTGAATTCTTTCCTGCAAGAAGCCAAGAACTCATGTGGCCTCCTAGGCTGAACCTCAAAATTACCACATTAGCACTGTAGATATTTTTCCAAACTGGACTGTAACAGTGAGGACAAAGTTGACCAAAGAGAGAAAGTTAAAGATATGGAGGAAATTTTGCCAAAGATCTAAAAAGGATTGAAAATGCCTCAAAAGCACTGTCAGCTCTCACTGGCTATCCTTCCTGCTTGATTATCTACACGACCCCTTCCTTACAAAATAGTTTCAACCTGGATAAAATATTCTTTTTATTATAGAAATATTCTTCAGGTTTTATAGCAGAAGTTGATGTAAAAGCATAAGATTTGCTCTATGCAAATTGTCTTTGTAGAAATAAAAGATGCCTAAATTGATTTGGAACACCTCTCTGTGGTACTGCATTACTTTTGCCTTCATTTCATTCTTTCAGATATTTTACAAATGGATTCAGCTGCTGGGGAAAATGTACTTATTTTAAACACTCTGGCCTTTTAAGGTTTTTTTTTTTTTTTTTTTTTTTTTTTGAGACGGAGTCTCTCTCTGTCGCCCAGGCTGGAATGCAGTGGCACGATCTCTGCTCACTGCAAGCTCCGCTCCCCCAACCCCGGGTTCACTCCATTCTGCTGCCTCAGCCTCCCGAGGAGCTGGGATTACAGTGGCTCGCCACTATGCCCCGCTAATTTTTTTTGTATTTTTAGTAGAGACGGGGTTTCACCATGTTAGCCAGGATGGTCTCGATCTCCTGAACTCGTGATCCGCCCGCCTTGGCCTCCCAAAGTGCTGGGATTACAGGCGTGAGCCACCGCGCCCGGCCTGCCTTTTAAGATTTAAGAACCAGTAGATACTGTTTAAAATGGAACTAGCACTGATTCCACAATTGTCGGTGAATGTTCAATAGGAAAAAAAGATTCCATTTTAAGGGAGCTTATATTACAAAATTACATTGGTGAACGTGCATGTTTGAAATTCATACTCCATTTCCTCTATAGGAATGTCACAAATGGTAAATTGTGACACTTCCCAGGTTTTCCCAAGAAAAAAATATAGTTAAAATGTGCTGTATAATTAAATGAAAAATATATATATACTAGAAAAAAGTACCATATTATTATACTTACAGAAATTGAGAAAAAAATAAGAGCAATGAATGTGGTAGAATTTTGAAGACTAGGGCTGAGTCCTAGTTCTAATTTTTACTGACATTAGGAAAACCATTTAAGGTCTCTGAACATCCACAACAGTTAGGTATGAAAACTCTTGATTTTATACCCGGAATGAAGTAAGTTCTAAATAAGTTTGGTAAGTTAAGTGTGATGATTAAATAAGACAATACTTGTAAAGCACTATACTGTCCATTATATAGGAAATGCTCAATAAATATTAGCTATCATTACCAGGATTAATCATTTTGAATTGTTGGAAACTTAATTAAGATGTATAAGTTTGCCAAGAATATGCCAGTTCCTGAAAAAAGTGGAGACTTGCAATGAAAAATGAAGCTGCAGAAGATTTTGAAACAGGCTGTGCATGGTGGCTCACACCTATAATCCCAGCATTTTGGGAGGCCAAGAAAGGAGGATTGCTTGAGCCCAGGAGTTCAACACCAATCTGGGCAACATCGTGAGACCTCATCTCTACAAAAAATAAAAAAGTTAGCTGGGTGTGGTGGTGCACATGTGTAGTCCCAGCTATTCGGGAGGCTGAGGCTGAAGTGGGAGGATCACTTGAGCTCAGGACGTCCAGGCTGCAGTGAGCCAGGATAGCGCTGCACTCCAACCTGGGTGACAGAGTGAGAACCTGTCTCAATAAATAAATAAATAAATTGAAATGGACATCTCTCTGAACCTGTGAAAGGTTTAAAAGTTGATGGTGCTAGGTTTTCTTCTCATCCGATTTCATGTCAAAACCACTGCCTTGCTGTTCCCTAGAAAGAAAGTTATCAATAGCAGAACAGTTATTCTTTGCCTGAAATGGCTAGGGGTATAATTTGGCTCAGATAGGAGTCCTAAGGAAGAATAAAAGGCAAGAGAAAGAGAGAATGAATGTGATTTATAAGATAATTGGAAAGGAAGAGAGAAAAAGAGAAAGGATATGGGGAGAGAATGAAATGTCTAAGAATTGAGTGATTCTCTCTGAGCAGAAGTTTTGAAAAGAAACCGAAGTAGATTCAAAGAGCTCTCCATACTACCTCCCAAGTGGCAATAACATTTTAGTTTTATTTGTTAATTCAGATTTTATTTTTATTATATATTTACAAATTTTAGTTGTATATATTTATGAGGCACAAAGTGATGCTATGATTTTTTAATATAATGTAGAATAATTAAATCAAGCTAATTAACCTATCCGTTACCTCAAATATTTGACACTTGTTGTAATGGGAACATTTGAGATTTATTCTCTTAGCAATATTGAAATGTACAGTACTCAGTTATTAGCTATAATTACCACATTGTGCAATAGAACTTAGGAAAAAAATCAAACTTATTCCTCTCGTCTAATTGAAGCTCCGTACCCTCTGATTATTATCTTCCCATTCCCCCCACTACCCAGTCTTCGGTAACTACCATTCTGTTCTCTGCTTCTATCAGTTCAATTGTTTTAGATTCCACATGGAAGTGAGAACATGCAGTATCTGACTTTCTGCGTCTGTCTTATTACACTTAGCAAAACATCCTCCAGTTTCATGCATGTTGTCACAAATGACAAAATTTCTTCCTTTTTAAAGGCTGAATAGAATTCCATTGTGTATATACAGTCATCTTTCAGTATCCCTGGGGGATCAGTTATAGGATGCCGGAGGATACCACAATGCAGGATGCTTGATTCCCTTATATTAAATGGTGTAGTATTTGCATATAACCTATGCACATACATATATATATGTGTATATATATATGTGTGTGTGTATATACATATGTATATATGTGTGTGTGTGCATATATATATATATATGTATGTATGTATGTATGTATATACATGGAGTTTTGCTCTTGTTGCCCAGGCTGGAGTGCAATGGCGTGATCTCAGCTCACTGCAACCTCTGCCACCCAGGTTCAAGTGATTCTCCTGCCTCAGCCTCCCAAGTAGCTGGGCTTACAGGTGCCCATCACCACATCCAGCTAATTTTTTTGTACTTTTAGTAGAAATGGAGTTTCCCCATGTTGGCCAGGCTGGTCTTGAACTCCTGACCCCAGGTTACCCGCCCACCTCGGCCTCCCAAAGTGCTGGGATTACAGGCTTGAGCCGCTGCACCTGGCCTATATTTTAAATCATCTCTAGATTACTTACATGCCCAACACAATGTAAAGACTATGTAAATATTGTTTGCACTTTATGGTTTAGGGAATAATGACGAGAGAGAAAAGTCTGTACATGTACAGACTCAACCATCCACTTTTTTTGCCTGAATGTTTTCGATTTGAAGTTGGTTGATTCCACAGATGCAGAACTCACAGATACTGAGGGCTGACTGTATATGACATTTGCTCTATTTATCTGTTGATACACAATTAGGTTGATTGTATAACTCAGCTATTGTGAAGAGTGCTGCAATATATATGGGTGTACAGATATCTCCTTCACATTAATCCATAGGGTAAATACTCAGAAGTGAGATTACTGAATTGACAGTAACATTTTGGTGTGGTTCTAGGGCAAGGTTAAGTGAGTCAAATGTAAAACATGGTCCCATATAGACTATTTACAAGTCGGGCGCTTATGATTTGGGCAATGTCTAACACAGTGGTTCTCAACTATGGGGCATTTTTGCCTCCCAGGGAATATTTGGTAATGTCTGGAGACACTTTGGATTGTCTTGACTTTATGACTCGGAAAAAGGAAAAGACAAGGGATGGGTTGTGTAAATGGCCTCTAGTAGGTGGGGGCCAGGGATGCTGCAAAACATTCTACAAGGAAGAGCCCAGCTCTTCAACTAAGGGCCAGCCCCAAATGTCAAAAATGCCGAGGTTTAAAAATCCTGACCAAATGCAATATCAAAAAATTATTTTTAGGATGATTACAATATTATCACTTCAAAAGTTTTGATCAAAAACCATCAGAATTGGGAGGGTTTGGAGAAAATGAGCTTATTCTCCATTATCTGACAGTATAAATGTTGGATGTTTCAGGTTTTCAGCTCTTTGGCGTCATCTTAATTCCAAAGTATGGCAGACTGTTTTAAAATTGAATCTCCCAAAAATATTCCCATATAATTAGAGGCACTGACTCCAGAGTTAAGTTTCTTGCACTTGAATTCCACCTCTGCCATTTCCCAGCTGTGTAAGCTTGAACAAGTTAACCTCTAAGCTTCAATTTCTTTGTCTGTTAAGTGAAGATAATAAGACAGCCCTCACAAGAGATGAGAGATGAATGAGCTAACTAATAATAATAGCTATTGCCCTTGTCATTGTTTCAACTGTTTCCTCTCAGGTGACAGGGGTCTTTGGCCCAATACCCCAGTAAGGACCTTGATTACCTCCTAGGCTGGAATTATATATCCAGTGTTAGAGGTGGAAGGCCTAAGCCTGGAAGCCTGACTCAATGCAGTGCTCTCTGCAGGTCATCCTACGAATAAAAACTCAACACACTGCAGAAATGCTGAGTGTGAGGCACTTTTATTTGCAGTGCTTTCTCTTCTCCCATCCTCTCCCTTTCTACGATATTTTTTTTCAGCAGAGTCAGTAAAAGAACCAAAAAAAAAAAAAAAAAAAAAAGGCTTTTCTTGCAAGATAAAATCAGGAATTAAACTAAAACTCACAGTCTCCTCATTTGCATTTTAAAAGTACTAGTTTCACAAATAATAAGCAAAAATAGATTGTTACAGATTGTTAGATTGCAGGCCTGATATTACAGTGGCACAGATAATAGAAGGAGTAAAACCACATGGAGGCACAGAATAATTTCTGCTGCTAAGGAGGCAGGAAAGATAAGTCGAGAAAGGTCTTAGAAAAAGAAAATCAAACTGAATTTATTTTTTAAGTTTCATAAAATTTTTTTAAAAGCAGGCTTAAAATGTGTTTTTTAAGTAAGAAAATGGACGCGTCTTAAATAGAAATGGAAATTCAACATAATATAAAATGTCACAGAAGTAATGGACTAAGAGAGAACAGATGTTAAAACTTAAATTAAAAAGGTGTGGGTGAAGGAGAAAAAGAAAGCAAGAGGAAAATATAGACAGAAGGGGGAAAGGAGGCGGCATGGTGTGGTGGAAAGACGCTGAGCCAGACGGGCTGGCCCTGAGTTTTAGCCCTGGTGTGTCTCTTCTGTGACCTTGACAAAATCTCAAACTTCTTTGTGCCTCAAATGACCCAAAGGGACTACCTGTGTTCTGCTATGTCTAGAGCCACCCTGGGCCTGTCCTGGTGTACTGCAGGGGTGTGGGGCAGATGAAGACGACCTGGAAGCTGGAATTGGGGATGCCAGCTGGGATGCGGCAGCTGGCAGCAAGGCTGAGGGAAAGGTTGGGAGGGAAACCCAGTCCAGGGCAGGAGGAAATTTCTGGAAGGTGCAAGAACAATGGTGGACATTAGGGAGCAGAAGCTGTGATAACAATGTTATTCCCATGGGTGACCCAACTATATTGGGAAGAATTTAGGAGCAGGTGAGACAAGTAGGAAGGCAGGAGGTTGGCATTGTGGAAAACAGCAGCAAGTCCCCAGTTCCTGGGCTTAGGTTTGGGGACATGTTTCCACTCCCCAGGGGTGGCTCACTGTCAGGGCAACTTGGAGCCCACTGCTGGAAACTTGGAGGTACTGGGCACAGGGGAAGAAAATGGGGATTCAGTTGTAAGAATTGGAGAATGAGGTAGGAACCAAGTCACAGAAACAAGGATAAAAAGTCTCTCCCATATCAGGAAAGAGGCAGAGCTGGAACTGTAGGGAACAGATAGCAAGGACCAAGGATACCAGATATGAGGATGCTGAGAAAGTTCTCTGTAGCTTTAATATTCCTTCATTTATTCATCCATTCACTCAGCTTAGGCAGAGGTCAAATGATGGGTTCTAAATGGTCAAGTCTCATCTTTTCCGTTTCCCAGCTCTGTGTCATTGGGTGAGTAACTAAACACTTCTAACTTTTGATTATAAAATAAGGTTGAAATTATTTCATAAATTGATTGTTGTGAAGTATGTAAACATGTACATGGCACAGTTCCAAGAACAAGGTATGTGCTCAACAAATTGAAGCTATCATCATTCATTCATTCAACATGTAACCAACACTTACCATCTTGAATCTAAGTCAAGAGAGATGGAATGATTTTTTGTTGTTGTTAGTGTTTAAAGATTTTGGTGCTATTAAAAATCTTGGTGCTATATTTTGTTGTAATAAATAGAACAAAAACAGGTATATGGGAGAAGTTTGAGAGACATTTTGCTCTAAGGAATGTGAAAAGCAGCCAGAGAAACTCATGCTAATGCTAATATGGTTCAGAATGATTCCAGCTTTAGGGTGGGAAGGAGGGCTGGTTAAGATGGAATAATGAATCAAATGGTGGTTATGCTGTTGCTAGGACTTCTGAGCGTACAGCAAGATGCCAGAGGGCCTTGCTGGCTCTATCCCAATGTGCGTCACCCAGTTCTTTTCAACCCCCACCAAATGACCAAGGCAAAAATGCCTTCAAGTGCAGGAATCTGAGTTCCCATTGGCTCTACTTTTCCAAGATCCACTTCTAGACTTATTCTTTGTGGCTACATGGAAATACATGAATTAAGTTCTGAGGTTCTAAGTGGTTGCAGAACTAGCTGGAACTGCCCACAGTCATTCATCAGTGAAGATGCATCATGGCTATTTACAATTATTTTTCCTTCTGGAAAGCTGACCCAGGGAAGGGAAAGGACAGCACAGACCCAGAGCCTATACAAGCTGCTTTCCACATGTATTTTGTAATTTTAATCCTCACAACAAGCCTAAGAGTTGAGCCGTTTGTCTACCTGTGGCAGACAAGGGTTAGAAGCTTAATAATTTTCTATGGGTCACACAACCTATATGAAGGGGAGACAGGACCTGTGCACAGATCTGTTTAATTCCTAACGTAATGCTTTTATTCTCTCCTAAAAAGGGCAGCTCTGCTGATTACAGGCTCTGAATTTTTTTTAGGACATCTACTTTCTTTTTAAGAAGCAATGTCTAAAAATAAAGCAGGTTAACCTGTGTGCTTGCATATGAGAATGAGAGAGAGAGAGAGAGTGCGTGTGTGTGCGCGTGCGTGCGTGCGCGCGCGTGCGCGCACAAGCATGCATGAGAAAAAGAAAGAGAGAGATAGGGAAGTATTTCTTCTTTCATGTACAAAGCAGCAGCCCCTCCTCTGTCTTTTTCATTCCAGTGTAATCTATGCACATGCAAAATAATTACTTCTTCCTGTAGGAAGTGTCAGTCCTCCAAGCAAAGAAGAAAAGGCTACAGCATATGTTACCGACACATGTTTTTGCTAGTCTTGTCTCTGTTCCGCCTGCTGTGGCAATCAGCTTTTGCAAATACTGTCACTTACCAAATACAAAAAGCATGTGCATGCCCAGCCAATGGCCTGGGATAAACACAGCCAGGCTTTCTGACTTGGAACATCCACCCAGGACAGGGGTTTTGTTTCAAAAGAACAAAACCAGCCTTGTATCATCAAAATCAGTGGTGGGGAGGGAGAGAGGGCAGTTACGATAGAGGAAAGACATGGACCCAACCCAACAAACTGCTTCAGGGTCTGCCTCATACATATGAAGGAAAATTGATAGTATTTGATAGGAGGTCTGCTCAATTCAGCCAAAGGAAAGATGGGCAGGGCTCAAAAACACTGCTGGAGAAGTTGGGATCTGGCCAAATGGCTAAGTAGCCAGTTGGGGGTCTAAGAAGCACATGCACAGAAGGGCTTTGAGCTCTGCCTCTTGGCAGGATGCCCACCCATCAAGTTCTTCCAGAGTGGGGAGTTGGCAATGCGCACTCCTAATCCCAGAAGCACTTGACAGGTAGGCTTGCTGCCGAGAGCCCCCCTTTCTGTCCCCTCAGGTGCCAGACTCTGCACTGTGGCCGCGGCAGCTACAAGCGCTACCATGAGACAAAGGAGAAGAGTCTGGCACCTGTGGTGGGGAGCCTGTCATCTTGTGGTGGGACATTTGCCTGGTACTTCCTGGCCTGGCAAATGTGCCAGTGAGGGGAGCACTGTCCCTGGTGGGCAGACTGTGGCAGGAATTGGCTGGGGTCAAGAGGGCACAGCTCTGGAGATCTCCAACCTGCCGTGAGTCCAGCATTTTCCAGAAGGCAGCCTCTAAGTATATTTAAATAATAAGCAGGAAGAAATGGTGGACATTTGTGGTGTCTAGGGAAAGGAAAAGAACAACTTCACTTAAAGATACAGTCACAAGAGAGAAATCTGAACTGAGTGTACACCCCTGAGGAACTCTGGAATATCTGAGAAAGCATCAAGGATTTCATTTGCATAAGTACATCTGAGCCTTCTGGAAGAAATGTTATAGAGGACTTTTAGAGCTGACAGCTAGATTCTGCAATCCTAGATCTAAGATTTCTGAAGTAAGAATGAAAACCAAAGTTATCTAACCCTAGGGGACTGAGTCATGGGAGAAAGCACCCACCAAGGTAGGGGTGAGAGGACATGGCCTTCCTTCTGGGTCCTAGGCCTTATTGCTAAGGGACATGTTCATTTATCCTTCCAATATTCTCCTTTTCAGTAGCAGAGAATGCAGGAGTACCTCCTTTTATTGCGCTTTGCTTTACTGCACTTTGCATGTAGTGTGTTTTTTACAAATTGAAGGTTTGTGGCAACAATATCTATGTGCCATTTTTCCAACAGCATGTGCTCACTTCATGTCTCTGTGTCATGTTTTGATAATTCTTGCAATATTTCAAACTTTTTCATTATTGTTTTATCTGTTGTGGTGATCTGTGACCAGTAATCTTTGATGTCACTATTTTAATTGCTTTGAGGCACCACAAGCCATGCCCACGTAAGATGGAAAACTTAATTGATAAATGTTATGTGTATTTTAATGGCTCCAATGACTAGCTTTTCCCCATTTCTCTCCTTCTCCTTGGGTCTCCCTATTTCCTAGACACAATATGGAAATTGGACCAATTAATAACCCTACAATGGCCTGTAGGTGTTCAGGTGAAAGAAAGAGTCACACATCTTTCACTTTAAATCAAAAGCCACAAATGATTAAGCTTAGTGAGGAAGGCATGTCGAAAGCTGAGACACGCCAAAACCTAGGGCTATTGCACCAGTTAGCAAAGGTATAAATGTAAAGGAAATGTTCTTGAAGGAAATTAAAAGTGCTACTCCAGTGAGCAAAAGAACGAAAAGAAAGTGAAACAAACTTATTACCTATATGGAGATATACAAAGAGATGAATGTTGTTTTCTTGCCTGCTAACACAACACCCATTCTGCAGCCCATGTGTCAAGCAGTAATTTTGACTTTCAAGTCTCATTATTTAGAAAGTACATTTTGTAAGGTGATAGCTGCCATAGATAGTGATTCCCTCTGATGGATCTGGACAAAGTATATTGAAAAGCTTCTGGAAAGGATTCACTATTCTGGATGCCATTAAGGGCATTTGTGATTCATGTCAGGAGATCAAAACATCAACATTAATGGGAGTTTGGAAGAAGCTGATTCCAGCCCTCATAGATGACCTTGAGAGGTTTAAGACTTCAGTGAGAAAGTCACTGCAGATGTGGTGGGAATAGTAAGAGAACTTGAATTAGAAGTGAAACCTGAAGATGGCACCGAATGGCCACAATCTCATGACAAAACTTGAACAGATAAGGAATTGCTTCTTATGGAGGAGCAAAGAAAGTAGTTTATTGAGATGCAATATGCTTCTGATGGAGTTGCTGTGTTGAAATGATGAAGAGGATTTAGAATAAACTTAGTTGATAAAGCAGTGGCAGGGTTTTGAGAGGAATGACCGATTTTGAAAGAATTTCTACTGTGGGTAAAATGCTATCAAACAGTATCACATGCTACAGAAAAAAATCTTTCATAAAAGGAAAAATCAATCAATGCAGCAAATTTCATTGTTGTCTCATTTTAAGAAATTGCCAGAGCCATCCCAACCATCAGCAACCACTACCCTGGTCAGCAGCCATCAACGTCAAGACAAGACCCTCTACCAGCAAAAGATTATAACTCACTGAAGGTTTAGATGATCACTAGCACTTTTTTTTTAGCAGTAAAGTATTTTTTATTGTGTATATTTTGAAACACAATGCAAACTTTTTATACATAATGGTATTCCACACTTAATAGATTATAGTGTAAACGTAACTTTTATATGCACGACGAAACCAAAAAATGTTGGTGACTTGCTTTATTGTGATGGTCTGGAACCTGAACCTGAAATATCTCTGAGGTATTCCTGTATACGCTAAGCCTTAAAGCCTAAAGGTCTGCAATCACAAAAGACAGAACCTACCATTTCTGCTCTGAAAAGAGCAGTATTTGTGAGCACAGGATCCCCGAACTACCATGAACGCATGGGGAGGGCAGGGAGGATGTTTAGTTTCACTTAACATTGGGAGGCAGGGTTGTGCTCATGGCTGTGGAGTTACCGCTCATTCCATTCCTTTTGCTGGGTCAAGGAAACCAGGATATCTAGGTGGAAGATTCTGGACTTGGGTCCTCACTGGGTCCTTGGGACAATGCATATTTTATCTCATCTAATCAATTGGGGATAAAAATTATACAGTGACCCAGAAGATCATAAAAGAAAACTGATGTGGAGCTATAAAGCTCCAAAGAAATGCAAATTGTTATTTTCTGCTACAGTGTTAGAATTCTGATTATCCTATTTTTTTTGTTTGTTTCTTTGTATATAGGCCCTAATGCTACCATGCACACAGTATCACTAAGTCATTAAGCTTCCATAATACTCAGTGAAGCAAAAATTACCCCCGACCACTCATACTTGGTTGTTTTTAGAGTGACTCAGCACAGGGTGAGCACATGACTTACACAGGTTACATCTTCAAGTGTTATGATTTATCTGGTATGTGGCTGTCAACAATACTGGGGACCATTTGAGAGCAGGAACCATCTTTTCTATTGCTGCCTGACTAGCTTCTAGCACAGTGTCTGGTATAAAGTTAGTGCTCAGTATATTTTTGTTGAATTAAATAAAATGTATCAATTTAGGTGCTTCAAACATTTCTATACATGGATCGTATAGATATACTATGCATTTGGCAAAAATTTATTGAGAACTTACTATATGCTAGACCCTGTGCCAGGCACTGTGTATACGATGTAAAAAGGATGCTTGCAGCCTAGTGGGGAAGACAGACCTCACCAAATGATCACACTAATAAACACAGAATTGCAAAAGAAGCACAGATTTCTCAGAGAGCATGTACAAAGCAGCTGATCTACTAGGTGGGGAGGTTCCCTAAGGAAATGATACTTCAGCTACGACTTGAAAAAAGAGTAAGAATTAATATGGTTAAGTAGAACACAAAAAAGGAACACATTATTATTATTATTATTATTATCATTATCATTATTATTTTTCAAGACAGAGTCTCGCACTGTCGCCCGGGCTGGAGTGCGGTGGCACAATCTTGGCTTACTGCAACCTCTGCCTCCCAGGTTCAAGTGACTCTCCTGCCTCAGCCTCCTGAGTAGCTAGGATTACAGGCGCCCGCCACCACGCCGGGCTAATTTTTTGTATTTTTAGTAGAGGCGGGGTTTCACTATGTTGGCCAGGCTGCTCTTGAATTCCTGACCTCGTGATCTGCCTGCCTCGGCCTCCCAAAGAGCTGGAATTACAGGGGTGAGCCACTGCACTGGGCCACATGTTATTAATACTATGTGCCACACACTGTTCTGCTGGCCGTCCGTGCATGCTTATATCATTCTCACAATGATCCTGTTTGGAACTACTATGAGTGTGCCTAATCATACGGTGAGAAAATCAAGGTGTGAGCGGTCAAGTATCTTGCCCAAGAGCCAGTGAGTGATGGGTTTGAACCTGGTAGGCTGCTTCTAGAGCCACACTCCCCACATATGGAGAGAACAACTAGTGCAAAGGACCTGTGCCTTAGCAGGCAACAAAGAACAGGTCTACTCACCCCCAGGCTGGCCAGGCTCCTAGCTGCTCTCATATCAAAAGTCCCAACACTGACAGCTCTCCTTTCAGAAGAAGAATTCTGGTGAGTGTGGTGTCCTCATCTTGTTTCATCTGTAAGTTATCTTTCATGGTGCTAACACACACATGCTTGTGGAAGCCAAGGCACTGAGGCTGAATGGCCCAAAATAAAGACTAGTGCCCGCTGTGTGGGGTGGCCAGCAAATATCTCAACACAGAGGCTTGTCAGCATCCATCTTCATACCGTCTAATTGCTTCTGAAGTAAGTAAGGAAAGAAAAAGAAAGGGACAGGCAGACAGGCAGACCCAGAAGGTTTCTCTGTTGCATCTGGTGACTGTAACTCACAGAGTAAGGAAGCACTTAGGCAGACAATGCCCAACCTTCCTTCAGATTGGCAATGCCAAGGGCTTTTTTATGGGCCCTTAAAATTGGTTATCAAAGGAAATGCAAATTGAGTTCATCTTTGTCTTGAAGCCATATGTCCTCTGGGATAAAAACAACATTTTTTTCTATTGAGAATGCTATCCGGGATTTACTTGGTTACTACAGCTTGACTGTGCACAATGTGTTCGGGGGGCAGTAAAAGGAGAAAGTGAACACTCAGAGTTCAAGTGAACCTCTATAGTCTTCAGAATGAGAGAAAAACAGTTTGCAAGCTAAGAAGCAGAGATGGAAAGGAAACCGACTCTGTGGTGGGACACTGCCCACTTTTTCACAGTGGCCCTTACTCATCTCCCTTTACCCCCAGAGAATCTCATTAGCTATTTGATATTACTTATTGCCTTTCAATTTTTTAAGCAAAGTTTTTCTCTCCTCTTAAAACTGTTTTCTTCCTAGTGACCCTCCAGGTACTGCTTCTTTCTATCTACTTACTAATAAGACCCAGGATTCTTTTTTTTTCCCTTTTCTAAATTCTTCTTTCCAGTGTCCAGATGGAACAACCAGGAAGACCACTTAGGGATCCCTTATTTTTACGGGACTACTATTCCTTTCCCTAATTATATAACTATCTAGCTCTTTGCACTAGAGTTTGGGAAAGAGCCGGGTTCAGCAATAGCCTATCAGGACCAGAGACTCAGAACAGCATCTGTCCAGCCTGAGGTTACAACAGGTTACAACAGGTGATGTTGACATGAAGGCCCAAGGGAACTGGCAACAGGACCTAGCATTTGAGAACACCAGCTTTGGAGTCAAGTTGCCTGGACCTAAATTCTAGTTCTGCCACTTTCTAGCTATGCAGACTGTTTGCTCAATCTTTCTAAACTTCAGTTACTAATAATAAAAAAGGGAGGGTTATAGGGTCTACTGCATAACATTCAATAAGATAATACTTATAAAGCATTTAGCACCATACCTGACAAAGGTCAGAGTCAGGTTAAATGTCAGCTATTTTCATTATTAAGATAAGGGGATGAAAAGCAGTATCTTATTCAGTTTGGGGTGCTATAACAAAATACCAAAGACTGGGTGGCTTCTGTACAAAAGAAACTTATTTCTTATGTTTCTGAAGGCTGGAAAGTCCAAGATCTGCAATGCAAGATGGCCCTCCATGAGGAAGTGGGCCCTCACCAGACACTGAATCTTCACTGTGTCTGGTGAGAGCCCACTACCTCATGGAGGGCCGCCTTCTCATTGTAAATGTACATAGAGGAAATGGGGAGCTAGCCCTCTGGGGTCTCTTCAATAAAGAAACTAATCCCAACCACGAGGGCCCTTCCCTCATGACCTGATCACTTCTCCAAAGCCCCACCTCCTAATACCATCACCTTGGGGGTTAGGATTTTAACATGAGTTTTGGGGAGACACAAACATTCAGACCATAGCAGGATGAAGGTTAAAGTAGGTAGGTTTGTTTGTAATAGGTAAATAATAGTTAGTAGTAGATAGATAATAGTAGTCGTAGGCAGATAAAGTAGATAGGTTAGTAGTTAGGTTAAAGTTAATATGGGAAGCCAGTAGAAGCAGGGTCAGGATCACATGGCATATATACATATCCTATCCTATCTTGATTCTTTACAGCAGGGAAAACCCAGGATTGGGATGCAAGACAGCAGATTATTAATAACAGCTACCACTTATTGAGCATTACTACATGCCAGGAACAATGCTAAGTGTTTTAAATAACTTGTTTAAATACAGTCCCCTTAGTACTATGAGTGTCACTGTTACAACTCTGTAATGCTTAGCACACTGCCTAGCACATAGTAGGCATTTAGTAAATAGTTGTTGACATTAAAACATTTTGCAGCACTCCTAGTTTATCCCTTTTCAATATACATAATTTGCTTGATAAGTCAAATGAGAAGGCAATATTATTGGCACTTGACCTTTAACCACCTGAAGCACAGTAGAACATATGTATGTGATCAAATCTATTACTAGGATATTTCTACATTGGCGAAAACACTTTTCTACATTGGTCTAGACTGAAAGAAATCAGCCCAAGCCAATGATGTGTCAAATGGGATATTATTGAGAAAAACTGCTTCATGTTTTACAGGCTCACAAAGCTAGACTGAAAAATATTCTTCTTGGCAAATGTATAACAAAGTAATTAAAGGAGTCAACATTCAAAACAGGGAAGTGAAAATCTGAAACCGGCACTGAGACAAATAAAATAAAAGTATACCTTCAGCTGGGTGGGGAAATACCAATTCATTCAGCAGTCCTAAGAGGGAAAAATGGAATTCCATCAAGTAATTCCTTTTAGTACATTAAAAAAAATCTCAATATTTCCAGTGTGAAAAGATTTTATAAGTAGCAAAATCAAAGTTTAAAAAAAGTTTAAAAATCTTCCCAGAAAAATTTAGATCCAGGCCTTTCCCCACCCCCATCCTATTTTTAACTATTAGTATTTTTTTTCTTCTTTCCGCTTTTTTTCCTTTTTATTTATTTATGTATTTTTTATTTATTTTTATTTTTTATTATTATTGTACTTTAAGTTTTAGGATACATGTGCACAACGTGCAGGTTTGTTACATATGTATGCATGTGCCATGTTGGTGTGCTGCACCCATCAACTCGTTTTATCAGCAATCCAAAGTGTTGGGTGACTTTAGAGGACAAGTATCATTAAAGAGCAACTATATATGGAAAGGGCTTCCCTTGGCTTATCTAGCAACAGACAGGATATTAAGATGGGCAGCAAACTCTATTTTCTCTCAGAGAATGAGGAAGTAGCCCAAACAGGAAGGGGATTCTTTTCTATTTTGTAATGGTTATTGTACCAGAACCATCACATCAATCCATCAATGACTCTACGTTTGAACACCTATGAAAATGTCCATATAATTCATAGTGTAACACTCCACTGAGTGAGCGCATTAAGTTATTGCGTGACTCCAATGAACTTTTTTTTTCTTGGAGTATCTAGCTAGCTAAACTAAATAGTTTACTAAATAGTATACTAAACTAAATAGTTTAGTTATCATTTTTGGATGTGCATAGGAAGCCACAGTCACTATAGTAGGTGACACCCTACTTTAATTCACCTCTAAATACGAACACTGAGACACTCACACACAACTAATCACTCACATTGTTTCAGTCATGGTCAAACTAGAAAAAGCTACACTAAGTATTTACAAAAGAAAACATTTAATCCAGGTGACTGGTAACAAAGATGATATATATGTTAAGTATTAAGTTAAATATGTTAAGTATTAAGATAAAATAAAAATTTTATCTTAAGTATGATAAAATACTTAAGAAATCACATAGAAGGGACATAGAGGAAACCAAAAAGTTTAGCAACATCAGGAAGCTGTTGTCACCCATAAACTACAGGGATTAAGGTAAGTTTTGGCAGCAATCACTGGGTAGAAGCTAGAAACGCACTGCATCTGTTACAGAGGAAGTTAGCACAATGGAACAGACACGGCCACTCAGGAAGATGTGCCCACATACGAAGAAAAAAGGGGAAAACAACCTACTTCTTCCTCCCCTCTGCCCATAATCTTGCTGGTGTGCCACATTGGTTAAACCTAGCAAGAAACTAGGACACAGGGAAATACAGCTTTCAGGTGTTAGTCACCGTATGGACTGGAGCAGAGCAGGAAAATGGTATGAAATATATCTGTTATCAACAAGCCAAGAACTGCTCCCCACCGCCCCACCAAACATACACACAGAGATAACTTGGTTTCAACATCAGAATTGTCACTCTCTGAATTTGAAGCTAACTGAATCAGTGTAAAATAAATGAAACCAACCAGCCTGGCCAACATGGTGAAACCCCGTCTCTACAAAAAAAAAAAAAAAAAAAAAAAAATTTAGCCGGTCATGGTGGTGCATGCTTGTAATCCTAGCTACTTGGGAGGCTGAAGCATGAGAATCGCTTGAACCTGGGAGGTGGAGGTTGCAGTGAGCCTAGATCGCACCACTGCACTCCAGCCTGGATGACAGAGGAAGACTGTGCCTCAAATAAATAAATAAAGCCATCCATTAGCAAGACAATTTAACTTTCCAAGTCTACTTGACTCTAAGAATCTATGATGTCTTTCAATATGGTGAAGGTTAGAAAAGACAGAGGAATAGAGACCTCATGCTTATTATATGTTAGAATCAGTGTTTAATGCTTTTTGAACATCGTATTTTTATCCTCACATCAACTCCATAAGTTTATTACAGGGTTCAAGGTTATAAAGATGTATCAACTCTATTTGATAGGTGAAGAAACTCAATGACGTGAATACATTACCCAGCATAGTACAATAAGCAAATATTGGAGTCTGGTTTTACATAATGTTGGGTCTGACTTAAAATTTTCACTAACAACACAATCAGTGATGCAACTAATATAAAGCTGTAGCCTAATCAATTGCTTTGTGTTTTACTGTCTGTTGTAATGATGTCACGATTGGAAAAAGGCGAAGAACAACTTGAACTAAAAAATAATTAAAGGGGGCCGGGCGCGGTGGCTCACGCCTGTAATCCCAGCACTTTGGGAGGCCGAGGCGGGCGGATCACGAGGTCAGGAGATCGAGACCATCCTGGCTAACACGGTGAAACCCCGTCTCTACTAAAAATACAAAAAATTAGCCGGGCGTGGTAGCGGGCGCCTGTAGTCCCAGCTACTCGGGAGGCTGAGGCAGGAGAATGGCGTGAACCCGGGAGGCGGAGCTTGCAGTGAGCCGAGATCGCGCCACTGCACTCCAGCCTGGGCGACAGAGCGAGACTCCGTCTCAAAAAAAAAAAAAAAAAAAAAAAAAAAAAAAAAAAAAAAAAAAAAATTAAAGGGTGATGATGACTTCCAAATTAACAGAAGAAAACTAGAAAAAAGGTTAAATAATCAAAATAAGGGAATAAAAGATAAAATACGTAAAAGAAGAAACGTTAGAAGGTACATAGTGAGATGGTAGATCTAAGCCCAAATATATCACTAATTATATTAAGTGAACTAAACGTACCAGCTAAAAGACAAAGATTGTCAGACTAGATAAAAACACAAGATTCAACAATATTTTGTTAACAAGTAACACAATGAAAACAGGATATCATTTAAATATAAAAGAGTAGGAAAAGATATACCATGCTAACACTAATCAAAATAACAATATTAATATCAAGCAAAAAGTTTACTGAAAACAAAGAGGGTCACTTCATAATTATAATGCTTTAAATCATAGTAAAGATTTATTCAGACTAACTTTTGGTAGACCTAACATAAAATCTTTAGAATATATAAAGGAAAATTGACAGAAGTAAAGAAGAAACAGATAATCATCATGAAACTGGGACATTTTATATATCTCAGTATTTGATAGAACAGACAAAAAAATCAGCATGGATAGACAAGATGTCAACAACATGATTAGCAAACTTGATATCATGGACATACAGAGAACAGTACTGCCAACAACTGCAATATGAGTATATTCTAGTCAAGCATACATTGAAATTTACTAAAAATTACCACATAGTGAGCCATAAATTAAGACAAAGGCATTCTCTATCTTTGTTACTGTGTTTCTGTGATGTTTTTTCTTTCTTTTTCTTTTTCTTTTTTTTTTTTTTGGTGCTTGCTCCCAGCCCAACCTTCCATTTGCCTGTCTTGGTCTGTGTATATCATTTCAAAGATTTTCTGAAATGTATGGTGCTCCTTGGTGAGCTGTTAATTTTTAGGACTCGAACACTAGTGAGCTGGTTTCAAGCTCCAAGCATAGGAGGCAGGGCTTTCATTGTTCACAAGGACCCCTAACGTCACTGTCAATGGTCTTTTCTCTGGGCTGGTTTAGTCTTACTGAGAAGAATCCTTTAATCCCCCGTTTTCTCATATGTAAACTCTGGATAATAATTGTTTCTAGCTCGCAGGACAGTGTAAGCATTAATGAGATAATCCATATCAAGTGCTTAAAATAGTTCCCAGAACATTGAAACATTCAATATGTATTAGCTATTATTATTCAGAACCTTCAACTACCCTCATGGTTTCAATATTGCTGATTAGATATGTTGATTATGCCCAAATTTATATATTTAATTGCTTCCTTAACATTTCCACTTGGATATAGCTCAGCCATCTCAAACTTAACCACTCTTCTCTCATCTCAGTAAACAGCATTGTCATGTTTGCACTTGCTGAAACCAGAATCCCAACTCCCCTTCTATGAGTTCATGGCCTTTCTCCCCCAACTAAGATGGAAGCTACTAGGTGGCAAAGACATTCTCTGTCATCTTCTCCTTTGGCGTTATGATCAGTGTGTCTCTGCAATGGCTGTAACTGAACCAGTGTATAAAATACAATGAGGCACTGAAATAAGGAACAATTGCACCAAATTAACACTGTAGTTGTAAAACTGTATTCTTTGAAGGTTCAATTTGTTTCTAACTCCTTGATCTTCTTCTGTTCCCATTTTTTCCATGGGTTTTCTTTTTCTTGCTTCAACCCATCTTCAGTTATTTTCAGATAGAGCCTCATTCTCTCCTCCATTTGGATTTTGCTTCATTTCATTTTATTTCCATTTCCTCATGAAATTGCTGGAGAGGACTCTACCTATTCTCCAATTGTCATGCCCTGACTGCTGTTTCCTGGGATCCTGGGCATCATAAGATATCCTTGGATTCTTCACAGCAGACTGTTAAATTTGGAAATGTAGACTCTTATTCAGATATTTGTGTTTTTTTCTTTCAGACTGCACTGTTAGGCCTTTAGGACTTGATGTTGTTTATTCTTAGAGACTTCCTGGGGCATCAAAAACAGCTTAAAATAATTACTATGTGCGCACTGGCATATATGACATCCAATCGCCCTATGTTAAACTGAATTTCAATGAGTTTTCTGTAAATGAATCAGAAACATATGGATTTCATCCTCTCTATCTCCACTTTTTTAAAAGCAGGAACTCAGTATTTGGGTTTCATTGAATATAAAATATTTGAAACTGACTGAGATATGACAAATCAGGGAAGAGAGGCTTTCCTAATTTGATAGCCATCTTGTCTCTAATATTCTAGTTAGTAATGATGTGTTTGTTGATTTCTCGTCAACTTCACTTTCCTCTGCTTGCTTCTAAGTTTTCCTTCGTTATTCTAAATCCCTATTTATCCTTCTGCTTCATCCAGCCATCCTATAAATAATTATCTGTTGACCACTACTCTGCCTTGCCTGTGCTACCTCCCTGGAGGGCTATATAACCAGAGATTTCCAACACACTGGGAAAGTGCCACAATAGAGGGGCATAAAACAAGCTTTGAGGAGAGGGTAACTTTTTATCCATTTTGCATTTTCCTCCCTTTTGTTTGCCTTTCTTTTCATTCTCTTCACAAAGATGCTCTCTGTTTTACTTTATTTCCTTGCTCTGATCTTCGTTTCTAGTCTTTTTTCTCCTTGCTACCATGAATGTTTGTGTCTTCCCCCAACCCTGAAAATTCATATGTTGAAACCAAAATCCCAATGTGATGGTATTTGGAGGTGGAGTCTTTGGGGATGATTAGGTCATGAGGGTGGAACCCTGATGAATGAGATTATGACCTTATAAAACAGACCCCAGAGACCTCCCTTACTCCTTCCATTATGGAGTTTTACAGCAAAAAGATGGCTGTTTATGAACCAGGAGGCAGGCCTTCACCAAATAACAAATCTGCCAGGGCCTAGATCTTGGACTTTCCAGCCTCTAGAAATATGAGAAATAAATTTCTGTCGCTTAGAAGCCACCCCGTGTATGGTATTTTGTAATGGCTGCCCAAACATACCAAGACACTCCTGCGTTTTCTACAGCCACATTAGCTGCTTTCCAATTCCCCATTGTATCAATGTTTAGGTCCACCTGGCACTGCATGTGCATGAGCAGCTTAGTGCTTTCCTCTACTTCACTTTTATCCATTGTCCTGAATGGAATCCCCAGAGTCTGAGCCTTTTGCTGCTCTTAGTCTGTGTCAGTTTGATAGGGGTCTTTATTTAATTTTAATTTTAATTTCAATAGTCTTGGGGGAACAGGTGGTGTTTAGTTGCATGGAAAAGTTCTTTAATGGTGATTTCTGGTTTTCTTTTCTTTTTTCTTTTTCTTTTTCTTTTTCTTTTTTTTTTTTTTTTTTGAGATGGAGTCTCACTCTGTCATCCAGGCTGGAATGCAGTGGTGTGATCTTGGCTCACTGCAACCTCTGCCTCCTGGGTTCAAGTGATTCTCCTGTCTCAGCCTCCCAAGTAGCTGGGATTGCAGGCACCCGCCACCACACCTAGCTAATTTTTGTATGTTTAGTAGGACAGGGTTTCACCATGTTGGCCAGGCTGGTCTCAAACTCCCGACCTCAGGTGATCCACCTGCCTTGGTCTCCCAAAGTGCTGGAATTACAGGCGTGAGCCACTGCACCTGGTCGTTTAGTGGTGATTTCTGAGATTTTGGTGCACCCATCGCCCAAGCAGCATACACT
Organism: Pan troglodytes; assembly: GCF_028858775.2. Classification (NCBI taxonomy): domain Eukaryota; kingdom Metazoa; phylum Chordata; class Mammalia; order Primates; family Hominidae; genus Pan; species Pan troglodytes. The sequence goes on along the minus strand of NC_072409.2, from coordinate 95,854,193 downwards.
GGTACCCAAAGTGTAGTTTTTTATACCTCACCCCCCTCCCATGCTTCCCTCCTGAGTTTTCAAAGTCCATTATATAATTCTTATGCCTTTGCATTCTCATGGCTTAGACCCCTCAGTTTAGAAGAGGTCTTGAGAGAGCAAAGCCACCTCCTAATAGGGTAAAGCTGTGTGAATGCATTGAAATCTCCAATTGCACTGCACAAAATATGTGGCCAAGACTAATACAACTCTAACATGGTGAGGAATTAGTATGAAGTGTTAAATTACGTAAGTAAATAGATACCCAGTAGATAGAACAGTCAGCCACTCTGATTAATGTTGTCTCCTCCACCTTCATAATTGCATTAACTTAGTAGTGATGCTTTCAATCATAAAAAACAAGTGAAGACATAATCCTTCAAATAGTTTTCCTTTAACTACTTTGGTGAATTAGTGTCATTCTGTTTACCTGTACCACATTTTGAAGCATTCTGCTAAAGACAATATAATCCTATCAGTAGTGAATATGACAAGCAAAAAAAGGAGATATTTGAGGGGCAGGAATGTATAGTTATGAGCATTCAGACAGGCTCGAGTGCTCATAAAGCTCCCTTCCATCCACCTACACATCCCCTTGCTGCGTCAAGACTTTTACCATCCCAGAATGAACCAGTTAAATAAATAGCTACAGATCTAGTGCTCTCGTGGGAGCACAAAAAAAGTCTTTACTTCTGCAAAATTTTTCATTAGGTAATTCACAAAACTAAAATTTAGGCAAAATTGAAGAAAAATACATGATATAAGGGAGAAATTATGTTTTATTTTAAACATTTTATCTAGTAATCATAAATATAGTGCTTAACTACTTGACAGGCACTGTCCAAATCATCTTATAAATATTAAGTAAGTATAATTTTCATGACAGCTGTTTAGTAGGGGGTGTAAATTTCATAACAACTCTTCAGTAGCTATTATCTGTAACTTTTAGATGAGAAAACTGAGCCACAGTAAGATTAAGTGATTTGCACATGGTCACACTTTTTTAAGGGGTAGAATCAGGATTTGAACTTAGACATACCAGGCCAGGCGCGGTGGTTCATGCCTATAATCCTAGCACTTTGGGAGGCCAAGAACGGAGGATTGCCTGAGCTCAGGAGTTCAAGACCACCCTGGGCAACATGGTGAAACACCATCTCTACTAAAAATACAAATATTAGCCAGGTGTGATGGTGGGAGCCTGTAATCCCAGCTACTCAGGGAGGTTGAGGCAGGAGAATCGCTTGAACCCAGGATGCGGAGGATGCAGTGAGCCAAGACGGCACCACTGCACTCCAGCCTGGGTGACAGAGTGAGACTCTGTCTCCAAAATATAAAAAATGAAATAAAAAAATAAATAGACATACCAGCTCCAAAGCTCATGTTCTTACCGCTCCACTATACAGCTATGCTATGATAGAAATAGAAGATGTGTGGAGTATTTAAAAATTTAGAAATTGAAGTTTACCTACAAATTCTAATAAGAACCTAACATGTTCTAGAAGACATCTGCCTCAAAAAGATCATATGTAAAATGGTAATAGTACCTATCACATGAGAAGTTGTGGGATTTAAATAAGCTTATATATTTAGCAAGGAGCCTGGCATTTGCTGATAGTATCCATTGTTCCCAAGAAACAAAAGGCAAATTGAGCACTGCGTGTGTGTACATGTATATATTCATGAATAAATTGGTGGATGGCTGTATAGAAGACTATTATAAATAAGAAAATCTATAAATGACTATATTTTTCAGATTCAAAGGGAGTGAAAAGAAACTCCCCTATTGAGGAGAGGAAATCAAAGTCACATTGTTAGACAAGGATGTGGGATGGGAGATATCGTGACCATCTGCAAAATACAATCTACCACAAAAGGTTCTATTTCTAATCCTGTGAATGACCAACAAATGTTTGGATTAATAATCTGAAGTTCTTACAGTGTTGATCATCTTGAGTACACAGCTTTTCTTAATGAATTAATTACGTAATAAGCACTAGAATTTTATTTTAGCTCCTCAGTATCAAAAAGTTTTCCTAACCTGTGTGAATTCCCTGTTGAATAACTCTCAGTGGAAATCAGATTCTAACCTTTCACTATTGCATCTGCTGGCAACCAAAGCAAGGGCATATGACCTGATCTCTGCCACTTCAACCCCCTTTTGGTCTCTGAAGCTTGATTGCATGGCATCAAGACCAATAGATAGGCAGATGTGGCCACAGGGCTGCAATCCAGCAATGTAATGTGAGGGAAAGTGATACATGCATCTCCATGCTCTTGAATGACACTAAAGAACAAAGGAGTTATATTTTTCTTTTGCCCCTCCTTTCACAAAATAAAAATTTTAAAAACCCCTCTCTTTACACCATTGCATTCTCTCAATCATTTTAAATTGTTTGGAGAGAGATATTTTCCTTAACTCTTCTTGGGTAATACTGGGAGAAATTCTGTCTCCCTAAAGCATTAATTTTATTTCAAACCCAGAGTGGAAAGTACAGACATAATTTTTTAAATCCCAAGTAATTTTTTGTTCAGTTGATTGAACCCCAAGTGGGTATATGTGTGTGTGTGCATGTGCACATGCACACATCACCTATATATTCACAAATATTGGGCCAGAAGATTCATATTCTCAGTGAAATTCTCTCTGAACTACTCATGCTATCCCTATAACTATCATTTTTTTTAAAAAAAGCTAAATTTGAGTGTGTGATGCTCATTATGTTATTAAATAATTCTTTCTAAATATTAGCAACCCATTCCCTAATCTTTTGATGTACCTGGCCAAGTATTTTGTTTTACTGATGTAAACTATGCACTTCTGACCTATCAATAAAGGAGCTTGTGTCTTCAACTCCTTTCTCCTGCAGTAGGGGTAGATTTATCATATTTACCTAGTCCTTCCTAACCAGACACCAGTTATTTGTGAGATGGCTGGTCAGAGTTGGAGCTGTGGCTAAAAAATGGAGAGAAAACTCCACTTGCTTACATGGAGATAAATAGAAACAAAATGTTCACATTTGTCCCATCAGCCTCATGAGCTATGGGATATTTGAAACCTATCAAGCCGTTGGATGGAGTACTTGTTCTCACCAAATACATTCATTCTTAATAATGAAAATTTACATATGTGCAATCTATTATTACTATTCAAGATGCAGAGGTTCCTCTTCTACTTGTAAGTAATAGTAATCCATCTCATTTGTTTAGTACGTTACACTTTTCAAAGCACATTCTAGTAACTTAAAACTGTGTGAGGTAGATATTATCTTCATTTTACAGGTGAGAAAACTGAGGCTCATAGAGAATATTTGACTTTTACAAGGTCAAGTTGTAAGTATCAGAACCATGATATGAAACTACATCATCTGACTGCAGTTCAGTAGGCTATCAAAACTATTCCCATGTTATTTTCCATTGGATTTTGTGGTCATCCTTCAGAAGCCCTTTCTTTGGTAAACAAACAAACAAACAAACAAAAAACTTTAAAATAAAGCCTAACAAAGGAGTGTCAACATTTAACATTGAACTCACTGGTCAGAAACTTCCTGGCTCACAACTAGAGATTTCTAAATGATGGAAAGAGGGCAGTTAACATGTTGTGATGTTCTTTCTTTCAGCCATAACTTTTCTTGTAGGTTTATAGTTATGGTTTGGCTGTGGAGTACAAAACCATAAAACTTAATTGAATAGAAGTCAGATCAAGGTCTTTCAAGCTAGACATAATGTAAGTCACACAAATAAAGATGAACAAACAAATTTTTTAAAATTCATGACAAAGACCCCAGTGGAAAACATAACCCTAATTTATAAAATCTCCCCACTGTGAAGCATATTTTGTGTGACACACAGAGGAATAAACCCATAACTATTACTATTGGGAATGAAAACTATATCATAAAACTTATATCCGGAGGCTCAAAGTATGCTTCTGATACAAACCCATGCCCTTCATACACACACACACACACACACACACACACACACACACACACACAGACACACACACACACAGACACACACACACAAATATTTGGGAAAGACTCAGATTTTTTCTACATTGGAGCATAAGTAACAATGACTCCCCCATGTAAAACCTCTTGCCAAGACGCATTAAATACAACAAATATATCAAATACAGGCTGCATGTAGAGACTCACGTCTGTAATCTTAGCACTTTGGAAGATCACTTGACCCAGGAGTTCAAGGCTGCAGTGAACTACGATTGAGTCACTATACTCTCTTCTGGGCGACAGGGTGAAACCCTGTCTCTAACAAAACACATACACATGCATACATGCATACGTATGTATGTACAGTTTTCCACCCTGATTTCCATTGTCTTGTAAGTTGAGTCCCCCTTTTATTCTGATAGAATAACATCCATCATTCAGTTTTGGAATGCTTCAAAATGCTACTTTGATACTGTGTTTTTCCCCCATGCTGTTGTAGTTGCACACTCTTCTCCCTATTTCTGAGTTAATCCTGTCCTACTGTGCAGTTAGTGAGTGCATTGACTGTAGATAAGTATTTAAGGCAAGACTATATAGTTAATATGAGAGGCTGAATAATGGCATCCTAAAGATGTCCACTTCCTAATCCCTGGAATTTGTAAATATCTTCCCTTAAAAGGTAAAAAGGGACTTTACAGATGTGATTAAGAATTCCAAGACGAGAAGATTATCCTGGATTATCCAGCTTGGCGAGCGTATTCACAAGGGTCCTCATAAGAGGGAAACAAGAGAACATTTAGAGAGAAGATCAGCAAGGATAAAGATAACTTGAATAATAGTATAAACCAGCTAGACTTAATAGACATACATAGAAAACTCCATTTAACAACAGCAGAATGTACATTCTTCTCATGTCTATATGGAATATTTTCCAGGATGGACCATATACTAAACCATAAAACAAGTCTCCATAGATTTTAAAAGATTGAAATCTTACAAAATATCTTTTCCAACCATAATGGAATAAAACAATTAGAAATCAATAACATAAGGAAAACTGGAAAATCCACAAATATGTAGAAATTAAACAACATACTCTTTAAATTGGGCAGAAAATAAATCACAAGGCAATTAGAAAATACTTTGAGATGAATGAAAATGAAAACATAGCATACCAAAACTTAGGAGATGCAGTAAACATAGTGCTCAGAGTTAAATTTATAACAAGCTGTAAATGCCTATATTAAAAAGAAGAAAGATCTCTTGCAAATTGAGAACCCTATTTTACACCTTAAAGAACTAGAAGAAGTTCAAACTAAAACCAAAGCTAGCAGAGAGAAGAAAAGAATGAAAATTAGAGCAGAGATAAGTGAAATGGAGACTAGAAAAACAATAGAGAAAATCAACAAAATCAAAAGTTGGTTGTTTGAAAAGATTAACAAGTTTGCCACACGATTAGGTAAGTTCACTAAGAAAAAAGGGAGAGAAGATGCAAATCACTAAAAGCAGAAATAAAGATGGAGACATGATTACTGACCTTACAGAAATAAAAAGGACTATAAGAGAACACTATGAACAACTGTAAATGAACAAGTTGGATAACCTAGATGAAATGGACAAATTCCTGAAAACATACAAATGATTAAAATTTGCTCTTGAAGAAATACAAAATCAGAACAGACTTATGACAAGTACAGAAACTGAATTAGTAAAAAAAAAAAATCCACTTAACAAAAAAGAGCTCAGGACCAGATGGCTTTGCTGGTGAATTTTACCAAACATTTAAAGAAGAAAAACATCAATCCTTTTCAAACTCTCCCAAAAAATAGAAGAGAAGGGAACATTTTCTAACCCATTCCAAAAAGCCAGCTTTATTCCTGATACCAAAGTCAGACAGAGATATCACAGGAAAACTATAGTTCAATATTCCTCATAAACATAGATGCAAAAATCCTTAAAATATTAGCAAACCAAATTCAGAAACATATAAAAAGGATTATTATTAACACCAAGTGGGATTTGCCCTAGGAATGTAAGATTGTCTTAATATATGAAAGTCAATTACTTTTATACACCGTTGTAAAGTAGTAAAAGACAAAACCCAAATGGCCATCTAGTAGAGGCAGAAAAAACATTCAACAAAACCCAACACTGATTCATGATGAAAATCTCTCAACAAACCAGGAATAGAAGGGAACTTTTCCAACTTGTTAAAGGGTGTCCATGAAAAATTTTTGGCTAACATACTTAATTGTGAAAGAAAACTGTGCCCCTAAGAAATTAAATACAACCAGATTAGAAAGAGAGAAGTAAAACTATATTTGTAGGTGATATGTAGAAATTCTTAGGGAACACACACACACAATGTGGAGCTACTATAACGATTTTAGTAAGGTCACAAGTTGCAAGATCAACATGCAAAACTTAATTGTATTTCTATAAACTTATAGCAAATAACCAGAAAGTAAATTAAAAAAAATAATTTCATTTACAAAAATGAAACAGAGTAAGATACTTAACTGTAAATTTAACAAAAGAAACTCAGGATTTGTATACTGAAAACCACAAAGCATTGCTAAAAGTAATTTAAAAATACATCCATAAATGGAAAGACATTGCATGTTTATGGATTATAAAACTCAAGGATTATAAAAATTGACAAGATAATTTTAATATTTAAATGGCAACGCAAAAGACCTAAAATAAAGCAATTTTGAAGAAAAACAAAGTATACTTACTATAAAGCTACAGTATCAAGACAGTGTGGTATTCATATAAAGATAGACCTATATGGATCAGTGGAACAGAAGTCTAGAAATATGTCTTATGTTTATGGTCAACTGATTTTTTTTTTTTGAGACAGAGTCTCACTCTGTTGCCCAGGCTGGAATGCAGTGGTGCACGATCTTGGCTCACCACAACCTCCGCCTCCTTGGTTCAAGTGATTGTCCTGCCTCAGCCTCCCAAGTAGCTGGAATTACAGGCATGTGCAACCATGCCCAGCTAATTTTTGTATTTTTTAGTAGAGATGGGGTTTCACCATTTTGGCCAGGCTGGTCTTGAGCTCCTGACCTCAAATGATCCACCTGCCTCAGCCTCCCAAAGTGCTAGGATTACAGGCATGAGCCACTGCACTCAGCCAGTCAGTTGATTTTTAACAAAAGTGCCAAGACAATTCAATGAGAAAAGGATAGTCTTTTCAATAGATGGTTGTGCTAGCACCACATACAAACTTTAATTCAAAATGGATCATCAATCTCAATGCAAGAATTAAAAGTATAAAACATCTGGAAGAAAATACAGGAGAAGATTTGTATGGCCTTTGGTTAGTCAAGGAGTTCTTAGGTTAAAACCAAAGCACAAGCCATTAAAAAAAAAATACCTGGTAAACTGGACTTTATAAAAATTAAGAGTGCTTCAGAAGACACCATTAAGGAAATGAAAGGGCAACCCACGGAGTGGATGAAAATATTTGCAATTCATATATCTGATAAAAGCCTTGTATCTAGGCTGAGCATGCTGGCTCACACCTGTAATCCCAGTGCTTTGGGAGGCTAAGGCAGGAGGATTGCTTGAGGCCAGGAGTTCAATACCAGCCTGGGAAACACAGCATCTCTCCAAAAAGAAAAAGAAAATACCCAGGCGTGGTGGCACATGCCTGTAGTCTTAGCTAATATGGGGGCTGAAGTGGGAGGATCACTTGAGCCCAAAAGTCCAAGGTAGCAGTGAGCTATGATTGTGCCACTGCACCTTAGCCTGCATGACAGAGAAAGACCTTCTCTCGAAACAATAAATAAAAATAAAAGACTCAGTAACCAAAACAGCATGGTACTGGTACCAAAACAGAGATATAGATCAATGGAACAGAACGGAGCCCTCAGAAATAATGCCACATATCTACAACTATCTGATCTTTGACAAACCTGAGAAAAACAAGCAACGGGGAAAGGATTCCCTATTTAATAAATGGTGCTGGGAAAACTGGCTAGCCATATGGAGAAAGCTGAAACTGGATCCCTTCCTTACACCTTATACAAAAATCAGTTCAAGATGGATTAAAGACTTAAACGTTAGACCTAAAACCATAAAAACCCTAGAAGAAAACCTAGGCATTACCATTCAGGACATAGGCATGGGCAAGGACTTCTTGTCTAAAACACCAAAAGCAATGGCAACAAAAGCCAAAGTTGACAAATGGGATCTCATTAAACTAAAGAGCTTCTGCACAGCAAAAGAAACTACCATCAGAGTGAACAGGCAACCTACAAAATGGGAGAAAATTTTCACAACCTACTCATCTGACAAAGGGCTAATATCCAGAATCTACAATGAACTCAAACAAATTTACAAGAAAAAAACAAACAACCCCATCAACAAGTGGGTGAAGGAAATGAACAGACACTTCTCAAAAGAAGACATTTATGCAGCCAAAAAACACATGAAAAAATGCTCACCATCACTGGCCATCAGAGAAATGCAAATCAAAACCACAATGAGATACCATCTCACACCAGTTAGAATGGCAATCATTAAAATTTCAGGAAACAACAGGTGCTGGAGAGGATGTGGAGAAATAGGAACACTTTTACACTGTTGGTGGGATTGTAAACTAGTTCAGCCATTGTGGAAGTCAGTGTGGCGATTCCTCAGGGATCTAGAACTAGAAATACCATTTGACACAGCCATCCCATTACTGGGTATATACCCAAAGGACTATAAATCATGCTGCTATAAAGACACATGCACACGTATGTTTATTGTGGCACTATTCACAATAGCAAAGACTTGGAACCAACCCAAATGTCCAACAATGATAGACTGGATTAAGAAAATGTGGCACATATACACCATGGAATACTATGCAGCCATCAAAAATGATGAGTTCATGTCCTTTGTAGGGACATGGATGAAATTGGAAATCATCATTCTCAGTAAACTATCGCAAGAACAAAAAACCAAACACCGCATATTCTCACTCATAGGTGGGAATTGAACAATGAGAACACATGGACACAGGAAGGGGAACATCACACTCTGGGGACTGTTGTGGGGTGGGGGGAGGGGGGAGGGATGGCATTGGGAGATATACCTAATGTGAGATGACGAGTTAGTGGGTGCAGCGCACCAGCATGGCACATGTATACATATGTAACTAACCTGCACATTGTGCACATGTACCCTAAAACTTAAAGCATAATAATAAAAAAATAAAAATAAATAAAAGACTTGTATCTGGAATATATAAATAACTCATAAAGCTCAATAGTAGAAACACAACCCAATTAGAAAATGAGCAAAATAACATGTGAATGGCTAACAAGCACATTTAAAAGTGCTTGACATCATTACTTATTAAGGAAACTAAAACTACAGGGAGTTACCAATGCATATCAACTAAAATGGTATGTGAAAAAATGGTATCCTTATCAATTACTTGTGGAAATGTAAAATGGTACATCCACTACCCAAAACAGCTTAGCAGTTTCTTAAAAAGTTACACGTAAACTTACCAAATAACCCAGCCATTCTACTCTTAAGAATCTACCTGAGAAATAAAAACATATGCATAAAGATTTGAACATAAGTATTCATAGCAGCATTACCATAATAGCCCCAAACTAGAAATAACCCAAGTGTCTAACAATCTGATAAATGAATAAATGTGGTATATCCATATAGTGGAATATTTGTCAGCAATTGAAAGGAATGCAAACACTGATACATGTTAAAATATGGATGGACCTCAAAAATATGGTAAATGAAAAAAAAAGTGAGATCCACAAGGATACATACTGTATGATTCCATTTATAGGAAATGCACAAAAATGCATATTTATAAAGACAGAGAGTAGATCAATGGTTGCTGGGGCTGGGAGTGTGTGAGTGGGTATTCATTGCAAACAGATTTGTGAGGAACTCAGGGAAAAGTTCTAAAATGGAAATGTTCTAAAATCAGATTGTGCTTGGGGTTTGCACATCTTTATAAATTTACTTAAAATTATTGAATTATAATTTACGGTAAATAAATTATTGCCCAACAAAGCTGTACATTTTTTATTTAAATTTTTAAGGGAAAAAAAAGCCAAGAAAAAAATTTAGATAAGGTTGTTATTTACACAGGCTACTGTGCTTACTTTTATTGTAGCACTTAATTATACTCTTCAAATCAGCTATTTCTCTGACTTTCCCATTGGAAATGTAAACAGGATCACAACTGATGGATTTAATAATTATCCTTTACTGCATTAGGTATTTAGATGGGGGCTACCTTTCTTGGCCAACTGACATCTCAAGCACCCAGTGCTGAAGCTGAAAGAAGAAATCAGGAAGAGCCAGGAGATTAAAGAGAATAAAAGGCATACAATATGCATATGAATCCATGAAGACATGTTTCATGGAACTGGTCAATGCATCCAAAGAGCCCAGTGTGAGAATCCCACTGGAATGACAGATGATGTGCCTGCCAGTCACCCTGGGGCAGGGAAGTGATACCAGCCTAGAGGAGAAGAGGAGGGACAGGCAGGTGAAAGTGAGTAGTGAGAACAAAATGTGAGCAAACAACCTTCATTACTGGCAATCCGTGTGATTCCAAAACTGGTATCCAACCGATGAGCTGCTGGAGACATGTGTTTGTATTCTCAAACCCCAAACGTTTGTTTCATGGTCCTAAAACAATGAATCCTACAGCTCACTATCACATTTCATAGCTCTGGGGAAAACCAGAAAAGGACAGATTGGTCAAGGGTTCAAAGAGGAAATGTCTTCTGCCAAACCGAGTGGCCCCACTTCCTCTCTGCGTAAGAGTGGGGTCTGAGATAGACCCTGCTTCCAGCAGTCTTCCAGACAAGACAAAGGGTCTCACTTGTGAATCAAAGTTCACTGCAACAGCACAACAGGCTGGGACAGGTTCCCATCTCATCCAGACTTTCCCCATAAAAGGCAGAGGACAGAGTAAAAATGCCAGTCCCAATATCCTGTAAATGCCTGTGGATTTTGATGTGGACTGGACAGAGGAATGGAGAGAGAAAGGGGAGGTGACCCTCACAGGAAGCTAACGTTTCTCAAGGGCCCACATGACAAGCACTATTAGGTACTTTTATTTAATACTTCCAGCAACACTGTGACATGGGCATTGTTATAACCTATATTGTTATACCTACAAGAAACTGGGGTTCAAAAATCTTTTTTGCCTGTAAAATAGCTAATATTATACATTATACCTATATACAGGTAAGAATCTAAGGCTTAAAATCTTAAGTGACCAGTGTTACACATTTGGTAAGTAGCAGATATGGGATTTAAATTCAGGTCCATATGAACCCTGAACCCCTGTTCCTTTTTATTACATATGCCACACTGTCTAATCATGTTTAAATAGTTTAAAAACATGTTCAGCCTTTTAGCTTAGGCTTTCTGATTTCTTGTTTCTGGATGATAATAAGCCAGCCAAAAGTCCTCCCGGGAATTCTTTTCTCCCCAAGGGCTGGAAGGATAAAAACACACCACTGTGCCCTTGAAGCTTCACTAACAATCACAACTATAAAGGCTGGAGTCAATGCTGAGAGGATATTATTAACAAATGGCTTTAGAAAACCTTCAGAGGGTTTGCAGCCACCCACATCATTTGTAAAATCTTAGGGAAGAAACCTGATCCAGTAAATGACTGGGAATAAAACAAACCCTAGTATCAGAAATATAAAGGGAGGAGGATCATTGCCTTTAGACAATTTGCTTTATTGTGAACAATAAAAATGTTCCAGTTGATTCAACAAAAAATAATAAAAAACAAGGCTATTTTTAAAAAGGCATTTATAGCACTGCGGTTTCATTTCCTTTGCCTTTAGATCTTCAGGCTCTCATTCTGAGCAGCAGATGCTGTCATATAAGGAAGACCACCTGCTTTCCAGGGCATCTCTGCAACAAATAGCTTTGAGGGAGAGAGAAGAAAGATCACAGGATGAAAAGGAAAGAATTAGAAAGGGGGGAAACGGGAAATTAAGAAGTTGGCTTAATGCACATCTTCTGAATTATTCAACTGCTAAAAAGCCGACAGATTTCTTTTGACACTTGACTGTCTCACTCTGTGTCTATATCCATATTCCACTTTTTAAGGACCTACTTTAAGAGAATTCTGTCCATCTGCACAGCCCAGCTTTATGACATATTTATCTTTCTTTGCAAAATGGAAGCATAAAAAATTTATGGAACATGGGTATTAATTAAATGGTATTTTAGTTCAGGGAAGTTGCCCAGCTTAAAAAGGACTACTAGGAGTGAATCCTTTGTAAAGAAATATAGTTTTGGAAATAAAAATAGCCCACACTCACTCACTACCTCCCCTCAGCAAAATGACTTAAGCAGTGTTTCTGAGTCCCCAGGTTTCTAAAAGCTTGTTAAACTCTTATTTAAAGCAACAGGTAATGACTTGTTTCTGTTGAAGTGACCTCAAAGGCTAATTGTTTGGAGTGATCTAGGTCCCCACATGCAAGGAAAAGAAGACATTAAGGAAATCATTCACATAATTCCAACCCATTTAACACACTCACCTGAAACATATCAATAATAAAAGTGATAACAGGAAAATGTTTACAGTTTTGAAGTCTCAGGAAACAATTTGTTCTAGATGGTATTTTTTATATATCAAAGGTTTCTTTTTATTAAACAGATGTTATTTTAGATTTTAACAGGTTTTAAAATCTTTGTCAAATATATTATTCATTTCTTTGCCTTCTTAAACAGTGTTTACTTAGTTATAATGCATTCCATTAAACTTCCAAAAAAGGGTTTCAGAGAACTATTACATGATATTTTAAACATAATTTGAACTCTTCATGATGTCCCAGGATGCTTGCATCAAACACTAGTGACAGGATGGGGCTAAAATAAAGTAAGGCCCTTAGGACGATAAGAAGACTTGGTCTTCATATTCTGTGGTGACCATATCCTCCTGTGTTATTTTAATTCTATGTCTGATTTTTAAATTTTTTTCAACTTTTATTTTAGATACAGGGTGTACATGTGCAGGTTTCTTACATGGGTATGCTCCCAGGTAAGGAGCACAGTACCCAATAGGTAGGTTTTCTACTCACACTCTCTCTCCTTCTCCCATCTAGTAGTCCACAGTATCTATTGTTCCCATGTTTGTGTCCAGGTGTACTCAGTGTTTAGCTCCCACTTGTAAGTGAGAACATGCAGTATTTTGTTTTCTGTTCCTGCATTAATTCAGTCAGGTTTATGGCCTCCAGCTTTATCCATGCTGCTGCAAAGGACGTCATTACATTCTTTTTTATGGCTGCATAGAACTCCACAGTGTATATGTACCACATTTTCTTTATCCAATCCACCACTGATGGGCACCTAGGTTGATTCCATGTCTTTGCTATTGTGAATAGTGTGGCAATGAATATATGAGCATATGTGTCTGTTTGGTGTAACTATCTATTTTCCTTTGGGTATATACCCAGTAATGGGATTTCTGGGTCAAATGGTGGCTCTAAATTCTTTGAGAAATTTTCAAACTGCTTTCCACAGTGGCTGAACTAATTTACATTCCCACCAACAGTGCATAAGCATTCCTTTTTCTCTGCAACCTCACCAACATATGTTATTTTTTGACTCTTTTTTTTTTTTTTTTTTTTTTTTTTTTGGAGACGGAGTCTCGCTCTGTCACCGAGGCTGGAGTGCAGTGGTGCAATCTTGGCTCACTGCAGCCTCCGCCTCCTGGGTTCAAGCAATTATCTGCCTCCATCTCCTGAGTAGCTGGGATTACAGGCACCCAACACCACGCCTGGCTAATTTTTTGTATTTTTAGTAGAGACGGGGTTTCACCATCTTGGCCAGGCTGATTGTGAACTCCTGACCTCGTAATCCACCTGCCTTGGCCTCCCAAAGTGCCGGGATTACAGGTGTGAGCCACCGCACCTAGCCTTCTTGACTTTTTAATAATAGCCATTCTGACTACAATTTTCACCCAATTATTGTACCTCTTTGAACCTCTTGGCTCTAAATCTGCCTTGTTGGGTTCACAGATCCTAACATATTATGATTGCTACCCAATCCTAATCAAGCCTCCACACTGAAAACCCTGCCTTAAACAAAACTCTAAAACTCTTGCCTCCTGAACAACTGGTAACATTCAAGCTAAGTCTCTCAATAAATGCTCTGGGGATACTTATATTGCCATAAATTAGAAATAAAGTGATTCAGTGGTATTCCCTGGGAGTTGCTCTTGCTTGGGGGTGCTGGATGATGTCTCCGTGGAAGTGTCATGACCCTAAAATACAGGGGATTTGTTTCAACTGTCTGCCCAAATTAGGGCTGAAAGGAGGTAGCAATGGCCATGCTCTTTCTCATACTAATATGGACAAGTTTTGAAAATGAACTGATCCTGCTGTCAGCCTGTTCATCTTCTCACGGCCCTACTCATTTTTCTGGTTTCAATTTTTCATGTTTATTCTGATGACTCCTAGTTCTTTATTTCCAGTTCACAGCTTTCACTGATGCATCAAACCTACAAATATAACAGCTGATTACACATCTCCATTGGATATCCCAAGAGTGCAAGAAACTCAAAATGTTCCAAACTATACTCATCCTCTTTTCACCTCCCAAAACTACTCTTGTTTTTCCTACTCCAGCAATGATCCCAACATACGTTTACTTTGATAAGCCTCTTATCCTTGACTTTTTCTTCTCCCTTATCCAAGCAACCACCAAAATGTTTGATTGAAAACATTACATTAAAATTATGTAAATTCAACTCTACACACTTTGCTGAACTTAGTAAGGGATGCTTTCATATGCACAGAATTACATCGTTTTATTAGCTTTTAAGAAATTTTTATCAAATGTAAATTTTCGCCTCCTATATTGATTTAAATTTTCCATAAAGTACTGCTTTAGTATCAATTGGTCTTTCAGTAATCTTCCCATGACAGCACTTATAAGATAATACCATATATAATTGGCTATTTAAAAAATATTTTTATTATAAACTATAAACATGCAAACAGAAAGTGTATAAACTTATATGTACAGTTTAACAAATTGTCCTAAAGCAAATACTTGTATAATTACAATGCAGGTCAACAAACAGAACATTGCTGGCACCCCAAAACCATCCAGGCATCCTTTAAAGATCACAATTCTCTTTCCCTCCGAAGGTAGCCACTATCCTGATATCTACGGAAATAATTAGTTTCTTTTATTTTCAGCACCTATGTATACATCCTTAAGTAATACAGTTCAGTTGCCTTATGATCTTCTTTTTACATTTTATAGAAATGGCACTATGCTGTTCGCATTATTTTGTTCCTGCTTTTTACTCAACATTATATTTGTAAGATTCATCCATATTATTTTATGTAACCAAAGTTTTCTTATAAATGACTATTTACTTATCTGTCTCCTCAGTGGACTCTCAGTATCTATCATGTCCCTTCTATTCACCACTGTATTTCCACCACTTCCTAGTATGTGTTCAGAAAATATTTGTTGTAAAAACCACAACCATCTGTATCTACACAACTTACTGTCTACATTAACATGACCTTATTATGCCACCGTCTTCATCAGTATGACTTTATTATTCCAGGAAAATCTTTGACTTTTTTTATTATTTATTATTTATTTCAGAAACTTCCTTTAAAAGCCCTTTAAATGAACATTAAATTGTCCAACTCTTTAATCAATGGCATCAAACAATTGAAACAACTTCTCATTCTCCGAGATTCTTTGAACCTCTTGGCTCTAAATCTGCCTTGCTGGGTGCACAATTCCTAACTTATTATGATTGTTACCCAATCCTAATCAAGCCTCCACACTGAAAAACGTGCCTTAAACAGGACTCTAAAACTCAATAAATGTCTCGATTTTGCTCTCTGTCTTCTGAGATGCACTAAGATTCTGTCAAGGTAGTGGCTGGCAATTGTACAAGTATTTGCTTTATCACCATTTATTACTCTTATCATTGTAAAAATAAGCTCAGCTTTGTCTCATAAACAGGTTGTTTCGATTATATTTTCAGGGAGCCATCATTGTTCATATGACTGAGTTTGTAAATGAACCAAAGAAACCGCAGGCAGCATATTCAGGTTAGAAAGGCGGTGTGCTTTGGCACAGCACAGCATTCCTGCTAACTGCTAAAGCATCTAGGACTTTGCACAGAATAACAGCAGAGGCAAAGTCTTCATGAAAATCAGTTTATAAAGGCCTGCTACTTAAAGATTGTACTTTATGCAAGATCATTAGGATAACCTAAGAATAGACCCTCAGAACAAGGTAGGATTAATGCTCAAAAACCCTCTAAGGATTTACAAATAGACCTTCAGAACAAGATTGATTAGCCCAAACCTTATGCTTTCTAAGAAAAGGTAGAGAGAATACTCCCAGGGTGTCTGTACAAATATTTGCCATGGCCAGTGATATGGTTTGGATCTATGTTCCTGCCCAAATCTCATGTCAAATTGTAATACCCGGTGTTGGAGGTGGGGCCTGGTGGGAGGTGATTGGGTTATAGAGGTGGTTTATTATAGTTTAACACCATCCTCCTTGATGCTGTTGTTGTGATAGTGGGTTCTTGTGAGATGTTATTTAAAAGTGTGTAACACCTCCCCATTCTCTCTCTTCTTCCTCTTTGGCCATGTGAAGTATCTCACTCCCTCCTTGCCTTCCACCATGATTGGAAGCTTCCTGAGGCCACTCTAGAAGCAGAAGCTGCTATGCTTCCTGCACAGCCTTCAGAACTGTGGGCCAGTTAAGCTTCTTTTCTTTATAAATTACCCAGTCTCAGGTAGTTTTTTTTATAACAGTGTGGGATAGAATAATGGAGCCAGCAAGTCTGCCAAAGCCTTGAGCAGAAAGAACTGAGATATTGGAGTTCCATTCATTAGAAGAGGTAGGGGATTCAGGGTTTCCATTCATTTCCATCATTACTACCATGAACAATGCCTTACTCTTCTCTCAAAGAATTGTCTCATGATCAAAACAACAGTGCAATGGTGAGACTTTGAGCTCGGCATGGAGGAAATGTATTTTGCATGTGCAATGGATGTGACTCTTTGAAGACTTGAGGGTGACTGTGGTAGGATGAATAATGCCCCCCAACATGTGTCCATGTTCTAATCCTCAGAATTTATAAATGTTACATTATATGGTGTTTCAGGAAAAACTCTCTCAAACCATGTTTTTCCTCTGCTCATACCACCAGAACAATTATCAACACAGAAGATGACTAGAGGGGAAAACTGGGTGGTCTTGTGGAACCAAGCCCCCAACCTGTGGAATCCAACACTATCTCTGGATAGACAGTTTCAGAACTGAACTGTGGACACGCAGCTGGTGTCTACTGCAGTCGCAAATCTGGGCCTCCAGAACTTCTGACCAGTAGTCTTCAAGTTGGGGTTCCTACAACCTCCTCTTTGGGTTTAATTTGCTGGAGCGGCTCACAGAACTCAAGGAAACACTTACTTTGGCTGACTGATTTATCATGAAGGATATTTAAAAGCATACAAATAAACAAGGAGATGAAGAGATACAGACGGCAAGGTCTGGAAGGGTCCCAAGCACAGGAACTTCTGTCCTTGTGGACTTAGGGTGTGCCACCCTCCTGGCAGGTGGATGAGTTGTTCTTTACCTTTCTGCCAGCCTCCACGTGCTAAGCTCTCTGGAAGCTTCCCAAACCCTGTCCTTTAAGCCTTTCATGGAGACTTCATAGGTTATCTATGATTGAAGCATGGATAATGGTGTCAAAATGTGATTGGACAAGAAGTGTATGATGTAAACCCAGCAACGCCTATCTGTTTAGATCCTTCTTGGTCTCTCTGTGCAACATTCCTTCCTCCAGAGTATGGGGCAGGACCCTCTGTGCAATGAGGGTCTTATGACCCACAAGCAGATTAGAGTCTTGCCTTGAGTGGGTGAAAGGAGGACAAGAGAAGGTCAGAAAGATTTTGTTTCCTGAAGCCTGCTTCTGAGGCCTAAAGTACCCGAGGATTATAATAAAAGACTGTAACTCCCTGTTATGGGAGTTCTTATCTAGGAACTATGGACAAAACCATATATATGTATATGGTTATATAGCGATCTATATAATATATTGTGATCTGTATATAATATATAATCATAATATCACATATCAAAAGAGACTTTGCAGATATGATTAAGTCAGATATCTTGAGATGGGAAGATTATCCTAGATTATCTAGTTGGCATGATGTAATCGCAATGATCTTTTTAAGAGAGATGCAGGAGGAGTCAGAGTCAGAGGAGAGGGTAATGTAATGATATAAGTAGAGAGTAGAGTCTCACCCTTTGAAGATAGAGAAAGGAGCCATAAGCCAAGGAATACAAGAAGCTGAAGAAGGCAAGGAAACAGATTCTCCCCTCACAGCATTCAGAAGGAAGCAGACCTGCTAATACATTAACCTTAACCCACTGAATCTGATTTTGGACTTCAGACCTCCAGAACTGTAAGAGAATAAACATGTTTTGTTTTAAGCCACTAAGTTTGTGCTGATTTGTTATAGAGGTTACAGGAAAGTAACACAGAGACATCACACACAGCCCCACTCACTAGATTAAGATACATTATACACAGCCCCACTAACTAGATTAAGATACAATTTTTCTATGGTTGTATTACAAATGATCACAAATGCTATGACTGAAAACAATACATATTTATTATCTCAGTTTTTGTAGGTCAGGAATTCAGGCACAATTTAGCAGGGTCTGCTGTTCAGGTCTCATCAAGCTGTGATCAAGCTGTTGTCTGGGGCTGGAGTATCATCTGTGGCTTAGGATTCTCTTTTAAGCCATAGTTATTAGCAGATTGCATCTTCTTCAAGCTGTAGAAGTTATGGTGTTTTGGGGAGAGGGTCTCTGGCTTCTTTATCTTTGACCTCTAGATGCTCTGTTTAAAGGGCTCATCTGATTAAGTCAGACCCACTCAGAATAATATCTCTTTTAATTAATTCAAAAGTCAACTGGTTTGGGACCATAATTTCATCTTCAAAATCTTTTCACCTTTGCCATATAACATAACCTAATCACAGATATCCCATTCTATTCATAGATCCCACCAACACTTAAGGGGAGGGAATTATACTGGGTGTGTACATCAGGGGGTGGAAATATAGGGGACCATATCTTAGAGTTTTGCCTAAGTTTTGACATTTTGCCTAAAATGTCATTTATTATATGTAATGTACCATTTTAATGTTTTCAGAGATATTAATATGTGTATATTTAACTTCCACAGGTCTCGTTAAAACTCATTCACCATTTCCATTTTTTCCATAAAGTCTTAGGATCTTAAACTAAAATTCTCATCCTTCTAGAGTTTGCAGAAAATCTAATGGAGAAAATTATTTTTCTATATGCATATATGTATACATTGTGTATGTATATGTGCATAATACTAATACAAACTTCATATATGTGTGTATATTTGTGTGTGTATATGTGCGTGTATATATATATATATATATATACACATACATATATCCTTGTGGGGAGATATATATATATATATATGTATGTATATATACACACACATATCCTTGTGGAGAAAATTATTGTTCTGAAGATTAGGAATCTTAGAGAAAAACAAGTTGAGAAACTGAGCTACCCAGAATTATGAAAAAAGCAAGACAGTAGAAGCCTGGCATCAAAATCCAGGTCTCAAGAATTCTCATTTGAAGCTCTACCCACTGGTCCATCATATTATCAGTATTTGCTTCTCAGAAAACACATTATAACCTCTGTATTAGAATTCTGATTTATATGCCATTAATGCCAATAATTTCCAGCAGGAGACTGTGGTATGAGTCCTCACAAATGATAGTGTTTTTCCTTCACACCTCCAGGGAAGCTTTCATTTTCTAACATTATCAATTAAGCACTAATACTCTGTTCTCATTGCTTTGTGTGTGTGCCTAAGAAATTGACATGGCATCATTGCTCAATGCACACATACTGTTTATAAGGCTCACATCCTTGCCACTTAACCATGGAGTCCAACAATTTATTATCTGTTTCATTTAGGACAATTAATGGTATTGCTGGCAACCATTTTGCAGCTATAATTTGGCAGTTCTTATTAGGTCATGCCCAGTAGCCTCATGGAAATAATAGGAAGAGAAGAAGGCAGGAAGGAAGGAAGGAAAGAAGGAAGGAAGGAAGGAAGGAAGGAAGGGAGGGAGGGAGGGAGGGAGGGACGGGAAGGGGGTGAGGGGGAGGGGAACAGCTTTTATTTTGTAGTTGCTTTATTCAGGTCTCTTTCTGGTAGAAGACACACGTCAATATAGATCAAGCTGCTATTTAATATGCTGCCCCTATAGTGCTGGCAAGGATCTAGTAAGATTAGAATATTAAAATATTTTCTAACATTCTAAATTATAAATAATGCTTCTATTTTTCTATTATCATTTGCCTTCTCTTGGAAATCAGGTTTCCTACTGCAACAGACAAAACTCTAGGATATGAGCTACAGGGGCTATGGCTTGTAGTCCTAACTCTGCCTCTAATATGTTATGTGATTTTTGACAAGTTTCTCTGAACCTTGGTTTCTGCATGTAAGAAATAATGGAAATGTATAAGCTCCATTCAGCTCTAAAATTCTGATTTTCTGTTGAACTAAATCCAAATGAAATTCAGTATCTTTTTTATGTAATATTTTTTCATGTCACTACTTTGGCCTTACTACTTTTATTGCTTTTTAACAGCCTGGAAATAACTCATATTAACTGTTAACAGCAAAGTAGAAATGAAATTGGGAACAGGAATAATGATAAAACTGTCAGCCAGTGAGCAATTAGTATGTGCCTAACACCATGTTGAGTGCTTTACATATTTTATCTAATCCTTGGGACAACTCTCTGATAGGATTATTACCTCCATTTTACAGATGAGAAAATGGAGGCTTAGAATAACTGGATAACCTTGCAAAGTCATATTCCTAAGCTAGTTAGCAGCAAAGTTCAAATGTGAATCTGTGTCACTGGACTCCAAAGACTGTAATTTTAAGCATTAGGCTTTTACATCACCCCTAACTTGTGGATGGCCAATCAAGCCCAACATTGTTAGACTGTAGGGTGACCCAAAGGGGCAATGTGGACTGCAATTCACACCTCACACTTCCCTCCTTCACCCTTTTTATAGGCTATGAGTAGGAGATCAGATGGCTTGTAGGTGTGGGTTCACTCCCTTCTGCTTTTAAATTTTACACTCCCCAGGGTCTCTGTTTGTTAGCATTCTCCCATGGCTTGCTTGAACAATCGGGGGGATACACTTGCACTACTGCATCCCCAAATATTCCCCTTTACTAGTAAACACTGCTGGAAAAAAATTGCCTACTTTCTACCACCACCCGCCACCCATTTTAAGAGAAATTGTTGTAAAATTAATACAGTCATCCCTCGGCATCCATGAGGAATTGGTTCCAGGACCTGTCTCAAATAGCAAAACTCATGGATACTCAAGTCCCTGATACAAAATGGTGTCGTATTTGCATATAACCTATGTACATCCTCCTGTATACTTTAAATCATCTCTAGATTACTTATAATAGCCAATACAATGCAAATGCCATGTAAATAGTTGTTACACTCTATTGTTTAGGGAATAATAACAAGAAAAAAGTCTGCATGCTTTCAGTACAGATGCAATCATTCTTTTTTTTTTCTGAATATTTTTGAGCTGCATTTGGTGGGATTCACAGATGCGGAACCTGTGGATACAGAGGGCCGGCTACATGATACATAAAAATTCAAGACTGAGCAAAAGAGTCAAAGCAAAAAGTTCCCTAGAATTTCACAGTTAGATGAGCATTAGAAATCATTTTTAGTTCCTAGATGATAAAAAACTAGAGAGAGCTACCTAGTTTATAAAAGTCACCCATCTACTCAATGTGATAGGAATGAGATTGGCACCCAGTTTCTTGACTCTCCTGGTGTGATGCTTTTCCTACTGCCAGGAAGTTCTGATTACAGAAGACAGACACATGAAGGGAGAACCCCTGTGACAATGGAGGCAGGGATGGAAGGAGGCCAATTGCAACTGCCAGCCAAGGGATGCCAAGGAGCACCAATAAACATCAGAAGCTGGGAAGAGGCAAGAAAGACTCCCCTTCGGGATTCAGAAAGAGTATGGTCTTGTGACACCTTGATGTAAGCCTCCAGAACAGTGAGAAAATAAATGTTAAACCAACTGCTTTGTGACACTTTGTTGTGGGAGCCCTAGGAAATGAATACAGAGAGCTAAAGGGAAGAGCAAGTTCCTGGGCTGGGGGATAGGGAGCCACAAAGGGGCAGGTGGAGAAAAGTACCAAAAAAAAGTAGTTAGATTGTTTCCGTATCTTGACTATTGTGAATACTGCTGCAATGCACATGGGGACACAGGCACATTGATAAGAAAATGTGATATATATATACATATGATATGTATATATATATATCATATATATACATATCATATGTATATATGATATATATACATATGATATGTATATATATATCATATATATACCACATTTATATATATTTGTATATATATTATATAATGAAATATTATTCAGCCTTAAAAAGGGGGTTCTACCATTTGCCACAACATGAATGGACATGGAAGGCCTTCAGCTAATGAAATAAACCAGACACAGAAAAAAAAATTGCATGATCTCACTTATATGTGAAATCTTTTTAAAAAAAGGTTCAAATAGAGAATAAAAAAGTGGTAATCAGGGGCAGAGCGTGTGGTGAGGAATAAATGGGGAGATGTAGGTCAGAGGATACAAAGTAGCAGATATGTAGGGTGAAGGAGTCTAGAGATCTAATATAGAACATGCAGACTACTTAATAAATTGTATTGTGTTAGGGATTTTTGTTAAATAGATTTCAACTGCTCTTGCCAAAAAACAAAAAGTAACTATGTGAGATGATAGCTATGTTAATCTGCTTCACTATAGTAACTATGTTACTATCTACATGTATCATATATAACATTCCTTCATAAACCTCAAATATACATAATACAATTTATTTCTTAAATAAAAAAAAGTTTTAAAATAAAGTAGCTAGAATTCCAGAGGCACTTGTGTTCTACCTCACAGTCGGCGCTCTACAGTGTGGGGCCCCTTCTTTAGTCCCAAGAGAAGACCAGCTTTCAGATGAGCACCTGCTGCTACTGGCTGCCCCCAGCTTTCTGGGGAGCTATTAGATGGGGAGAAGCTCAGAAGTGCCTCTAGGGTCTCATACTAAACTTGACCAGAATTAATACCAAGGAGTTAATCATTCTTTGCACCTTAAGAATTTAGAAGAAGAAACCACTATTTACTTGAGAAAGCTCCCAAGAGCATGTGATAGTTGCAAGCTTGACAACTCTGATTCCCAAGTCATCCTTGGTAATCCTTTCTGGTTTTTTGATTGTTTATTTCTTCTCAGATAACCCGCAATAGTGAAAAAAAATAGGGTGACTTTTCTACCCATTTTATCTGTAAAACATCCCTTCCCAAGTGACAGGAAAATATATCATAGATGCAAACTAAATTAGAACTATATTAGAACTAGAGGTTAGGCTCCACTAAAGAGAATATGTAGGGAATGTGCAGATGCTGGTGAGGAGGGGCACAGGGTGGGCACAGGGCTGGCACAGCTCTGGGATGGGGTTGGGGGATACTTTCTGGTACTGGTTTACACTTGGTCTTTCAGTAGCACTTGAGAAAAAAATGCTTGATTAACCTATAGGCTGCCCCTTTTTCTTGGAAGAGCACCAACGCAGAGAATTCCCTGAGAGGCTTCAGTGCCAGACTGTGCACTCCATAGTTGCTGTAGGAAGTGGGAGCAACTCTGAGCAGAACCTCCTCATGAGCTTGTTTCTGTTGCTATTAAAGGACTGCCCAATTCTTCCAGCCTCCCCACTTCCCCACCCCCACTCCCCAACCCCCAACCAGAGCAGGTGCCAGAGAAGTTAACTAGAATGGCGGCATCAGCTGAGACTGCCCTACCCACTTCAGAGCCTGATTCAGTGGTCAGCATAGGTTTCTGGGGCTTTTGACCATCTCCCCACTGGCTGAAGTGAACTGTGAGCAGTACAAGAACAAGATGGTCATGTTTATCTTGTCTCCCTTCCACCCTTCCACAAACCAGAAATAGGCTTCAATAACTGTAGCTGTGTGAAAGCCACAACAATCCCACCCAGGCAGGCCATGACTGTGGAGAAGCTGCTTCCAGAACCATTCCACCCACCTCCATCTCCCTTCTGGCTACTCCTTCAGCTCTAAGCTGGGCAACCATCCTCTTTCTTATGCCTTCCAGTTTAGCTCTGACCTTTCAGAGCCGCCTCTCCAGGTTGCCGTAACCTAAAGAATCTTTCCTCCAAAAGAATGCCTCCCTATCCCAATCCTCATCAAAAAGCATTCCCTATGGCAGCCCTCAATCAATACTTAGGAAGAAAAAGGGACATAGATAAATAGAAATGAAGAATTGTATGTGCTTTCTAATAAGCTTTGTATAATTATACTTCCTGGAATATTCATGTCTTAAAACACTAGTAACTTTTTGTAGTGGATTGAATGGTGACCTCTAAAAGAAATGTTCGTATGCTAACCCCTAGAACATGTGAATGTGACCTACTTAGAAAAAGAGTCTTTGCAGATATAATTAAGAACCTTGAGATAAGATCATCCTGATTATCCAGGTGGGCCCTAAATCCAATGATAATTGTCCTTACAGCAGCCAGAAGAAGGGAAAACACAGACACAGCAGCAGAGGTTGGAGTTATGCAGCCACCAGAAGCTGGAAGAGGCAAGGAGGGATGAGAGCCCTGCTAATACTTTGGTTTTGGACTTCCAGCCTTCAGAACTCTGAGAAAATAAAGTTATGTTGCTTTAAGCCACAAAATTTATGGTAATTTGTTATGACACCCCTAGGAAAACATACTCTTGTTAAAGTTGCACAGCCATGCAACTACCTCTCTGAATGTAAACATACACAGTTTTTTGCATTACTTTTCTTGCAATTTTCTGTGCAAATATAAACATACATATGCTTTGCTTTTCCTTTTATTTAATGCAAATGAAATACTATTTTGTTTTCCCACTTATTTTTTCCATTTAATATGTCATGGACATACTGCACATTGGCCACAAACATGTTAACTCCTCCCTGTAACAGGACATTTAGTTTGTTTCTGTTATTTTGCAATTTTGAATAACGGAACAATGACAGCAGTATACATACATCTTCATGTACTTGGCAAGCACAGTATGTCTGTGGGATAAATTCTCAAAAATGGAACCTGTAGCAACTGTGAATGGGAGTTCACTCATGATTTGGCTCTCTGTTTGTCTGTTAGTGGTGTATAAGAATGCTTGTGATTTTTGCACATTGATTTTGTATCCTGAGACTTAGCTGAAGTTGCCTATCAGCTTAAGGAGATTTTGGGCTGAGATGATGGGGTTTTCTAGATATACAATCATGTCATCTGCAAGCAGGGACAAAGAGAATAAAATACCTAGGAATACAACTTACAAGGGACATGAAGGACCTCTTCAAGGAGAATTACAAACCACTGCTCAATGAAATAAAAGAGGATACAAACAAATGGAAGAACATTCCATGCTCATGGGTAGGAAGAATCAATATTGTGAAAATGGCCATACTGCCCAAGGTAATTTATAGATTCAATGCCATCCCCATCAAGCTACCAATGACTTTCTTCATAGAATTGGAAAAAACTACTTTAAAATTCATATGGAACCAAAAATAAGCCTGCATTGCCAAGTCAATCCTAAGCCAAAAGAACAAAGCTGGAGGCATCATGCTACCTGACTTCAAACTATACTACAAGGCTAAAGTAACCAAAACAGCATGGTACTGGTACCAAAACAGAGATATAGACCAATGGAACAGAACAGAGTGCTCAGAAATAATGCCGCATATCTGCAACTATCTGATCTTTGACAAACCTGACAAAAAGAAGAAATAGGGAAAGGATTCCTTATTTAATAAATGGTGCTGGGAAAACTGGCTAGCCATATGTGGAAAGCTGAAACTGGATCCCTTCCTTACACCTTATACAAAAATTAATTCAAGATGGATGAAAGACTTACATGTTAGACCTAAAACCATAAAAAACCTAGAAGAAAACCTAGGCAATACCATTCAGGACATAGGCATGGGCAAGGACTTCATGTCTAAAACACCAAAAGCAATGGCAACAAAAGCCAAAATTGACAAATGGGATCTCATTAAACTAAAGAGCTTCTGCACAGCAAAAGAAACTACCATCAGAGTGAACAGGCAACCTACAAAATGGGAGAAAATTTTCACAACCTACTCATCTGACAAAGGGCTAATATCCAGAATCTACAATGAACTCAAACAAATTTACAAGAAAAAAACAAACAACCCCATCAAAAAGTCGGCGAAGTATATGAACAGACACTTCTCAAAAGAAGACATTTATGCAGCCAAAAGACACATGAAAAAATGCTCACCATCACTGGCCATCAGAGAAATGCAAATCAAAACCACAATGAGATAACATCTCACACCAGTTAGAACGGCGATCATTAAAAAGTCAGGAAACCACAGGTGCTGCAGAGGATATGGAGAAATAGGAACACTTTTACAATGTTGGTGGGACTGTAAACTAGTTCAACCATTGTGGAAGTCAGTGTGGCGATTCCTCAGGGATCTAGAACTGGAAATACCATTTGACCCAGCCATCCCATTACTGGGTATATACCCAAAGGATTATAAATCATGCTGCTATAAAGACACATGCACATGTATGTTTATTGCGGCACTATTCACTATAGCAAAGACTTGCAACCAACCCAAATGTCCAACAATGATAGAGTGGATTAAGAAAATGTGGCACATATACACGATGGAATACTATGCTGCCATAAAAAATGATGAGTTCATGTCCTTTGTAGGGACATGGATGAAGCTGGAAACCATCATTCTCAGCAAACTATCACAAAGACAAAAAACCAAACACCGCATGTTCTCACTCATAGGTGGGAATTGAACAATGAGAACACTTGGGCACAGGAAGGGGAAAATCAGACACTGGGGCCTGTTGAGGGGTGGGGGGAGGGGGGAGGGACAGCATTAGGAGATATACCTAAGGTTAAATGATGAGTTAATGGGTGCAGCACACCAGCATGGCACATGTATACATATGTAACAAACCTGCACGTTGTGCACGTGTACCCTAAAACTTAAAGTATAATAATAATAATAATAATAAAAGAAATGGAACCTGTAGGTCAAAGGGCATGTGTTACCTAATTCTCTTCCAAATGAATTGTTCCCAGTGTCACTGTCACAGGGTTTGAGAGGACCTCAACAGATGACAGCCACAATTTTAATCATTACTGGCCTATATTTTTCATATTCCTCAGATATCATTGGGTGGGGATGGAAAGAGAAATTTCTATGCCTGAATTTATAACCTAAACCCAACATAAATATTGTAATTAATGTTATTTCCCTAACCTAAGGGAAAATTTCCTCCTCAGATGGATTGTATTGTAGCTTTGTTCCCTCAGCCCTGATATGTACTACTGGGTTAATTCCAGCCATCCCTCATCACCTTTCAGGGGATTCTCACTCTAACCTGAAAAATATTTTGACTTTTGAAACCCTGGCTTGATGAGGTGAGTGAATTTCATGTGCTCCATCAATCTTATGCCAAATAAATTTGTCCATAGCATGAGGTAGCTTAAGTCTCTGTTCCAGTTGACTCAGATTTTATTTGGTGATTACTTGACATTAATTGACAACATTCCAGGAATTAAGAATACAAACTTGATACCCTCAACCAGAGTGCTTGTCTGAGCAGGCTACGGTATTTTTTTGGGATAACTCACCCTTATTAACCCCAATTTTGTATGCCTGTGCATTGTCTCAGTTGTGTGGGAGATCCAGGTCCTTATCTTCTTTGGCTAATTCCTCTTCAGGAAAATCACATGGAGAAAGTGTTTTGGAAGGATCCACATGACCCTCTTCTCCAAGTTTATTCAATGTCTATTTGCAGAGTTCTGTCAGTGATATTCAAGGTAGCGGATTTGCTGTTCTCCAAATCCACTATTCTCATCGCATCCTTGCCAGGAGCATGGTGGCCTGTGATCCCACCAGCCTCCCATGCTCTGAGGTGGTTTTCTCTCTGCATGGCTGCTCTGAGGCACCATCACCAGCTGCTGCCTGTCAGCAGCGTGAGATGTAAATGTTCTTGTGCCTCCAGCCCTCCTTTACCACTTCTTGACATTTTGCTGTAATCTGGAAAGGAAAGTGGAAGATGCTCTGTGCTTCCCACCTCTATTCCCCATGGTGGGGGAGCAAGAGAGGCAGAGATTGTAGCTTGGAATTGATTTCAAATTATTTCTAAAAACAAGAATTTTATATTATGTGCAATTTACCACAGGAAAAACAAAAACAAACAACAACAAAAATTAAGACCTGGAAGCACTCCATTATCTTCCTTTCAAAAAAGCTACCCAAATAAAGCATTTTTAATATAAACAGTGTCTCTCTCCTCTCTGAATTATTCTGTGTCTCAATAGAGAAACACACAGGCAATGTGCCTTTCCTTGGCATGAATGCCCTGATTTCCAGGGTGCTGATAAACCATTCAGTGTCATACTACAGTGCCGGGGACATTAAGCATATCTCCTTGTATGTCTCACTCAGGCAGCACATGATTCAGTGAGGAATTCAGAGCTTCCGAAACTTTTGTTTCAACCTCAACTTCCACTGTACCTTATGTGATTGGAGTACGTATACTCAGGGGAGAGACATGATGAACAAAAGTGCATTGCCAATACCTTTCATTCTTTTTAGCCTCTCAGCCTAGCTACTTGCTCTTTGGGGCTTCAGGGAGGACTCCCTGCATCTCCAGTTCCACCTTCCCAGCAGTTGCACTGCACCTTACAACTGACCAAATGAGCAAATGGAAACAAAACAGTGGACACCATGCTTTTCATGTCATAGACCAGGTCTGAACAGGGACCTGAAAAAAGGTGGAAATAAGTGAGAGGTGAGGCAGAACGCCACAAACTGGCTGGGGGTCAAAGTTGGAAGCAAAAATAACCATGGTGAAGGATTTCAATCCCAACAATGTGACTTCATTACCGTGCTTCTCACATGCTGTACTAGAGATGCATTAGCAGCGAATTGCCATTCAGTCAAGTCTGCCAGTGTCTGGAAATCATTTTAAATACCATTTAGTAGCATTTAGATTATTTTATGATAACACAGTACCCATTGAAAGGATTATTAAGCTCATATTTGCAGTGGCCAGAGAAAAAAATAAAACATCTCTTCGCAAGATGACTCCCACCATTGCCCCCTCAGCAATTATTCATTTAGGGGCCTCTCTGCCTACATTAGAGCCTGATATAAATTGGCATATGCTAATGCAGGCCTCTACTGTGGGTTTCTCCTTTAGGAGTTCAGGCTCTCATTACCTACCAATTGATGCACAGGATCCCAGACCCCGTTTCCTCTAGTTTGATGTCGCTGTTACACTGTTAGCTCTGAGCCAAAGTAATTTCTTTTCCTTTCCATATACCTATTGCTCCTTTGGTAATGGGTTTCCAGAGCAATATTGCAAATAATAACCCAATGGTCAGAGCTTGCTTGCTTGCCTCCAAAAATAATACCTCATTAGGCAGCAGATCTTGGCTTTTCACTGTGGAGCAGGAGATTTACAAAAAGCATCATTTCTCACGGCCCACAGAAGCCTGTAACTCACTTAAAGAAGATAGTGTTGCCAAGTTAAACCTGGTGAGCTTCTCAGCAGGTACCTGAAAGCTGAATAACTAACATTTTAATTACACAATCATGTTGTTAAAACAAATTTTCAAGTAGCATACTTCAAGTGTAGTGGTGTGCTACAGTTGATTTGTCCTGGCTAGGGAGAGCCAATGGTGTCCATCTCTTCCCCACTCCAGGTTCAACGACCTGATGTCAGCTTGGGAGGCTGAAATTGGCCATAACAATTGGGAAACACTACAAATCAGAATTCCCCTCCTTTCTTCCTTTCTTCCTTTCTTCCTTCCTTCCTCTCCTTCCTTCCTCTCCTTTCCTTTCCTTTCCTTCCCTCCCTCCCTCTCCCACCCCTCTCCCACCCCTCTCCTTTTTTCTTTCACAGAACTTTTTATTAAACATTCACCATATCCCACCACCTCAGTGGACTCTCCAGAGTGAGACAGTTCCCCAGACACCACTGGGTAACAAGACCTCATTCACTGCTGGAGGCTGACCATGAAAGTAGTCTGGCTGTTCCCTGGGTAGCACCAACTCTGACCCCAGGCTCATTATTTCTATGCAACTCATTCAGTTCAGTTTCTACACCTTCAGCTTCTCACATATTCCCCTAGATCACAACCAAGGGGCTTTAACAATGAAAGTACCATGAGCCTGATTATGCTCAGTTTTGAAAAAGAAAAAAAATTCTTCTTTTCAGGAATCTAGTTATGAAAGATATTAAGAGGTTGTGTGTACAGTTGAGGGTTTTGAGAGCTACAGGAGATTGGGAAAGGATTGCTTCTGTTATTACATCTGTAGTTTTTCTGCAAAAGACAGGGCAAGTCTCAAGGTCTGTTTTGTTTGTTTTGCTTTGAGACAGGGTCTCACTCTGTCACCTAGCCTGGAGTGCCGTGACATGATCACAGCTCACTGCAGCCTCAACCTCCTGGGCTCAAACAGTCCTCCCACCTCAGCCTCCAGAGTAGCTGGGACTACAGGAGAGCACCACTATGCCCAGCTAATTTTTAAAAATATTTTTGTAGACACAGTATCTCCCTATGTTGCCCAAGCTGGTCTCAAACTCCTGGGTTCAAGCAATCCTCCTGCCTCAGCCTCCCAAAATGCTGGGATTACAGGCATGAGCCACTGCAGCTGGCCTCAAGGTCTGTTTTGAATTATTTTAGCTTAAGGCTTTAATTATTAATGAATAAAAATTTCATTATGCAAACTCTTATCAGCACTTACATTCTAATATGAAGGATAAAGGTTTTGATGGGGGATGTAAGATCTAGAGGAAAGAGAGTCAAGAGAATGATGCTTCCAAATAGAAATGTTCTCAATTCTTCATTATTTCTAGGACTAGCCTAGACTATAATAGCGTTGTTTGACTAACATTTTAATTACATAAGCACGCTGTTCAAAATATTTAAGTAGCATGAAGAGTACAAAATGGAAAGTAAATTTTCTTTCTACTCATTCAGTTCACCATCTCACTGTTACAGCTAGTAAATGGCAAAATTTTATTGTATTAATATATGTTTCCAATTTACAATAGTGTATTTGAATGCTAACTATGCTATTGTATTTGATTATTAAATATTCAGTATGAGCCCATAATAGTTTCCAAAATTTTTTCAAATATGCTTTTGCTCAGACATACAGACATCAAACAATGCTCATTAGTATTAAAAACCTGACTTGTTCACTACATTAATTTTTTTTAAACCTGTGTTTTTACTGCTTTCCCTTTGAAATTTTTTTTCCCTCCAATTTAACCTGAATATAGTCGAGCAAATGCATGGAAAGTGAGAGTCCAGAGTTGATTTAACTTCTATTGGCAGGATTTTCTGCCCAGAAAGATCCATGCTCCCTGCAAATTGCACACTGCTTATCTCCCATGTCCTCCTTCATCAGAGCTCACTGGATGCATAAAACCAGATGACTCTGTTGCTCCTCCCTCTCAGAGAAACTCTTTGTTAGAGTCAAGTCCATCAAAAATCTCCTAATATGTTCATAATGGCAGCCTTTGAACATCTCCTCTCCAGCAACACCAAGGACCCAGATTTGGTCCCTGATATTGCTGTTGTTCTGTATATTGTTGGTGTTCTCAAATAGCCCATCCTCCCCATTCTCCACTGTTTCATTTATTGGACCACATGGCCCATATTTCCAGTGCACCTTCTCAGGGCTGCTCACCCCCGTCTCCTGGGACCCTGAGGCTCGAGATTCATTGCATAGCACAGGACTCACCTTGAGCCCCCAGCCTCCAAACCCTAATGTGTTTGTGTTTGCCTATTATGGATTTCTGACTAAGGAGCAAAGGGTAGAATCCTGATCTTGTTATAGTGGCCTTTGCTGTGTCACTTCCTTAACCACTGGCCTCTGACAGTTCCCTTGTCAAGAGAAGTGGATGTGCCCAACCAAGTTTTTTGATAAACACTACTCTGGCTGTGGGGTCTCCCCTCACAGGTTTTGTTTTTATCGTCACAGTCTGAGTCTTGTCTCAGCCTCATGTATCTATTTCTAGGTCACTAACCTTTGCTCCTCTGTTGCCTCTTTTTGGTGTGCCTCTTAGTTTCTTGTACCACTTAGTTCCCAAAGCCTAGGAAATACTAAGCTATTTGAGAAAATTATTATGCTTTTCTTTTTGTTCCTGCCCGTGAGAACCTTCTCCCAGAGCATCTGGAGCAGCTGAAGAAGACACTCACTGGTGTTGCAGTTATATGCATGAGCCTTGTCTTGAGCCACACTTACAAGAGGTTATTTGAGTTTTTGACACACAGGCCCCTACACATATTCCCATCTATGCTCTTCCCTAGAATGATGTTGCAAGGAAATGACCACCTTCCTAAATAGAATACAACTCAGATACTTCAAAGGTGGCTGTGAAGATTATATTTTCCATGTGGAAATGGCAGCTGGACCATATATACCTGGCTCTTGCCTGAATTCTGTGCAGAGCTTTATCCTTTCTCCCCGCTCTTCCCCTCATGCTAGTCTGAGGATTGGAAGTTAGAGACAGACATTAGTTCATTCTGGTCCCAAATGTGGACATTAACTAATTAATTCATTAATAAATATTTATTGAGCACCTACTATATGCCAGACATTGTTCTAAACCCTGATGATACTGGGGAAGATTCTTGATCCTCTTCAGCTTTTCTATAGTACAGCTAAAACAAGAATGGAATGTTTACATAAGAATAGATATTAACAATAGGAACGTAAACAGAAGCCAAGAAATCTAAATGATATGGTTTTCAAGATACACTTGATCTCTGGGGCTCATATATCAGGCCTCATGTGAAATCTCAGCCTCAAAATTAGACTCACCACTCAAGAAATAATTTGTGTAAATCTGCTCTCAAAGTATAGATCCAACTGCTCAAATCTCAAAGAGAGATAATATTTCCTCTCTCTACCATGAAAGCCTGTCTTGTTCCACAGGAGGCAAAAATTATATAAAATTAACATCTATTATTTGGATGTTCTAGAGCTGGCCTTTCTTTTTTCCTACTTGATTTTAGCAAGATCAAAACAGATGTGTTGGAGGCTGACCAAGATGGCTGACTAGAAGCAGCTAGTGTGCACTGCTCTCATGGAGAGAAACGGAAGGAGTGAGTAAGTACAACACCTTCAACTGAAACATCCAGGTACATGCACTGGGATTCATCAAGAAAACAACCCAACCCACAGAGAATGGAGAAAAGCAAGGCAGGACGACCACCTACCTGGGAGCAACATGGATCTAGAGGAGCCTCCCCTACCCAGGGAAGCGGTGAGTGAGTGAGCGATCCAGGGACCCATGCTTCTCCCACAGGTCTTTGCAACCCCAGGTCAGGAGATCCCCTCGTGAATCCACTCCACCAGGACCTTCAGTCTGACATGTAGAGATATGTAGAGTCTTGGAAGAGAGGCCTCTTAGGTTCACATGGAACCACAGGAGCTTTAGATACCTGGGCTTCCCAGGAAAAGCGGCTGCAACTCCAGCAAATCAGGAGGTTAGACCCCCATACATACTCCTAGGAAAGGGGCTGAATCCAGGGGCTGAGCAGCCACAGGCGGTAGGCCGCACTTCCATGGCATCTCACAGGATAAGATCCACTGGCTTAGAACTCTGGCCAGCCACAGGTAGCAGCTTTACCTCCACCTGAGATGGAGCTCCCAGAGGGAGGGGCAGGCTGCCATCTTTGCTGTTTTGCAGCCTTAGCCGTTATTGCCTTTGGGCTCTAGAGAATCAGAGGCAACTAGGGACTGGAGCAGTCCTCCGACACAGTGCAGCAGCTCTAGGAAGACGTGGCCAGACTATTTTTTTATGTGGGTCCCAGATCCTATTTCTCTTCACTGGGAAGAATTTCCCGGCCTAGGTCTACAACCATCCCCACCAGGGTTTTCCAGTCAGCAGCAGTTCCAAACTTCCTGGGACTGTGTTCCCAAAGGGGAGAATGGGCCACCATCTTCGCTGTTTTGCATCCTTAGCTGTTGTTGCCTTTGGGCTTTGGAGAGTCCACAGTGACTGGAGGTTGGAGCAGACCCCCCATAGCAATAAAGCTACTCTACAAAAAAAGGGGGCAGACTGATTTTTTTATGCAGGTCTCTGATCCCATTCCTCCTCGTTGGGCAGGACCTCTGCATCAGGGTCCCCAGCCTCCCCCACTGGTGTGTTTGGGCCAGCAACAAGTCTGTAATTCCCTGGAACAGAGCTCCCAGAGGGAGAGGCAGGCTACCATCTTTGCTGTTTCACAGCCTTCACTGTTGATACCTTCAGGTACTGGAAAATCCAAGGTGACTAGGGACTGGAATAGACTCCCACCATATTGCAACGCCCTAAAGAAAAGTGGTCAGACTATTATGTGGGTCCCTGATCCCATAGCTTCTCACTGGGTGGGTTCCCCCAGCCTGGGTCTCCAGCCATCCCCTGCTGGGGCTATTGAGCTAGTAGCAGCTCTGCAACTCCCTGGGATAGAGCTCCCAGTGGGAGGGGTGTGTTGTCCTCTTTGCTGTTTCACAGCCCTTGCCCTTGCTGTCTCCAGGCTCTGGTGAGTCTGCAGGGACCAGAGACTGGTCTGGACCCCCAGCACAGAACACACACCTCATGGAAAAGTTACCAGATTGTTCTCCATACAGGTCCTGGTCCCGGTTCCGGTCCACACTTCTCACTGGGGAGGGCTATCCAACCTGGGACTCCAGCACAACCACTCTGCCTCTGTCTGATCACCACAGAGGCAGACCAGCATTTCTCCAAGGAGGAAATCTTAGAGTCAAACCACAACCCCTGTGCCACTGCAATTGCAGTGCTACTGCCCTAACAGCTCTCAGCCTGGGGAAAGGATAAAAGGCACTACCCAGGCACCTCCAGCACACCATAGCCACCATACAAAGAGGAGTCCAGCCCCTCTTCCCTGGGAACCCCCACTCCCACTCTTCACCAGGCAGGGCCCCTAGCTCATGACCACAGAACAGTCACCCCACCCAGAGTGAACATGCCCATTAGTAGTGTCCCAGAGTTTCCCTGGGGAGAGGCTCCCAAAGGCATCTGACAGCCCCCCCGCCACCCCCTGCCCACCACTGCCACAGTAGCAGTTCTATCCCTGCTACCTTTGGCCTGAGGGATACACCTATGCTTACAGCACCCCACAGTCACCAGAACTTACAGCACACCACAGCATACCACAGAACACCACAGCACAGAGAGGAGACCAGTTTCTCCTCCTAGTGAGCCCTTGACCCCCTGCTCCCCAACAAGCGCAACCCCAAGCTCACACTGGTAGTGCAGCTACCCCTCTCCACTGGCTGAATACTCCCAGTAACTGCAGCTCCGTGTTTCTAAGACAGGGCCCAAGGAGGAACCAAAAGCCCCTCTGCCCCTTTCTCTGTGTTGGTGCTACCCAGCTATCTTCAGACTAAAAAAGGAGCAAAGGCCCTAAGTGCCTTATCCACACCTCCAACAAGCAGCAGCTGACCCAAGGAGAGGAAGCCACTCTGTCTCCCATGGCTCCTACCCACACTCCTGCTCATTATTACCAGGAAGGGAACCCCTGGCTTAGGCCCACAGCACAGAGCCCCCATCCAGGGCTGATTGTACTGAGTGATTGCTGACCTGAATCTCTCTGGGGTGGAGCCCCCAGGAGACAAGAAAAAACCCTTGGCCACAACCACTTCTAAGGTTCCTTTCTTTGCTGCTTCCAAGTTGGGGAGGGCACATAAGCCCTGAGATCACCCCAGAGCTGTCGTGGGTAGCCTGGGAGTGCCAAGTTGCGATCTACAGCCAGCACTCAAGTGGGAGAGGAGCCCACGCTTTCAGAGCATTGAGAGGGAGCACGATTGCAATTGGTGAAGAAATATAGGGGTACAGGGGAGCCCCACGCCTGAGCAAGAGTCTACCAACCGACCACTATAGCTAAGCGTCACCTACTGGATCACACCGTCAAACCAAAAGATTCAACAGCAAAATTACCTAACACCCCCACCCCCAACCCCCGCCGTGAAACCAAAGACAAGGGAGCTACAAAGACCCTGCACAAATCCTTGGCCCTGTGAAAACATCAAGAAAAGAAGCCTACTGACTATAGTCAATCTATATTGCAGTTAAAGGAACACCCACATATAGAGATGAGAAAGAACTAACGCAAGAACTCCAGCAACTCAAATGGCAAGAGCGTCTGATGTCCTCCAAACAACTGTACAAGTTCTCCAAAAAAGGTTTTTAACCAGGCTGTGTTGACTGAAATGACAGAAACAGAATTCAGAATATGGATAGGAATGAAGATCATCGAGATTCAGGAGAACAGCAAAACCCAATCCAAGGAAACAGAATCACAATAAATGATACAGGAGCTGACAGACAAAATAGACAGTATAAAACAGAACCTAACTGATCTGATAGAGATGAAAAACACACCACAAGAATTTCACAATACAATAGCAAATATTAATAGCAGGATAGACCAAGCTGAGGAAACAATCTGAGAAATTGAAGACTGGCTCTCTGAAATGACAGAAAAAAAAAAGAAAAAGAAAAAAAAAGAATAAGAAAGAATGAACAAAACCTCCGAGAAATATGGGATTACATAAAGAGGTCAAATCTATGAATCATTGGCATTGCTGAAAGGGATGATAAGAAAGCAAACAACTTGGAAAACATATTCTGAATGTCATTCATGAAAATTTCCCCAACCCCACTGGAGAGGCCAACAGTCAAATTCAGGAAATACAGGGAACCCCTTGCAAGATTCTATATAAGAAGATCATCCTCAAGTCATATAATCAGATTTTCCAAGGCCAAAATGAAAGAATATTAAAGGCAGCTAGAGAGAAAGGCCAAGTCACCTATAAAGGAAACCCCATCAGGCTACCAGACCACCTCTCAGCAGAAACCCTACAAGCCAGAAGAGACTGGGGACCTATATTCAAAATTCTTGAAGGAAAAAAAAAATCTTCAACCAAGAATTTTATATCTACTAAACTAAGCTTCCTCAGTGAAGGAGAAATAAGATCCTTTCAGACAAGGATAAGCAAATGTTGAGGGAGTTTGTTACCACCTGGCCTGCCTTATAAGAGATCTTGAAAAGAGCTCTAAATATGGAAAAGAAGGACCATTACTAGCCAGTACAAAAACACATGTAAGTTCACAGACCAGTGACATTATAAAGCAACCACACAATGAAGCCAGCATAATAAACAGCAAAGACATGGAATCAACCTAAATGACCATCAATGGCAGATTGGATAAAGAAAATATGGTACATATATACCATGGAATACTGTGCAGCCATTAGAAATAACAAGGTCATGTCCTTTGCAGGAACATGGATGGAGCTGGAGGACATTATCCTTAGCAAACTAACATGGGAACAGAAAACCGAATACCACCTGTTCTCATTTATAAGTAGGAGCTAAATGATGAGAACACATGGACACAAAGAGGGGAACAACAGACACTGGGGCCTACTTGAGAGTGAACAGTGGGAGGAGGGAGAAGATCAGAAAAAAATAACTATTGGTTACTAGGCTTAGTACCTGGTGATGAAATAATCTGTACAACAAACCCCCATGAGTTTACCTGTGTAACAAACCTGCACATATGCCTCTGAACCTAAAATAAAAGTTTAAAGAAAAAGATGTGTTAATTGATCATTTCTATTCTTTTTCTTTCAACTTGTATTTGTATGCTAGCTTTTATTTTAATATGTAATATAAGCTTGTCCAAACTGTGGTTCATGGGCTGCTTGAAGCCCAGGGTGGCTTTGAATGCAGCCCAACACAAATTCATAAACTTTCTTAAAACCTTATGGGATTTATGCATAGACTTTTTTATATTTTTTTAAGCTCATCAGCTATCATTAGTGTTAGTGTATTAGTGTTAGGGAAGCCAAAAGATTGGACACCTCTGCTACAATATATTTGGTTCATAAAGGTTTTAGACAATAGTTCCTTCCTTTTGCTTTTCTTATTCTGATTAAAAATATTGACAAAAATTGTTTATATTCAACGTGTACAATGTGATGATTTGATATATGGATACATTGTATGCTTATTACCAAAGTCATGTTAATTAACACATTCATCACCACCCATAGTTACCATTTGTGTGTGCAGGGCAGGGGGATGAGGACACAAAATTTGCTGTCTCATCAAATTTCTAGTAAACAATGCAGTGTTATTAATCATGGTCAGAATGCTATACATTAGATCCCCAGAACTTATTCATCTTAAAACTGAAAGTTGAACTCATAGAAGAAGAAAGTAGAATGATGGTTGCCAGGGACTGGGTGGTAAGGTGAATAAGGTGATATATGGCAAATAGTTTCTTTTTTATAGAATGAAATCATGGCCAACATAAATAACTGCCTTAGTTCTGTTTAATGATTTCTTATGTGAATTGTATTTATATAATATTTTGATTCTTACTTTATATTTTCAGGGTTTTTTTGTTTTGTTTTTTGTTTTTTTTAGACTGAGTTTCGCTCTCGTTGCCCAGACTGGAGCGCAGTGGCGCAATCTCGACTCACCACCACCTCCACCTCCCGGGTTCAAAAGATTCTCCTGTCTCAGCCTTCCTGAGTATCTGGGATTACAGGCATGCACCACCACACCTGGCTAATTTTGTATTTTTAGTACAGACGGGGTTTCTCCATGTCAGTCAGGCTGGTCTCGAACTCCTGACCTCAGATGATCCACCTGCCTCGGCCTCCCAAAGTGCTGGGATTATAGGCGTGAGCCACCACGCCCGGCCTATTTTCAGGTTTTTGAATACATTTAGTCTCCTTTTCTTTTTATCTTTTTTGAGTTACTCTTTTTTGTCTGTCTCTTTAAAATAGTATATACATGAGTTTGGGGTTTTGATTCTCATGAAATATTTGTCTTTTAATAGAGAAATACATTTACCAAAAATATGTAAGACTTCTTGGGTCATAAACTTTATCTCTCAAAATTTCTATTGCTCCATTATATTGTCACATTTATTATTATAGAGGTAACATGTTTTATTCCTTTGTAGAAAACTGTTGTTTTTCTGTTTGGATGCTTACAGAACAATGGTTCTAAAAGTGTGGTCCCTTGGGGATTGTTAATGGGTACAAAAAAGTAGTTAGAAAGAATAAGACCTAGTATTGCTAGCACAATAGGGTGACAATGGTGAGAAATAATTTAATTGTAAATTTTAAAATCATTAAAAGTGTATATGATTGTAACACAAAAGATAAATGCTTGAGTTGATGGATACCCGATTTACTCTGAAGTGATTATCATGCATTACCTGTTTGTATCTCATGTAGCCCATAAATATATACACCTACTATGTACTCACAGAAATTTGAAATTAAAATAAATTAAAAATTTAAAAATAAAAAAATAATGTGGTCCCTGAGAGTTTTCACGGAGTCTATGAGGCCAAACCATTTTCATAATACTAAGACGTTATTTTCTTTTAAGGTGTTGATATTTGGACTGATAGTCCGAAGCAATGATGCCTTAACAAGAATCAAGACAGTGACATTAAATTATACTATATGTCATTATATATTCTATTTGACAAATGGGAAATACTCATAACACACTTCTGCATCACATCACAGAAGAATGACTATCTTGAGGAAAATCACATGGGCAACTGTTTGAGTTGCAAGCTAAACTAACCACATTTTTCTGGAAAACCCTTTTTTACTTGAAAGAACAACTAACAGATAAACTATGCTAAATTAAACAATTATTTGTCAGATGTTTTCTTTAAATGAACTAAATGAGCCTGTCACTACAACAAAAGGAACTGCGAGTATTTGTGGTCAATGATAAAATTTAAGCTCCCACATGAAAAACAGAATTTTGGAAAACTATTAACCCATGGTGAGCTTGTAAGCTTTTGAATAGTTAGACTTTTCTAATGAAGTTTGCAATGAAATTAACAAGTGTGATTTTAAAAATTTGTGAAAACAGTATAGCAAAAAAGAAAAATCCCCGGTTACTGATGTACTAGATTTGTGTATGTCTTTTGAACAGTTCTAGTTTCACCTTACACAGAATAATCAGGAAAAGTGTAAAAATTCAAAAGTGAAATAAAAATTTTATCAGTTAAAAAAAAATTTGTATAACTAAATGTGTCAATATTTGGAAGATCTTAATTATTCAGGGAAACAATGTATTTCCAAATGACCAATGTATGATGTTAAAATATATAGGTAAAGATCTATTTGAAATGGTAAACCAGTGGATTTTACTGCAACTAAGTATGAAAAGTTATTTAATATTTCAGTTTTCATATTCTAATCAACCTTTCAAAGTTACCACTTTTCAAGTTTGGGTGTAGTAGTTTTAAAATATTAATAATTATCTGAAAAAGCTATCAAAAAGCTACCTTTACAACTACATATTTGTGTGATGACAGATTTTTAAATATACTTTAACCAAAAAATATTAAAACAAATTAAATGTAGTAGATATGACTTCCTGTTTTCTAAGCCAAACATTGAAGACATTTGCAAACTGGAAAAAAATCCAATTTTTGTTTTGTTTTGGAATAGTTTTTTCATTAAGGTATCCTATCTATGTTAACATGTAATGGACTTATTACTCAAATGAACACATATTTTCCTTAAATTCTCAAATTTAATTTCTAATATGGTAAACATTGATGAAGATAACCTATGTAAACAAAAGTTATTTGGAGCCTGTGATGGTTAATTTTATCCGTCAACTTGATTGGGCCACAGGGTGCCTAGATATTTGGTCAAACATTATTCTGGGTGTTTCTGTAAGTGTGTTTTGGGATGAGATTAATATTTAAATAAGTAAACTGAGTAAAGCAGATTGCCTTTTCTATTGTGGATGGGCCTCATCCTATCAGTTGAGCCTGAATAGAACTAAAAATCTGAACTTTCTCCATGTGAGAGAAAATTCCCCCTGACTGCTGGGACATTGGCTTTTTTTTTGCTTTCAGATTCAAAGTGAAACATTGGCTCTTCTTGGTTGACCAGCTCACTGACTCACTCTGCAGACCTTAGGACATACCCACTTCCACAATTGTGTGAGCCAATTCCTTATTTTTATGTATCTATCTATGATATCTATATTAGTTCGTTTTCATGCTGTTAATAAAGATACCCAAGACTGGGTAATTTATTTAAAAAAAAGTTTTAATGGACTCACATTTCCATGTGGCTGGGGAGGCCTCACAAGCATGGTGGAAGGCGAAAGGCATGTCTTACATGGCAGCAGACAAAAGAGAATTGAGAATCGAGCAAAAGGGGAAACCCCTTATAAAATCATCAGCTCTTGTGAGACTTATTCACTATCACGAGAACAGTATGGGGGAAACCACCTCCATGATTCAATTATTTCCCACTGGGTCCCTTCCACAACATGTGGAATTATGGGAGCTACAATTCAAGATGAGATGTAGGTGGGAACACAGCCAAACCATATCTGTATCCATCCATTTATCCATCCATCCATCTATCCATCCATCCATCCATCCATCCAACCGTCCGTCCATCCGTCCGTCCATCCTATTGATTCCTGTATGGAGAACCCTAAAACAGAATCCTCAGTAATTTTTAAGAGTATAATAGCATTGTGAGACCAAAAAGTTTGAAAACTGTTGTTATAGAGTATGCAACCTTGTATCATAGTATTACCAGGTATCACACAAAGTGAGTCTCTTTTTATTTACTTTAACTCAATGAGCCACCTTAATCTATAACTCATTCTTTCTCTCAGGAATATCTTCTTATATGTATCACTGATTATTGATTTAGTCTCCTATAGGGACACCTATTATCCACATGTTATTGACTCTCCATTCCCTGTTCTCCATGTCAGTTATCTTTCCTGTCATCGGTTTTTTCTTTTTACTTTTCTGTATGTTTCAATTCTGTTATACTAATCTTTCTTTATTTTACACATCTCTCATTGCAATTATTTCTATTGCCTTTTTATCTTGGCATTTTATCTCTGAATCTCTTTCTGTTTCATAAAGGCAATGGGTTCTACTTCTCTATTGCTCATTCCAAATAATTTCCTGGTTGTTTCTTTCGGATTTTACAAGAAAACATTATTTTAGAAAGATACTTTTCTTCTCAGTTTTTTCTTACATTGGAGTTTTATTTCTTTGGCTTGGATTGAATATTATTCTTTTTTTTAATGTTTCTCTTTGTTAATCCTTTAGTTGGGAAATTCTTTACAAATTTTTTTGTTATTGTTCTGTTGTTTTGTTTCGTTTTGTTTTCAGAAAGCACTGTGGTTTGGTGAGGTAATTTTGGCTCTGTCACTGCCTCTTGTGTGGTGATTCCTCTTTTTCCCAAATCTACACTTGCAAGGCAGAATGACATGCAATGAGTTCTAATCCAATTCCCAATGACTTTCACCTAGTTCAAACTTACTAAAGAAGTAACTTCTCTTTTCCCTACAACCTGATTTTCAGCCACTGTAAATCAATATAATACATGATAAACAATTCTTGGCTTACACCTATAATAAATATTCCTCCAATGTCCACCCTACACCCTATACTTGGGGATTACAGCTATGAGAATTAGCTCTGCCATCACCATGATTCCCTACCTGCCTCTTGCCCGGTTCATTTTGTTGGCCTCTATCTCTGTAGATATAATAGAATGATTGGGAGCAAAGCTGATGGACAGAGTACTCCAATTGCCCCATAATTCATCATACCTTGAGGTGAATTCTGAGTAACTTGTTTTTAATACCCTTCAACCTGCTTTATATTATAGTCTGCAAAGATGCACCACCAGACAATGGCATTGAGTTATCTAACAAATTTAGTCTTCAGTATTGATATGAGTCTTTCTCTTACTCCTATATCTTTAAAAATATTGTAGTTGGATGTTGGGAGTCAATGTAATGAAGACTAATAGACACTAATAGTCACTTTGAGATCTCTGGTGATATTAAACCAGTCTCTAAGTTATTATAACTCTGAACCCTATGACATGAGTTCTACTGAGAATACAAATCAAACTTCTTACAGGTTGGACTGGGTATCTGATTCTCCCTTTAAGGTCACTAAGACAGTCCCAATGTGGTTGCTGACCAAGTATAATAATGTCGAGATTGGATCAAGGGTTTCAGAATCTTAAATAATTTTTTTTTTTTTTTTTTTTTTTTTGAGACGGAGTCTTGTTCTGTCACCCAGGCTGGAGTGCAGTGGCGCGATCTCGGCTCACTGCAAGCTCCGCCTCCCGGGTTTACGCCATTCTCCTGCCTCAGACTCCCGAGTAGCTGGGACTACAGGCGCTCGACACCACGCCGGGCTAATTTTTTTGTATTTTTAGTAGAGATGGGGTTTCACCATGTTAGCCAGTATGGTCTCGATCTCCTGACCTCGTGATTCACCCGCCTCGGCCTCCCAAAGTGCTGGGATTACAGGCGTGAGCCACCGCGCCTGGCCCGAATCTTAAATAATCTTAAGAAGATGGTACCAGGTATAAAGTATATATAAAGTATAAAAGCTGGGGGAAAAGACTCAAGGGTCAAAGTAGAGAAGGTTACTTAGCTATCAGGTTCTGAAAATAATCAAAGGAACAGATATGACTAATAACTGACTAATAACACTCAAGGTCATTCATTTAACAACATTTATTCATAAATATTCATTGATATCAGACTATATTACTAGTGCTCAAGCCAAGGAAATGTAGAACTCAAACAGGAATCCATAATAAGATGAGTGGGGAGGTCTAGAACTTTTGTTAGAAATAAGGCTATGATGCCCAAACTCTTTTCAGGTGCTGGGTTTTTTGATTTCAAAGAAATAGAATCAAGATAGATACTAAGAAATACTTCTATGGCATTATATACTTCTTATCTTTCCATTTGATCTCCTTTCATTACCCTCTAGGCCCAAACCAAAGGAGCCATGTTGTCCTTTTGACCAAAGAGGAAACTGGCCTTATGCTCCAAACATAAGAAACTCAGCATTAGGCCTAAGAGACCTAAAGGCCTTTGGTCAGCTTCCCAAAGATACTAACTGGCCACTTGCCCTTTGTCCCTGAAGTGGAAGGAAACATTCAGACCCATCATATCCCTTTAACAAGCATGCCAGGTTATAAGCCTGTATGCAAGTGATTTCTGGAGAATCCATGTTTCACTTGTGACTGTCTCTTTGTAAAACACAGGACGAAGGGAAAGATATGGTTAAATCCAAGTCAAGCTCCTTTAGGGAAAAATCTCTCACAGTTTCTTTACTGGTACAATGAGTAACTCTGGTCTAGTATTTTCAGAGGTGTTCCTAGCTCATTCTCTTAGCTGTTCTGCCACTGATTTTAGACCCTGCTCTCCTTTCAAAGTATTGATTTAGGATATACACAACTTACTGAAAAGAAAGCCAGCAAAG
The DNA here is from genome assembly GCF_028858775.2 of Pan troglodytes. Lineage (NCBI taxonomy): Eukaryota > Metazoa > Chordata > Mammalia > Primates > Hominidae > Pan > Pan troglodytes. Next base: position 95,809,623 of record NC_072409.2, on the reverse strand, counting down.
GAATAAAAGCTTTAAAACACATCATTATGCAGATGGTAATGTATTTGCTGCCTCCACTGCCAAAAGAACAAAAAGATAAAGGTACATGTAGCAGCAGACAAATTTAGGTTAGTCACCGGAGGAAACTAGACATTACCCATCAAAGCATGATAATAACATGGCATAGGTTTCCCAAGGGAGATTGTATAGCTTCTTTAGTAGGCTTTTGAAAGAAATGGTTGACAATGATATTTCCTGAAACATGTTAATATAGTTCTATCCAGAGATAGGAGAAAGTACTTGATAATGTCCCCTGCCTATCCTTGCCATTTGACGGTTACAAATCATATAACTGTAATAACTCATTCATCTGGAAAAGGGCACTTACTTTTCTTTCCTTCTTCTTTAGGCAACAAAACCATTACCTCTTCTGAACTGAAATCTGCTCACAGGTTGCTTTTTGGTACTGACTTCTCTCTTTGTTCACCAGACTGATGAAAATGTGTATATCCTATACGTTCTTATAGTTGTAATGAAATCCCTGAGCTCTTCCTTCAAAAACAATTTTTAACAAAAAAAAGTAGGTTCCAGGAGGATAAAAGGAAGACAAACTGTTCTGTGCTTGTGTTAAAGGCCAGGCTCTAAACACTTCCCAAAAATCCTTTTCAGGCTCCTTCCAGGGGATGACCAAACATCAACCCTACATAAAACAATCAGAGATTCAAGCTGTAGTTCTTCCTGCCTCCAAAGTAGACTAACAAGACTTAACTGCACTTCCTAGGTACCTCAATTCTATAACTTGTTCCATTTTATTTTGTAGAAAATAGCTGCAATACATAAGGCCTTGGTAATGGTAGAATGTCAATAAGGATTTTTTTTTCTCCAGCCCCCTTCTACTGAAATATGCCCAAATCCCACCACTCATGGGAATTTCACAAGTCTCTTTTAATAACCACTCACCCATGAGCATTTCATGAAGACTTTTTGTGTCATGCTGACTATTTTTATTACTCTCTCTTATTATGAGGCTTATATACTTTTCTTCTCCTATTCATCTTTTTTTTTTTCTTTTTTAGACAGGGTCTCATTCTGTCACCCAGGCTGGAGTGCAGTGGTGCAATCGACAGCCTCGTCCTCCTGGGCTCAGGTGATCCTCCCACCTCAGCTTCCCTGCCATAGCTGGGATGGCAGGCACATGCCACTTGGCTAACTTTGTGTGTGTGTGTGTGTGTGTGTGTGGTTTTTTTTGGTAGAGACAGGGTTTTGCCATGTCGCCCAGGCTGGTCTTGGACTTCTGGGCTCAAGCCATACACCCACCTTGGCCTTCCAGAGTGCTGGCATTACAAGCATAAGTCCCTATGCCTGGCCTCCTACTCACCTTTTAGTTCTCAGCTTAAATATCTCTTTCTCAGGCAAGACTTCCCAGATGTTCCATATTAGGTTAGATACACTTACTACACAACTATATACATCTGAACCCAGGTGCATTTCTCTTGCACATTTCTCATCATGAGTGCAGATATTTGTACAAGGTCTGCTTCTCATTAGACATTAAGTTCATGAAGATGGAAGGCTTTCATCAAGTTCACTACTCTATTTCCAGTATCTAACACAGTGTCTGACACTTAGTGTTCAACAAATGCTTTAAATTATGTAATTCATTAATAAATTTTGAATATTCCAATGCTACTACTGATACTTAAGAAAGTTAAAAATATTTATTTTTACTACAACAGATTCAAGTTTTCAGTCTGAATATTTCATTTCACAGTATTTATTTAAATTCCTTCTACACTGATTATTTTCTCTTTTTAAGGATAGCTTCTGGTTTTTTGTTTTGTTTTTTCCATCCTCCTACTACCTGACCCCCTGGCCCTTTTATCTTGGAAAGAAGCAAATTTCTTACAGACATTTTCTTCCTACAGGTATTGTGGTCTCTCCAGAAGCAGACTTAGAAACAGGTATAAATACACAGTGGTAACTTGTGCAAGTAGGCAAGGCTAACCTTCCTTGAAACTATGGTCTCATTTCCAGAATTTTGCGGAAACCCTGCCTTCACCCCCACATCTTTCTGGTGATGATAATTCCATTAGCAAGTGGGGTGCTGAATTTCACAATCAGAAATGTGGTTTTAAATATAAATCCTAGAAAGATAAATTGTAATTTTATTTAAATTTCATTTAAGGTCTCAATGACTTCTCATCTGCTTTTCTGTAAATATGTCTGAAGGTCGGCAACGACGCCCTGGGCAGGCAGAGCCAAGGCAGATGCTGGAGGAATAGAAGTGCCCCTGCATCAACATTTTGCTGAGAGTTGGACTTACTATTCAAGTGTAACCCTCAGAGCCTTTGTTCAGTACCTTGCTGTAGTGCAATAACATGAGAAGCTGCCGTGAAAAAGTGCTGGTACTTTCTATATAGTGTCTATTAGTGGAAACTGTTTGCCTTGGGGCAGATCTTTGTTTTCAGAAGACTTATTAAAACAGCCTCCTTAGTTAAGAAATATTAATATATAGACATTAATTGTTCTTGTAGAATAGTATGAGAGAACTTTTGTGGCTTCCTAAAGGCTGCCCCACCCATACCTCTTGGAAGACTAAACTCAGACATCTCTGGGGTGGGCAAATTTACAAACCAAGGAGGCCAAGGAGTTTCCTGGGAGGAAAAGGAATGGAGACCTGACGTTTCCCTTTGGGAAAGTAAGGACATTATAACTGCTGATGACTTGAAATGGTATCAACTCAGGTCTGAAAAAAATGTTTTTTTTAAGGAAAAGAAAAAAGAAAGATACCAAGAACTGCCACTGAGGAACTTACCTTAAGGGAAGGGAGGGTACCAGTATAAAGAAGTGATCCCAATGGAAACTGTGCCCTTACCATTGAAAGCCTGCCTAAAGATTCACAAACACTGGAGCCTAGGCCTACAGTGACATGGGACAAACACGTCTGAGCTTAACAGTGGAGAGAAAGATCTCTTTTTTCTCTTTCAGTGTTCCTAGGAGCCTCCTTTATACCGAAGGACAGGGACAGTATCATTCTGTGCAAGCTCTTGTGTTTACAATGAAACACCCTGTGGTAGCCACAAAAACAACATGATCAAACCTTGGGTACTCACCCATGGCCAGATCAGAGTCCCTAGTTCTCCCTATTTCTATAAAGAGTTGGAGCCTAAACCTATATTCTGTGGATTGAGTAAGCCCATGGAGAACTAAGGTTTCTGGGGTAAAAAGTGTCCTAAGAGAGAGACTAGATTTTCTACTAATCTAGGCAGAGATATGAGTAAAGAAAATGTGGCACATATACACCACAGAATACTATGCAGCCATAAAAAAAAAGTATGAGATCATGTCCTTTGCAGGGACATGGATGAAGCTGGAAACCATCATTCTCAGCAAATTAACACAGGAACAAAAAACCACACACTGCATGTTCCCACTCCTAAGTGGGAGTTGAACATTGAGAACACATAGACACAGGGAGGTGAACATCACACATTGGGGCCTGTGAGGGGGTGGGGGGGGAAGGGGACACACAGCATAAGGAGAAATACCTAATGTAGATGACGGGTTGATGGGTGCAGCAAACCACCATGGTACATGTAAACCTTTGAAACAAACCTGCACATTCTGCACATGTATCCCAGAACTTAAAGTATAATAATACTTTTTAAAATGCACTGCAAAAAAAAAGAGAGTTCAAAAAAAAAAAAAGAAAATATAAACAAGACTGGCAGCGAAGATGGCCGAATAGGAACAGCTCCGGTCTACAGCTCCCAGCGTGAGCAACACAGAAGACGGCTGATTTCTGCATTTCCATCTCAGGTACCAAGTTCATCTCACTAGGGAGTGCCAGACAGTGGGCGCAGGACAGTGGGTGCAGTGCACCATGCGTGAGCAGAAGCAGGGCGAGGCATTGCCTCACTCTGGAAGCTCAAGGGATCAGGGATTTCCCTTTCCTAGTCAAAGAAAGGGGTGAGAGACGGCACCTGGAAAACTGGGTCACTCTCACCCTAATACTGCGCTTTTCCGATGGGCTTAAAAAACGGTGCACCAGGAGATTATATCCCACGCCTGGCTTGGAGTGTCCTACACCCATGGAGTCTCGCTGATTGCTAGCAAAGCAGTCTGAGATCAAACTGCAAGGTGGCAGACAGGGTGAGGGAGGGGCGCCCACCATTGCCCAGCCTTGCTTAGGTAAACAAAGCAGCTGGGAAGCTCAAACTGGGTGGAGCCCACCACAGCTCAAGGAGGCCTGCCTGCCTCTGTAGACTCCACCTCTGGGGGCCGGCCACAGACAAACAAAAAGACAGCAGTAACCTCTGCAGACTTAAAAGTCCCTGTCTGACAGCTTTGAAGAGAGCATGGTTCTCCCAGCATGCAGCTGGAGATCTGAGAACAGGCAGACTGCCTCCTCAAGTGGATCCCTGACCACTGACCCCTGAGCAGCCTAACTGGAAGGCACCCCCCAGCAGGGGCAGACTGACACCTCACATGGCCAGGTACTCCTCTCAGACAAAACTTCCAGAGGAACGAGCAGACAACGGCATTCGTGGTTTATGAAAATCCACTGTTCTGCAGCCACCACTGCTGATTCCCAGGCAAACAGGGTCTGGAGTGGACCTCTAGCAAACTCCAACAGACCTGCAGCTGAGGGTCCTGTCCGTTAGAAGGAAAACTAACAAACAGAAAGGACATCCACACAAAAAACCCACCTGTATATCACCATCATCAAAGACCAAAAGTAGATAAAACCACAAAGATGGGGGAAAAAACAGAACAGAAAAACTGGAAACTCTAAAAAGCAGAGCGCCTCTCCTCCTCCAAAGGAACACAGTTCCTCACCAGCAACAGAACACAGCTGGATGGAGAATGACTTTGACAAGTTGAGAGAAGAAGGCTTCAGACGATCAAACTACTCTGAGCTACAGGAGGAAATTCAAACCAAAGGCAAAGAAGTTAAAAACTTTGAAAAAAATTTAGATGAATGTATAACTAGAATAACCAATACAGAGAAGTGCTTAAAGGAGCTGATGGAGCTGAAAGCCAAGGCTCAAGAACTACATGAAGAATGCAGAAGCCTCAGGAGCCGATGCGATCAACTGGAAGAAAGGATATCAGCGATGGAAGATGAAATGAATGAAATGAAGTGAGAAGGGAAGTTTAGAGAAAAAATAATAAAAAGAAATGAACAAAGCCTCCAAGAAATACGGGACTATGTGAAAAGACCAAATCTACATCTGATTGGTGTACCTGAAAGTGATGGGGAGAATGGAACCAAGTTGGAAAACACTCTGCTAGATATTATCCAGGAGACCTTTCCCAATCTAGCAAGGCAGGCCAACATTCACATTCAGGAAATACAGAGAATGCCACAAAGATACTCCTCGAGAAGAGCAACTCCAAGACACATAATTGTCAGATTCACCAAAGTTGAAATGAAGGAAAAAATGTTAAGGGCAGTCAGAGAGAAAGGTCGGGTTACCCACAAAGGGAAGCCCATCAGACTAACAGTGGATGTCTCAGCAGAAACTCTACAAGCCAGAAGAGAGTGGGGGCCAATATTCAGCATTCTTAAAGAAAAGAACTTTCAACCCAGAATTTCATATCCAGCCAAACTAAGCTTCATAAGTGAAGGAGAAATAAAATCCTTTACAGACAAGCAAATGCTGAGAGATTTTGTCACCACCAGGCCTGCCCTAAAAGAGCTCCTGAAGGAAGCACTAAACATGGAAAGGAACAACCAGTACCAGCCACTGCAAAATCATGCCAAATTGTAAAGACCATCAAGGCTAGGAAGAAACTGCATCAACTAACTAGCAAAATAGCCAGCTAACATCATAATGACAGGATCAAATTCACACATAACAATATTAAGTTTAAATGTAAATGGACTAAATACTCCAATTAAAAGACACACTGGCAAACTGGATAAAGAGTCAAGACCCACCAGTGTGCTGTATTCAGGAAACCTATCTCATGTGCAGAGACACACATAGGCTCAAAATAAAAGAACGGAGGAAGATCTATCAAGAAAATGGAAAACAAAAAAAGGTAGGGGTGGCAATCCTATTCTCTGATAAAACAGACTTTAAACCAACAAAGATCGAAAGAGACAAAGAAGGCCATTACATAATGGTAAAGGGATCAATTCAACAAGAAGAGCTAACTATCCTAAATATATATGCACCCAATACAGGAGCACCCAGATTCATAAAGCAAGTCCTGAGTTACCTACAAAGAGACTTAGACTCCCACACAATAATAATGGGAGACTTTAACACCCCACTATCAACATTAGACAGATCAACGAGACAGAAAGTTAACAAGGATACCCAGGAATTGAACTCAGCTCTGCACCAAGTAGACCTACTAGACATCTACAGAACTCCCCACCCCAAATCAACAGAATATACATTCTTTTTAGCACCACACCACACCTATTCCAAAACTGACCACATAGTTGGAAGTAAAGCTCTTCTCAGCAAATGTAAAAGAACAGAAATTATAACAAACTGTCTCTCAGACCACAGTGCAATCAAACTAGAACTCAGGATTAAGAAACTCATTCAAAACTGCTCAACTACATGGAAAATGAACAACCTGCTCCTGAATGGCTACTGGGTACATAATGAAATGAAGGCAGAAATAAAGATGTTCTTTGAAACCAACGAGAACAAAAACACAACATACCAGAATCTCTGGGACACATTCAAAGCAGTGTGTAGAGGGAAATTTACAGCACTAAATGCCCACAAGAGAAAGCAGGAAAGATCCAAAATTGACACCCTAACATCACAATTAAAAGAACTAAAAAGCAAGAGCAAACACATTCAAAAGCTAGCAGAAGGCAAGAAATAACTAAAATCAGAGCAGAACTGAAGGAAATAGAGACACAAAAAACCCTTCAAAAAATTAATGAATCCAGGAGCTGGTTTTTTGAAAGGATCAACAAAATTGATAGACCTCTAGCAAGACTAATAAAGAAGAAAGGAGAGAAGAATCAAATAGATGCAATAAAAAATGATAAAGGGAATATCACCACTGATCCCACAGAAATACAAACTACCATCAGAGAATACTACAAACACCTCTACGCAAATGAACTAGAAAATCTAGAAGAAATGGATAAATTCCTCGACACATACACCCTCCCAAGACTAAACCAGGAAGAAGTTGAATCTCTGAATAGACCAATAACAGGATCTGAAATTGTGGCAATAATCAATAGCTTACCAACCAAAAACAGTCCAGGACCAGATGGATTCACAGCCGAATTCTACCAGAGGTACAAAGAGGAGCCGGTACCATTCCTTCTGAAACTATTCCAATCAATAGAAAAAGAGGGAATACTCCCTAACTCATTTGATGAGGCCAGTATCATACCGATACCAAAGCCGGGCAGAGACACAACCAAAAAAGAGAATTTTAGACCAATATCCTTGATGAACATTGATGCAAAAATCCTCAGTAAAATACTGGCAAACCGAATCCAGCAGGACATCAAAAAGCTTATCCACCATGATCAAGTGGGCTTCATCCCTGGGATGCAAGGCTGGTTCAATATATGCAAATCAATAAATGTAATCCAGCATGTAAACAGAACCAAATACAAAAACCACATGATTATCTCAATAGATGCAGAACAGGCCTTTGACAAAATTCAACAACCCTTCATGCTAAAAACCCTCAATAAATTAGGTATTGTTGGGACATATCTCAAAATAATAAGAGCTATCTATGACAAACCCACAGCCAATACCATACTGAATGGACAAAAACTGGAAGCATTCCCTTTGAAAACTGGCAGAAGACAGGGATGCCCTCTCTCACCACTCCTATTCAACATAGTGTTGGAAGTTCTGGCCAGGGCAATTAGGCAGGAGAAGGAAATAAAGGGTATTCAATTAGGAAAAGAGGAAGTCAAATTGTCCCTGTTTGCAGACGACATGATTGTATATCTAGAAAACCCCATTGTCTCAGCCCAAAATCTCCTTAAGCTGATAAGCAACTTCAGCAAAGTCTCAGGATACAAAATCAATGTACAAAAATCACAAGGATTCTTATACACCAATAACAGACAAACAGAGAGCCATGAGTGAATTGCCATTCACAATTGCTTCAAAGAGAATAAAATACCTAGGAATCCAACTTACAAGGGATGTGAAGGACCTCTTCAAGGAGAACTACAAACCACTGCTCAGTGAAATAAAAGAGGATACAAACAAATGGAAGAACATTCCATGCTCATGGGTAGGAAGAATCAATATCGTGAAAATGGCCATACTGCCCAAGGTAATTTATAGATTCAATGCCATCCCCATCAAGCTACCAATGACTTTCTTCACAGAATTGGAAAAAACTACTTTAAAGTTCATATGGAACCAAAAAAGAGCCCACATTGCCAAGTCAATCCTAAGCCAAAAGAACAAAGCTGGAGGCATCATGCTACCTGACTTCAAACTATACTACAAGGCTACAGTCACCAAAACAGCATGGTACTGGTACCAAAACAGAGATATAGACCAATGGAACAGAACAGAGCCCTCAGAAATAACGCTGCATATCTACAACTATCTGATCTTTGACAAACCTGAGAAAAACAAGCAATGGGGAAAGGATTCCCTATTTAATAAATGGTGCTGGGAAAACTGGCTAGCCATATGTAGAAAGCTGAAACTGGATCCCTTCCTTACACCTTATACAAAAATTAATTCAAGATGGATTAAAGACTTACATGTTAGACCTAAAACCATAAAAACCCTAGAAGAAAACCTAGGCATTACCATTCAGGACATAGGCATGGGCAAGGACTTCATGTCTAAAACACCAAAAGTAATGGCAACAAAAGCCAAAATTGACAAATGGGATCTAATTAACCTAAAGAGCTTCAGCATAGCAAAAGAAACTACCATCAGAGTGAACAGGCAACCTACAAAATGGGAGAAAATTTTCACAACTTACTCATCTGACAAAGGGCTAATATCCACAATCTACAATGAACTCCAACAAATTTACAAGAAAAAAACAAACAACCCCATCAAAAAGTGGGCAAAGGACATGAACAGACACTTCGCAAAAGAAGACATTTATGCAGCCAAAAAACACATGAAAAAATGCTCACCATCGCTGGCCATCAGAGAAATGCAAATCAAAACCACAATGAGATACCATCTCACACCAGTTAGAATGGTGATCATTAAAATTTCAGGAAACAACAGGTGCTGCAGAGGATGTGGAGAAATAGGAACACTTTTACACTGTTGGTGGGATTGTAAACTAGTTCAACCATTGTGGAAGTCAGTGTGGCGATTCCTCAGGGATCTACAACTAGAAATACCATTTGACCCAGCCATCCCATTACTGGGTATATACCCAAAGGACTATAAATCATGCTGCTATAAAGACACATGCACACGTATGTTTATTGCGGCACTATTCACAATAGCAAAGACTTGGAACCAACCCAAATGTCCAACAGTGATAGACTGGATTACGAAAACTTGGCACATATACACCATGGAATACTATACAGCCATAAAAAATGATGAGTTCATGTCCTTTGTAGGGACATGGATGAAGTTGGAAATCATCATTCTCAGTAAACTATCTCAAGAACGAAAAACCAAACACCGCATATTCTCACTCATAGGTGGGAATTGAACGATGAGAACACATGGACACAGGAAGGGGAACATCACACTTTGGGGACTGTTGTGGGGTTGGGGGAGGGGGGAGGGATAGCATTAGGAGATATACCTAATGCTAAATGACGAGTTAATGGGTGCAGCACACCAGCATGGCACATGTATACATATGTAACTAACCTGCACATTGTGCACATGTTCCCTATAGCTTAAAGTATAATAATAATAAAATTAAGGAAAAAGAAAACATAAATGAAAATAATTTTTAAAATATATAGTCATGTGCCATGTAAAAACATTTTAGTCAACAATAGAGCACATATACTGACAGTAGTCACATAAGATGATAATGCATATTTTAACTGTACCTTTTCCATGTTTAGATGTGTTTAGATATGCAAATGCTTACCACTGTGTTACAACTGCCTTCAATATTCACTACAGTAACATGTTGTACAGACTTGTAGCCCAGGAGTGACAGAGTATTCCATACAGCCTAGGTGTGTAATAGGCTATACTGTCATCTAGGTTTGGGTACGTATACTCTCTGATGTTCGCAGACAATGACAAAAAAGTCCCACATTTCTCAAAATTTATCCTTAAGTGATATATGACTATGTATGTAACCTCAAATCTAATGCAGACTAGTGAATGAGATTATGCAGAAAAAAATTAACATAGCAAGCCTGAGACTGCTACCCTCAGAAAGACCTGCTTGCAAGCTAAGCCCCTGGCTGGCATCTAGGGACTTGAATTTCAGGAATGCTTCCACGATCCTAACTGACAAGAGTCGTTCATTGTGCCTAAACTGCAAATGGCTTATGCCGAATACTTGCTTCCCTTCTGCAAGTCTCAAGCTTTAGTATATGCTAAGTAGAGAGTGTGTATGTGACCAGCCCCCAGTAAAAATCCTGGGTGCTGAGTTCCTAATGAACATCCCTTGGGAGATGACAGTTCACATGTGTCATCACAACTTGTTTCTGGAGGAATTAAGTGTATCCTGCGTGAATACTGGGAAACTTTTGGAAACTTGCTCCTGGTTTCCTCTGGAGTTTGCCCATAGACCTATTCCCTCTATTGATTTTGCTTTGGATCCCTTCATGGTCATAAATCATGGCCATGAGTACAACTACATGCTGAGTCCTGAGAGTCCTCCTAGGTAGTTACCAAACCCAAGGGCGTTGTCTAGAGGAACCCAACACACAAGGAGAGCACACAAATAATACCAACCAAATTTCTTTCAGTCATATGGGATGCCACTTTTTCAACTTGATTCTGGAATTTTAGCTGGATATTTCCATTAACATTTTTCTTTAAAGATTTCCTCATGTTTATGCAGTTATTGTCTTCTTTTTACACAAAGAAACTGTGTTCTTTTTTCTTACATATATACAGGGTTATGTTAATTTTTTATCATATTAAAGCTTTCTATTTCAACGTCAAGTAATCTGAACTGCAGGGATTTTAGAAGAAATCTAGTACTACTCACCCATTTCATGAAGAACCTGAGCCCACAGCGGAAGAAATTTAAGGCTTCAACTGGCTTTAGAAATGAGCCCTCTGGATATGTGGGGTTTTGTAAACCATTTAAACCCTAAACATAAGGTCACCATATTATAGAATTTTTAGTTGCTATATTAAAGCAAGAAAATAATTGACATGTAGTATATTTTATAGCAGGAAATTTTGCTTTTGCTCTGAAGTTGACCCAATTGTGTTAGGAATTCAAGAAAATCTGTTGATATGTGATATCATCAGTCTAAAAGCTTCTGTAAATAATCAAATCAACGCCATAATAAAATCTCACCCAAAGTAGTCCAACTTCCTTCACTAAATGCACTTTTTTTCACTCTTACACTAACTTAAGTGATTATAACAATCAAAGGCTGACTCTGTGTACTTTAATCATATTAGAGTTTTACCAGTCTGCTCTTCCTTTTCTTGGTCTCCAAACTACAGGAAGGCAAGTCTTCTATGCCACCCAGAGTCAGTAAAAGTGTGGCTAAAAAGTACCTATTGTTCCTATGTCTTCTCTTTGGTGAATTGTCTTGACTCTTATTGATATTAGAATTAAATTTTAAATTATTTTAAGGGAAGGAAAAAAATGTTGATCCAATGAAAATTCATTTTGCATCCAATCATTTGAAAAATTATAGTTTCATAGTGATCTTTCCTTCCTCTGGTTTTGAACAAGATTTACGAAAAACACAATACTATATTTCACCAGTTCTAAGACTGAAATATGTTTTTATCAAATTTTAACATCTGTCAAATGAGGATCCATTTTACAATCAATGGCATGTCATAGGTTTAATTGGCAGCACTTTTTTTCTTGGTAGTATGTTTAAAAAATAGCATCTTATAAATATACTTGATCATAAGGTGAAATATGGTAGATATGTTTAAAGCACCTGTGAATTCAAGTAAAATGTGCTGCTGGATATCTTCCTGTCACCCTTCTAGCTTCACTTTCCCTTTTCCATCTTGCTAGTAGCCCTGGGAAGCTGACTTATGGTGGATGGCATCAACCTGGTTCCCTTGCCCTACTGCATTTGGTTGGATTTGGCAAATGGGAGGCACCGGTAGGAGTGGGAGAGCAGGAAGAGGGTGACAGAGACATATATTCCTGTCCCTCACCCATTAGCTTCTACAGGGTCATGGAGGTTAGCCAGATCTCCCTACTGAATGCCCAGGCTTTGCTGTCAATCCAGCTATCCCTCTCCAGGTGTTAACTGTTCTCTCTCCTTGCCTCTTGAGATCTAGGGTTAGTGCCCTCTCCAGGTGTTATTAGCCTAGAGGCACTGCACCGTCTCATTGCTTTTCTAAACAATGTCTGCATATTTATAAATAAGCCCTTTATTAATCTCTTCTCAAATTTCCAATTTGAATATGCCATCTGTTTCTACCAGGGCCCTAACTGATACAAAAGTGCTTTAATCCTTTCTTCTCATGGAGCAGCAGCATCTATATCAGCTGAGAGCTTGTTAGAAATGTAGACTCCTGGGCCCCTCCTAGACCTACTGAGACAGAATCTGCATCTTAATAGGTTCCCCCAAAGGACTGGGATGGACATTAAAGTTTGAAAAGCACTGGTTTAACACATCAGTAGATGTAATAAAATCTAGCATCAGAATGTTAATGGCTTATTAAGAGACTATTATCTGGTCCCCATTGTCCACTGGGGGATGCTTCTCCAGCCCTTCTTTCATTATTTCAACCAAAAAGATTAAAAAAAAAAATCTAAAATGAAAATGTTCTTGTTTGGAAAAGTTGAAGAATCTTGTGTAAAGATTTGTTGATTTTCATCTTCAAAATAATTTCATTTTAAAATCAGTGCACATTTGGAAGAAACAGAGGAAAACCACGCTTCCAGATATAGTTTTGAATAATAACTAGGTCCACCTATGCCAAACACCATTAAGAAAATGAAAAAAAGTAGAGCTAACTGGACAAAAATCTTTGTCATATTGCATAAAATTATTGGTAATTGGAGCCTCATTTGTTAGCACTAAGCTATTCATATTGATTTTTCTATCTCTGCAAACTGGAAGTTTGGGACACAGAATGAAGAAATAATTGTAAACAAGATCTCTCTGCCTGAAGAAAAAAAAAGAACATTTCGTCAAAGTAAGAACACAATCCTCGATAATTTTCGACACTTGTCTGGCTGCAGAAAGCAAGGCCGAATCTGCAGGAGGCTTTAAAACCCTGTGAATTTGCTGGTCTGTTTAAAACACTTCACACATTATTCAAAGGAAAAATCAGATGTGCTATGTATGCAGATAGACTTAAAGCCTTCCTTCCAGGTTAAAGAAATTTACGGGAATGCAGTTTCAGTTATTCATCCTCTTTACCATATAAGATTACCTCACTTTGCACCAGGTGTTCTTGAAAATAATCTGAAACTTCCCCATATTAAAGGAAAAATGTTTGATTTATAGCTTGGGTTTAAACCTATCATGAGGCATTCCATTCTGAGTGATCTCATATACTCAAAGCAATAATAACCCCAGGGTGTCAGTGTACGGGAAGCCCTGCCTAGATGGACATTCTGTAGGGTCTGTGTCAGCCCTTTTTCTCCCTGCTCAGATTTGCTGGGGAGTGTGGTTCCTGGGGACCCGAGAGGTGGCTTGTCTGAAGGTGAATCACCTAATTTTTAGTGTGTCAATCTTGAACAGCCCCCATGACTTCTACCCTCACCAGCCACCCCCCACCTCCCCTGCCCCACCACCATCTTTCTTTTATCTAGTTGGTAGAGTACAAGAAAACAAAGTTAGGTCTCCCATCTCTGAACGTCAGACTAACAATCATGTGGTGAGAGACACACGGTTAGGGCTGGAAAAAACAAAGACACAAGTGAAGCAAGTAATTCTGGTTCTCAAGTGAAGCAAGTAATTCTGGGTTCAACTTGTGGCTCTGTTACATTAGCTGTTTGGCTAATGTGACATGCCTGGCAGCCACCCTACCATGAGTTCCATCCTCAGAGTTTTGGGGCATAGAACCCTCTTTTGCAATGCAGTATCTCCATGTCTTTTTGCTGATCTTTGGCCAAGTCATCTGGGGCTCTCCCCCAGGACTGGTCAAGAAATCACTCCAGGTCTTTCAAACCCCATAGTTCTAGGGAACTAGGCAGCATGGCATGGTGATGAAGAACAGACTCTATGCCCGCACTCCCTGGAGCCAAATCCTGGCTGCACCATTTACCAGCTGTGAAAAGTGACTTCAATTCTCTGTGCCTCCATTTCCTCAATGGAAACAGAATTATTACTGTTCACAGGATTGTTTGAGCATTAAATGATTAATAGTAAAAAGCACATAAAATAGTGCTTGGCAAGTAAAAGAGAGCTATTTATATTTGTTATGATGATGATTATTATGTTCATTAAAAGTAGATTGCCAGATAAATATCTTGACATGCTGAAACTTAGCTTCACTAGTTTTTAACTGAAATGTCCACTTTTTAAATTTTGGTTAATATTTCTATAATTATTCTATATTGGTCATAAAAATTTGTAAAATATGGCATTATTAACATTTTGGTATATTTGCTTTCAAGTCATTTTTTTTCTCTGAACACGTTGTGAAATGCATACATATGTGTATCCATTATATTAAACAGCATATATATACTCTTGCCTTTTGCCTATTTTCAATTATTCTTCATAAACTATAATGCTTTGATGAATGGTCTTCTATATAAATTTTTATGCACTGACTTCCTCTTTCAATCAAGATGGAGTAACTGCATTCAGATTCACATTTCCACATAAAACAACTAAAGCAATCAGAAAAAAATATAAAACAATAGTTTCAGCCACTGAACAACAGGCAGCTTGGGATAGCAATCCCTGAGAGAGGGGAAACAAATGAGGTGAACCCTATGATTGTCCCCACTTTTTGCCTGGAAAGTGATTCCAGACCACGTCGTAGGAAAAGAGAATACAGATGGCAGCCAGTGGTTTTCCTGGTTTGAAGAGACAGGCTTGGGAGTTCTGAGAGGCTGAGGTTGATTGAGTCTGCATGGCAGTGTTAGAGAAGAGAGCTGAACAGAAAGAGTGGTCCAAAGATCTGCGCAGGAACCCCTATTTCCACTCCCAAATAGCACGTTTGTGTGAGGAAACTATCTGAGGTCAAGGAAAGAACCACTGCAAAGGGGACAGATGAAATAATTCATGCAGCTCACACAGGGCCAGGAAGAGTCTATGTTCTCTCTACCATGTGGAAAAACCTTATGACACCTAGGGTATCAGGAAGAGTGCTTATCAGGTAATCACCTCAGTTGTGGAGCTAAACTAGTCCTATGCTAAAGGCTGCTGCGGTCCCAGCTAGTAAAGCCTAAAGCAAGATGTAAAAGGACAAACTGTTTCCAAGGAACTTCATGACATTACTGCTAATATTTTCTTATAAATGAAATAAAGAAAATACCCAAGAATAATGCAGTACACCATCCCAAAAGTTCCAAGGAGAAATATTTGGAAGAAGAGAAGCCTATCTTGTCATGGAGGAGGGGATATTCTGGCCCAATAATGTTAATTAATTCATTTATTCATTCATTCATAAATATAATGAGTATCTACCATGTGCTATGAATCTCCACGCATTTTAGCACCAACCAGTGGGGTCACACCCTTCTCCACATTCCATTCAGAGAGCTAGTGCTCAGTCACTATTTGAGGAACCAGGATATGGCCCGATTCCAAAACACCCTCTGGCCAGCCTCTCTGTAAGATGCTGTAGGGACAAAAGAAACTTTCCTTCTACCCCTGAAAGCTTGAGAATTTGATTCTATAAAACAAACTGACAAAAGACGGACTGACAGGGGAAAAGACATACAAATTTATTAAAATGCAAGTGCCCAGAAGTCACACAAAGTATGAAACTCAAAGAAAGGCCAGAAGGTTGAAACTTAAATACCCTTTTCATAGAGGAGAGGAAAATGGGGGTTGTGGGAAATTTTAGAGGAAGAATCAATTAATTTTAGGGGAAATTAATGGGCCCAAAGAACATACAATAGCCTGGGACAAAGTTCCTCTGGGCTCTGGGGAAAGTGGCAGCAAGTTATGGGAAGGTGAGGGGCAGAATTGCACTGCAAACAAAGGTTATCTTATCATGCAGATAAAGTGTCTCAGGTAATGTCCCTCAGGAGAATAGATGAAATTCTGCCCAGATTGGTAAAGGGAGAACTTTAGTTTCTTCTTTGGTGATGAATCTTCCCTTGTTAATGGAGATTTCGGGCAGGAGATTGAAGGCAATTGTGTTTCTTTTGGAAGAACTACCCTCAGTCAGATACGGAAACGTCAAAGAGAATTCTTTCCTGTGCTTCTGGGGAGAAACAAGGGAAACTTAGAAAGACCCTGATTCTGAGGCAGTTTCCAAGGCACCTCCAATTTCCTTTAATTCAAAGTACCCAGCAAGCCAAATCATCACACTTTAGGGTATTGTTTTCTGAGCCCCAACAATGCCTGTACAATGAACAGAAAGAAGAGTATCCAATGAACACGTCAAACTTGATTTCTTAAGATATGATCAAATTGTGTTTCCTTTGAAGGCTTGATTTATGCTAAGCCAACAAAAGGATCTGCCGGTGAAGAACACCCTGTTATGAAACTCACTGACACACTGTGTCCAAGGCAGAATACATTGAGAGCTCTGCTTTTCTCCTGTTCCTGGATCACACACTCAATAAATGGACTATCCGTAGTGTGTTGAATTTCTCCCATCTTCTTCTTTCCAAAATTGGCTATTAGATGGTTTCAATTTGAGACAATTTTAAGCAATGATTGCATCAGACTAGAATCTAATTGGGGCAAAGTAATTTTTGGCAAAATCCCAAGGCAAGAGATTTTTTTATCTGAGAAAATTATATACTAAGGCTGCCAACTCACAATGGAAATCTTAAGCAGCATTAAACACAATTCTGCCATTGCCCATTTCTATTAACTGTATTTGGTGAGAAGCCACACAGGACAGGGAAGAAGTTACTGGGAATTATTCTGAAGTTGTCTCAAGACCAAAAAGTAAGATATGTGCCATTTGAAAGAAACTTAATAATAGACTCTAGTCCATTTTCCTAATTCAGGAGCCCAGCATGCACCATGAGTCTGTTCAAACAGCTCTCACACCAGAATGCCATTCTCATAGCTCTAAATGTATCCAGACCTTTGACACTTCACTTATTCAAAAGCTTTTGCTGTCTGCTTAGTTCCTTATGGATCTTCCTCTTCTCTGAATGCCTGCAGATCTTAGAACCCTTAAGCACTTTATGAGGTGTGGTTTCAAAGAAAGCATTCATTGTTCTCTGGGCGTTCTGATAGAGGGTGCCCAGAAAACAAGACCAGGTCCTATGTTTCTCTTGAATTCATCACATCATCCATCGTAACAATGGATTCAGTTCAGAGGCTAACTTCGCTCTTCGTAGTTCTCCAATGGGCTTTCATAGCATCCTGTGCTTAATTCTTTCTCAGCACCTACCATACTGTGCCGTCTTTTCAATGCTTCTCTCTTTCAATTACTAAATGAGAGTTCCTTTAGGCCTGAGATCATGCTAGGATGTATTAATATTCCCAGAACATACTGCAAAGTAAAAATTCAATGCATACTTATGGAATGTGTATAAATGAGAGAATGGATGCATAAAGAAATGAATTCTAGAAGCTCAGTAACTACTTATTGATCAGTTCATTGACTCTGAGGCAAGAGAGCAGAAGAAGAGTTGTTTCTGCGCTTAATGAAAGTTGAAGATAATAGGTAACTTAGATCATCCAATTGTAATAAAGGAGAGAAATGAGAAACAAAAGCAGCCACAGTCAGGTTAAGCCCTGTTAATAATCAAACATAAGATCAGTCTTGCAAGCATACTAGCTTTCATCTTTTGAACAATTGTATGATCTTTCTACTCAACCCCCAGGAAATATACCTCTACTACTTTGGAAGGAAATCCAGTCTCTCACCTTCATTTCATCTGGCAGGATTAGGCTAGTAATGTATTTTGGCAGTGACTGAGAGCCCCACCGACTACGCCATCATCATGCCCAGCCAAAGATAACATCTCCTTCCCTTGTAAGCAGGTGTGGTCAGACAACTAGGTTCTGGCCAGTGGGGTATTAGCAGAAGGAAGGTATATGACTTCTCGAAAAATTCCTCAAAATAAAGAAGTATGTTCTTTTCTTCCTTTCTTTCCTGTCCCAGAAGTTGCAATGTGGAGGAGGACAGAGCAACAGCATGGAAGGAGACTGTATCTCTGATATCAGGCTACATACTAGCCTCTTACATGAAAGAGATAATTCTGTCATTTTTTTCATTTCATGGTCTTTTGTAACAGCAGCCTAGCTATGTCTTTACTATGACAACAAGAAACCAGCTGCCACGTTTGTGTGTAATAAACCTGCTAAGAGAGTACTGGAGAAAAGATGAGGAAGAAAATTCACCTTTTTAAAGTGTCTAATGTAAATGCTTTTAAAAGTGCCTTGTAGACAATAGGCAGTATGCTAAATGACAATCTAAGAAAGTACTTATTATGTTTGTCACTTTAAAAGTGAGGAAACTGAAACTCAGAGAAGTCAACTAGCTTGTACAAGGTCATATACCTAGTAAATGGTGCCAGGTCTGTTTGATTCCAAGGTCCATACTATTTCCCTTTTACAATAGCAATAATAGTAATTGCTAACATTTACTAAGGGCTTATGATGTGTCAAAACTTATGCTGAGCATTATACATGAATTACCTCATTTAATTCTCCTGAAAGTCTTTGAAATCAGTATACTATTACACTAATTTTACAGATGAAGAAAGAGGGCATCAGAGTTGTTATTAATATTACAAATAACTCCCAAGGTTATTAAGCTAGTAAGAGGCAGTGTCATACTTTAAGCAGAGTCTGACTGACTCTAGGGCTCAAGTCTTACCACCTTCAGCTTAACTATGAGCACATCTTTATATTAAATTATTACTCCATTATAGAAGGAATGTCTAGTGCCCAATCTGCCTTAGGATAAAGAGTAAGTCAACCTTCTGAACCCAAGAGTTTAATATGCATATTGTGGCTCATAGGCGACTTATCTACCCCTGTGTAGAGCTGGTGAGAATCGAAAGAAAAAAGAAACTTTCTCTTTAATTATTTATTGCACAAGAACTACACAATAAGACCCAACTGCCACTACCAGTATGTACCTTGCTGTTATCAGCTGTTAATTTACCAACCCAGATCAATCAGTCATTGCATAGAAGTTGAAGGAAATTCATTATACATTTCTGAACAATTTAAGTTTAATTCTGCTGAAATTCTACCAAGAAACTAGAAACATTATGAAAGATGAATAAAAAAAGACATAAATGAATAAAGCTTCCAGGGGCCCCTGACTGATGCTTGAGAGATAACCAACAAGTTTTGTTGGACATTGTGCATTCACTTCTTATATTTAAAAAACTACTGATGCTGTTCTTAAGTATTTTTTTAATTTTTATTTTACAGCCTAGGTTTTACCATCAAAACCTTAGGTATTTATATCTACAATTCAACCTGGTATTTATTTCTGAAAAATCAGTTAAAAGTAAAAAAGAGGAAAAGAAGCATATGAAAATGAAAATCATTTTCAAAAGTGACCTATGTAACTCTAATAACACAACCTGATAAAGACATTAGAAGATCAAAAATGATAGGCTAATATCTCTCATGAACATAGATGCTGTGGTAAACAAGTATAGGGTAGTCTTGCCTCCTTGTGTTCATGCCCTGATCTCTTCTCCCCTCCCTTGAGGGCAGATGGGTACTGTGACTTGCTTCTAACCAGTAAAATATGTCAAAGGTGGTGAGATGTCACTCTCATGATTTCATCACATTATTTAAGACTATGTCTTGCTAGGAGACTTACTCCAGAGAAATGTCTTAGCTGGCTTTGAAGAAGTGGCCATGTTGGGAGGTCCACATGGCAAAGAAGTGAGAGTGGTTTTAAAGAAATGAACGCAGCCTTCAGACAACAGCCAGCAAGAAGCTAAGGCCCTCAATTGTACAACTGTAAGATAATTATACTAATAACCTAATCAAGCTTGGAAGCAGATCCTTGCTTAGTTTAGCCTTCCAATGAGAATATAGCATGGCCAACACCTGGACTGTAGCCTTGTGAGACTCTAAGCCTAGGATCCAGTTAGACTATGGCCAGCTCTTGACTCACAGAAACTGTGAGGTAACCCATGTTGCTTTAAATCACTACGTTTTTTTTGTAATTTGTTATGCCGATTATAAAATTTGAGTAAAAATATATTCTCAACAAAATTTAGAAAATCAAATCCATCGATATATAAAACAGGAATTCCAAAAATGCAAAGTTGGTACAACATTCAAAAATCCATCAGTTGTTTTCCACATTGGTAGAAAAAAAGGAGGTAAAGTCATAATCATCTCAATACCTGCAGGAAAAAAACACTTGACAAAATTTAATACTTCCATGGTAAACACTCTTACCAAACCTGGAAAAGAAGAGAACTTTCTCAATCAGATAAAGAGCAACCATAAAAAGCCTACAGCTAATATCCTAATGAATAGTGTAAGGCTGAATGCTTTCCCCAAAGATGGGAAACAAGACAAGAATGCCTGAGCTCATCTTTTCTGTTCAGCATTGTACAGGAGTTCCCATACAGTGCAATAAGGAAATCAAAAAAGTAACAGTCATAAAGATTAGAAAGGAAGAAGTAAAACTGTGTTTATTCAGAGACAACAAAATTGTTTACATAGAAAATCCTAAGGAATTGTATTAACTTTATATTTCTGCTGTGACAATTTTGACAAACTTAGAGGATCGGAACAACACAAATTTATTGCCTTCCAGTTTTGTAGGTTAGAAGTGTGACACAAGTCTCACTGGGCTGAGATCAAGAGCATCGGCAGGGCTGTGTTTCAATCTGTTCCCTTGACTACTCCAGCTTCTAGAAACCACCCACATTTTCCTTCATTTGTTACCCTCTTTCTTGATTTTTAACACCAGCAACATTGTATCTCTCTGATCATTCTTCACACACAAGTATTTTTTCTCATCTGTGGCTTGCCTTTTAGTTTTCCACTATTTTGAAAAATAGATCTAAACTTTGATTGGGTAAATGTATCAGATTTTTACTTTATGGTTAGAAATTTCCTATGCCCTATTAAGAAGCTTTGCCTCTATTCATAATAGCAAAGACATGGAATCAACCAAGATGCCCATAAATGGTGGCCCAGATAAAGAAAATGTGGTACATGTACACCATGGCATGCTACATAACCATAAAAAAGAATGAGATCATGTCCTTTGCAGCAACATGGTTGGAGCTGGAGGCCATTATCCTAAGTGAATTAATGCAGAAACAGAAAATCAAATACCACTTGTTCTCATAAGTGAGAGCTAAACATTGAGTATACATGGACACAAAGAAGGGAAAAATAGACACTAGGGCCTACTTGAAGGTGGAAGTTGGGAGAAGGGTGAGGACTGAAAAACTATCTATTGAGCACTATGCTGATTACCTGGGTGACAGAATTATCTGTATATCAAACCCCATGTAACATTTACCCATGTAACAAATCTGCATATCTACCCTCTGAACCTAAAATAAAAGTTGGGGAAAAAAAAGTAAGGAAAAGCAGCAGCTTTGCCTAACCCAAGGTTGCATAGCTTCTGGAGATTTTATAGACTTATGATCACTTTCAGATTTATTTCAAATTAATGTTTTGTATGGTGACAGGGATCAAGGTTGGTTATCCAATTGACCCAGATGCATTTATGAAAAATAATATCTTCTTTCATTGAATTTCCTTGGCATCTTTATTGCAAATCAATTGATTGTATATATATATATAGGCCTATTTGCAAACTATACTCTATTTCCTTTATTTTTTTTGCCTATTCTTTAACCAATATACATGCCTTAATTACTGAACTTTTATAAGTTTTGAAATTAGGTACTATGGCTCCTCCCCAACTTTGTTGTTCTTTCTCAGTCTTTTTTTCAAAATTGTTTCAGGCATACTAGATCCCTTGTATTTAGAATCACCTCCTAATTTCTATAGAGAAGCCTATTGGGATTTCAACTGAAATTGAATTGCATTTATAGGTCAATTTGGAAATAAATGGCATGTTAGCAATATGAAGTCTTCCAATCCATGAACGTTGTATAGCTGTCATTTACCTAGGTCTTCTTTATTTTTCCCCAGAAATATAATGTGGTTTTCAGTGTAACAATCTTATAAATTTTTGTTAGATTTATTTGATGCTATTATAAATGAAAATTTTAAAAATACCACCTTGCAAATATTTGTCCAGGGGTTGGAAAACTTTTTTTAAAGGCCAAAAAGTTTATGGGAAGATCATGTGCATAATGTTATTTAACAAATAGATTAAAGTTATATTTGATTTCCCATCTGCCAACAAAATTTGGCTAAGAACCTACTATATGCAAAGCTGTAGTTACCCAGGAATACAAATTTGATCACATATAAATGCTCTAGAGGATTTCTGAAGAAACGTGTTATAAGTGCTTACCAGGAATGTCCATTTTTTCCAGCAAATTTATAACTCAGTGGTTCTCAATCCTCATTGCACATTAGAAAGACATGCAGTGTTTTAAGAAAACACCGATATCCAGACCCTACTCAAAGCCACTCCTAAGCAGAAATTTGAAACTTCTCTCTAAAAAAGTTATTCCAAAATATTATGGTCCTTAACACATACATCTTGGACATGGTGCTGTTATTTTTCCTTCTTAAAAAAATATCCAGACCCCTTTTAATTATATTACTTTCATCCCTATACATCTAGAGCTTTACACATAGCATGCATTATACATAACTTCAAGGAATGAATGGAAGATTGCTTGCTAACAAAAACAAAAGGAAAAGAGAAATCTGCTAATGCAGCATTCCAAGACATCTCCTGCGAATGTGTTCATTGGACTGAGGGCATTTCACTGAGATGAGCTGGGGCCACCAACAAGACTGGATACATAATTTGCTGGGTTAAGTACAAAATGAAAATAAGGGTCTCTTGTTCACAAGTTACAAGAATTTCAAGACAGTGTTAGTAGAGCATTTAACCAAGCATGGAAACGTTCTAGGCATAAGGCCCTGTGCAAATGCACTGATTAGTTGTCTATTAAGCCCGCCCTTGTTTTGAGGACCAGAGTGCTCCCTATTCATCCGATAGTTCTGCACACTTGCTGACAATCAGGCATACAAGGGAAAGCAGTTGATTGCATTTCGATCCCAATGTGATGAATTTGTGTTTTTGTTCATTTAAAACATTACCTTTTAGGCAGGGCATGGTGGCTCACACCTGTAATCCCAGCACTTTGGGAGGCTGAGGTGGGCAGATCACTTGATGTCAGGAGTTTGAGACCAGCCTGGCCAACACGGTGAAACCCTGTCTCTACTAAAAATACAAAAAATTAGCTTGGTGTGGTGGTGGGCACCTGTAATCCCAGCTACTTGAAGCTGAGGCAGGAGAATTGCTTGAACCCAGGAAGCAGAGATTGCAGTGAGTTGAGATTGCACCACTGCACTCCAGCCTGGGTGACAGAGATAGACTCTGTCTTGAAAAAACAAACAACAAACAACAAAAAAAAACTCTACTTCTTAATTTTTGACTTATCCCCTCTTTTGACGCCTAGAGAAATCATTTGAAATTAAATCATCCTGTCTTCTTGCCCTTGTTTTGGATAAGCGCACATATTTTTAGTGTTGCAATTTTTCTTTTTTGACCAATTTCCATAAAACTTGAAAATCTAAAATGAGGACTTAAATCTCAGTTCAATTTTTACTGAGAGCCAGTCAATAAACGTCATTCCTGGAGATTTCAGCTCTTGTCTTAAAGACCAGCAACATCTACTGATCACCCACTAGATGCTTTGTTTTCGACTCATTCTATTCAGGATGCTATAACTAGACTAGATGGCTTATAATAGACTAGATGGCTTATAAATAACAGGAATTTATTTTTCACAGTTCTAGAGGCTAGGAGGTTCAAGATCAAGGCAGATTCAGTATCTAGTGAAGACCTCCTGTCTGGTCATAGATGGTACCTTCTAGCTGTGTCCTCACATAATGGAAACTATAAGCTAGCTCTGTGGGGTCCCTTTTATAAGGCAAAATCCCAATTATGAAGGCTTTACCTTCATGATATAATTACCTCCCAAAGGCCCCACTGCCTAATACTATCACCTTGAAGGTTAGGATTTCAACATATAATTTTTGGAGGGCATCAACATTCAGATCAGTTTATTAATTTTTCTCCTCATAACAAAATGATGAAGGAAGAAATATTTTATCTACTTTTCAAATGACAAAGCGAAGATTCAGAAAGTTTAAATAACTTGTCCAAGTAGGAGGTACAGAACAGTAATCAAGATTATAAACTCAAAATCAGGCAGATCTAGCTTCAAATCTTATATTTGTACTTATATGAATGAGACTTTGAAAAAATACTGAACTTTTATCAATTACATTTTCTATAACTGTACAATAGAAAAAATAATGTCTGCCTCATAGGATTGTCATGTGGACTGAGCTAATATAAGCAAAGTGCCTAGAAAAATAAGATAAACAATTAACAGTGGTAATTATCATTAACGTCACACATCTAGTAAGTAACAATGCTTTAATTATTTCTCCTTCTCTAAAAATGGCATTGGTAAATTTTCCACTCTCTTGTTTTAGATAATTTCTGGATTAAAGAAAAATAGTAAGCATCAACTATCTTCAAGTTGAGCTTGAGGCTAGAACAAAAAACTATTACTGCAAATATTGAAGAAAATGCAAAGTATAGTGCTCACTAGCATTTTGAAAATACTATACCTAACTGTTCAAAACCTTGGCTTTTTCCCTATTCCTGATTATTAGGCTTAAAATACTAGGAATATCTTTATCTCATAGAATAGCATGAAAAGTTGTTTTGTGAATGCACTGAAATGAGTTAACAGCCTTTCCAATACTTTCTATTCATCCTTGATACAATGTTGGACACCTGGCATATGTAACTCCTTTTATAATTTCCTTCTCAATACATCTCCTGAGCATAACTATACGATTCCTCCCAATATATCCTGTCTTGGCAAACTGCCATGTATGTAATAGACAGGAGGATATGGTGTTTGATTATAGTAGGAAAGGGAGAAGGGCTTCACACTAGAATATTTTCAAGGTTCCCAAAAGCTTAAAAAAAAAAAAAGAAGAATCTGATTCTGTACCATAAACCTGTAGAGAAAATAGGCAAACATGTTATTTTAAAAAAAAAGAAGAAGAAAAAAGTTTTGGTATCTTTTTCATTACAAAAGCTTGCTCATTATAAAAATTTTGAATACAGGGAAATTTAATGAAAAAAAATTCAAGTTTCCACCGTCAAAGCCAACTGCATTTTGATGACTTTTCTTCAGATGCCATGTTGCTGCTCAGTTTCTGCCGACATCTTTCTGTCCCCTTTCTTCTTTCCTTTGTTATGTACCTAGTGCCTTCATGCTAACTTTCATTCATTCCCTCACCTACCCACTTCTCATGTGTTATGAACCAGTGTGGAAATCTGGTGTCCTATGCACTAGACTTTTCATAATCCTCTCACTCCATAAAAGTTTAATGTGCCCACAGTTCCCTCTCTTAGGTCTGTGGCCCTCTGCCTAAACTAATCTGGCAACACATCTGCTTATAGTCAGTAAGTATAATCAACAGAGGCTTTATTAGTTTCAGAAGAGAAAACAGAGGGTAAGAATATTGGTTAGCCCAAGGGAAGATTCATTTATTGAAGATAAGACCATCAAATGCATAAAACAAACATATGCTGAACACAGCTGGAAGTAGCACCTTGTTATGGTAGAAAGAGCATGGACAAACAATAGATCTAGATTCAAATCCAGATGCTCACTAACAGGCAACTACCTTAACTTCTCTGAGCCTCAGTGAAGTGGTAAAGCCAACTGCATAATCTTGCCATGAGGCTTTAATGAATAACAAGTACAAAATGCCCAGTTCATGAGAGTTCCTTTAAAAAGATTAGTACAAGGTGCTGTGAGATTTTTTTTTAAATGAATCAGATATGATTGTGTCCTCATGGAACTTACTATCTAGGAGAATAAATAATACATACATAAAAGTAATCATAATACTCAATTTTTAGAACTCTTATTATGACCTGGATATATGTATTCATTTTACAGATGAGGAAACTAAGGCTCAGAGAAGGAAAGTGACTTGACTAAGGTCACAAAAGTAGGAAACTGCAAAATTAGAATTTGAACCTTTATCTGCTCAACTGCACCTTGCATTAATATAACATAGGCACTTATTTTTAAACCTTTAAAAGTCTTATAGTCAGTAAATATACTCAACACAGGTACAGATTTAAAACTTCCTATACATATAAGACTATAAGACACCTATGCAAATTTTATAGTACAGGGTCAGGGGAAGGTGATGCCAGTACTCCCTTAGCTGCCCCAGCTGGTGTCTCAGTAGGTCATGTGTCCCCTCAGTCCACTGGGCCCAGTTCAGCACTAGGGACTCACCTATGAGTTGCAGTCCTTGTGGCCTAAACTATCTCTCAAAGTTTATTTGGGGCTCCAGAGCACTCTAGCCCATGGTGGTGAGGGTTGTGGAAACTCAAGTTCTGACTGTGGAAATTGGCAATTCCCCTCTGGCTAGGGCTGGTTTAAAAGCTCCCTCCATGGGTGTGTGTAAGCTGAGTTTGGTTTGGTTTTCCTTTCTGCTCTAGCAGGACAGTACTGAGTTCAATTACTCACAATTGCTGTGCTCTCCCTCTTTCCAGCATACAGAATTGCTCTCCACACCACTCTGCAGCTGCCAGAGGATCTGGGAGGGGAGGGCTGGTGCTGGCTAGTCAAGACTGTTTTTCCTGCCACTTCAGGGCATTATTCAGTGATATGAAGTCAAAACCAGGTACTGTGAGTGCTCACCTGATTTTTGGTTCTTACAAAGGTGTTTTTTTTGTGTGTATAGATAGTTGTCAAATTGGTATCCTTGCAGGAGAGATGATCGGTGGAGTTTTCTATTCTACAATCTTGCTCTGCCCCAAAGTCCTCTGCCTGCATTTTTAATTTTTGCCAAGCTAGTATGTGTGAAAACATATCTTTCTTTGGTTTCAATTTGAAATATCTTGAGTAGTTTAAGCATTTATTTACATATTTATGAAAGTGTTCATAGTTCTTCTATGAAAACCTGATCATGCCTTTTACTCATTTTTCTACTAGGTTATTCAATGACTTACTGACTTTTAGATTTTTTTTTTCTAGATATTAAACTTCTGTCAGTTAATTGCCCTTAAGCTTCCTACTTCCACTAGTTTATCCACGGCAATCAATCAGCAAGGTTAATTTTCTGTGGAAACATCACCATACATGCCTACATAATCATCCATAAATTCTTTTTAGAATTCAGCACATTAAATTTTAAAAATACATTTGAATACAATTGACACAATTGAACATATTTTTCTTTCATCCTTACCCCAAAGTTAGGGAAAGTGCCGGAAATGAGTGAGGCTTTAAGGATCAAAAGTTTTCAACAAAATCTTAGAAGAGGAATTTTGCTCATCCACCACTGATCTTTGTGTTTTCAGTTTGACAGTACAATTAAACACACATATATTTTATGTTCATGCATATCCTTAATTCCCTTAATTATACCAGTCCTGAATTGTAGGCAGAAACAGAATGTGTGGAGGAGAGGGGGAGAATGTAGTGCCAGAGGCAGGGAATTTTATTGGTGTTGCCTCTGTCTATAGGGTATATCATATTTTTAGGAAGAGGAGAAAAAATACATTCTGAACTGGTTTCAGTTACTTACATAACAGAGGGAATAGCCATGCCTAGAACAGCTTTCACGGATTTGTCAATTGACATAAATTAAAACCAGATCAAACTTCATTTCATCTCTTTTTTTCTATAGATTTTTCTTGCCTTCTCCCCCTTTTCTTTACCCCACCCTAACCCCTCTTCTCTTCATGTCTTTAAAAATATTTTTGCTTTGTCCACATTTTCTGTTGTATCCAGACACATTTTCCCAATGCTCTGGTTCCCTTTCTGCCTGAGGGAATGTTTCCTCTCTCCTTCATTCCTTCATTCTAATCCTCTCAATTATCTAAGCCTCTGCCCAGAATCCCCAGCAAACATTCTGAAAGAGGGAGGGGGCTTCATCTTGCTGATTGATTTTAATATTTTTTTGAAACCAGGAAACTTTAGTTTAACCTTTTCTTTTATGAAAACATCATTTTTATATTAAGGCAATTACTTACATGTTTTAGTTATTTTAACAACAATGGAGAGAATTCTTTAACTTCAGAAAAACTTCTAAGCACAAAAGCTTACCCAGCTCAGGAGGTGCAAAAATGGAAAAAATAAAGGATACTGTCTTCAATAAGACCTGGGTTTAAACCCCAGTTTCATCTCTTTCCAGGGATGGGACCTCTCTGTGAGTCTGTTTCCTTCTCTGTAAAACATTTAATGTGCAGGTATATTGCAGAGATTTTCAATGAGATAACTTGAGGAAAGACTTAAGTCATTGTTCCAGTTAGGGTTCTAACTTAAGATCAAGGACACTTATGAGAAGGATAAGAGACAGACGGGAAGGTTAGGGAACAGTCATGGCAAGAAGCGCTAACCATGGTGCTCTGGAGGGCACGGAAGCAGCAACTAGACCAATGTCAGGCAGTAGGCATGAATAAATTACTAGCATTTTTAGTCTTGTGGCAGTTTCTTAACTAGAGGAGAGATGGTCACTCTCTTAACACCCAATTTTTTTTCCCAATCAAATAGCTGATTTTCCAAAGAAAATGAAGAATTTTTTTTTAAGGGAAAGTGGGTGCAACACAGCCCAAAATCAACCAATGCCTACTACGTAGTAGCATTTCTACTATGTAGGAATGCCAATTCCATTCCTTAAGCCTTTTGGTTTTGCTTCATGTTCCTGGGCTTTAAAATGAAATCGTGTAATTTCAGATTGATTTCAGGGGTCCAAGGTCAGCTGCTTAAGTCTTTATGGTGAAAGAAAGGGTAGGAAAGGCAGATGGTTTGTGTGTTTTAGAAATAAATACATACTATAGTCCACCTAATTTTTCTTCTCTTCTCTGTCCATCATTTAATTTTTAGGATTCTGAATGGACTGGTGAGGGAAGAGATATCATCTTCAAATGTTGCCAGATGAGAGACACAGGCCCTGAGAGAAACATTAATCTAATATTTATTGTTGGATCTTATGTCTTAAAAGATGTTAAGATTCATGTAAATAGAGACTGTATATAAATCCTATTACTGTTACTGCTAATAATAATGCTAATAGCATCTAAGTAGATTTTGATCTCAAAACTAGAGTAATTATAATTTTAACTATTGGGCTGCATTACTCTAATGTGTTAAAACCATATTAATCAGAACAACATTCAAAAGAGAGCCCAGAATTTTCAAAGGTCTTTTTCCCCAGGATCTCAGAATATTTGTAGTGTGAAGTTAAGATTTTTTGCAGAATTAAGAATCCAGAAACAAATCCTACATTTACAGTCAACTGACTTTCAACAAAGGTGCTAAGAACGCTCAATGGGGAAAGAATAATCTCTTCAATAAATGGTGCTTGGACAATCAGACATTTACATGCAAAAGAATGAAGTTTGACCCTTACCTCATACCACATACAAATTTAATTCAAAAATTAAGTGAAAAAGACATAAAACTCTTTGAAGAAAATATAGGGGTATATCTTCATGACTTTGGATTTAGCAAAGGACTCGTACATATGATGCCAAGAGCATGAGCAACAAAATTAAAAATATATAAAATGTACTTCAAAAGTAAAAACTTCTGTGCATCGATGGATACTATAAAGAAAATGAAAGACAAGTCACAGGATGGAGAAAATATTTTCCAATAATATCTCTCATAAGAGCCTAATATCTAGAATATATAAAGAACTCATAACTCAACAGCAAAAAAAACCAATCAATCCCCTTTTGAAATGGGCAAAGGACATGAGTAGACATTTCTTCTGAGAGAAATGGCCATACAAGTGGTCAGCAAGCTCATGAAAATATGCTCAATATCATTAGTTATTAGGGAAGTGCAAATCAAAACTATAAATGAGACACTTCACACCCATGAGAATGGCTATAATTTTAAAAACACAGAAAAGTGAGTTGGTGAAGACAATATGGAGAAATTAGAATCCTCAAACATTGCTGGTGGAAATGTAAAATGGTGCAGCTGCTGCTGAAAACTGTTTGATACATTAAACATAGAATTACCATAGGACCCAGCAATTCCACCAGTAATTTACACGAAGAATTAAAAACAGAAGTTCAAACAAAAACTTGTACACGAATATTCACATAGCACTATTTACAATAGCCAAAAGATGGAAACAACCTAAATGACCACCAGCTGATGAACAGATAAACAAAATATGGTATATCCATATAATTGAATATTATTCACTCATAAAAAGGAATGAAGCACTGATACATGCTACAACATGGATGAACCTTGAAAAGATGCTAAGCAAAAGAAGCCAGGCAAAAAAAGACCACAAGTTTTGTGAATTGATTTATATGAAATATCCAAAATAGGCAAATCCATGGAGACAGGAAGCAGATTAATGACTGCCAAGGATTAGAGATGGGGAGGAGAATAAGAGACACTGCTTGAAGAGTGAAAGGCTTCCTTTGGTATTCAGGAAAATGTTCAGGAACTATGTAGAGGAAATGCTTGCACAGCATTGGGAATGTGCTAAATGTAACTAATGGTAAATTTTATATTATGTATAATTTACTACACACACACACACACACACACACACACACACACACAGAGGTTAAGATTTCCTAGAAGGTAGTTTTGGCCTGCAATTCTATTTCTTCTGATCTGAAGCTGCTATTTAGAGAGTCTTTCCCTTTGAATCTAAAACTTAATCCTCAACCACACACCTTTGTCATCTTTATGGCAACCCAGTTCTCCTGTGTATAATTATAAGACTAGCTAATAATTGTATGCCAGGAACATTTTATTTCTTAAATATGTGCAAAACTCCAAGTATGTGGTGACCATTGTCTTAGACACTGAAGATACCACAGCGAATAAGACATAAATATCTACTCTCAAGAAAGTTAGCTCATTGAAAAGAGACAAGAAATAAATGAATGAAATAGGTAATTTCACAAGCTCTCGGTGTTATGAAAAAAATAAAATAGATGGCACGATGGAAAATAATAGGGAGAGAGGGGGATCTAGTTCAGCCTGGGTGGTCAAGGAAGGCCTCTCTGAGGTAACATGTGAGCTGAGATCTTGCATTCAGAAGGATCTCAGGGGAAGAGTCTTCCGGGCAAAGAACACCACACAAGCAAGAACCTAAGGCAGGAAAGGCTTTGGGTTGTTCAAAAAAGGCTAGATTAGCTGAAGCAGAATTAGGAAGGGTAGAGAATTTGTTGATTTAATGGGAAATGTAGGAAATAGGAAATGGGAAATGAATCAGAGCCTGTAAGGCCTGTAAGTTTATGAGGGAAGCCATTGCAGAGTTTTAAGCAAGGGAAAACATGATCTGATTACTATTTGAAAAACAGCACCACTCTGGCTGCTAAGTGAAGAATGTGTTGTAGGATGCAGAGCAGGAGACCAGTTAGAAGACTGTTGTGTTAGATTGCAGATGCAAGGCAATGGTGGCCAGAGCTGTGTGGGAATGGTGAAGGTGGAAAAAATCATCCAAGACTCCTTACCCTTTCATGGCCCACTCCTGCTTTTTGGACATCACATAGGATACCCTGCCCAGACCCAGCCTCAGTAACCTGTCCCAGCATGACTTTCCTGCCCTTATCTCCTGCATGGGGGCTGGAGGGACAGCATTCACAAACCACAATGACGAAAATAATGAAGAACATTAGCCTGAGATTTCTTCTATTTTCAAGAATGTGGGCTCTGTAACAAACACCCAGATCCAGAAACTTCCTGTTTATAAAAGGGGGTCTAGCAGTTCAAAGCAGGGCTTGCTTTTCAAGGAAGCAATACGCGCCCTGTGCACACAAGGAGAGCAAAGACTCTTAGCCCTGTGGGAGGAGATCTCCAAAGGCCACAATATCATCTCCCCTCACAGTAGATTATTAATCCCATTGTCAATGTAAGCCCAGACAGGGCGCCCAGATTCCAGGCCCATCTGTGTTTCCCACTGTTCATGCTTGAGGACTAGCATGATGACTGGACAAGAGGCAGATGAAGTGGACACAGAATCCAAAGTAGACAAATAATTTGAATGCAGGGATAAGCACACCTGTCAAGATATACCTTGGAAAACAAAACTCCTTCACACTTCAAATTCCTCAGGAAAGGCCCAAGGTCTTAAAGGAAGATGCCCCACACAGATTTCCTGTTTAAAGGAAAATATAGCTTTGTTGTAGCAAAAGTGAAAGGCCTAAGAAGTAAGATTCAGGAGCTTTCTTGTGATGAGGGAAAGCTGTGAGCCATAGGAGGCTTTTGAGTATTCTTATTCCTGTGGGTTAATAAATTGGAAAAGAAGAAAAGCTGAAAGCTGGAGAGCTGCTATAGATGACTGCAAAAGGTTCAGGGATGTGCTGGGCATATCAAACACAAGGGTCCCTCTAAATTTTCTTAATTTATAAGCAGATGACAAGGCAGCATATGCAGGCCATTGAGCAAAAGCAGCAATAATCTAAAAGGAATGAACACACAGGTTTAGTGTCATAAGAGAATAAAATTTATGGCCAGGTTAATCTGATGTATGTAGCTAATGGGGTGCATAATTGTGACTGTGCTTTGGGAATAATTAGGCATAAATGGTAAACAGTTTATGTAATTAAGTGTAATTGTTGTGCTACATAACTGAACACATTTTAGCTTTTTCTTTTCTCACTTTAAGTTTTCTAGTATCCATACTATTAATACTGTAAATGTGGCTATTTTTTTCTGATACTAACACTGAATTAGCATCCTCATGAGGCAAACCCAAACCAGTTAGCATTTGAATTTTCACAGTCTGTCCCTTCTACCTACTCCTGTCTTTAGATCTCCCTGTCTTCCAAGGACGGTCCTCCTTGGTTAGAACAGTTATTTGGGCTTCACCGCGCAGAAGCAGAAAGGGGAAAAGAAAAATCAGCACACCCATTGGAACCGAGAATTAGAGAAAAGTTTGCTGCAAGAGTTGCTGATGTGCTACATGAAAGAGTTAGATGATAGAGACAAAAGGAATTCCTTTAAATGTGTTACTGTGATCCACTATTGCATCAAGAAATGCAAGTAAAACCTTTAGGTTATTTTGAAGTTTCTGTGGTTGCTGGATTTTTGCTTTTTGAGTTTTTGGGGTTTCTTGGGGCCATGATACAGTTCGGAGACTAGACTACATGGGTCACATTATAAGTGTTTTAACCATTATCTCAGACACTGATAAAAATATCTTTTAAAGACCTCAAATCTCACTCCCCAATGGCGTGGATTCCACTTTCACTAATTCTCATGCTAGATCTCAGGACCCTGGACTACCCAATTCCACTCTGCCAGTCTGTCTGTCAATTTTTCACACCTGTGCAAAGTTTCATACACAGAAAGGATTATTTAAAGCTATTTGGTTAATCGTAACTGCTAAAATTATAAATGCTAAAACTTAGGTTTTCTTATGTTTTTAGGTTCAATTTATAAATTTTGTTATTCTGTTTTTAAAAATCTCAAAAAATATAGCTTTTACTTTTAGTATGTAGTATGTTTAACTACAAATGTAGCAGGTTAGATCTTACTAAGTGGTATAACCTATTTAAAAATTAAATTAATTAAAATATCAGAAACATTTTGTGATGGTGTTTTGATTTGTCAATGTGGCTAGGCTGCAGTCCCCCAGTTAATGAACCAAATTTCAATCTCAGTGCAGCTATGAAGAGATTTGAATCCTTATTCTGTTCACTTTAACTAAGGGAGAGATTATTCTGGGTGAGCCTGACTTAATCAGTTGGAAAGCCTAAAAAGTAGGGCAGAGGATTTTCCCTTCTAATGGCCTGCCTTACAGACCTCAGACTTGCTTAGCCCTTGCTTTCCAAAAGCCAATTCCTTGTAATAAATCATACATGCATGCATGCGCATGTGTGTATACACACACACACACACACACACACACACATCTCCTAGTGGATCTGCTTCTCAGATTAAGCTCTTGACTGATACACATTTACACATTTC
Source organism: Pan troglodytes (assembly GCF_028858775.2). NCBI lineage: Eukaryota > Metazoa > Chordata > Mammalia > Primates > Hominidae > Pan > Pan troglodytes. The sequence goes on along the minus strand of NC_072409.2, from coordinate 95,775,318 downwards.
AAATTTGGTATAACTGATTCTTTCAGAAACATAAAATATCTGACAGGGCAAACTTACAAACAATATAAGCAAAATTTTTATAAATCTAATAGGATACATTTTAAACGTTAAAAAATCAGTTTTTCTTAAATATGCAACACTGCTTATAAAACTGTATTCTCACTTTCAAATTAAACACAAATAATAATTAAGCATCGCAAATTACAATCACAAAGCTAATATGCAGTTTCTCGAAATTGTCTATTTTTCTCGATATTTCAAATGTCTAAAATAACAAACAAGAAAGATTAAGATAATTATTCTAATCTATCTTCTGAAAACACAAAAGTTTCATTGCCTTCATTATTTCTCTATTTATTGGTATACATTGCCAAAGTTACTCAACATCCCTTACCCAACTCTTAAAAGCCATAAAACTGAATTTGAATCAGGGTAAGTGGTTTAATTCAGGAAAATAAAACAAACAACTGAACAGTAAGCTCAGCCTGCCTAAGATATAGTGAAGAGATTTTATTTCACAAGTGGGTCAGAAAAAGTTTTAAAAGACAAATACCTATGAGAAGTATGTGAATATGAATTCAGTTTAACTTAATAAGGTGAATTCTATTTGAATCTTTCCTGTTTTGACAGAGGGGAAACTTCCAAATAGCTGGAGGTGGCTGAGTCGAAAAGAAGGAGGTGTTAGTGAAAGAAAACAGGAGCAGACCATGGAGGACAAAGTTTAGGGAACTAACCCAACGATGTACACATAGATTCACAGCTTCATGAAAACTATGATATCGATGAGAGCTGAAGCTGTGGATATGCACAGCCAGAAAGATACTCAAGAAAGCTTCCTATAGAAAAATTGGCAAAGCTTGCTGAGGCCACCTGAAAGGTCTACCATGATTTGAGAAGCAATGCTTCAGGTGGATGAACTGATTCTAAATACTGCCTATTACAAAGATAGATATATATCAAAGAAGAAATACATATAACAAAGTTAAGGATTTTTGTTGTTGTCATTTGTTTTAAACTTCTCAAGGAGGGTTTCCCTTAAAAAACAAAAACAACAATAACAAAAGAAATCTACTTCCAATGAGAAGGGAGGAAAGGAGACCTGGAGTCACAGAGGCCAGGGCAACTGGAGCCTGAAGGCCTCACAGCAACTTCCAGCAGAGTTGAGGCCATTGGGAGTCCAAGAAAGGAAACCGAAAGAGCCTTCAGGTTAAAGAGCCTAGTACAATTTTGCATAGTTTTAGAATAGGGATTTAGAGATTGGTAGGAATGAGAGCAACTGAAGATGTAAGAAAATTGGAGGCAAGAGAAAGAGGAAAATTTTGAAAAGTGTTATTAGAGTCCCATTAGTTTTCTTTGAAAAATTCTAATAAAGGCTGGAACTATATTTTAATTACTTTTGCTTGCTGGACTGTGTGTCTAACTGCACCTGGGCCACTAAACAGTCTACAATTTATTCAGATCACATATATTCAAGTGATTCGCTAAATTCTGCTATGCAGAAATGGAAAAGTATACTTTTTGTTGCTTGCCAAAGTACAGATATCAACTACTTCTCCAGCAAAGCAAATCTGCTTTCCAAAAAGTCATCTTTTTTTCTTATATTCAGGGACAAAAAAAATCTATCCACCTTTTGTAGGTTTATGTATTTCTCAGGCACCACATTATGTGAGTTTCAAAGAAAATGTATAGTGCTGGTGGCAGGGTACATTTATTCAATAATTTATTAAGCAGACATCTTTTTAGAAGCCTCCATGTGCCCAGCATTGTGCTGGGTTCTGAGATCAAGGGATAAGACTCAAATCCTTCAAGAAATTTGCAGCCTGGTGGAGAAGACTGAATTGATTCTCCCAATCCTTTTGGAAACTGATTTAGCAACAATTATTTTAAAATCAGACAAATTTAAATTCTAACCCAATAAATCTATTCCGAGAAATTCGACCTGACAAAATGATTTTTATTTTTTAAATTTAATTTTTAATTACAATTTAAAATTTTAATTTTTAATTAACTCAGTAATTAAAAGCCAGATGTCAGTTCCAATCGTGTTTCTGCCACTTATTAGACTATTACTTAGCTTATCGTGGGGTAAGTAATTGCAGCGAGCACTTAGCTATCTGCAATATGAAGATAACGATTCTAGCACACGAGGTCATTGTAAGTATTAACCGCGATAACATACATAGAGTTTATCACTGTGCCTGAGTTGTGGAAGATGCTTAATAAACAATCATGTCTCCCCTTAAGTGATAACCACAGAGGGGTTACAACTACACAGAAATCTATAAACATGTGAATGAGGCTGAAAAATTATGTGCTCGAACTAGTTTTGCTTATTTTTTTTTTTAATTTTAATTTCTGAGAATGCATTTCTGTGGCTGAAACTTCAAGCTCCAGGCTCCAAAATATATTCATATATTTCGTGGAGTTGGACAATGTGTTTTTCCTTTTCCAAAGACAAGACACATTTTGAAACATAATGAAGAAAGAGCAAGGCTTTTTCTTGATTTCCACTCAAAATTGGTGTTGGACATTCAGCAGCACGACTTAGCCACTCATTTATTAGCCACTCAACAAACATTTACTGAAGATCTACTATGTGCCAGATACTAGGCTGGTGGCTGGGCATTGGGAATGAAATGACAACCCCTCTTTGCATTTGAGGGGTCTATTTCTGGTATTTACTGACAAATCTATTATTATAGAACAAGTAAACCCCACGACAGAAGCCTGGAAGAGAGGCATCTCAATGATGCTGGTTAGTTACAGAGTGCTTCCTGGAGAACGTAGTGCTTAAATTGAGTTTTAAAGGAGGAGAAGCAGTAGCTAGATAAAGCTAGAAAACATATCTCATTCAGTATTGATGATAACTAAGTTTAAAAGTTAGGGAACAGAGTGAACAGTCAAGTTTTCAGCCTATCTGCCAAAATGAGTACTAAGAGGATTCAAGAAAGAGGGAAACTGAGACAAAGGAGCTGAGAAGGAACATGCCCAGAAGAAAGAAAAGTATATGCAAAGGCAAATAAACAGGATAAGTGACCAAGGGCAACCCAAAAAAATCATTCCACACTTAACACTTAGATTGTACTCTCTGGAATTGTTCTTCAGATTAATTTAAACCATTTTTCACATTTACCAATTTTTCTCACAAGAAAGGAAGCCTTAATGTTGAAATTGCCCCAACATATTTACCACTTTGCCCCCATACTGAGTGAAAGATAGCCAAGGGAATCATAAAGTTTGCAATAAATTGACCACAAATTATTTTTTCAAGAAACAGGTCTCACTTAGGATTAATGATAACTGATCACAGCTTCTAAGGAATACATAACAATAGCAGTGATTCAGAAAAGTAACAAAACAGAGCATCCCCTAAAACACTTATTTTCTCAGCTGTCTTAGTTTGGCAGAAGATGGACTTCCTCAGAGTGACCAACAGCACAGTATTTTTACCCAAAATGTGTCTAAACACGTTTTCTCTTAATACCACCTTTTTAACCTTCTAACAAGGACTTTACACCGCATTAAAAGCAAGCAGTGGAGATGGGCAAATTGAGTATGACTAGCAAAAAGGGTGTGTTTATGCTAATTAAGAGAGATAATGCTCTCTGATGTATCAACATTATATTAAATGGAGGCACATCTCACACAAGGTTGGCATCTGAAGTTTGGATATGAGGCACATAGTAAGTATGGTCGAAAGTACTGTTGAACATCCCATAAGCCACCCACAAAGAGTCACATACATGTTTTGTGTTGAAAACCCTGTTCATTGATGTGTGTGCAAATGAATAATGCATACAGTAATAAAAGCCTATAATAAGAGGCACCTATGCAAATGAAATTTAAGGCATTTTCATGGTATTTAAAAGATCACTTGCATAGTTGAATTTAAAAACTTTAATATATGATGTGTCTCCACTGCTCAATACTTAATGCCAGCGGAGGAGTCTAGGATTTTTACAAGTCTAAGGAATATATTCTGGCAGAGAGAGCACTGAAGTTGAAATTGGAAGAGCTAGGTTCAAGCTCTGCTACTATGACTTATTGAAAAAGAGGGCTTACATCTCATGTCACATCAAATCTTTATAGTTTTTGTCCAAAATGTTAAGATAGTCTTGGAAATACTTGTGTCTGTATTTTGGCATGTGATATGTTGACATTGTGAACTAGATATGAGAGTAAAAGAGCCCTAGGCCACTGGGCCAGGAACTCATGGCTTCTATTCCTTTCTATGCTTAATAATAAAAATCAATCCAGGACCTTTTTATTTACCTTGGGTATCTTTACTAGTTCTCTTACTACACTGCTCAATAAATGTTTAGGCTATTTTTAGAGCTACAAACAGTAACAATATTTTTAAACAGAGTCAAGGAGGTTTCCCCCAATAGCCTCACATATTGAATGAAAAACAGCCACAGGAATCATAATGTTTGCAATAAATTGACCACAAATTATTTTTCAGAAAACATATCTCACTCAATATTGATGATAACTAAGTTTAAAAGTTAGAGAACAGAGTGAATAGTCAAGTTTTCAGCCTATCTGCCAAAATGAGTACTAAGACGATCCAAGAAAGAGGGAAACTGAGACAAAGAAGCTGAGAAGGAACATTATTCCATTGTCCACAGCCCTGAGAGTTAAGGAAGTTATACATGTGGTCATTGCCCGGGTCCACTATCTTTGGAACCCATCAGAACTTAGAAAACCAAGATAACGTTTTTTTAATCCTAACCTCTATACACTCTAATGGAGACAGCCCTTTGGATATGAAGAGCTAAATTTGATTTTTCAAAGATGGTTGGTAAAACTAGGCTTCATTTAGGATTTCCCAGGTATCTAGGGACTATTTTCCAAATAATGCAAGCTCAATAAAACTGCCAAATGTGCTTTGTCATTTGATTTTTTTCAGATATGAGTAATTTAATCCATATGTTGCTCATTCATAAAAATCTCTACAATGCAGTTTAAGATTTTTAAGAGCCATTTGTTTTCCCAGGAGGTCCTGGAGCTTACTTATTACTTTTCTAGAAACTAGTTTTTAAATCAAATTTCAATACAGGTGACTCTCTTTTCCTTATGAAATCTGGATCCTGAAATTTTAGGTTACGTTTGAAAACAGATTCCAAAATGTTTTGCCTATTATTTTATTTGCAGACTATTTGTTCTGAGGTCAATTTTTGTGGGCATTTACCTCAGCTTTGTATGGAACTTAAAATCTTAGGAGTAAGCGATTCCTCCTCTATCCCAGGATCTCATGGAAAGATTCTAAATCTCCTTGCTCACGTAGGAGCTGTATTTTCTCAGGGAACTAAGGTTTCATTTATAAAATACCTTTTTCAGGGTTCTTATTGTTCTATTTCGCTAGAAGGTTAACTCACCTCATGCAGACAGGAGGTGACATGTCTGTGTCGGAAAGAAGAATCCTCCCCAGTAGATGAGGCTGAAGCTCCAACCTCAAGAAGTCATTTCGCTCTCAGGCGAAGGCCTCATTGATGATGCCAATTCAAAGTCTCTGCCTTTCTATTTTCCTTATTTCAACTTCATCTTCAAAAAGATAAAATCTGCCTCAAAAACAGCTTAGAAATCTGTTCTCACCCCCACTCCTCCCCGCCTCATGGTCACCCTCCACTTTCTTTGGTCTGAAACCAATTGTGTAAATTAATTCACTTCTACATTGCTAATTGCTACGGAAGCTGAGAACTCAGAGGCTGCAAATACATCTTTGTGGTTTTTTTTGCCATTTTGAAAGTACAGCTAGTCTTTTAACTGCCTTGGGGAAACAACTCTACTACCCAAATGGAAAAGGCCTCTGAGAACTGTCTATTATGTAGTGATTAAATGCAGGGCCTCTGGAGGCCGACTGCCTGCATTAAAATCCCAGGGCTACCACTTACTCCCTTTGAGTCCTCAGGCAAGTCGCTTTAGTCCCTCTGTGCCTCAGTTTCCACACCCATAAAATGGGGATGGCAGCCATATATACCTAAAAAGACTATTGTGAGCAATGAATGAAATTAAGAGTTAGAACAAGGCCTAGCATAGTGTAAAGCATTAAAAACATGGCAGGTTTACCGGGCTCTCTCCCCTTTGACTAGCTCCCTCCTGGGCCAGCACACACTGTACAGAGAATTCCAAAGCACTTGATTCAAGATATAGACACTTTATGTGTGCCTTTGCCTGCCATCTATTCATTTATTCCACAAATATCTATGAAGCTATGTGCAAGATGCTGTGCTGTGTGCTGGGGTATTATTTTGTTCCCATAAAAATATAGACCCAAGACTCACTTTTATCAAATGATAACAAAGGAAACAATGCAGGAACCAATACTCTCCTCTGCCCCTATCTGCCTCCTGTCTGAATCCACACACTAAGACTGGAGAAACAAATTTGTCCCAAAGGGTTCTCACACACCAGAGAACCATTAAATTAAAAAGCACTGATGCTTCTGGGAGGAAAAGACTGAAGGCTGTCAGCACTTTGCATTAACAGCTTCTATCCAGCAGGCCCACGCCCCTGACCCAGCTAAGGAGCCCCTTTTGCATGGAAACAGCCCATGCTGCTGAATGAGACTATGCGGTGCGTTCCCTTCCAGGTGCCCGGGGACTGATGCGTGCTGCTCATTAGTGGTAAATGGTAGCTACATGTGGAAATCCCAGCACATTGAAAAGAGAATACAACCCTAAGGAACCATAAATCACTTGCATTGATTCTAAAACTGACTGAGATGCGGCGAGAGAGTTGTTTGTTCAGAATTTAATTTGATTCATCAGCCATTGGACAGGCCTTTATTTGCTGTTAAACTGCTACATTTCCAGCTACTGAAGCTGACTCAGGTGTTCCCGAGTTTTTGTCTTTTGTCGGGGAGGGAGGCAGATCTGTACACAGAGAAAGTGGAATGCATTTTTGTTCAAACCCTGCTTCTGCCAGCGTTGAAAGCACTCGAGTGAAAGGTAAATCACACTGATCAAGTGACATGGTAGATTTGGGTGCCTGCTGCAATTGGTGTGCCATAGCTGGGCACAGCTGCAAGTTGGTTGTGTTTGGCATCTTCTGATGGTAAACTTTCTATTCTCTTGTGAAGACTCAGGCAGACTGGAAAGTATAGACCATAGTATTTACAGCTATTGGATGCAGTTCTTAAGCAGGCAAAAAAGAAAAACAAGACCCCCTTATTTCTGGCTCTCAGTTAATCAGCCATCTGAAACCCTGACCTCAGAATTTCTCACCTCCTGTTCTGCACCCCCTGAATTTCCCTTCCGTATTAGCTGCTCACTGTACTAAACTTAGCCTGAGCCATCCCATGATAATGGTCCATCTCCAGGCTCTTGATGTTATCCACCCACAACCCCCCACTTCTCTCAAAAGGATCCTGGTTTGGACAATACATTATGATGATTGTATTTATAATGTGTGAGTCTGCTGCTAACTTGCAAATATGTCTCCATTGCCTTAGAAACAAAAGTCCTGCCTTTCCAAAATTGAAAATTCCAAACTCTTTCCTCTACCGCTCACCTGCTTTCCCTCACCTCCAATTCAACCACCACTCAAATCAATCTCCTTGTCTCGCCTCCTGAAAAACTGAGGCTACTAACCATGAGCTCCTTTATCATCTCTCCTCTCCTCCTCAGAAGATTTCTGTATCATCATTTATATTTTATGGCTTTGGGAGCAGCAAAACCAGGGTTCAAATGCCTGATCCGCCCACCATGTAGTGGCTGTGTAAGCTTGGGCAAGTTTCCATGTCTACAAATTGAAAACCACCATTTCTATGCCACAGAACAGCTGGTATAATTAAGAATGAATACAGCACTTGATGGGGCTCACCTGGTAAGAGATAGAGGCAAGACAGCTGTCTTTCCTCTATCTCTTCCATGTCTTAGCAGCTTCCCCTGCCTACGCTCGCTGTCTTATTTCTCTCTACTCTGTGTAGGGACTTGATCCTGCAGTTAGCCCCCCTTACTCCAAGACCATTTGTGGTCCTCTCATTGTTGTGGTTTTACCCTTAAAATTTATCAAGCCCCTAATTCTCCTATCCCAAATAATCCCTCTTGAGCTACAACTCTCTTGGCTTGGTCTCATATTTCACTTCTGAAATGATTGTGAAGAGTCTTCTGCTACCAGCTGACGGTATGTCACAGCCTAACATCTCCTTAATTAACTGTAATCTGGCTGATATTCTGATCATTCTATAATACTTGAGAAAGCCCTGCCTCATGATCTAGTATATCACCACCACACACCCTTTCTAAGACATCTCTTTGATACTTGAATCATGATGTTGCCCTTTCTAGCAACGACGCTACTGCAGGGTAGCGTCCTTATGCTCACTCAAGCCCTTCCATCACCCCAACCTCTCTTTCTGCACCTAATATGCTATAAAGATAAGATTAAAATAATTTTAAAAGGCGGGCCACGGTGGCTCACGCCTGTAATCCCAGCATTTGAGAGGCCAAGGCAGGTGAATCACTTGAGCTCAGGAGTTCAAGACCAGCCTCGCCAACATGGCAAAACCCCATCTCTACTCAAAACACAAAAATTAGCTCAGTGTAGTGGCAGGTGCGTATAATCCCAGCTAATTGGGAGGCTGAGGCAGGAGAACTATTGGAACCTGGGAGGCAGAGGTTGCAGTGGGCCAAAATTACACCACTGCACTCCAGCCTGGATGACAGAATGAGACTCTACTGAAATAATAATAATTATTATTATTTAAAGAGTTCGATGATGAAATAGGTGGAGAAGACTTTGCTTACTATTTCCCTTTTTAGAGATTCTTACTGTATGTTAACAGATTAAAGGCTCTTCGAAGAGTTCTGCAGGAAAGAATACTTACCTGCTCAATAATTACTGATTGATTAGTAACACCCATGAAGTACTTACTTTTATTAATATTTGACTTTTTATTGTAAAAATGTCTCTTCAAGTTGTTCCTAAGCTACTAGCAAATAAAATTTGTTACATATTTTTTGTTTGCCTCCCAAAGCCTGTTTTCAGACATGGACATAGTATTAATATATATCCATTATAAACCAGACTGCAAGGTCACTTAAATATTTTTGTTTTTTAAAAAATTAATTTACACTACATTTGTCTGAAATGAACAGGAAAGAAATGAACGATAAAGTTTCTACGACACAACTATTTTCTTTGGCTCTCTCAAATGCCTCATTTCTCCATGTCTTTTTTTATTTTTATTTTTATTTTGTTTTTATTTTTTTGACATGCAGTCTCACTCTGCAGCCTGGGATGAAGTGCAGTGGCACAATCTCAGCTCACTGCAGCCTCCACCCCTGGGTTCAAGAGATTCTCCTGCCTCAGCCTCCCAAGGAGCTGGGATGACAGGCACCTGCCACCATGCCCAGCTAATTTTTGTATTTTTTGTAGAGACGGGGTTTCACCGTGTTGGTCAGGCTGGTCTCAAACTCCTGACCTCAAGTTATCCACCCACCTTGGCTTCCCAAAGTGCTGGGATTACAGGCATGAACCACCGTGCCCGGCCTCTCCATGTCTTATACGACCTGAAGAAGGAAGGAGGTCATCTGCTGGAGCCAGGGGCCATGTTCGCTCCATTCAATGCATGATCACATGTAAGCTTTACAACCCTGTGAAACAGATATGACTATACACATTTTTACCAATTATAAACTGAGGCTCAGAGTCACCCATCAATGAAATGACAGAGTCTGCATTCAAATTTAGGTCTGCTGATTCTAAAAATCTGTGATTTTTGCACAAAATGGCAGCCTTTACCAATAGTGAGGTGAGTGGAAGTGACATGCAAATGCAGCAGGTGGGAAAAGAGAGTGCCCAAGAAGAGAAAACTATTTGTCCAGTGGCTGGAATGATGAGCCTTTGCCAAGAGCATTGTGAGGCAGAGAAATTATAGCTACCAGCTGCCAACTCCCAATCTTGGGCCATAGAGAAAAGAGGAGAAAAAGATACAGAAGAAAAGGAAGACTGAACAAAGAAACAAAAAGTAATATGCTCAAATTGCCTCAGCTGCTGCAAAGCTATTTGCCCTAGGGAAAAAACAGACTGTTTTTCCTGCCTTGACTTAGTGCTGATCACCTGGTGTCATGAAAATTCGACCAGACTATGCCAGGCAGTTTGTCTACTGCAAAAGATAACGAGAGAAAAAACTGTAAGCTTCCATTGGAGCCACAGACTGTGTTTTATACTTTTCTCCCATGTCTGTTTCCGCTTCCTAACAATTAAATACATGAGTGTTTATTGAATGCCATTTGAATGAATGAATGAAAATAGGTTTATGTCAGAGAGCTATTTAAATTCCCTACCACTCCTTAATTAGTTACTGCAGCCACAAAACCTTTGAGAAACAAGGCAGGTATACATTTATAAGTAAAATTATTTCCAAATTGGTATTCTGAAAAGAAGAAATATATTAACATTGCTTGTGGGTGGTTTAGTACATCCATCATCAAAATGTCAATATTTATACACATATGACTCTAATATTTTGATGGTGCATTATCATAACATCTAGAATTCACTCAACACTGCCGTGCGTTCCTGACCTCTACAGCAAATCAAACTATATCTTGTTGATCTATGTTGAGTGCAAGCTCCACTGATGGAAATAATCTCTTCCTCTACAAGACAGGGGTAAGGCTTCCTATATGTTACATGGTAAGTAAAAATCCAGTACAATGGGAAGCAAATGGCTTGGTGACCACTCTTCACTAGACAATAGGAAGATAAGGACAGAAATAAAAGAAGAAACCCTTTGTTCTTGGTGCTTTTCACAGAGGATTCTTGGACCCTCTGTGAAAACCCAACTCTCTGAGGCTTTTTCTGTGAAATCACTGGCAGATAGGAACTTTTCAGCTAGCACATGTCAAAGCTTCTGCCAGGAATGTAAACTGTACAATAATTTTTTTATGTCTTTAGACACCTAAAACAGAAACCTTAAACACCCAAGTGTCAAAATAAGACAGATAACCCAATAAATTTGCTAGAGCAGGGACAGAGAAAACAAACACAGCCTTCTGTTATACGGATGTCTGTTAACTCGCTCCGACCACTAGCCTGAAACCTTAGCCTGCCACACGTCTTTCCTGTCGGGCTGTTTATTTAGACTCCCGTAAAGCCTCTCGGCACCCATTTTTAATTTTCAGCTTGCTTCTTGTCAGCTTTCTGAAAAGCATAGCAAGATCCACTGTTTAACAAAAACACACACAAATCAGAGGAGGAGGAGATGGATGGCAGAGGGTAGTGGGTGCAGGCATCCCCCAGTGCACTGTGGGGGGACCACATTCCTGGTCCCATTTGTTTGTAACGGAGGGCAAGGGTTGTCAATCGGGGTCATTCAATCTTGCATGCTTGGATTTAACTATACGGCTGTCCTCATAAGAAAGGTTTGCCTCGTTCGGTGCTATATTCTGCATTCATTCATAAAACACTCTGTAAATGCTCTTTGGAAATGTTAGTTAAAAAAAAAAAAAGAAAACTTCAGTGGTGCTAGTTCATTTCATTCTGATAGTTTTCTATTCTTGATTAGATGGCTTGAAGAGGCCTCAAGCAATAATCCTGTCCTTCCAAAGAAGGATAATAGACTTTTGAGTTTAAAGATGATCATCAGATATGTTATTTTCCTTAAATGCACCTGATAATCCACGGAGCAGCAACTACTTATCAAGTAATTGTTACAGGCAAAGTGCTGTAGTTACACCTGAGTAGAGAAAACATATTTTGTGAACCAAAAATTGGAATTCAGGATTTCATATGGAATAACTGTGGCAGATTCCAACTCAAGAGGCAGTCAGGGAGATGCAGTATAGGAGCCCCCAATACTGGAATTTATAGGCATTTTGATAACTTCAGCAGGGGCAATATTAAAGACTATTTAAAAGCGGGCTCCTTGCTCTGTGAAAGCAAGCCTTATGGTCTGCAAAAGTAAGGGTTATAGTGGGGGATATAACATGGGGGATATAACATTTTTTCATCTCTTCACTGTCTCTCCACTTTTACCCCCATGCATTTGGAAGCAATCTCTCAGTTTCCTAGAAGCCCATAGGATCAATTTATACTTTTTTAGTAGTCATCGATCTCAACAGTGAATAGTAATTTATTCTCGATTATAGTGATTTTCCTAAGAATGTAAGATTTTCAGGAACTGGTGGGCAAAGAAAGAAAAGAAAGGAGTTCTTTTTTTAAAAAAAAAGTAAATTGCTCCTATGATTCCATCACATGTATGTGTGTGTGTGTGTGTGTGCACGTGTGCACACACACACATATATACAGGAAGAGGCAAAAGTCCCAGGTCACATCCAACATATACAATCCTACCCCTTCCTCAGGGATAACCACTGTTAACATATAAAAGCACTATTTTCCTGGATTTATTCTGTGCTTAAATTTGATATACAAGCACATATATGTATATGTGTATATGCATATATGTATACATCATATACAAATAGCCATACATACATGTATTTCTTTTTCACAAAGATGGGATTCTGCTATATATATAGATATAAAATTTGTTTTTATAATACAATTTGGTTTTATATTAACATTTTATTTTGTATATCTTGTCAAGTCAGTACATATTTTTCTATGCAGTCTTGCTAATGGTTGCATAGTATGGCATTAAATAATTATAATATCTTTTATTTACCCAGTCCCCCAACTGATGAACACATAGCTCATTGCCAATCTGGGGTATTACAAAAAGGCTGCAATTAACATTCTTGTGAATATATTTTTTCACTGATTTGTGTTACTATTTCTATAATGTAGAGTCCCAGAAATAGTGATCCAGAGAACTGGGACTTGCCTGAGTTATTAATACATCAAAAGAAAGAATGTAAGGTGGAGGGGCAAGGGATCATCAGCATCAGAAGCAGAGAGAGTCTGGAAGGCAAATGTTGGTAGGGTCTGTCTGAGTCGTGTTGAGAGAAAAGGAAGTCTGAGTCTCTGACATCAGGTGTCTTAGTTCCACCGGCAAAGTATCTCTCTGAGGGGAGCAAGTGCCACCAGCTCTCTTAGGTGAGAATTTTAATTTTAGGTGATAATTAGATAATTTATTATTGCCTAATTCCTGTAACTTATTCTGATCCTGATTCTATGCTCACTAGGCAACATTATGAATACAATATGGTTTCCCCAAAGATCTAACTTGAGAAAGTTGAGTATAGGGGAAAATGTAGGCAGTAAACTCTCTGCCAGTCTGTGTAATGGGTTTCTGTAAATCCTCCGTGAGATATGGATCCTCTCAGTATAGTGGTAAAATTGGTTTGTAAACCTACAGGATAGCCACCCTGTGGGGCCTGCTGAAAGACACCCTGTCATCAATATGATCAACACCTCACCTCCATTCTGTATTTTCAATTCCAAATGCAGGTAACCCGTAAGCTTCTAGAAGGCAAGAGACATCCCTGATCTGGGTTTGTCATCCCCACAGCTGGGGGACAGTTGCAGAGTCGGCATCCATTGCCAAGTCAATTTCTCAATGTTCTTCACAATTCTCACCTCCACTCCCACTGCGACTCCACTAGTCAGGCTCTCATCTACAACATCAGTACTGCCCTCAGCTGACTCCACCGTCTCCACTCTTGCTCTCCTTGATAGCATGTGATGATAGTGTCCTATTATTTAAAGAATAACCTACAACCCCCTGTGAGCTGGCCCTAAGACCCAAGGTCTGGATCCATCATACCTTTGCAGTCCAATATCTTACTACACCTCTTCTCCCATCTCTGGGCCTCTGCTTATATTTTCCCTTCCATTCCCAATGACCTCTTCTTGAGAAATCCAAAATAGATTTGTAAAATAGAATACATAAATGTTTTGCTGAAGAGCAGGGGCTTCTGTCATCAAGCAAAGGTTAATCTGGCTGGGTGACATGGGGAGGGACGGGGAGAGTTGTGGACTCACCAGTCAGGAGGACCTATCTGCCCCTACCCGACCCCATCCCCAGCTCTCCTTTTGAGTTATGGTGCCCACCAAAGAATAAGGTTCAAAGCTTGCATTGTTGCAAATCCATATTAATACTTTAATAGGCAGGAAAACTAGAAATTGTTAATGAATATAAAATGTTTATTATATAGAAATAAATTTTTGTTATTAAATATTGTTCTAATGTAAGGCAATTCAAGATCTGGACATTTTTCCCAGGAAGATGCTTATTTTACTATAATACATGGAACATTCAATGCTTTCCAAGTTTCAAGGATAAATTCTTGTCAAAAAGTTGTCCTGGTTTACTGTTTACCTTGCTGCTAAAGAACAGAGAAATGCCTGATCACGAACTCACCACAAATGAAGTACTGACTTGGGTTTGGATACCTTTCCTGGCATTCAGTATTGCCCGGAGAAAGGTTACAAAAAGATCCAGGGCAGCTCTCTCCTTTGAATCGGGGGCCCAGTCCTCTGAGATTTGAGATTGCCTCACCTCCAAAGTTAGGATCCCCAGGTCTGCTAGACATGTAAAAATGGTAAAAATTTCACAGGGGAATGAAAACCATGTGGTAATGTGTGAATATTGTATAATACCGTTTTGAGACAAAAATAAATGGGCAACATAATTATGCCTTGATTGGTTTTTCATGTCAAGGTCTTGATGTCTGAAAATTTCTGTTTCATATCTTATTTTAAAAGAAATAAAAATTGGGCCAAAGCTAGAGAAAAGAGCTATTCCTGAGTTTGGCAAGTGCCCAATGTAGATATGCCGTAAATTCTTGATCAAACAGACCCCAACTCATAGGCTTCAACCCTTAACCTGACTTTTTTTCAGTATTCCACTTTCAGAAGATATGTTTATTACAAGAAAAGAAGATCACATTGAGGATTCCCTTCTGAAATAAACTCACAAATTTCAGAGGATGGCCCGTGGTATCAACTCTACCTATCTTGGGAAGACAGCATCACAAAGGGGTGCAACTAACCAGGGGCAAAGAGAACTAGACCTAATCTCTTCCAAGGCTTGACTTCCTCATCCAAGTCAGTTAGTCTTTTTGAGTTTCAGTTTTCTTATTCATGAAATGTGGATAATAACACTTGCCTTCTCAGTCTCAGAGGAGGACTGGGAAAATTAAATGAGGTAATATATAGGAGAATGCTTTACCTCCACAATGCATTATTGTCATTGACATCACTTTCTATAATCAGTCTAAAGAATCTCCTGTGTTCTAGAGTCAGATGGGTACTATATGGGCAAGACAACTGTATATCCTAGCTTTTCCTGGGTGACCTGGATTTCAACAGTTCTGCCTGACTGTCCAGATAAGTATACTCTTCAAAGTGTGCATTTTTACATAGATTTGAAAGGGGAAAGGGTAGCCACTTAATTTTTAATGAGATATGTAAATATATATCATATAATTAGAAATCTACACACAATATTTTAATAATAATCACCTCCCTCTGAATGACATAGAATGGTCAATGATTAAAAAGTCTTTTATAAAATAAAACTAAGTGCAAAAAGAAAAAGGACGCAACATGAAACTATCTCAGGAAAGGAAAGGAACAATGAGCTATCAGAGGTGTCTGTTTCCAAGTAGGTAAAACTTACCCTTTGAAATTAGATAAAACGCCTCTGTACCTTTGACTATGGGCATGAAGTCAAAGGAGGCATTCCTCCAATCAGAGCTGGATGTGAGTTATGACTACTTTAAAAGAAAATGCCTTTCAAGGGAAGTCTTTGGCAGCTGTGTAGCTGGATTAGAAAGGAGTTAATTTAAGTGCGCAAATAAATGGAATCTATATACATGGGGATTAGAGGATGTCATTCTTGACATTTCAAAAGAATGGATTTTGACCTCAGTTGGAATATGCATGTGATGTGCCTCTCATTCCATCCCTAGCATTACTAACTGGTGTATTATTATTTCAACACTAAACAAAGAGAAATAGCACTTGTCCCTGGACCAACATGTTAGTTTAGAAGTCCCAGTCTCAACACAAGGAATATTTTGACAGTGGATGGAGCACATACCCCTTGAAAACCCCACATGGCACAGCTGGTAAGTCACCCAGAAAGCCAATTCTATTTAAATGCTTATGAAACATCTAAGGAGAAATTCAAAACATTTTTTAAAAATCACAGTTGTAAGTGAAATACTTCCAGCAGCAATAAGCTGGGAAAGTAGATGGCAAAACTCGGGGGGGGTTTTCTTCAACTTGGAGAGCCAATCTTTCCTTCCTTTTTAATGTATGTATGAATGGATGTATTTTAACAGGAGGCAATGAGGGCTTATGTTTGTATCCAGGTTGATTATGAAACATTGAGCAGATTTGTATAACAAATCCACAAGGAGGTGAAAAGTCCTGGTGAGAAACTCATCTAGTCCAGCTTCCAACTGCAATATCCAATTCAGGCAAACTCCTGGTAACTCTAATGACTTTCCTCTCTAATCTCAGTCCAATTTGGCTGTTGGGATTCAGTTCTCATCACTCTTCCATCTATGGCTCAGGCACAACCACTGTAATAATGCACACCAACAATGAGGAGACTTTTTGTTTTTGTTTTGAATACATTAACCTGAATTTGATAAAGTTAGCAAATAGTAACTTCCATAGGGATGATTTTTTTTCAGGCAGCCATATTGAAATGATCCTAATTTTCCTTAGGGTCATGTCTAAGATCAGAGATTGGCAAACTTTTTCTGTAATGGGCTCGATGATAAATATTTAACTCTACAGACTATAAAGTTTCCATTGTGGCTTCTCAATTTTGCTACTACATCATGCAATCAGTTACAGGTAATATATAAACAAGTTAGAATGGCTGTGTTCTAATAAAATATTTTATGAACATATATTTGAATTTTATATAATTTTCATGTGTCAACAATATTACTTTCCTTTTGACTTTTTCCAACTATTTAAAAATGTAAAAAACACTCTTAGCTAGCAGACCATACAAAAACAGGCAGCAGGCCACATTTGGCCCACGGGCCAAAGTTTGCTGACCCATGTCTGAGAAACTCAGTAGCAAAAAATTGCCAAGGGACACTTTCAGGAGTCACTACAGAGGAGGTTAGCTATGGATACAGTCCCTTCCTCAAAGGTTAAAGGCCAGTCACGGGTGATAGTCATTAGTGCTGTCCACTGAATATTCTCTGTTCTTTCCCTAGGAACATGGTAGCATTGTCTCTTCCCACACCCTTACAGTCACTGTGGCATGTGACTATAGGAGATGTGAATAGAAACGACATGTATTCCTTCCAGGTGAAAAATTAAAGAGTAAAGACATGATTTATCATATTCCCTTCTCTAGGTTATAGTACTTATGAATGGGCGAAGTACCCACAACTGACCTGCAGGTCATATAGCTTGAACAAGAAATAAGATTCTGTTGTGTTAAACCACTGAAATTTTGGGGTGATTTGTTCACAGGTTAGCCCAGCGTGTACTAAATGCAACTGGATTATTACAGACTATGATCAGAGGATGCCTGTGGTTCCTTAAAATGAAATATTTATTCTTACATCAGCAAGAGACAGCCACTTGGCCAACTGAAAATAGGTTACCACATATATCATGGATTTATTGTTCTTCAATCTGTGACCTATCAAGAAAACTATATATAGTAGATAATTTGTAATGCTACTATTCAACGCATTAAATGCATTGAATAGGTTATAAGACAGGTAGTCTCATATTCTGCAGATGGAAAAGTAAACTGCTGGAATCTTTCTAGAAAGCTAATTTCCTATGCCCACCAAGGTCTTTTATAATTTTTCAAACTCTTTGACTACAAACTCTATTTCTAGGAATCTAGCCTAAAAATATAGTCAAGAATCCAGGCAAATATTTGTGAATAATGATATTCATTCTTGTCAAAATATCAAAAAATCCCTGGAAATAATTATATTCAGCTTTATGAGAAATAGTAAAAATTATGGCATATTCATATAATGAAAAAGTTATAGAACTATTTAAAATTAAGTTTATAAAGAAATTTAATAATGAAAAATAAATTAAATATAGTATGATTTTTACCTATATTTACATGTAATATATAGAGAAAGAGACAAAGAGAAGAACTGGAATAAAACACACTGAAACATAAACAAATGGTTATTTTATTCCATTGACATTTTTATATTTTCCAAATTTTCTACAGGGAATATGTATTACTCTTACAGTCAAATAAAGCAATAAAAGTCATCCCAAACCAGCCAGCTTTAGACTTATCTCCTCAGAGCACCCCAAGTCTGTTTCTGCTTTCCATAAGCTATGAAATGCTCAAGAATCCTCTGTAGTGAAGAAACTCCCCACTTTCTAACATTTTTACTTAGAACCCCTAATTAAGTTATCAGCATAAAACCACCCCAAGAAAATGACTCATAGAAGTCCACATCAGAAAGAATGGGCCTTCCCCTCTTCCCAATGTTGGCATATATCAATTCAAAGCTTATTACTATTTAAATTACTTTATTATCATAACTCCTGTGAATGACTTGCTTTGGGAGGATTTTATAGATCTTTTAACCTACCCTTTCAGCCTTACCATCCCCACTATAATGCCGACTTCCATAACAACAGCAAATAATCTCAGTGGCTTAACACAATCAATCTTGTTCCCTTCACAGTCTGTTCAGGTATTTGGTGCATGGCCTTCTGTTCCATGGTTACAGTATCTTGGCTTTTCTTTTATGGGACCACCATCTGTAAGGGCTTCCTCAGAGGGCTTTGCTAGATCCTCTGCATTCAGTTAGCCAAACAAGCCAGGCAAGAAAGTTAGGAGAAAAGGCATGCATCACTCTACCTTCATTCCATTTGCCAGAGAACAGTCACATGACCCCACTTAACCACAAGTGGGACTGAGGAATGTGGCCTTTCTGTATGTTCATAAATGGGAGGCAAGGGTGGGGAACGTCACCAGTCTCTGCCTTACCCACTATAGATAACTAAGAGTAGCTCTCAGCTCTCAATACTGCATATTCTGGTTTACTTTCATCTTTGCTAAAGGAACTCTCCCACTCAGTTAATCTTTCCCCTACTAGATTCCCCAAATTGGTTTTGAATCTCACCTCCAATAAGTTGTTTTAAATGCCCCAATCAAAAGAACTCATTCCTTTCTTTATGGACCTGTTGCATGAATTTCTATTATAACTATTCTCGGAGTCTGGGGCTTATATTAGTGGAAATTGTATGTTTTTCCTTCATCAAAGGTAAGCGACTGAACCAGGTATTATTCTTCACCATCTCCCATGGTATCCAGCCTTGGGTTTTCACATGCTAAGCACTCAGCAAATATTAATTCCCTTCCATTGCTTTTCCATCAACATTTGTGAAAGCTAACAGAACAAAAATACACCAGCCTAGTGTTTCACATAAATGCTGCCGGTTTTAGCTCTCCCTCTTAACAAATATTATATGAAGAGCATTTATAAGAAGGTCCAGAAGAATCATCCAAGAAGCATATGAGCTTTAAAACCTCTTTGGGGATTGATTTAAGAACCAAAGGATCTAGCATAAGGTTTCGTATTCCTCTGATAATCCTACGTATTTTGCAGACTTTAAAACTCTCTGTGGACTTTTCCTTTTCCTGGAAAATCCAAGTTCTTTAGTAAATCAACTTTTCAGCCCAGTGGGTATAAAAACAGACTGTGTAGTAAATGTGCTTTAGCTTTGCTGAGTTTGCAGGCAAATGGAAAGAAAAGCAAAGAAATAAAGTAAAAGTGAGACGTGTGAACTTTCCCCATCCATCTTAATGGAGTGCTAACCTTCTTGCCTCAAGGTGACTGTTTGAATTCTAGAACTATTAAACAACAAGCTGAAATCCAAACAATCAGTCTGGGAGTGAAATTGCCTTGAAAAAGGACAGCTGTGTCCAGTTTTGACTAGGATGCAGGCTTAAGAAACAAGTACACCCCAAATAAACTGATTTTGGCTGTCCTCTGTCAGCTTTAGACTCTGTAACCTCTCCTCCTTGCTCTGCCCTGAAATGTTCACTCCTTTTGAAAGCTGGATTGGGTGTAAAATGGGGCCTTGCTTTTAGGGATGGCATCTGAGAATGGGCACATTAAGTGAAAGGCACTATCTTTTGTCAAAGAGTGCCTCAAAACTCTTAGAATTTGGAGTGTTAGTGATTGTTGATTTTCACCATTTGGAGTAATTTGTACAGTGCCTAGTACTAGGGGTTGTACAGAGGGGAAAGGCAGAAAGAGGCTAGAGACCGACAAACAGAGCTTAAGTTAAAACATTTAAAAGCAACACATGCTTATATAGAAAATTTAGAAACCTCAGACAAAAAGAAATAAGCAAAAATTACCCAAGTCCCTATATTCCAAAACAAAGCTGTTAACATTTTGATGTTTTGCTCTGTAACAATTTTTCTCTGCAAAGGGTTCAGAAGGAATTTTTGTTCTTTGGTTTGAAGCTATTGACCAGACCAGAACTGAGACTGTAGGAGAAACTGAATCCAAAAAGAGCAAACTCTAGGCCTAATTTCCAAAGCATCCTTCTTGATACTATCTTCATTTATAAAATAAAAGGACTGGAAACAAACAACTCCCTGCTGGGTCTGATGTTTGGTAATTGGGTAAAAGCATAAGAGAAAAAAGAACACCTGCTTTGAAGTCAAGTCAGACATGGACTTCATTTCCAGCTTTAGGACTTACCACGTGTTTCACCTCAGGCAAATTCTTTAATTTCTCTGACCTAGGTACCTCATCTTTAAAATACAAATAATAATATGACTTCATAATTACAGTATTTTGAAAATGAAGGGACATCATCTTGAAGATAATAAACAATCAAATTTATAATTATTGTTCAATGATTACTATGGGCTCAGGAGGAGTTTTAGGGAAGCTTTCCTAATATAACACTTCTTCAGTTTCTCCTATAGTCTCAGTTCTGTCTGGTCAATAGCTTCAAACAAACGAACACAAATTCCTACTGAAACCTATGCAGAAAAAAAGTATTGCAGGGCAAAACACCAAAATGTTAACTGCATTGTTTTGGAATATAGGGACTTGAGTAATTTTTGTTTATTTCTGTCTGCAGTTTCCAAATTTTCTATATAAAGCATGTGTTGCTTTTAAATGTTTTAATAAATATTTTTGCTGGAAAAAAGAGTAAATATTCAACAGATACTGTGTGATGAGTAGGCTAATTATTAAGCAGCTCTTTGCAGATTGCTATTGCATAAATTGTGCAACTGTATACCCCAGATTTCATGGGAAAGTTCTAAATATGGATATTTTGTTCCATTGGTTCAACTTAGTCTAGTGTATATGGTTACTGTATACTGTTACTCTAGTTGTTTGATTTAGTCTGATGTATATGATTACTCTATAAATGAGATACAATAGCAAATTAGGGAAAACATACATTATTCCACCTATCTAGTGGAATCATGAAAAAGACCTGTGTGTATACTAAAATAATAATAAAATCAAACTATGTGATGCCTGAGCAGAAAGCAAGCACAAATTGTAAGGTGACAAATGGGGAAGTCACACTGGGTACTGACAGCCTGGTGTGTTTAGACAGAGAACTCTTCTGGATTCAATGGAGCACTTCATGTTGATTGGTGGGACAGATGAAAAAGGAGGAGAGAATCTGGGGAAGGTTAAAATGCAAACTAGAAATGGCTAAACGGTTTTCACTAGATGTGAAAGAAATGCAGTGGAGATGGGATTTTAACAGCGTTTTGGAATTACAATAATTATAAAGAAATCCATGGGTCTTAGGCTTCCAAAAACGAAACGTGTGACTCTATAGGTATCAGTCAGGTAACATTACGTAAGGTGTGGTTATAACCATGTCAGATTCTTTGCCAACTCAGTGTTTTCTAAGGTTAAAAAAAAAAAATTGGATACCCACTTAATAAAATGTATTGGGCTCCATGTAACAGAATATAAGATTAAAACTGACTTGAAAAATTGAAGCCCAGAGGTACAGTGATCTCCAGGTTGATGCACTAACTCAACAACCTCAGGGATCCAGACTTTCCAGATGTGTTTCCCCCTGCCATCCTCTGTGTGTCACGGCCCTCTGCATAACCCAAGATGGCTGTAGCCATTCGAAGCATCATATGCTCATACAACCCTGGTGGGAATGGGGCAGTTAAGGCCAGAGGGGCAAGGAAATTCTCCTCAAGCATCTCGCTATCAGGGAAAAAGAGATTTCCTGTAAGTTCCTTCAACAAATTTCTTCACTGATATTCCCAATATCAATGGTCATCATTGGGTCAAATGGCCATCCCCATCAAGGAAAGTAGGAAGGCAAGGGCTGTGTTTTTACTTTCCAACACAGGCTGTGGTCTCTGCCCACCTGGAAAAAAAAAAAAAAAACTAGGGTGGCAATTAGCTGTTATGTAGAGAATTAACAAGGAGCATCGTGAGTGTTATATTTCAAACAAATTAAAATGCATGCCTTCTTAGCCAACAGCGCTTAAAATAAAAGTACCTGTATTCCTCATACCACCTGTCCACCATCACCTTTACCCTTGCCTACACTCACGTATACACATAGAGAAAGCAAGGACTCCTAATATTGGACTGACTTTATTTTTTCTCTTTACTCTTCCCTTGGCTGAATTTATAGAACAAGATCATCTTACAATTACAGAAGAGATCATTTATTTTTTGCCTCTTAGGTATTTGTGGATTTTTCTGTTTGTTTCAGATGTAACTAAAGGAATTATAACAACAAAAAACAGAAGCCAAGAATATGTGGTTTTTGTGAATGTTTATGTTTTCCTGCAAAAATTGAAAGAAATATTTAATAAGCATTTTAAAAATCATACAATAAATGATAACTATTGTATGTCCTTAGGCATGGAAAGAAAATTAAGCAAAATAGGAGTTACACAGATATAAAGGGCATAATTGAAGCAGCTTCTATTAACTCTTTCAGATGCCATCAACATAATTTTAAAAACCAAAGGTGAATACGTATTCATCATAGTTTAATTTTAAGTAAATAAAAATTGTTTCTGAATAGTATTTGAAATCAAAATCCACCTATCCTGAATGACTTCAAAGTAATTAAAAAGTAAAACTAAAAATGGATGACAAATTACTATCTGCTTTGTTTGGCTTTTCAATAAAAACTAAATGCAACACAAAATAACGACAGTAATTTAAAATTGTCATGCATTATAATAATTTATTTGTAATTAGAGTACTTCATCTTTTATAAAAGCCTATTACTCTACCTGTGTAGTGTATCCATCTGCACAAGTTTTTCTGAATTCCCTCAGGTAATTAGTTTCATGAAATATTGCTGGATGGCATATTCTCCCTCACCACTACTCCTGAGATTTTATAAAATACAAGCACTCTTACCACAATGTTATGTTGAGAAATGTAATTAACAGAAAATATTGTATGATATTCATGTCAAACATCACTTGGGCAAAATACATACAGACTCTAAGTATTCCTAGATGACCTAATTAGGCAAAACAAATTTATCTCACAAATCTTGACACTATATTCCTTCTCTGGAGCAGATATTCAAGGCCTTGGGAAGCATTTGATTCCGGGTTTAACCTCCCAGCTGCCCAAGACCTTATACCATATCACACAGTGAATCTATGAAATGACCCAGAATAATTCCTTTCAGCTCCATTTCAGTAAAGTCCTCATCTCTCTAGTCTATTGGCCAGCCCCACCTTCCTGCTGGATCCTATTTGCAACATCTTTATTACTTGCCATTTTGGAAGTCACAAACTGTCTCAGATCTTTTATTCATCAACTCTTCACCCAAGGCACATATGTTGCTAAACTCTCTCCAGTAATTCAGAAAAGGGGAAACTTAATTTCCTTTTGTTAAACAGTGGCATCCTACTGTTGTCTTTGCCTTTCCTGTTTATACTGAATCCTAAACAAGCTTTTTCATCTACCAAATGTTCCACCAATGTCTAGAGTTTATCTGTGTATTAGAGTCTTGCACCCTTGCACTGTTCTCGTGCACTAAGTATAAAACAGCTATTTCCATTTAAAGGTAATTATTGCTGCAGTACTGCAACACATCAATTAACATTTTTCCAAGTCAATAGTACAAAGATCCAAGACAAAGGTAAAGGAAGGAGATCCTTCTGTTCACCAGACTCAAGTTGTAATTGATTTTCCAATTAAGAGTGGTTATCATGAGAAATTATTGGTTCTAAGACTAGAACGTTTACTAAAGCCACAATAACTTTGAGCCAAAGCAATAAGACAAGGCAAAAACCATTTAAAAAAAGCAATTTATTATAATTTGTATATTAATTCATTTGTTGCACATCTAGTAAGTACTCACAACTTTGAAAAGTAAGTGGGGAAGACACAGAAGAAACACAAAACACAGTAAATTTGTTAAACCATAGGAGTGTTTTCTATTAAGGATAATTATGGCCACATGAATCAATCTCCCTACAAACTGGAGGATCAATAAGAGGGAATAAATAAACCACACATGACCCACACATTTAGCATCACCTGAAAAAAAAGCCACGAATTTCAAATTACCCACAAGAAATAACACTAATTGTAAAATTTCTACAGAGCTCCATTGGCACTATATTCTCAGAGAGTGGAATGAAAGACTCTGTCTTTGACAGACTTCATGAAAAACAGGGGAAGAGAACAGAACACATGGGTGAAACAGAAAAAGAAAACCACCCTCGGAAAGATAAAATTCAACATTAATTGCTAAAATACTGAGCACATATCTGGGACTTCATATTTCACAACTACACTTATAGGAAAGGGACTTTAAAGTGAGAGATACTGGAGGTTGCAACCAGTAACTCTCAAATACAGACAAATACAGAAAAACTGTACTTTCTGTTTCCACAAGAAACCTTGTTTCTGGTGGAGAATCAGACAAATACAGAAAATACAGTATTGGAGATGTGGCAGTGAAGAGAAAAAGAGAAATAAAAAGGAAAAATATGAAATTATTAATCCTACAGAAATTAGAGAAATAAAATATACTCACCCCTCTCCGTTTCCATCACCATTAGCATCATCTATTAGAGAAACTGTGCTTCGTGATACCAAGAAAGAGGGCACCCTTAAAACTAGAAATCCTGTCCACAAAATATCTATGAATCAAATCTAAAAAAGCAACCCAGTGCTATGCAAAGATCCTATAAGAAGAAAGTAAGCAAACAAAAACATGAGTTTCAGTTGAAAGTTCTCTCCCAATAAACCATACAGCAGAAGAAAACCATAACTAAACTCCAAAATAAATTAATATTCTTAAGCAACCATTTAGAGAAGTATCTTTTAATACATAGAATCAAAAATTTAAAAACTAAAAAATGGATATGGAAAGAAACAGGAAGAAATGCAATAAGAATGGCCGAACTCAGGAAAAAAAATGAATAAAAAGACAAAACCATCTCATAAATGAAGGATGAATTATAAGTTGCACAAGGAAGAATAGATTAAAATCAAAATTTAATAAGAGGTTACACAGGTCTGAATGTTTGTGTCCCTCCAATATTCACGCATTACAGTGTAACCTCCAAGTTTATGGTATGAAGAAGTGGAGGCTTTAGTAGGTGATTAGGTCAGGAGGGGTCCACCCCCATGATTCAGATTAGTGCTTTTATAAAAGGGCCTCAGCAAGCCTTTTTGCCCCTTCTACCCCTTATGCCATGTGAGGACACAAAGAAGGTGCCATTTATGAATAACAGGGCCGTCATCAGACATCAAACTTGCAACTTCCCAGGATCTTGATCCTAGACTTCCCATCCAGAACAATGAGAAATACAATTCTGTTGTCTATAATTAATTACTCAGTCTATGGTATTTTATATTAGCAGCCTAAAAAGAATAAGACAGACATATTGAAAAAAGGTAGGGAAATAACTGAAAGAATAAAAAATGAGAAAAGAAGGAAGTAAAAGTGGTCAGAGAGAAAACAAGGCAAAGAAGGCTTGGTGCACTTATAATGGGAGTCTCTGAGAAAGGAAAAACAAAATTATGGAGCAGCTGTGCATATTTAAACTATAACTAAATAAAACTTTCCAAAAATAAAAGGATCCTGAATCTATGTTGAAAGGGCCCATTATATATCTGGGAAAACTGAATTAGAAATATTCTAATCAAGTCCTAGACTATCCTAGTAAAACTACTGTTTTAAAGACAAAGAAAAAATATCCTCAGAGATCTTCAGACAAAATGATCAAATTATCTGAGAGGGCAAAAATATTAGGCTTACTTACATTCGAGTTCTCAATAGCAACATAAAACAAAATATGGCCACTGAGAGATTGAATTTTCAAGAAATTTAAGGAAAGGAAGCACAAGTCAAGATTTATAGCAAGGCAAGCTTCACTTCAAGAATCGACTATATAAAAAAATCTTCAACGTGCAGTAATATGTGGAATATCATACACACGAGCCATTCCTGAAGAGTCTACTAGAGCAATATTTCTCAACTTTTTTCCCCCATTACTGCCCCTCTTAGGAGGCTTTTCAGACCTGCCTACACACACATCCCATCATGATGAAATTTTAATACCTTGCATATACAGTATCTCTTTATATGCTATGGTCTTTTGAAAGACTACACACCATTGTAACATCTAAGAATTTTTTACCCTTGGCCCCAGAAACCAATTTTCACCCCATGGATATATTACAGAATGAACATCTTTTAACCAATATATAAGTAGAAATTTATGGAGATGGACTGATGGAGCATATAACAGATTTGATTGCGGTAAATGATAGGGGTATGGGAGGAAGAGTAGTATGTGTGACAAAGCAGAAAGAATGTTCTTCCCCAAAAGTGAGAAAATGAGGAAGGAGAGAGAAAGGGAAAAGTCAAATAAGATGATTTATCCTTGTATAGGGAATAGGTAGATGTCAGCAAATAACATTTATTTAATATCAGCAGATCAGATAATAAAAGATTAAGTAAAAATGGTGACTAAAGACAATAAAAAGCACAACTAGATATAATGGTAACCACAAATGTAACAAAAATACAGGTAGTATTTGGTATTTTGTATTTGATAAATACCAAAATAAAGTTTAAAATATACAAAGAAGTCATGCCATCTGAAGAAATAAGCACAGTAGATATAGCATAATAGGCACAGAAATTATAACAATATGACAATTGATACAGAAATATCAGTAATAATAAGTGTGGATAGGCTTACCTTGCTTATTAAAAGAAAATATTTTCAAATGGGTTTTTAAAGCAAAATATAGCTCTATGCTGAATATAAGACTCACACCTAAAACAGTAATTCATAAAGGGCAAAAATAAAGAAGTGGCCAATGACTTACTAGATAATGGAAATCATAAGAAAGCTGAGGTTGCAATCTTAATATCAGATAACATAAAATTCAGACCAAAATGCATTTTTAAAGGAAGCAGAAAATACTTTATAGTGATAAAAGCTGCAATTGTCAATGAACATTTAACAGTTATAAATACCTGTGTCCCAAATGACACTGTAAACACCTATGTAAAGAATAATTACTCATACCTCAAGGAGAAACATAGAAAAACACATTAATAACCGAAGACTTTAACATACTACTCTCATACTGACCTGTCTTAGGTCAAGTGGACAAAAAATAAGTAAGGTTATAAAAACTCTAAAAAACATGATAGATATCATAAATGTATGTCAAGCATTACACACTTAGAATAGAAAATATATCTTCTTCTCAAGTACATATGCGGCATTCACAAAAATTGATATGGTAGTTTATAAAGTATCAATATGTTTTATATTGTACAAATATGAACACCAGTTAATTTTTTAACTATCAATTATTAATAAATCAAAAATACCATTTCATGTAAAAAATTATAAAATATTCTGTTAAACAACTTGTGAGTGAAAGGAAAAATCAGAAATTACAGAATTTCTGAAAAATAATGATGATAAAAACCTACATATTAGAATCTATGGGATACATTTAAATAACAGGTAAGAGGAAAAGTGATAACCTTAAACATCTTGAATAATACAAATGAAATGTTTTAAAAATAATTATAATTTCTAACTCAAAAGCCTAAAACAGAAAAAAAAGCCAAAAGAAAACACAAAAAAGATCAGAGCAGAAAATAAAGCATAAAGCAGAAAACCTGTAGATTAAGTTAATATATCAAAATACTAGTTCCTTAAAACAGAAGTCAATAAAATAAAAAAACTACCAAATAATTTAATTTAAAAAATGAGAAAACATAAATGTAGAAAATGACATGACTTGGAGGAATTACCTCTTGATACGGATAAAACTTCTTTAAAAAATTATGAAATACTGTTATATACACTTCTATACAATTAAATTTGAAAACTTAGATGGAATGCATAAACTCTTATGAAAATAAGCTTTGACAAAACTGACATTAAAAGAGATAAGAGGCTTTAAATGACAAATTTCTAGAGAAGATACCAAAATTATCAATGAGCTATCTCATCAAAATCACCAGGCTCAGGTGCTTTCATAGAGGAATTCTAATAGATCTTTAAAGATGAGATAATCCCAAAGCTACACAAATTGTTTTAGAGCACAGAAAATTAATTAAAAAATCTTTCTGAAGTAAGTGTAACATTGATACAGGAACCTGATTTTTAAAAATAGCACAAAAAAGAAAGTTACAGGCCAATATCACTGATGAATATTGATGAAAACTCCTACATAATATATCAGCCAACAGATTCTAATACCTCATTAAGAAAATATAATCAAGTGAGGTTTATCTAAGGGATGAAAGGATGGTTCAATATGAGAAACTATATTAATATAATTCCCTATAATAAGTCTAAAAGACTTATTAGCTCCTTAAATCCTGAAAAAGTTTTTGACAAATTTGACACCCATTCCTAATAAAATCTCTCCAGAAAATAAGAATGATGCATATTTCTTCAGTTTGGATATTTAATTTGATTTCTTTGACATGAAAACATGAAGATACACACACACACACACACACAAACATCATACCACACACATATCTATGTATCTACATATATATCTTACTTAATGAGGATATGCTACATTCCCAATGGGAGTTGGGAAAAAGCTAGAAAACCTACTATATTCACTACTGTTTAATATTTTACTGGAAATACTAGCTAATGCGATTACATACAACAAAATAATTAGATGCATAAGAATTGAAAGACAAATAAAAGTCTGTCTATATGCAGATGGATAACAGTATAAATGGTAAACTCTGGAGAATCAATGATAAAACAAATAATTCGACAAGATAGCAAGATATAAAATTAACCTATAAAATTCAGTAACTCAAACTTGGCATTGTGATGTGAACCTGTAGTCTCAGGTATTCCAGGGGCTGAGGCAGGAGTACTGCTTGAGCCAGAAGTTTGAGGCCAGTTTCATAGCTATGTTATTATGCAACATAGCAAGACGCCTCTTAAAAGAAAAACAAAATAGGCTTCATCTACACAAACATAGTTAGAAGATATAATTCAAAAGAGAAAACTTCATTTATATTAGCAACAAAAATAAAATGCCTAGGCATATATTTACCAAAAAAAGTTCTAAACTTGTATGAAGCAAATCATAAAATACTCTTGAAACACATACACCCTCCCAAGACTAAACCAGGAAGAAGTTGAATTTCTGAATAGACCAATAACAGGCTCTGAAATTGTGGCAATAATCAATAGCTTACCAACAAAAAAGAGTCCAGGACCAGATGGATTCACAGCCGAATTCTACCAGAGGTACAAGGAGGAACTGGTACCATTCCTTCTGAAACTATTCCAATCAACAGAAAAAGAGGGAATCCTCCCTAACTCATTTTATGAGGCCAGCATCATCCTGATACCAAAGCCGGGCAGAGACACAACCAAAAAAGAGAATTTTAGACCAATATCCTTGATGAACATTGATGCAAAAATCCTCAATAAAATACTGGCAAACCGAATCCAGCAGCACATCACAAAGCTTATCCATCATGATCAAGTGGGCTTCATCCCTGGGATGCAAGACTGGTTCAATATACGCAAATCAATAAATGTAATCCAGCATATAATCAGAACCAAAGACAAAAACCACATGATTATCTCAATAGATGCAGAAAAGGCCTTTGATAAAATTTAACAACTCTTCATGATAAAAACTCTCAATAAATTAGGTATTGATGGGACGTATCTCAAAATAATAAGAGCTATCTATGACAAACCCACAGACAATATCATACTGAATGGGCAAAAACTGGAAGCATTCCCTTTGAACTGGCACAAGACAGGGATGCCCTCTCTCACCACTCCTATTCAACATAGTGTTGGAAGTTCTGGCCAGGGCAATTAGGCAGGAGAAGGAAATAAAGGGTATTCAGTTAGGAAAAGAGGAAGTCAAATTGTCCCTGTTTGCAGATGACATGATTGTATATCTAGAAAACCCCATTGTCTCAGCCCAAAATCTCCTTAACCTGATAAGCAACTTCAGCAAAGTCTCAGGATACAAAATCAATGTGCAAAAATCACCAGCATTCTTATATAACAATAACAGACAAACAGAGAGCCAAATCATGAGTGAACTCCCATTCACAATTGCTTCAAAGAGAATTAAATACCTAGGAATCCAACTTACAAGGGACATGAAGGACCTCTTCAAGTAGAACTACAAACCACTGCTCAATGAAATAAAAGAGGATACAAACAAATGGAAGAACATTCCATGCTCATGGGTAGGAAGAATCAATATCATGAAAGTGGTCATACTGCCCAAGGTAATTTACAGATTCAATGCCATCCCCATCAAGCTACCAATGACTTTCTTCACAGAATTGGAAAAAACTACTTTAAAGTTCATATGGAACCAAAAAAGAGCCTGCATCACCAAGTCAATCCTAAGCCAAAAGAACAAAGCTGGAGGCAACACGCTACCTGACTTCAAACTGTACTACAAGGCTACAGTCACCAAAACAGCATGGTACTGGTACCAAAACAGAGATATAGACCAATGGAACAGAACAGAGCCCACAGAAATAATGCCGCATATCTACAACTATCTGATCTTTGACAAACCTGACAAAAACAAGCAATGGGGAAAGGATTCCCTATTTAATAAATGGTGCTGGGAAAACTGGCTAGCCATATGTAGAAAGCTGAAACTGGATCCCTTCCTTACACCTTATACAAAAATTAATTCAAGATGGATTACAGACTTAAACGTTAGACCTAAAACCATAAAAACCCTAGAAGAAAACCTAGGCATTACCATTCAGGACATAGGCATGGGCAAGGACTTCGTGTCTAAAATACCAAAAGCAATGGCAACAAAAGCCAAAATTGACAAATGGGATCTCATTAAACAAAAGAGCTTCTGCACAGCAAAAGAAACTACCATCAGAGTGAACAGGCAACCTACAAAATAGGAGAAAATTTTCGTAACCTACTCATCTGACAAAGGGCTAATATCAAGAATCTACAATGAACTCAAACAAATTTACAAGAAAAAAACAAACAACCCCATCAAAAAGTGGGTGAAGGATATGAACAGACACTTCTCAAAAGAAGACATTTATGCAGCCAAAAAAACACATGAAAAAATGCTCACCATCACTGGCCATCAGAGAAATGCAAATCAAAACCACAATGAGATACCATCTCACACCAGTCAGAATGGCAATCATTAAAAAGTCAGGAAACAACAGGTGCTGGAGAGGATGTGGAGAAATAGGAACACTTTTACACTGTTGGTGGGACTATAAACTAGTTCAACCATTGTGGAAGTCAGTGTGGTGATTCCTCGGGGATCTAGAACTAGAAATACCATTTGACACAGCCATCCCATTACTGGGTATATACCCAAAGGACTATAAATCATGCTGCTATAAAGACACATGCACACGTATGTTTATTGTGGCACTATTCACAATAGCAAAGACTTGGAACCAACCCAAATGTCCAACAATGATAGACTGGATTAAGAAAATGTGGCACATATACACCATGGAATACTATGCAGCCATAAAAAATGATGAGTTCATGTCCTTTGTAGGGACATGGATGAAATTGGAAATCATCATTCTCAGTAAACTATCGCAAGAACAAAAAACCAAACACCGCATATTCTCACTTATAGGTGGGAAGTGAACAATGAGAACACATGGACACAGGAAGGGGAACATCACGCTCTGGGGACTGTTGTGGGGTGGGGGAGGGGGGAGGGATAGCTTTAGGAGATATACCTAATGCTAAATGATGAGTTAATGGGTGCAGCACACCAGCATGGCACAAGTATACATATGTAACTAACCTGCACATTGTGCACATGTACCCTAAAACTTAAAGTATAATAATAATAAAAAAAGAAAGATATGAAAATAACACGGAAAAGCCTACTACCTTATTCTTCATAAGAATATCTCAACATCATCAGGATGTCAGTTCTCTTTGAACTAATTTATAAATTCAATTCAACCCCAATAAAAATGCTACAAATTTTTTTTTCCTGCAAACTAGACAAGTTGATTCTGAAGTTCATTTGGAAAAATAAACATGTAAAATAGCTAGGAAAAAAACTGAAAAGGAAGAGCTATGGGTTGAGCGATGAGCCCTACCAAATATTTAAAAGTACTAAAATGCCTCTATAATTAAAGGTGTGGTAATGGCACATGACTAGAAAGATCAATGAAATAGAACAGAAACAGAGCACTCTAATGTGGATATTTAGTATGTAATAAAGTGGTATCTCAAATGACTGAGGCAAACAGAGAAATAAATGATGTTAAGACATTTGGTTAGACATTTGAAAAAAGAAAAAAATACAACCATTGCCCCCACCACACACAAGAATAAACTCTAAATGTATCAGGGATCAATGTTTTTTTAAAAATTAAGTTGTGTAAGTACTATAACAAAACCTAATTAATGTGTCTATAACTTGGGTAAAGGAAAAAGGCTTTCTAAATGTGATTCAAAATCCAAGTGTGAGAATGAAAAGATTGATAAATTTGATCACATAAAAGTAAAAGGTTTTTGTATAAAAAATAAACACACCAGAAACAAAAACAAATGACAAATTGGTAGCAACATTTGCAATATATATCACAGAAAAAGAACTATTATCCCACATGTATAAAGAGCTTTTTTAAATTGGGCAAGGGGGATGGAAACATGAGACATCCTATAGGAAAATGGAAAAAAGACAGGAGCAAAAAATTCACCAAAAACATGTAAAAATGACTTTAAACATATAAAAAAATTAAACTACATTTATTATAAGATTGACACAATTCAAATGACATAAATATGATTTATCACCCATCAGATTGGCAAAAATTCAAAAGTTGACTATAATCTGTTGGCAAAGCTCTGGGAAAACAAGCACACTCACATTGCTGGAAGGACCGCAAAATGATACAGCTTCTATAAAGGGGAATTTAGCAATATCCAACAAAATTACTATGTAGCAATCCCAACTCTATAAATCTATCTTGAAATTAAACTTTTAACAGTATGAAAATAAATATGCATATGATTATTCATTACAGCATTACTTGCAATGGCAAAACATTGGAAACTATCTAAGTGTCCAAAAATAGGAGGACCAAATATTTACGCATGTTCATATTCAGGTGGGTCTTAGGAGGTTGATTGAACAAACTAAAGCATATCAACAACATCTGTTATGCAACTGTAAAACATAAGGAGAAGATCTCTATAAATTGATAAAAATTATTTCCAGGATACCCTATTAGGTGAAAAAATAACAATGTACAGGAGTATATATGGTATGTTTCCTCTTATGTAAGAAAGAAAATGCAGACATCTGCTTATTTTTGCAAAAAGAAACACAGTAAGTTTAAGCCAGAAAATAGTACAATTGGTTACTTACAGAAGGTATGAAAGAACAGGGATAAAAGGAATAGTAGAGGGAGGATACTTCTCTGGATATACTTTTATGTATGGTTTTGACTTTTGAAATGTGTTAATGTCCTTCATATTAAAAAGGTAAAATTAAATCAGTAAGGATGGCAGTAGAAAAAGAAAAAACCCTAACACCAAATGCAAACAGAAACATATAAACTCAACTGAATTTATTTTATGTTACCCGGGCTAGAACGCAGTGACACGATCATAGCTCACCGCAGCCTAACTGCCTGGGCTCAACCTATCCTTTCACCTCAGCCTCCTGAGTAGCTGGGAATACAGGCGCACACCACCACACCCAGCTCTTTTTTTATTTTTGTAGAGGCTGGTTTTGAACTCCTAGGCCCAAGCAATCTATAAACATCAGCCTCCCAAAGTGTTAATACTACAGGTGTGAGCCACTGCACCCTGCAATCCTACTGTATTTCAAATGAATGTTGTAACCACACTGAATGGGAAAAATAAAAGGATACATTTAATTAACTTTTGAACAAAAGACTTTGACTGTATACATTCTCAATCCAGGGGAAAAAAGAATGGCAAGCAAATCTTGAACTCTTTCATACATTTGTTTTTATAATGGTATGTCTGTGTAGCGATTCTGAAAAAAAATTTTGTGTCTTTTAGGTTTGAGAAAATAAGTAAATGTGTTTGTGTTGTTGGAAGCTGAAGTTCTTACTGTGGAGAAAGGAACATACAAATATGGAATGGGGGAAGGCAAGAAAGAATCCTGTGGTTTCAGCTGAAATTGGCAGCAGTTCAAATCTGTGATTTTACAAATAGATAGATAGATATAGGTAGGCAGATAAAGACCTAGAAGCAATGACACACCAGTAGCAATGAGCACACCTAGCACCCAAATCTTGGTTTCTAAATACCGTTCCCCAGTAAAGGATCAGTGTTCCTTGGACAAATGATTGATTCCACTGCTAAAGCAGGCAAGGTATAAGGTGAGACTAGAACATCTTGTTGTGCCAATAAGTATGTGTAAGAAATGTTTCAATCATTAGTAAAACAACAGAGGTGAATTATAATACAAGATACTGGGTCTCACCTTTTCACGCAGGCTGGAGTGCAGTGGCATGATCATAGCTTACTGCAGTCTCAAACTTTTGGCCTCAAGCAATCCTCCCACCTCAACTTCCCAGGTATCTGGGATTACAGCCATGAGCCACCATGCCCAGCCCTATTTTTTTTTTTTTTTTATCTGACTGCTGGCAGTTTTTAGGCTTTACCTCTCCCTCTTGCTGTTGTGTTGTACCTGTCAATAGCTGGAAAGAAAGCCTTGGCACTCTTTCCTTGTTTGACACTGATCGGGGTTTCAAACCACTGAAGTCCCATAGGATCATTATGCATGCAAACTACTCTCAAATGGTACAGAAAAAATGTATTCAAATATATGTATATGATGTGTGCATATATCTATCTACATATCTACCAATCTATACTTATGTATATCTATCTGACCTAGATAGATAGTTATAGAGGATTGAAAGAGAAAGATTACACAAATGTGGCAAAATGACTAAAAACTAGTCAATCTGATAAAGAGTATAATTGGACATCTCTGTATTATTCTTTCAGCTGTTCTCTAAGCTTAAATTTATTTCAAAATAAAAAGCTTAAAAAAGTATGGGATATGACACCAAGATAACAGGTAACAAAATAAAAAATAGATAAATACAACTTCATCAAATTATCAGTTTATCAAGATAGCGAAAAGATAACCTACAGAATGAAAGAAAATATTTAAAAATCATGTATCTGCTAATTAATATCTAGAATATATAAAGAACTCATTCAACTCAACAAAAAAGGAAGTAATCCAATTCAAAATGGGCAAAGGACTTGAATAGATATTTTTCAAAAAAAGATACATAAATAGCCAACAAGCACATGAAAAGATGCTTAATATTATTCGTTATTAGGGAAATACAAATAAAACTGCAATGAGATAACACTTTACATCTACTGGGATGGCTAAACTAAAGAAGAAAATGTAAAATAACAAGTGTTGACAAGAATGTAGAGGAATTGAAGCCCTTGTGTATTGCTGGTGGGAATGTAAAATGATGCAGCCACTGTGGAGAACAATTTGGCAATTCCTCAAAAAGTTATAGAACTACCACATGACCCGGCAGTTTCACTCTCAGGTGTGTATCTCAAAACAATTGAAACCAGGGATTCAAACAGGAATTTTTTCACCAATGTTCATACCAGTACTATTCACAGTAGCCAAAGATGTAAACAACCCAATGTCCATCAATAGATGAATGCATAAACCAAGTGTGGTATATACACACAATGAAAAATTACTCAGTCATTAAAAGAAATGACATATTGATACATATTGCACAATAGGTGGGCATTGAAAATATAGTATAAGTGAAATCAGCCAGACAAAGAAGGACCCACTGTAAGATCACACTTACATGAAGTGACTAGAATAGGCAAATTCATAGATAGAGAAAGTAGAATTAGAGATAATCAGGGGCTGAGAAGGAAGTTAGTGTTTAATGAGTACAGAGTTTATGCTGGGATCATGAAAAAGTTTGGAGTACAGATTTAAGAGGATCATGACAGACAGGAGTAAGTGCTAGATTGCAGCTCCCACTCAGATGGACAGAGCAGCATGTGGAGCCTTGTATCATGAACTTTTGCTCCAGGACTACTGCAGGAATAAATCAGGAAAGTGAAGAGAACTCACAGATTCTCTGAAGGAAGTGGATTGCTCCTGCAGGACCCAGGAGACACCTCAAATACTAGCAGGTGTGGAATCCAGGGCTGAGAGATCTGCAGACAGTTCACATCACAGAACTTTGTGCAGACAACCCCCAGTGTTAGCCTGAAGCCTGGTAGACCTGCTGGGTGATTGGATCCAGAAGAGAGATAACAATCACTATAGCTTGGCTCCCAGGAAGCCACATCCCTAGGAAAATGGGGAGAGTACTACATCAAGGGAACACCCCATGAAACAAAAGAATCTGAACAACAGCCTTGAGCCCTAAACCTTCCCTGACATAGCCTATCCAATTGAGAAGAAACCAGAAAACCAACTCTGGTAATATGACAAAACAAGGTTCTTTGACACCCCCCCAAAAAATCACACTAGGTCACCAGCAATGATTCCAAACCAAGAATAAATCCCTGATTTACCTGAAAAAGAATTCAGAAGATCAGTTATTAAGCACAACAAGGAGGCACTAGAGAAAGGCAAAGCCAGTTTAAAGAAATCAAAAAAGTGATACAAGAAGTGAAGGGATAAATATACAATGAAATAGACAGCATAAGCAAAAACAATCAAAACTTCAGGAAACAATTGGCACACTTATAGAAATGCAAAATACTCTGGAAAATCTCAGCAATAGAATTGAACAGGCAGAAGAAAGAACTTCAGAGCTCAAAGACAAGATTTTCGAATTAACCCAATCCAACAAAGCCAAAAAAAAAAAAGAATAAGAAGACATGAACAAAGCCTCCAAGAAGTCTGGGATTATGTTAAACAACAATACCTAAGTGTTTGATATAAAAATACTTCTAGGCATAAATGCTTAGTGCCACAAAGTGAAACCAGCACTCAGGCAAAAGTTGTCTCAGCAAGGCAATTTACTTCTGCAGAAGGGTACCACTCACATCAATTAAGATTGCAAGAGCACAGACAGCAAAGGAGACCAGGGGTTTTTTATCTCCTTAACACAATCCCTACCTCTGTGTCCCTCCCCCAAGGGCTGGGGTCAGACGCACAATCTGAGCTGAGCCGATTGGCTACTTGAAAATATTTTTCTAAATATGAAAGGCAAGGGGGACATGGGGTACAGTGGCAAAGCTTGTGATATGTTCAGTTTTGGGGGAAAAATGGGTGCAGGTAACCAAGGGAACAGATGTGAATTATTGATTAGAGCTGATGGGAAGGGGGTAGGCTGTTTTACAGTAACTAGGGGCAAGGAGAAACAGGAAAGTTGAGTTTGAGAACAAAGGACAAGGAAGTTAGCAGACTAAATCTTTGAAGAGAAACTCAGAGAAATTCATTGTATCTCTCATAAGAATAATCAGTGTTCCTGAGGAAGAAGAAAAATCTAAAAGTTTATAAAACATATTTGGTGGAAGAATAGAGGAAAACTTCCCTGGCCTTGCTAGAGACCTAGTCATCCAAATACAAGAAGCTCAAAGAACACCCAGGAAATTCATGCACAAAAAGGTTACTGCCTAGGCACATTGTCATCGGGTTATCTAAAATTAAGAAGAGGAAAAGAATCTTAAGAGCTGTGAGACAAAAGCACCAGGTAACCTATAAAGGAAAACCTATCAGATTAACAGCAGATTTTTCAGCAGAAACCCTACAAACTAGAAGGGATTGGGGCCCTATCTTCAGCCTCCTTAAAGGAAACAATTATCAGCCAAGAATTTTGTGTCCAGCAAAACTAAGCCTGATAAATGAAGGAAAGATATACTTTTTTTCAGACAAACAAATGCTGAGAGAATTTGCCACTACCAAGCCAGCACTACAAGAACTGCTAAAAGGAGCTCCAAATCTTGAAACAAATCCTGGTAACACATCAAAACAGAAGCTCTTTAAGCATAAATCTCACAGGACCTATAAAAAATACAATTAAAAAAAACAAGGTATACAGGCAACAAATAGCATGATGAATAGAATAGTACCTCACATATAAATACTAAAGTTGAATGTAAATGGCCTAAATGCTCCACTTAAAAGGTACAGAATTGCAGAATGGATAAGAATTCACCAACCATCTGTCTACTACCTTCAAGAGACTCACCAAACACATAAGGACTCACATAAACTTAAGGCAAAGGGGTGGAAAAAGACATTCCATGCAAATGAACACCAAAAGCAAATGGGAGTAGCTATTCTTATATCAGATAAAACAAACTTTAAAGCAACAGCAGTTTAAAAAGACAAAGAAGGACATTATATAATGATAAAAGGCCTTATCCAACAGGAAACTATCAAAATCCTAACTATATAAGCACCTAACACTAGAGCTCCCAAATTTATAAAACAATTACTACTAGACCTAAGAAATGAGATAGCAACACAATGAAAGTGGGGGACTTCAATGCTCCACTGACAGCACTAGACAAGTCATCAAGACAGAAAGTCAACAAAGAAAAAATGGATTTAAACTATACCCTGGAATGAATGGACTTAACAAATATCTACAGAATATTCTACCCAACAACCACAGAATATACCTTCTATTCATCAATGCATGGAACTTCCTCCAAGATAGACCATATGATAGGCCACAATACAAGCCTCAATAAATTTAAGAAAATTGAAATTATATCAAGCACTCTCTCAGACCACAGTGGAATAAACTTGGAAATGAACTCCAAAAGGAGCCTTCAAAACCATGCAAATACATGGAAATTAAATAATCTGCTCCTGAATGATCACTGGGTCAACAATGAAATCAAAACAGAAATTAAAAAATTCTTCAAACTGGACAATGATAGTGACAAAACCTCTGGGATATAGCAAAGGCAGTGCTAAGAGGAAAGTTCATAGCCCTAAATGCCTACATCAAAAAGTCTGAAAGAGCACAGACAATCTTAGGTCACACCAGGAACTAGAGAAACAAGAACAAACCAAACGCAAATCCAGCAGAAGAAAGGAAATAACCAGTATCAGAGCCGAATTTAATGAAATTGAAACAAACAAAAACAATACAAAAGACAAATAAAACAAAAAGCTAGTTCTTTGAAAAGATAGATAAAATTGATAGAACATTAGCAAGAGTAACCAAGAAAAGAAGAGAGAAATCCAAATAAGCTCAATTAGAAATGAAACTGGAGATATTACAACTGACACCACAGAAATACAAAAGATCATTCAAGGCTACTATGAACATCTTTATGCACATAAACTCGAAAACCTAGAGGAGATGGATAAATTTCTGGGAAGATACAACCCTCCTAGCTTAAATCAGGAAGAATTAGATACCCTGAACAGCCCAATAACAAGCAGTGAGTTTAACATGAAATAAAAAAATTACCAGCAAAAAAGAGTCCAGGACCAGATGGACTCACAGATGAATTCTACCAGACATTCGAAGAAGAATTGGTACCAATCCTATTGACACTATTTCACAAGATAGACAAAGAGGGAATCCTTCCTAAATCATTCTATGAAGCCTGTATCACTTTAATACCAAAACCAGGAAAGACATAACTACAGACCAATATCTTAATGAACATATATACAAAAATCCTTAACAAAATACTAGCTAACTAAATCCAACAACGTATCAAAAGATAATCCACCACGATCAAGTGGGTTTCATACCAGGGTTGCAGAGATGGTTTAACATAAACAAGTCAATAAATGTGATGCACCACATAAAAAGAATTAAAAGCAAAAATCACATGATCATGTCAACAGATGCAGAAAAAACATTTGACAAAATCCAGCAACCCTTTATGATTAAAACTCTCAGTAAAATTGGCATACAAGGAACATACCTCAATTTAATAAAAGCCACCTGTGACAAACCCACAACCAACATAATACTGAACGGGGAAAAGCTGAAGGCATTCCCTCTGAGAACTGGAACAAGACAAAGATGCCCACTCTCACCACTTCTCTTCAACATAGTACTGGAAGTCCTAGCCAGAGCAATCAGACAAGAGAAAGAAATCAAGGGCATCCAAATTAGCAAAGATGAAGTCAAACTGTCACTGTTTGTTGATGATATGATTATATACCTAGAAAACTCTAAAGACCCCTCCAAAAAGCTCCTGGAACTGATAAAGAATTTAGTAAAGTTTCCAGATACAAAATTAATGTACACAAATCAGTAGTTCTCGTATACACCAACAGTGACCAAGCTGAGAATCAAATTAAGAACTCAACCCCTTTTATAGTAGCTGCCAAAATAAAAAATTAAAAATTAAAAAATAAAACCTTAGGAATATACCTAACCATGGAGGTAAAAGACTTTTACAAGGAAAACTACAAAACACTGCTGAAATAAATCATAGAATACACAAACAAATGGAAACATGTCCCATGCTCATACATAGGTAGAATCAACACAGCGAAAATGAACATACTGTCAAAAGCAATCTATAAGTTCAATGCAATTCCCATCAAAATACCACTATCATTCTTCACAGAACTAGAGAGAAACAATTCTAAAATTCATATGGAACCAAAAAAGAACCCACAAAGCCCAAGTAAGAATAAGCAAAAAGAACAAATCTGGAGGCATCACATTATGTAATTTCAAACTATACTAGAAAACCATAGTCACCAAAACAGCATGTTACTGGTATAAAAGTAGGCACATAGACCAATGTAACAGAATAGAGAACTCAGAAATAAACCGAAATACTTATAGCCAGCTCATCTTTGACAAAGCAACCAAATACATCAAGTGAGGAAAGGACATCCTATTCAACAAATGATGCTGGATAATTGGCAAGCCACATGTAGGAAAATGAAACTAGACCCTCATCTCTCACCTTATACAAAAATCAACTCAAGATGGATTAAGGACTTAAATCTAAGACCTAAAATTTAAAAATTTCAGAAGATAACGTCGGAAAAACCCTTCTAGACATTGGCTTAGGCAAGGATTTCATGACCAAGAACCGAAAAGCAAAAGCAATTAAAACAAAAAAAAGATAAATAGCTGGGACTTAATTAAACTAAAGAGCTTTTGCACAACAAAAGGAACAGTCAACCGAGTAAACAGACAACCCACAGAGTGGAAGAAAAACTTCACAATCTATACATCTGACAAAGGACTAATATCCAGAATCTACAGCAAACTTGAACAAATTAGCAAGAAAAAAAAACAATCCCATCAAAAAGTGGGCTAAGGACATGAATAGACATTTCCCAAAAGAAGATACACAAATGGCCAAAAAACATATGAAAAAAATGCTCAACATCACTAATGATCCAGGAAATACAAATGAAAACCACAACGCAATACCGCCTTATTCCTGCAAGAATGGCCATAAACAAAAATTTAAAAATAATAGATGTTGGTGTGGATGCTGTGAACAGGGAACACTTCTACATTGCTTGTGGGAGTGTAAACTAGTACAACCACTATGGAAAACAGTGTGGCAATTCCTTAAAGAACTAAAGGTAGAACTACTATTTGGTCCAGCAATCCCACTACTGGGTATCCACCTAGAGGAAAAGAAGTCATTGTAGGAAAAAGATACTTGCACACACATGCTTATAGCAGCACAATTCACAATTGCAAAAATGTGTAATCAAACCCAAATGCCCATCAACCAGTGAGTGGATAAAGAAGCTGATATATATATATTAGTTTCTGAAATATATACATATATATATATATATATATATATATATATGATGGACTACTACTCAGCCATAAAAAGGAATGAATTAATGGCATTTGCAGCAACCTGGATGATATTGGAGACTATTATTCTAAGTGAAGTAATTCAGGAATGGAAAATCAAACATTGTATATTCTCACGCGTAAGTGGGAGTTAAGCTATGAGGATGTGAAGACATAAGAATGACACATTGGATTTTGGGGACTCAGGGGGAAACGTGGGAAGGGGGTAGGGATAAAAAACTACAAATTGGGTGCAGTGTACACTGCTCAGATGATGTGTGCACCAAAATCTCACCAATCACCACTAAAGAACTCATTCATGTAATCAAACACCACCTATTCTCCAATAACCTGTGGGAAAAAAGAATTTAAGAAAAGAAAAAGTTTGAGGTATAGATAATGGTGATAGTTATACAACACAATGAATTACTTAATGCTACTGAATTATACACTTAAAAATAGTTAAAATGATAAATATTATGCTATGTATATTTTAGCATAGTTTTTAAAAAATCAAGAAAGAAATATATGTGGGAAAATTATTATATTACTTTAAATACAATGCAAGATACACTAAAAACCATCAAAGTGCTCTCTGTGGCTTGAATACAAAGAACCTGTCACACACTTTCTATAAAGCAAACAAACAAATATTAAAACCTTAATATTTTAGGAGAAAGAAGACTCTTAGTTTTGAAATAATGATAGAATTTACAGTGTGTTATTACTCTTTAGTGATAATCTAAGTAAACTGTAAGTTCCTTTAGATTGAAAATCACCAATTCACTTACCTTTGTGTTCCAAGATCTGTTATTAGATAAATAACTGTATGATGGAAGGATGGAGGGATGAATTAATTAGACTGAAGGTTTAAGAAGCTTTGTGGGTTAGAGAAATACTAAGGTCTGAAAAAGCCAGAGAAGAGATCATGGAGAGGGTGTGAGCTGAGCTAGGAAGGATGTGGAGGATTTGGAAGGGCAAAAAGATAAAGTGAGGACCCGCTGAGAGAGAAATAGAGAGGTACTGACCAGTCTCATGCTTCCATGAAACCGTAACAACACTTGGGCTTTTTCGTTCGTTCTTACCTTAGAGGCACATGCTAAAAGCTAGGTTTTTCAGGTTTTCGGTCATGGTTCTAGGCTACGGTTCCATGAAGCTCAGATTTGTTAGGTGATCTTGAGGCTTAAAAATGAAATAGTGAGTGTTTTCTTCTATTTGCCCCAATTGAGCCATTTCTGAGTATAATATCTTCTGATTTAGTTCATTTTACTGGAAAAGGTCAAATGATTTATGATTTATAAAATTATAGCTGCGATTTCAGTTAGATGAATCAGATAGTAAATCATAACCACAGAAAAAGAATCAACAGCCTTGTAGATCAATCAGAGAATATTCTACCTGAAATTTCCAGTATAAAAAGAGAAGTCAACAAAGGTTTTGGAGAGTAATAAAAAAACTTTTTCAGAAATGTAGTCATTAAAATAACTTCCTATAATCACCCCCACCAGAAATAAACTCTGAAAGGGACTGGAAACAGCAATGGCTGGAAACACAGTGTACTATCTTGCCGATGAGAAGTGCCAACCATAGACACTGATGAAGATGCATAAGTTTTATTTCCAGGAATTCAGCCAGGGATATAAATGAGGAAGTCAGACATTGGTGACTATGGGTCTTAGGTCTACTTTGCTTATAAACATTGACTTTCACGTCTATTTTTCCCTTGCTAGTTTGAGAAAATATAAATGTATTGAAATGTAAAGATACTAAATACAAAAAGCAAGTTGAAAAATCTGCAAATAAGCCTATTAAATATATGCTTATGAATAAAAGCTTTAGAATTCTGAGAAATATGCACCAAACTTCTAACAGTTATCTAAAGTGTGAGGTGGGTGGGGAGGATTGAGAAGTGTGGAAAACTTCCTTACTATCTATTGTTCCTTATATGTTTTAATAGTAGCAATATTTATTAACACAGTTTTTACTATGCACTCTTCTTAGTCTTTGATTCACAGAAATGTCTATTTTAAATTATTAGCATGGTTATTTTGACCATAGGTCTCCATAGCAAATATTAGATTAGCTGACATTTATTTTTACTCATTTCTGTGAAGTTTTTTACTTTTACTTATTATCATTATTCTTGATATGGGCCATTTGTTAAATATCTGTGTGTCAATTTAAGTTCATATTTGTAATATGACTTTTTATTTAAACTTTCAAAAGTAAGAAAAAGGCCTTACCAGGCCAGATTTCCTGATTTCTGATTTTAAAAATGTTAATCCAAACCTGTTATTACCGTATTTACTTCGCCTTTTTTCCTGCCCCAACCTCTCTAGAAAGAAATATCCTTTTCCTTCCTCTAAATTATTTCTCCCCAGCAGTTACTTTGTCTTCTTTGTTGCAGCAGAAAAATACCTACTCTACAGGCTGAGGTCAGAGACACCAAAAGAGTACAAATGACCCTTTTTCTGAGCAGCAGGAATTTAGGTAGAGGTGTTGACCCCGTTAGATGATCTGATCAAGTCTTGAGAGGAAGTGAGTGGTATGTTTGGAACATATAGAGTCAGATGCAAGATTGGGGAACCAAAGTGTATCCTGGAGTAGCTATAAGTCCTTAACTGATCCTTTAGGCTATGGGTGAGCAAGAAATTAAATAAACAGATTCTAAAATATAAGTAGATTAAATAGATTCTAAAATATAAAGAAAACAAGCAAGACAAGAAAACTAGTATCTATTGAGAGTTGACTATACCACATACAGTATACTATTATACTATTTACACTATTATGTCAATTTTCACAATGACTTTGAAAGCAAGAAATAAGCA
The DNA here is from genome assembly GCF_028858775.2 of Pan troglodytes. Taxonomy (NCBI): domain Eukaryota; kingdom Metazoa; phylum Chordata; class Mammalia; order Primates; family Hominidae; genus Pan; species Pan troglodytes. The sequence continues at coordinate 95,730,340 of NC_072409.2, read as the reverse complement.
TCTCTCTTTTGAAGATCAGGAAAACTGAGTCACTGAGAAATTACAGAGATTGCCGAGGGGACATGCTCAGTAAGTGGAGAGCCAAGATTTGAACCCCTATCTATCTGCCTCCTTACTTTTTTATACTATACAATAATACCTTAATTCAAGTCAATATTCAACCTCACCATTCTAAGTAAATGACTGTATCACTTACAGCATCTGCTATTAACTATAGAGTCTGAATTGATAAGGTTCAGTTTGTTCCTTTAATATAAGTGTAAATATTTTCAGCCTTACAAGTACAGGTAAAAAGGTTAATGATCTGAACTGTTCAGAGTGAAACCATCTTCACAGTACTTCTTACAAACAAAATCACATTGGCTTTCCTAATCCAATTTCAGCAACAGAAAATGTTTCTTAAAAGACAGTAAGTCATGGTAAGGTCCTATAACCTATCAGCTGTTACTGTCCTTTGCACCTCCTGTCCTCGGGTGCTAGACTGCTGTCTGCCTCCCCAGTGCAGTGTGCAAAGGGCTTTATTATTACCAGCTGAGAGCCAAGGCAGCTGAAGGGTACACTGTCACTACAGTTTGCTCCCCCACATGTCAACATATTCTGAAAGCTACTGACATCTGATTTTAACTCCTTGCTGCCTTCTGTTCCTCTGACTTTGACAGATTTTAATGAGACAAATGCTAGCTGTGGGTTTCCTTTTTCCACCTTCCCCTACCTCACCCCTCAGGAACTCACTTTTCTGCTGCCATCCTTTGTGAAACGGCAAACTAAATATGAAAAACTGCTGATAAGGAGGAACAGACTTATGCCCAGAGGATAAACTTAACAGAGCTCACCTAGCCTGGCTGGCATTGACCCCTGCCTCTACATTTTTAGTACATGTCTCATAAAAGAGAAACTGCCTGTGCTTCTAGGATTCTTTTATATAAGTGCCAGGAGATGTGTCAAGTACAACTTGCTTCTCCAGCATATTGATACATTTAGAGTTTTTAAAGAAAACTCAAGTGAGTCAGCAGGTATACTCTCAAGCCACATACCTAGGAGGATGCTCAGAATAACTACCCTTTACTGAGCACCATACTACTATGACTCCATAAGACCAGCTTGGGCTCAGAAAGACCTGTGTCCAAAATCACACTTCAATCACTTGGGGAATCTTCTTCAAAGAGTTTGAAAAATTCCCTTGCATATGGCAGACCTCCAGCTAGGTAAAGAGAATTACTGTGACCCCCTCTATCCCCTCATTTCCCACCAGGTTTTCTAATATCTCAATTTAGAAACTGAAGGTTGGGGGCAGCTGGAAGAGAAGACCGTAGAAATCTTGAGTAAGTGGAAGACGACTCTTGGGGCCCAAGGCGACTGTGCCTTGCTTGTCTGGAAAACAACCACTCAGGCATATTGCCCTTCAGTACAGAACCATGGGATGTCTTCAGGGCAAGGGTTCTGAGGTAGTGCACACCATACCCTATAGCTTGACCAAAGCACGCTAGAGAATGAGAAGTCCCACATGCCCCAATCAGAGAAAAAAAGGAATGAAATGTCCTGGTGTACGGACAGGTGGTCCAGAACATGAGATCATCATGACTGACGGCGGTGATAAAATATTCAAACATCAGCAGTTGCTGGTCCATGCCCAAAGGCCAGATGGGACCCATTTCATCACCAGCAGAGACTGGACAAGGACACAGAAGCTAGGGAGCCCTCCTCCTGGAACCACGATGTTGTTTTTGAAAGCTTCCCTCTGTGCACAGATGTCTTCCCAAAGAAAGGAAGAAGGAAAGGGAAGGGGAAGAAGTCTTCACAGACAGTGCTTTATCCCAAAGTGAATAGATTGAGACTGAGATAATAACATTTAAATTGACTAGAAAAAAATCAGCATAACAAAATGGAGTAGAATAGACTATATGCTCTAGGACAGACTGACGGTTAAGTGCAAAACTAAATTCAAATATAGAAAAAGAAAACAGTTACATTTTGAATTGCAGAGTGTGCTAGTATTACCTGATAAACATATTGCTTCTATTTCTCTCTAAATATTGCTAAAAATTATTGAACAGAACTGCACAAAAGGGAGTTTGGCATACTCATGACCAAAAATTTTTCCTAAGATGACATTAAACCACAAATCAATATCCACTGGTTATATTGGTTCAACCAGCAACCAACACAGTATATTTACAGTCACCCATTGTGCTCCAGATGTCCCATGAGGACATCAGTAAAGATTTTGGCCATTGCCTGGCTAAAATCAACATACACAAAATCCAGATAGAGTGTGGTATAAGAAACAAGTGTAGGTTGTGGAGTTAGAAAATCTCTCTTTAAATTCCACAATTTACTAGGAAGATTGTAAAAATTTACTTAACTCCCCTATGATTTCTTTTTTTTAAAGTTTTCTTGTTTGTAAAGTGAGGGACAAATTCACTAATAACACCTGATTCAAGACTTGCTATTATGATCAGCTGAGGTTACATATTTTATAAATATTAATCACCATATAGATATTGGTTATTATCTCTTAATAAACGGATGTCTTATTTAAATCTCATTATTTTAAGAAAGAAATGGTGTGTTTGTTACCCGTCTTTGTAATAAACTCATGTTGACTTCCAGTGATCTCCATTTAATTTTTCAAGTACTTATAAACCATCCATTTTTAAAAATTCATCCAAAAATTTTTCCAAGGGAAGTTTCAGAAATCCTTTGTCTTTCCCACTACTTTTGAAAATAAGGACTTTTTGGCATGTCTCCAGTTCTTAATAATTCCATGGAGATTATTGGCATGGCTGAATGATCACATTTAGAATTATTTTAAGTTTCCAGATACATTAATAATTAGAGCCTAAAGACTTGGGCATAAGTTTCGCTATCTGGTTCACTCCTCAACTAACCTGTGCTTTTCCTACATCAAGGGAAACACACAAACCTCCAAGCCATGTAGGTTTGCTCCTCTTCAGTTTAAAGATAATATTCCTTAACACAGAAGAGAAGACAAATGGAAAGTTAAGAGCTTTGCTTTCTCTTAATTTTCTTGTAATAGCATAGCTTGCCACTAAAAGTGAGCTGTTTCTTCCCCATTTCTCTTGCTTGCCCTGAACTAAGCTTACAGTGGGCTCTGTCCTTTCTGACCCTGACACCTTCTTGAGAGCAGGGCTCCTCTTTGGCAGCTCTCTTTGGTCATGAGCCCCTCCTGCCACCTTCAGCACATGTTCATGTCAAAAAGAAATTGTCTTCAGAGACAGTCCATGCAGAAAAATTCTTGGCATTTGAGAGAAAACTCCAGGTACCAAATTGGAGCCCAGATTGTTAGGGATACTGACTAATAGCTTTGTAGTTAACTAGTCTCAAGTTCAAATCCTAGTTCTTACAATCTACAGCCGTACATCCTTGGGAAATAAAAATATCTCTCTAAGCCTTAGTTTTCTCATCTGAAAAAAAAAAAAAGAAAAAATAATGCCTATATCATCAAATCATATAGGACTAAATGTGATGATGTATTTTAAAGTCCACCAGCACTGTCATCCTGCTCTGGCGGAAACATAAAGAAGCGTGGTAGATGACTTCAAACTATACTACAGGGTTACAGTCACCAAAACGGCATGGTACTGGTACCAAAACAGGGATATAGACCAATGGAACAGAACAGAGGCCTCATAAATAACACCACACATCTACAACCATCTGATCTTTGACAAACCTGACAAAAACAAGAAATGGGGAAAGGATTGCCTATTTAATAAATGGTGCTGGGAAAATTGGCTACCGTGTGTAGAAAGCTGACACTGGATCCCTTCCTTACACCTTATACAAAAATTGACTCAAGATGGATTAAAGACTTAAATGTAAGACCTAAAACCATAAAAATGCAAGAAGAAAACCTAGGCAACACCATTCAGGACATAGGCATGGGCAAAGACTTCATGACTAAAACACCAAAAGCAATGGCAACAAAAGCCAAAATTGACAAATGGGATCTAATTCAATTAAAGAGCTTCTGCACAGCAAAAGAAATTATCAGCAGAATGAATTGGCAACCTATAGAATGGGAGAAAAATTTTGCAATCTATCCATCTGACAAAGGGCTAATATCCAGAATCTACAATGAACTCAAACAAATTTACAAGAAAAAACCCCATTGAAAAGTGGGCAAAGGATATGAACAGACACTTATCAAAAGAAGACATTTATGTAGCCAACAGACATGAAAAAATGCTCATCATCACTGGTTATTACAGAAATGCAAATCAAAACCACAATGAGATACTATCTCACACCAGTCAGAATGGCAATCATTAAAAAGTCAGGAAACAACAGATGATGGAGAGGATGTGGTTAAATAGGAACGCTTTTACACTGTTGGTGGGAATGTAAATTAGTTCAACCATTGTGGAAAACAGTGATTCCTCAAGTGATTCCTCAAGGATCTAGAACTAGAAATACCATTTGACCCAGCCATCCCATTACTGGGTATATACCCAAAGGATTATAAATCATGCTACTATAAAGACACATGCACACCTATGTTTATTGTGGTACTATTCACAATAGCAAAGACTTGGAACCAACCTAAATGTCCATCAATGATAGACTGGATAAAGAAAATGTGTCACATATACACCATGGAATACTATGCAGCCATAAAAAATGATGAATTCATGTCCTTTGCAGGAACATGGATGAAGCTGGAAACCATCATTCTCAGCAAACTATCACAAGGACAGGAAGCCAAACACTGCATGTTATCACCCATAAGTAGGAGTTGAACAATGAGAACACATGGACACAGGGAGGGGAACATCACACACCAGGGCCTGTCAGGGGCGGGGGTGCTGGCAGAGGGATAGCATTAGGAGAAATACCTAATGCAAATGACGAGTTGATGGGTGCAGCAAACCAACAGGCACATGTATACCTACGTAACAAACCTACACGTTGTGCACATGTACCCCAGAATTTAAAGTATGATAAAAAAAGAAGCATGGTAGAAAAGAAATGAATTCACATTCATGTATAAGTATAAAGGCAGAAAATAAAACTTCATGATAAGAACCAAAATGGTAACCATAGGTATACATTGGGCCACAATCTTTTTACTTGTCTGAATGTTCTAAGATTCCTTTAAGAGGCAACTATTCCTTTTAAAGTTGATTTGTAAAAAGAGTTTAATAGTTCAGTCCTCTCTGCAAAAAGATAAGGCAGGATTTTTTTTAACTCTCATGTTTTAAAAAGTCTCTTAGAAGAAACACTCCCTGGGGAGACCACAGTTTTGAACTGAACCTAAAATCTAGATCTACCTTAGTGGCTCGTACCTGGACTTGGGAAAAGGAATTCTATCTTCACGGGAGCATTTACTGAGCTCTGATTGTGTAATCATCCCAAAGATAGGTGTGGGGAGAACTAAGTATAATAGCTGATTCCTGACCTCAGGGAGTGTTTGGCACAGCTGGAAAGAGAAGATTAACCATAATATAAGTAAGTGCCCTATTTTGTATTATGGATCATAAATATAAGAAAGAAGATCACAGAAGTTGTGATGAGTGCAGAGTGAAGCAGGATGTCCTCAAAACTGCTTTCTACAGAAACACAGCCATGTTCCTTTGGAGAGTTGCTTACTGGCAACTAAACTATATTGCTTACTTGCATGTTGGAGGCTCTGAGAAGACAGCAGAAAAGGAACCTGCTTAACTTTGAATAACAATTATTTCCTAAACATACTTGACAACAGAAGCTCCTTTTTAGGGAATGCTTTTAGCAACTTGTAGAGTTGCCCAACCTCAGAGCTAATGCTAGCAAGAACAGATTCATGCAGGATATGCACTTGCTCTGGGCCTTGAAGAATGGGTAACTTTTAGGTGAGCAGAGGATGGAAGAGGCTTCAGAGGATGGAATCATTTGGGGGATGAAAGCATAGACTCAAGACATATCTATGGTCAGGACTGATCTTGAGAGCTAGAGGTAGGCCTAGAGGGAGAGAGGGAAAGGGTCAAGTAGCCCCAGATTATAAGGTTCAGAAGAGTGTAGATCAATGGTTTTCAAAATGCAAACCTTGTATCACCTGCATCAGAATTTCACTGGTGCTAGTTAAAAAGTACTCAGCCCCATCAAACTCAAAAGCTTCTACATGGTGAAGAAAACAATCAACAGAGTGATTGAGAGAAATACAATTACAGAATGGGAGAAAATATTTGCAAACCATACATATGATAAGGGGTTAATACGCAAAATGTGTAAGGAACTCAAACTACTCAATGGTAAGAAAACAAATAACCCAATTTAAAAATGGGCAAAGAACCTGAATAGACAGTTCTCAAAAGGAGACATACAAATGCCCAACAGGTTCATGAAAAAATGCTCAGCCACATTAATTATCACGGAAATGGAAATTAAAACTACAATGAGATATTACCTCATACCTGTTTGAATGCCTATTGTCAAAAAAAGCAAAAGATAGGCTGGGTGCAGAGGCTCACGCCTGTTAATCCCAGCACTTTTGGAGGCTGAGGCGGGCAGACCACGAGATCAAGAGAAACGAGACCATCCTGGCCAACATGGTGAAACCCTGTCTCTACTAAAATTACAAAAATTAGCCGGTGTGCTGGTGGGCCCCTGTAATCCCAGCTACTCAGGAGGCTGAGGCAGGAGAATCACTTGAACTCAGGAGGTGGAGGTCTCAGTGAGCTGAGATCACGCCACTGCACTCCAGCCTGGCAACAGAGCGAGACTCCATCTCAAACAACCGAACAAAAACAACAACAACAAAACAAAACAAAAAACACAAAAGATAACAAGTGCTGGTGAGGTTGTGAAGGAAAGGAAGCCCTTGCATAGGCTGATGGGAATGTAAACTAGTACAACCATATGGAGAACAGTATGGAGGTTCCTCAAAAAATCAAAAATAGAACTACCATATGTGATCCAGCAATCTCACTGCTTGAGTATATATCCAAAGGAAATGAAATCAGTATGTCAAACAGATAACTACACTCTCATGTTCACTGCAGTGTTATTCATGATAGTTAAGACATGGAATCAACCTAGTGTCCATCACAGATGAATGGATTAAAAAAATGTGGCATATATACACATAAAATACTATTCAACCTAAGGAAATCTTGTCATTTGCAACAACATGGATATATCTGGAGGACATTATGCTAAGTGAAATAAGTCAGGCACGGAAAAACAAGTACTCCATGATCTCACTTACATATGAAATCTAAAAAAGCTGAACTTATGCAAGCAGAGTAGAATGGTGGTTATCTGTGTTGAGCAGGGAGGGATGTTGGGGAGATGTTGGTCAAAGGATACAAAATTGTATTTAGAGAGGTGGAATAAGTTCAAGAGATCTATTATGCAACATGATGACTATAGTTAACCGTGTATCGTATTCTTAAAAATTACTAAGTGTTCTCACCACACAAAAAGTATGGGAGGTAATGCATATGTTAATTAGCTTGATTAGGACATTCCACAATGCATCCATATTTCAAAACATCATATTGTACACAATAAATATATACAATATTATTTGTTAATATAAATAAATTTTAAAAAAAGAAAAAACAGGCCAGGCATCGCGGCTCATGCCTGTAATCCCAGCACTTTGGGAGGCCGAGGTGGGCGGATCAAGAGGTCAGGAGATCTAGATCATCCTGGCTAACACGGTGAAACCCCGTCTCTACTAAAAATACAAAAAATTAGCTGGGCGTGGTTGTGGGCGCCTGTAGTCCCAGCTATTCGGGAGGCTGAGGCAGGAGAATGGCGTGAACCCGGGAAGCAGAGCTTGCAGTGAGCCGAGGTTGCGCCACTGCACTCCAGCCTGGGAGACAGAGAGAGACTCCATCTCAAAAAAAAAAAAGAAAAGAAAAGAAAAGAAAAAACATTACTCAGCCCCCAACCTCAGATCTACTGAAGGTGGTCCTGATAATTTGCATTTTAAAATAGCCCCCAAGGTGACTCAGGCACTCTAAAGTTTGTAGAGACTGGAAGCCAGGTAGGGAAGGGGGTAAAAAGCTAGATTTGATTGCAAAATGAAGCTTAATTGGAAAAGCAGACACCCCCACACTCAGGCATTTATTTATCTGAGATGTACTGAACTCCAGCTGTATGCCAGTCCCTCTCCAAGGTCTCAGTTTGCTTTGCTTTTGTGATTGGAAGAAAACTGGTTCCTGGCCTCTTGGGGCTTACACCAAGTGGTCAATTAAACTACATGTATTGTTTAGGAGCCTTGGAGTTCTGTCTTGGGTGCCATGATGAGGCTTCCTTAGCTCACTTTCTGAGGAGGGGGCCGGCCTTAAGAATAATGAGTCCACTGTGAGCACATAGCATAGTAGGGGGGACTCTTTAGGAGCTCCAATGGCCCCTGACCATTTGACCAGTCTTGAAAATTTGATGTCCACCTTGTTTCTGAGGCTCATCTCTACCTAGTGCCATATTCAAATAAGTAGATTTTTGCCCCAGTCGATTTCCCTGTGCCTCTATCCTGTTTAACCTGCTTATCTCTGAACACTTATCTCTGTAGTGTCTCTTCTGACCATTCTGACTGAGATATTCTAACCGGGGCCCTACTTACTGGCTGGCTTACCTCCCTGGTACGGACTCTCTCTTCACCATCTGTCTTCCTGGAGCCACATGGATGGCTACTCCCAGATTCTCAACCACTTTGCCTGGACCACCTCCCTACTCCAACACATTGAACTCATCCTTTGCCAGCTACCTACCTGAACTACAACCTACTTTTGCTGTTGATTCAGGTGATTTTGTAGAGTCAGCTTTATGGTTAAGCATTCCCAAGTTCAAATCCTAATTTTTACAATCTCCAACCGCACCTCCTTGGAAAATGAAAATATATCTTTAAGCCTTGGTTTTCTCATCCGAAAAAAAAAAGAGGAAAAATAATGCCTATCTCCTCAAATTATATAGGATTAAATGTTATGATATATTTTAAAGTCCTAGTACAAAGCCTGGCACAGAGTAAGTATTTAATCAACGAGAGACATTCTTATTCATCTTGGGCATCTTTACCCTCCAGATTATAATTTTCCTTTAGCAATTACATCCATGACTGTTTCTACAACTTCATTCTGACCTTTGGGCAGGGGTGTGGGTGGGAGTGGAGCATGGGGATCAAGTTCTGAGTCTTGTCCCTATGCACACTCTCCAAAAATGGCATCTCTATGAAGATTTTTTAAAGTAATATGCTGACTAGACTAGAAAAGGCATTTTGAGGGAAAGCTAGGCCTGGAGACAGTGCTCCCTGTCTCATGAGCCAGCAGAGCTGGTCCTATTCTCCCCCATCCCCATCCCATCCCATCCATGCACCCAGGCTTATTTCCAGTGGTGTCAGAACCTGGCTTGGCCCCTAGCACCACTCTATAATGGAACAGATCTTGGCTGACCTCAAATATGGCATTGTTTTGATATGCCCATAGGTTCTACATAAGACCTACTTTTTAAAAACAAAGTTTTTTTTTATCATTCACTTAATTACCCAGTAATTTGCCAATCAAAACTTGGTGGACATTTTTCAGAACAGATAGTAAAAGAGAGAATTCTCTGCCTTTATTTTCTCCTTTTCCTGACCCCCCATTGCTTACTCAACCAAATCCAAACTTCTGAGCCTGGAGTACAAAGTCCTGAATGATCACACTCACTTTGCCTACCTCAACAGCCTCATCTCATGCCCTTCCTCTATTCTTCAGCTCTCAGCTGCAGTCATGCTTCAATTCTTGCAGTTCTAGAACTTCCTCTCTCCAAATCTCTTTGTTCATGCTGCTCTGTCTCCCTGCCTACTTTCTCTCCAGTTCTTTACCTGGAAAACTTTCAATCAAAGTTGAAGACTCTGTCCAGGGGTCACTTCCTCTAGGAGTCATTCCCTCTCCTTCTCCCATTCTTAGCTAGGTGCATTCCTTTGCACCCACGACATCTGAGCATCTTGTGGCAATGCACTTCTCAGACCACACCATAATTAATCATCTGTTTATGGTCAGTCTCCCCTAGACCCTTGCTACTCAAAGTGTTAGAAATGCAGAATCTCTATGCCCACCTCAGACCCACTGAATCAAAATTTTAATTTTATCAGGATCCCACATGATTCCTCCGCTCATGAAAATGTGGAAAGTCTGCTTTAACAGTTAGACTGTGCAGATCCTCAGGAGGTGGGACTGTCTTTCATCTCTGAAGCCCCAACAATAGCACAGTACTTGGCACATCATAGGGCTGAATTTGGCATCATGCCTGTGTCCTGATCCCCACCTGGCCTCTTGGATTGGTTTTCTATCCCTGTCAGAAGAGGATTAGAGTCAGAAGCTCTTTTCAAGGGAGGCCTTGTAGAATTTCTGCTACAAACAGTGTCCATGCGACAAGGTGCATCCCCAAATTAGAGAAAACTCTCCACTTCTCTTCCAGGGATCCAGTGCTGCTGGACAGTGGACCCCTGGTTTCTTTGGAGTTCCCATCTTGGGTGCCATCATGAGGTTTCCTTAGCTCACTTTCTGAGGAGTGGGCCAGCCTTAACAATAGGGAGTCTGCTGTGAACGAATGGGGTGGGTCAGGGGCACCCATTAGGAACTCCAAGTAACACCTTAGGGATCATTGCAGGAGCCTAAGGTCCTGCATGAGCAAATGAGAGCAAGAGTAGTGTGGTAGGCAGAATAATGGCTCCCCAGCTACATCCACATTCTAATTCTCAAAATCTGTGAGTGTTACTTTACATTTATGTATATGGTGAAAAGGACTTGAAAATTTTATTAAGGATTTTGAAATGGGGAGAATAGCCTGAAATGATCTTGGTGGGCTTGATGTAGTCACAATGGTCCTTACAAGAGGGAGGCAGAAGGGTCAGAGTCAGGTGAGTTGGGGAAATGACAACAGAAGCAGGAGCTAGGATGATGGGAGAAGAAGCCACGAGCTAAGGAATGAAGATGGCCTCTAGAAACTGGAAAAAGCAAGGAAACAGACGCTCCCTAGAGCTGCCTAAAGGAACGAGTCCTGCTGGCACATGGATTGTAGCCCAGTAAAACTGATGGTAGGCTTCCAGCCTCCAGAAATGTAACAGGAAAAATGTGTGCTGTTTTAAGCTACCAAATTTGTAGTAATTTGTTACAGCAGCATTGGGAAATTAATACAAGTAGGAAATCTGAGTTATTCGTATTAATGTGAGTTCCTTTGTTTACACAAGCTGTTATAATATCTGGGTTACCCAAGCTAAACTCCCACAGTTCTAGACTGCCAGAAATTAGGGTGGCTTTTTTTTTTTTTTTTTTTTTTTCCAGTTTATTGGCTCTTAGAGACTTCCAGGAAAAAACATGCTTCCTTGGGGATGTTGGTTGGGAAAAGCAAGAAGTTGGTTCGATCTCAATTTTCAAAAGATCCAGTGTTTTTAAAGCAGATTTACTACTCCACACAAGAATGCTCTCCCAAAGGCATTTCTAGCCTAAAACCCCAAGTAGTTCTTAAGAGCCAGAGTTTCCAGAGAACAACAACGAAGTCGTCATCCTGTGTTGATAAATCGACTGCTGGGAGCTCTGGAGGCTTGGTGGGGAAAGCCAGTCATCATAACTGGGTAGTGAAAGTCCCTGGGGCCATCAATGCCGAAAACCAGTAGCTTCTATTAATAAATCAATACCTTCCCATAAGAACTTTATTTTTTTGTTATTGTTGGTTTATGGAAGAAATCTTAAAGAAAGAAAGTGTGGGGAGTGGGCAATGTCAGATCTGTCTAGACCATGAAATCCACCTGACATTATGATTCTTAAGGACCATTTGAGCTATCCCCTTTGAAAGATCTCATTAAAAGTGGAGCTCTCAACAGCTTTGAATTTCACATGGCATGAGCCTCCCTTTGGAGAGCTAACAATGGTCTAGATGCCAGAGAATCCCAAATGCTGAGCAGTTTCCTTGGTGTCCACAGCTAAAGCTACTTTCTCAAGGTCTCTGCAAATCGCATTACTTTAGCTACGGATTTCTGATTATGATCCCCCTGGAAGAGGTTTCTCCTAAGTTTCCAGCCCTAGAAACAAGTGGCAGTGACTGCACAATTCTGCCTCTGAAAGGGAATGCTCATCTTACCTGCCTGGAGCAGCATTCTCAGTCTAAGGGTGCTGGGAGGGGAGGGGAGATGGGCTATTCATTCAGACTCTAAGACAGCCAGAGTGGGACTGATCCAAGCATCCAGGAGGAATGACAGCTTAATTCCCGGCACCCCACTGGGAAGCCATGGCAGGGGTTAATTAATTTCCTCTCCAGCGGTTCCCTGGGAGAGTTTGCATTGGTTCATAGCTGTGTGAACCCACAACACTCCCTGCATGAAGCCTGGCAAAAGAGGCGAAATGAGCTTGTATGTGGTTGCTCTGCTGGTATCTTTGTTTCTCCATTTCTGGAGATAAGTCAGGTAACTCATTGACTATGCTTGGAAGGGACTATGCCAGGGCAGTCTTCAGGGAAACTGCAAAATAGCCTAGGTTTTCCTCTGGCTTGTCAAGACAATCCTTTTAGGGCCCATCCTCCTACCTCTCTCAGATCTTTGCCCTACCAAATTAATAAAGGTAAAACTTCAGATAATAATTTAAAAATTTTAATCATCTATTATGTTTTTCAATAAACATATAAATGTCTAACCTATGCCAGAAGCTGGTAAGAAGTGATGTAATAAGGGAAGTAACATTTACTAAGCATCTAATATACATCATATATTGTGCTCATTTATACTCATAACTCTCTGGAGAATATAGTCCTACTAGCCCCATTGTTTAGAGAAAAGTGAGGCTCAGAAAGGTTAAATAATTTCTCCCAGCATCATACAACTAGTAAGTTATGGATAAATCAAGAATTTGAACCTGGTCTGTTGGACTCCAAACCTGTGCTTTTTCTGTATTAGTCATGAGCTTGAAATCTGGAATTAAAAAATAAAAAATAAAAAAATCCCTAGATTTAAATTCTGGCTTTGCTGCTTAGCAATTGTATGACTTTGGGAAAATTATGTAAATTCTCTGAGTGTTTTCATCTTTAAAAAGGGATGACAAAAATGGTACCTACTTCACAGGATTAATGAAGATGAGATAATGTTTATACATTGTTTAGTACAGTACTTGGTACATAATAAGTTCTCCAAAAGTGTTAACTGTACACAAATATTTTTCCATGCTCTTCTCAAGGAGTTTACTCTCTAACAGCAATTTCCACACTAACATTCCTCCCGTCTCTAAAACTTCAATATTTGTGAATTGACTTTGAAAGATTGTTTCCCCTGCAGCAAATATCTCAGATAAAGTGCTCTTTGAGTCACTTAGGGTCATAAAATTGGCCTAATCAAGGTGTAATCACCATGTTTTCCGGACCTTTTTTTTTTTTTTTTGCAGGACAGACAAGACCTTTGGATCTCTTACTTCCACGCATAAAAACATCTATTATTGCTTTTAGCTTATAAAATATCATTGATGATCTCCTTAGTAAGTATGTAGTTCATATACTTACTGTTTCTGCGGACATAAAAATATCTCAAAGGGTTTTGCACAATCACATGCAACTTCAAGATCCTGATACACTTTTTTCTATAAATAAGTTCATAAATGGTGCCTTCCCGTGCCAGCATGATTTATGGGACCATAATCCTCACCAGGGATAAGTACACTATAGGAGGTGAGTGCCTAAGACCAGAAGTGAGGTGTAACTGCACAGCTAGTCCAGAGAGCATTCCGACAGTATCTGGAGAAACTAAGAGAGTTTATTCCCTATGGCTAGGTAATTACATTCTCTGGCATATATCTAAAAAAAATATCATATGGATCCACCCAGGGCCACCTAAGAGAATGTTCAGTGTGGACTCATTGTGGCAGTAGAGAATTCAGGGCAAACTAGATATCCATTAAGAGGGGAACAGAAGAGTAAAATGTGGTGGTAAGTGCCCTCTAAGGGATGCTATGCAGTGGGAAGATGAAATGAATTTGATTTAATTTTAGTTGTGTGGATAGATCATAAAAGAAATCTGAAGTGAAAAAAAGAGTGAGGTTTCCAGCACAAAACCAACTATACTTGAGGCAGCATGTCTTATTTTAGGAGGGTACACACATGTTTATGAACAGTTCAAACATATTAGAGGATCCTGGCATTGACCCATGAGGATAAGATGCTGTGCACAGAGGGATAACACGAACTCAACTTTCTGCAGCTTAGCTCCAACCAAACCAAAGCAAATAAGGGAGAGATGCAGATCAATTGCAATAGGCATGTGGAGGAAAGTGTGAATATCCTAATTTTAGAAGATCAAACAAATTTTCATGGAAGTGTTGGAATTCTAGCTGCTAGAAGAGCAGGATTAGGTGGTTGAAGATGGGAATGGTCTATGAAATCAGAGGTAACTGCTTAAGCAAAGACTCTAAAAGAAGCCAGAAGTTAATCAGGAAAGGATGCAATGAGCATGGTAGACAGAGATTGGGATGAAGTAGGTGAGAAGGCCAAGAAGATGGACAAAGGCTGGGGCTGGGGAGGCCTGGAAAGTTGCACTAAAGACTATTTTGTAGGCAAGGGGCAGCCAGTGAATGTTTTAAATTGGGAAGATATATATATTTAAGAAAGATATTCTGAGAGCTGAGTTAAAGGTGGATGGGGAGAGAGATGACTACAGTCAGATACATCTTGTAGAGGAGGAATCATTAACATCAGAATCACATGGAGACTTGTTAGAAATGCAGATTCCTAGAGCCTAATTCAGTCCATTGTATCAGAAGGGATCCAGATAGAGCCCTGGAATCTATATTTTTAAACCAGCCTCCAGGTGGCACTTAGTTCAATTGGGATTAAGAACTATGTCATTATTAACCTCAGCTGCATATTATTATAGAATCAGTTGGGAAGACTGTTAAATTCCTGATACTGGGGCTGCTCATCAGACAAACTGCATTGAAATCTCTGGGCCTGGGGCCTGGGCATCAGCATTTTTTTGAAGCTCCTTGAGTAATTCCAACATGCAGCCAAGGTTGAGAGCCACTGCACTGCAAAGAGCCTTTCTTAGAAAACTCAAGAGCCAGCAAGACTTCCCCTCATTCTATCTTCATTTAATCTCCAGCTAATTTGATTCTCTACTTAATTAGATCAAAGCCTCAGGGTCTAAATCACTTATATTAAAAATATAAATTACCCAATCTTTTATTTGAAGAACCCCCCAGCACACAGTATACTGCTTTTCCATCCCTAGTCTTGGGCAATTGACATTGATTATCATAAAAGGGCTAAAGTCAGAATTAAATAAAAGTAGCAAGATCCCTGTTCTAGTTTCTTCTGGTGAAAAGAAACAATAACAGGTGGTAGAACAGTCCACATGCCTTGATATTGAGTATACCTTGAAATCATCTACATTCAAAATATTGGATGCATATATCAATTAAGGTGACAGGAATGGGTTTGAAATAAAGTACAAACTGGATTTGTAACCCTGAGTAGCATTAAGGCCCATAAATTATGCCTTGAAATTTTATTATTTATTAGTCAGTGAACAGACTTCTGTTTTAAAATGGTACCTGGCTAGAGTCTCCTGGGGTATTCTCCCAGCTTCCCTTTAAAATTTCTAAGAAGAAGAAGAAAAGCAAGAAAACTTGAAAGCTCACACCACCCAAAAGAAAGATTATCAACCCAGTACCAGAATCTGGGAAGACTTTCCCTTAAATAGAAATTATATATAATTTACTTTTAATATATGTAATGTATTTTAACACCCAACTGACATCCCCTAATGAAATGTAGTTGATCTTTTAATACATAAGCAAATGTCTATCAATATAGATTCTAAAATTAATACTGGATGCTGAAACTGATAAAAAGGATAGTTTAAAGATGATAAATATTTAGGATGTTGATTTTTAAAATATATAACCCAATAGAGAGACATACAAAAAATAACTGAATAATTAGAGACACTAAGTTCTTAAACAGAATATTCTGTGTATCTACTGAAAGTTATTTGTAAATTCAATGACTTATCTACAGAAGTCCCAAGAGGGTTTTTGTTTTGTTTTGTTTTTAAATATGGCAAAATGATCCTATCGGTTGAAAGAATAATCAAAGGGGCAATGCCAAGAAAATACTGACAAGGAAGACTTTCCCTATCAGACTTTGAGATTTATCAAAGAATTATAGTAATCAAATAGAAGTAGCACAGGAATAGAATCAATGGAATAGGATAGAGTGTGTGTAAATATGAAAATTTAACACATGGTTAAATGAGGTATTTCAAATTATCAGAGAAAGATTGAGCTGGGTTTTTTTTGGGAAAACAAAAGTAAGCACTCCTTCCATCTTTCCACTAAGTAGAACTCTGGACAAATCAAGGATTTAGATGCTCAAACATGATAAAATGTCTTTTAAGCATGTCATGAAAACCAGAAATCAAAGAATAAAGACCAATAAATCTGATTACCTATAAGTCTTAGACTTCTGTATGGAAGAAAGAAGAGAAAATACTGCCATAAACCAATATCTCTGGGCATCAGGTAAGGCACTATTCTTTAGAGACTCAAATCCATTTGACTGAAGCCCGATTCCAGATCCTTTAGGTACTCTTCATCCCCTCTCCAAGATTACTGTACACATTCAGAGGCTCACATGCTCATGGCCATTCCTCACCTTTCTCAAAAAATCCTTGTTCTAAATTAATTTATAGCTTGGTTACTTTTCTTTGATTTTCCTAAAATCTCATTCAAAATATTTATTTAACAGAGTTTATTGAAGGTTTAGAATGTGAAAAGAAATGCCAGCAATATCAAATTGAATATCAGGTAGCTTTATCCTAAGAACTCCTTTGTATAGCCCATTTGGAATATATTATTAACAATATTTTTCTGCAGGCTTTAGTTTCTTGCCATGTTGTCTATCCCTGTCTCTCACAGTATTTTTTTTCACATCCTCTCATTTCTCTACTTTTTCTAACTCTCCACATTTCTATTTGATTATTAAATGCAGAAAAATAGAGAACACCTGGATCAAGTAAAACAGCACCATTGACATTTTAGGAAACACACACAGACAGACACACACAGACAGACACACACACGCATGCACACACACACTACATCTTTTCCCATCACAACCACTACTCCACTGCTAGAAATAAATAATATTCTAAGATTGCTAGTAACTACATTCGTGTTTTTCTTTATAGTTTTATTACCTAGGTATACATCCGTAAACCATGTAAGTTAGTTTCTTTTTGAACTTTTTATTGATGGAATATTGGATATGTTCTTTTTGTCTCAGTTTTCTTCCCCAGCTCATGTTGATAAGATTTGTCCATGCTGGAACATGTAATTTTAATGTATTCATGTTCGCAGCTGTATAGTTTTCATATTACAATTATTCATCTATTTTACTGTTGATGGCTATTTGCATTGTTTCCAGTTAGGGGAAATTATAAACAATGCTTCAATGTATATGACTGTATATATACCTTAATATAATAACTATTATTTATACACACATTTTTCTGTGTCCCTACACTAGGCATTTATAGTCCAATCAGTGATTTAGGAGAATTTCTGATATTCCACATCTTCAAAAACATTTCGCATCAGCAAACATCTAAGTGTGTTTTTACTGATGTTTTAATTTATATTTATCTGATTACTCATTAGATTTTAGGAAATTTTCGTGTATTTATTGGCCATTTGGATTTCTTCTTTTGTGAAGTGTCTGTCTAAATCTTTTGTCTGTTTTTTAAATTGGTTGTCTGCCTTTTTCTCTCAATTTGTAAGTTATTCATATATATACTCAATACTAATCCTTTATCAATTATATGTATTGCAAAAATCTCCTACTTTTCTCTTATTAGTGTGTCTTCCATTTAATGTTTTCCAGCCTGCCTATGAGTTTGGCTAGCCCTTTGCTTCACAGTTTCCTGATGAACTGCTCCCTCACTCTTTATCATCTAAGTGACTCCTCAAGATATTCTCTGAAGCAAAATTAATTTCCCACTTAAAATAGTCTCATGGCATACATTATAATAACAAAAAAACCTTACCCATTATACAAGATTAAAAGACAAAAAAAAATTTTTTAACTTAGTTCATATGATTGCTACTGTCCATGGTATACAAAAAAAGGTTATATAAAACCATAAGAAAAAGTCAGAGACAACTTAAAAATGGGCAAAAAACATGAACAGGCAAATAATAAAAGAAGAAATACCAAAGGTCAATAAACATACAATATCTGTTTAATAGCATTAAGCAAATATAATATAAATATAATTTGATATAAACGTTCATCTATGACAAAGCTTGACCAAACTCTATACTTATGATAGTGTGAAAAACAAGGGCTACCATGAACAGTTAATGGAAGTAATGCATTTGAACTTGCTGGAACACTCTTTGACAATATGTATAAAAAATCAATGTAATCTTTGAATCTGAAATCCATCTTTTTACAGTTTACCTTAGGGAGATACCTGCCTAGCTGTGAAAAGAAATAAGTAGAAGGCTTTCACTGCAGCATTATTAATAGTAATGAAGTGAAGTGAAATGCCCAGCAGCCCCCAAGGCTGGTGACTGTCTCCACAGGACTGCACTTGCATTTTCTAACTAGTGAGTTTCAAAATAATGCCACATAGGCTGGATATTTTGCTTGCCCAACATATGTAATTGATTTTTTTAAATGTGAATTTATTGCCTTTATTTAAAAATCAGTGGATTCCACTTTAAAATCTGGATTTAGGACTTCTCCAGAAAAATCAGATTCAGTGGCTCTGAGCCATTTATATTTTCTCATAATAACAATCAGCTAGAATTAAATATAAACTCCCCTACAGTTTGCCATTTTCTTATGTCAGGCCTAGCTAATACACCACTTTAGTTTATAGTGCATAGGATAATAATTCATTACATTCTGCCAAGGAGGCCTGCAAAGGATTTGCATTTTCCCGCCTTTTAAAATAACTTTATTTTCCTAATTATAAAAGTAAAGCAAGCTCACTGTGGAAAAGTTGAAAACATGAAAATGCATAAAAAAACAAATAATAGTAACATCATCCCCTCCTAAAAACAACACTTGTGGAATTGGTATATATATTCTTTCAATTCCTTTGTCCATGCATATATGCCTTGTATAAAGTAGAAATCATGCTTATATTCTGGTATTTTCTAGCATTATATAAACAAGGCATTGCATAATTTTCATTTTTAATGACTACATAACATTCCATTATATGGATGTAACATAATTTACACAGCCCTTCTTCTAATGTTGAACATTGGATTAGGTTGTCTCTGTTTTATGTGATGGGGGGATTGTTTTTGTTTTATTGCAGTAAATAGTTAATAATACTGGAATGAAGATCTCATACTATAGTTTAGAATTTCTATATTACTTGGATAAGAGATTTCTAGAAATGAAATATCAGAATGAAAGTATATGAGCATTTTTAAGTTCCTTTATATAGAGAGGATTGCCAAATTGTTTTCTAAACTTAGTTGGATCAATGTATATTCTCACAATAGGAAAAGAGTCCCCCTCCTAAATGTATATGTTTTCCCATAGACATAAACAGTTTAGGGCCATTTTCACCATTGTAGTTTCTAAAGCCCATTTAATTCTGCTAATTGGGATGATGTATTTTCTCTCTCTCTCTTCTTTTTTTTTTTTTTTTTTTTTTTTTTTTTTTTTTTTTTTTTTTTTTGAGACTGGGTCTCACTCTGTTACCCAGGCTAGAATGTAGTGGCACAATCACAGCACACTGCAGCCTTGACCTCCCAGGCTAAGGTGATACTCCCAGCTCACCCTCCCGAGTAGCTGACACTACAGGCATGCACCACCATGCCCAGCTAATTTTTGTATTTTTTATAGAGACAGGGTTTTACCGTGTTGGCCAAGCTGGTCTTGAACTCCTGGCCTCAAGTGATCTGCCCACCTTGGCCTCCCAAAGTTCTGGGATTACAGGCATGAGCCGAGCCAGGCCATAATAGGGGTGATTTTTCATATCGACAATAACATTACCTTTGTCAGTGAGGACATAAACAAACAAAAAGCCAGATCATCAAACAAACACAAGCAGGATTGGTTCAAAGAGACCAATATCATTTCTCAGGTTAGACCAACAGTCACTCATGAATGTAAAGGTGAAAAATGAAAAGGTACCTGAAACACTAACCCTGACATCACTGTCCCTGCAAATCCTTATTGCACAAAGACGAGAGGGCTATCTCCCAAGAAAAAGATGCTGAAGATTTCCCTTCCCCTTGGCTGCATCAAACAGAGTAAAAGGTGGTTACAAAACACCCCACTTGTAAAGGCGGTCATTTCCAGATGTTGTAGCCCCAGGTACCAAGGCTCCACACCAGATGTGATCCCCAGGGATTGAGGGGGTGAGAGAGCTTGGAGCACACAGCTGCAGATGATGAGGTCATCAGCACAATTTGGGGAAAGGATGAGTTCACTCGGGAAAGGGGGAAAAAAGCATGTCACTTTTCTTTTTTCTTGTTTGAAGTCACTAAGCTTCAGGGTTCAGGAGTGAATTGTTGCTCTGACTTTATTCTTTGGAGGCGGGTGGCTGCCTGCCAGAGGCAGCTGCACACAGGTCATTTGCATTGCATGCAGTCTCTGGTTTTAGAGGGAAGCTCTTCCTTTCCTTAGATCATCTGCTTCTTTAGAGTCAGAGCCACTGCCTCACACAGACTGTATTCGCCCTTTAATCTTTTCCCTACCCCTCCCTTTCCCTGACTTACTCCGTGCAGTTTAACAAGCTTCCCAGACAGGTCCAGCAGGCTCATCCCAATAGCTTTGAAAGCCAGCTGGCGGACAAAGGAGGAATTATTTCATATACTCATGGCTGGGTGGGTGTTGGGGAGAGGCAATTTGTGGAACACATGGGGTCCCCTCGCATCTCTCTCTCTCTCACTCTCTCTCTCTCCCCACCCTCACCCCCTTCTCTCTCCCCAAGCCATCCACCCCGAGGTGCCAATACCTAGATACTTAGTAGCCTGGGTTTCGGCTGGGTCTGACCTTCTGAAGCACAGTTAAGATTGCTAAACTTCCAACTGGCTCTGGCAAACCTGGTTGTGCCATGAGAAATCAGTTTCTCAGAAAGAGGAGCAAATTCTCTTTTGTGTATGGGCACATTCTTGGAGTTTCACCAAGGTGATGCCGAGGCTAAAAGGGGTGTGGATCAGGCTGTCCAATGTGGGGAAACTTGCTTTTAGTTAAATGAGGCACCTCTTTTTTTTGGATGGTGCAGGAAAAATAGAAAAGAAACAGAAGGTAGACTAGGTAGGGGACAAGGATGTATGGACCTTTTTCTGCAGAGAAAAAGTTGTTTCTAACCAGCCTATTGCTTATTAACTAACAAGAATGTTTCAGGTGTCATTTTATTTTATTTTTTTTCTCTCTCCAGTTAGCGATGATTTCAGCCATTACTTTAGAAATGATACCAAATGGAGAGCAAGTGGTCCATTTCAACTTCATCTGTGAAACTCAGGCTGGATAGAGTCCAGTCTGAGTCTAGAAACCAATAAAAAGAACAATTAGAGAGGTGTATTAGTCACTGTTGAGCACCTATGTGCTGAGACAGGCACTGTATATTACTAAACCCAAAGATGTTCTTCCCATCCTCAGAGAGCCTAGCAATCAATAAAGCAGAGAGCGGCTTAATAATATCAGATGGACTTTGCTTCTTAACCATTGGCATCTGGGGGGTGTCCTAATTCTTATTACTAATGTTGCTATGAGGCATCTTGAGAGTGTTTTAAATTTTTAATCATTTTAGAGTGGGAGAATCTCTATCAACTAGAATTCAAATAGCAGGATTTTCAATATTTTTCAATTCACTTTGAGAATAAAGAAAAAAGGAGAAAAAAGTAACAATAGGTTTTTTAAAATAATGTTTCAAGAGCTATCACAATCTCCCAAGCATTCTGATATTCTGATAGCTGGGTTTCTTTCTTTTTTTTTTTTTTTTTTTTTTTTGCTGACAGAATCTTGCTCTGTTGCCCAAGCTGGAGTGCAATGGTGTGATCTCAGCTCACTGCAACCTCTGCCTCCCAGGTTCAAGTGATTCACGTGCCTCAGCCTCCTGAGGAGCTGGGATTACAGGCACCCACCATTATGCCTGGCTAATTTTTTTTTTTTTTTTTTTTTTTTTTGTATTTTTATAGAGACAGGGTTTCACGATGTTGGCCAGGCTGGTCTTGAACTCCTGACCTCAGGTGATCCGCCCACCTTGGCCTCCCAAAGTGCTGGGACTACAGGCGTGAGCCACTGCGACCAGCTGATATCTGGTTTTCATAATGAATATAGTCAGATCCTTCAAATAAGAAACAAAAATACTTTTCCTTACCAACCATTTATACTAGACACCGGTTAACACTGACACATACCTTATTGTGTTTAATCTTCATAATAACCTTAAAAATATAGATATTATCTCCATTCCACAGAGTAGCCTCTGGCTCCACACATTTCAAATCTGGTTTCTCCTCCACTGCCCACATATTTCCAGTGCCAAACACTGCGGGAGACTTTCATGTGGAGATATTGGGAGTCAACTTCTGGCTCTGCCTCTTTCTGTGTACCTTGCCAGGTGGGTCAGCACACTGAGCTGTAGGCATGGACCAAGAAACCATTCCTATACTGATGGCCAGCAGTAAAGTAACTGCATATGGATGAGACTTTGATTCTCACAAATTTATCCCGCTAAACCCACACTAAATGTATCTCTAACTCAACTGCCTTGGATCACTCCAACCCCGTGTAACGGAAAGGGAAATCGAACAGAGGGAAAGTAGAAATAGAGAAAGCAGTCAACTCATTGGGCTTAAAACACCTTACTTTTATAAATTTTGCAACAAAAATACAAACATGGGGACACATTGCTAGCATCCTTCTTGGGGGTCTCAAAAGAGGCCTAGAAGCTTCAGCTTTATTAGCTTCATGGTAAATTGGCCTCTGCCCAGGGACGCTGCCATTGTCCAAAGCATTTGGCATTGACTTCAGAGCTTACTTCATGCATGTCTGAATAGCCTCATTGGTAGCTGTAAGGGTTGATTGGATTTTTGGAAGCAACCAAAGTCTTTTGGACTGTAGTGTTATGGTTCAGGTAATTGGTCAAGCTGTGGAGTCCTATTTGGAGGTCACAAGTGTGGTAGTTTTGTTCTGTAGCTCATTATATTTGAGAACAGTTCTCTAAAACAGGGGTTTTACCCTGCAAATCACAAAATACAGCCCAGGATTATTCCAAGGTCCTTTAACAAAGAAGTGGCAGAGTCCAGTTTGCATCTCCCAGTACCCAAAGTCCAGACTGTAACTCAGCCAGTTGTCTGTCTCCTTCAAGTACACAGAGTGGGACACAGAGCTGGAATGTCTCTTGGCTGCATGCTCCAGACACTGGGGATTTGCTTATCCTCACAGCTAATAGCTATCATGAGCTCTGTCTTTGGGAAAGGGTTTTGTTTTGCCCCAAACTTCATCCCATGGCTTTAATCCCACTGCATTTGTCATCTTCAGCCTCACTGAATACAGAGAAAGGGAGGCTTCAACCAGCTTGCCAGGGAGGTAAATAGGTTTAAACTTCACCACAGATGGCCTCATCTCACGGTGCCAGATTTTTATCAACAACTGGTGTGGCTACTGACATGGCAAAAAACCATAGCTAGACCTGGCTCCTGTCCACTTCTGTGATAACAGAGACCAAGAGGGGATAGAAGAGACAGTAACAGCTCGACAATTTGAAATAGAGAAGGGAAAAGAAAGAAAGTGAGAGAATGAGGAAGAAAAGAGAGCTCTCATGTTACAAACTGGGAGAAGTGACTTAATAGAATAGGTATAGAAATGAAAGCATATTGAATTTGTCTGATTTACTTATTTAATGCCTGCCTCATTCCACAAAGAGTCCTTTTATTTTTATTTTTAATTAGCCCTTTTATTTTTAATTAGGGTTTTATCAAGATGGAAACAGTTTTTTAAAAATTCTCTGCTTTGAGTTTAGAGAGAGGAGAAAAGTAACATTTTTAAATTGTTCATTATTTCGAAATTTCATTCTGTCTCCCTGTGCAGTCAGCTGCCACTTTCCCACCATTTTCAACTTCTTTTCCTCAAAAACGTGGCAATTAGGGTGAGTATGTATTTGTCATTGCTGTACAGCCACACATCAGCAGTTGACTGGAATAGTAAGAAAAATAGAGAGGGAATCACAGAAAAAAAGAAAGAAAAAAGGAAAAACATTACTTGGCCTGTAATCTTTGGGAAGTCGCCAGAATCTTTTTCTAGCCAGCCAATCCCATTTCATGGTGTGTGTGTATCTGTGTGTGTGTGTGTGTTCACACTCTAAACCTGGGTAAGCATGGAACACTCAGATGCCCACAAATTGCTGAGATATATGAAGCAGAAGAAGTGCTACTAGTGGCGGTCATGGTCCAAGTGATTATCAAAGCCCTCCTCTCCTGATCAGGTTTTGTGCAAAACACGCCAGAGAAAGAAAGGAAGGACTGAGGACTGCTTGTTTGGCATTTCTTTGCAGTCGGGGCCTTTTCTTCCCCTGAGGTGATTGTTGTTGTTAACCGAAGTTGTGTGAAACTCCTTCTGTGCAAAAACTGGAGCTTCCTCTTTGAAGCCAGAGTGTCTTTGTTCTTCACCTAACTTGGTGCCATTTTCGACAGGCGCATTTGTGTTGAAGTCTGGTTAATGCCTGCCACCCAGAATTCAGTGAGGCTGTTTGCCAGGTGGGAAAAAGCAGTTATGGCGGGGCCTGAGGGGATAGTTGTGGGTTTCAGGGAGTGGAGAGATGGGCAGGAGTTGCCTACAAATAGAAAGACAAAAGAAGACACTGTAAAAGTTGGCTTTGATTGGTGGCTTAGAGCTCACAGTTCTCCTTTGGGATTTAAATGCTCCAGAAAAGAATGTTCTGGGACTTGGAAGAAGAGGGGAGAAAGGCAAGTCGGATATATTGCTGGATTACAGAAAAAGAAAAGGAGAGAAGGGTAGAAGTTTACAAAATGTAATTATAATAAAACCTCTTAAACCCTGGCTTTGAAACCAGGAATGGGCTTAGTAGGTATTAACATAGAAAGCAGTAATTTCCAGAGTTTCCCCAAAACACTTAATTTTACTTTTTGAAGTTTATATTCAAAATTTTAATTTAGCAAACACTCAAATGTGTTAAATACTAAATTTTTAATGCATTGGAGTAAAGTAGATTTCCATCCCACCAGAGTTAGATTTCAAGGTTGGCAAATATTGCTTATTAGGAAAATTGGCTTGAATATCCTTAAATCCCCCATTAATTAACACACATCCCTGAATAATAATTCTTATCCACACTAAAGTTGGAGAACCACCGACTAAAAGGAAAAAAAAAAGACTGGGTTAGCATGTCATGATTTTCTTTAATAGCTTAGTTACCAAATCTAAGCTGTGAACAGGGCAAGAGTGGAAATCTCCAGCGTTTCTGCTTGGCAGTGGTTTTACTCCCCTCCCTTTCAGCATGAAGCTCCTATTACCTTAATACACACCATGATCTTTTTGTTGT
Source organism: Pan troglodytes (assembly GCF_028858775.2). Taxonomy (NCBI): domain Eukaryota; kingdom Metazoa; phylum Chordata; class Mammalia; order Primates; family Hominidae; genus Pan; species Pan troglodytes. The sequence goes on along the minus strand of NC_072409.2, from coordinate 95,704,842 downwards.
GGTGGCAATTAAACTAGATAATGCAGTTCTTCTTATGGCAGGGAGTTGCCCTGAAAGTTAGCATGTGAATTTGCTCTTAATTCAGCTCCACGGTATACCAAAACATTAACTTGTTGGCTCAGCCCTATCATTAATTAGCAGGTGAACTCAGGCAAGCAGCTTAAGCTCTCAGGACTTGCACGTATCAGAGGACTAGATGACTTCTAAATTCTCTCCCTTACTAACAGTCCATGCTACTAATTCAAAACCTCTTATTGGCCAGTTGCACTGGCTCACACCTATAATCCTAGCACTTCGAGAGGCCAAGGCCAAAGGGTCGCTTGGGGCCAAGAGTTCAAGACCAGCCTGGGAAACATAGTGAGAGCCTGTCTCTTAAAAAAAAAAAAGAAGAAGAAGAAAGAAGAAAGAAGCAGCAGCAGCAGCAGCAGAAGAAATTAGCTGGGTGTGGTGACATAAACTGGAAGAAAAAATACATCCCAACCCAAACTCTGTGGCAGCGGTACCTTTATTGTTCATGCTTGCTGGGTTCGCCTATGGTATGTGCATATCAGCAGACCCATAATGTTGCATCCCTTCAAACAAATATTCTTTGAGTATTTATTCAACACGTATTTAGGGTAGATGGGTGAAACTCTTTTCCTAGTAACAAAAACTGTTTTCAGAAACAGAGTCACATTACTCTCCTTAACTGAATTATACTCAGTATATTAATACAAAAGAAAATTCAACAAAATATATTAAAAACACATTCAGAGTTTAAAGATAAAGGACTAAATATGTTAAATTCAGATGTAATGAACTCCTAAAAGCCAAAAATTATTGCTTATATATTTTGAACTATAAATGGGTAAAGTCATTGAATTGCATTAACTAGAGAAACACATATATAGTAACTGAGAAATAATAAAACCTTGTACAGTTGAATTGCTGAATGCCTGCTGGAAGAAAAGTCAGTAAAAGAATTCACAGCATTGCCACCTTCAAAGTAACTATATTGAATTAAAAATTTAGCTGGAAAAAGAGACTGCGTTGCCACGTCTTCTGCATAATTTTACTTTTGCCTTATAAACAGAAGAATCTACAAGCATGGCTATTTTGCTTGCATTTGTCCAGTATCAGAACCAACTAATCATCAAAGAAGATTATTTTTTATGTGAATGCTTGACAACACACACAAGTGGTGCTAAAATATTCAAAGTGTTGAATATTTCCTTAATCTATTGACTTATCCTGGACCAACTTTGCTGACGTCGTACTGGTGTTGCAAAAGCAATGGGAGGTAAAGCTGCTGGCACCTTGGCATAAATCATGGCAGTAGCACCAAACCATGCCAGTAGTTACTGTATTCTGCATCACTACATACTTACAATGAAACAAATAAAAGCAAAAACTTGTTTCACTTAAGAATACACTTAATAATGCAATAAAAAGTATAACTTTTTTTTTTTTTTTTGAGACAGAGTCTCATTCTGTCACCCAGGCTGGAATGCAGTGGCACAATCTTGGCTTACTGCAAGCTCCGTCTCCCAGGTTCACGTCATTCTCCTGCCTCAGCCTCCCGAGTAGCCTGGACTACAGGCACGCACCACCACACTCGGCTAATTTTTTTTCTATTTTTAGTAGAGACGGGGTTTCACCATGTTAGCCAGAATGGTCTCGATCTCCTAACCTCATGATCCACCTCCCTCGGCTCCCAAAGTGCTGGGATTGCAGGCGTGAGCCACTGCACCCAGCCAAAAGTATAATTTTTTTTAAACACGACCCTTCAGTTGAATTGCTGAATGCCTGCAGGATGAAAAGTCAGTAAAAGAATTCACAGCATTGCCACGTTCAAAATAACTTGTTGAATTCTTAATAAACACACTTTTTAAAAAACTGTATGAGAAAATGGGGAGTACACGCAAAGCATTTCTCCCTATTGAAGCATGATGGGGTTTTTTTCCTGGATGTCTTGAAGAAAAGTATCTGCATGATTGAATTGCAAGCTGAACTACTCAATCTTTTCATGGAATGCCATCTTTTATGTGAAAGAATGACTTACATAAAAACTAAGGTTAGGCCGGGCGCAATGGTTTACACCTGTAATCTCAGCACTTTGGGAGGCCGAGGCAGGCGGATTACAAGGTCAGGAGATCGAGACCATCCTGGTTAATACAGTGAAACACTGTCTCTACTAAAAATACAAAAAAAAATTAACCAGTCGTGGTGGCGGGCTCCTGTAGTCCTAGCTACTCAGGAGGCTGAGGCAGGAGATTGGTGTGAACCCAGGAGGCAGAGCTTGCAGTGAGCCAAGATCACACCACTGCACACCAGGCTGGGTAACAGAGTGAGACTCCATCTAAAAAAACAAACAAACAAACAAACAAAAAAACACCTCAAGTTATTCAGATTTAGGTATTTAGCAGATATTTTCTGGAAGATGACCGAAGTGAGACTGACATGTTAAAGAAAACAACTGACACTATTTGCTATCAGTTATGAAAGTTAAACTTTCAAGCACAAGCTAGAATTTTGGAAAACTCATCACCATGACCATGACAGCTTCTCAGTGCTTAAAGCCTCTTCTGATGAAGTCGACAATGATATTAATGAATTATCTGATTTTTATTGTTATTATATTTATACTGTATTTATATCATGATTTCATGTTTTATAATGAAATGCATCTGTGGTTCACTCGGTGAACCAATGTTTTCCAAATGACTAATACCTAATGTTACAAAATCATGTCTGGTTAATAAATCCATTCAGAGTATAAGATAGACCAATAAATTTTTATGTGACAGAGTATAAAAAGTTTATTGATTGGTTTCAGATTCCCCATTACAACTAACTTGTAAGAAACTACCACTTGTCAACTTTTGGCATCATGTCAAAGAATACACACAATTATCTGAAAAGTCTATATTAAAATAATCTCCCCATTTTAACTACATAACTGTGTCAGGCTGGATTTTCTACATGTAGTTAAATCAAAAGAGCATATTACAGGAGAGTGAATGCATAAGCAGATATGAGAATTCAACACCTATTAAGCCAGACGTAGAGACTTGCGAAAATGTAAAACAATGGCACTATTCTCATGAATTTTTTGTGAAAGAAAAATAACGGTAAGATGCAGTAATTTTCCCAAAAAAAGTTACGTTAATACATAATTGGTTTATTATTATTATATTATTATTATTTTGAGATGGTGTCTCGCTCTGTCGCCCAGGCTGGAGTGCCGTGGCACAATCTCGGCTCACTGCAACCTCCGCGTCCCAGGTTCAAGTGATTTTCCTGCCTCAGACTCCTGAGTAGCTGGGATTACAGGCTTGCACCCAGCTAATTTTTGTATTTTTAGTAGAGACGGGGTTTCACCATGTTGGTCATGCTGGTCTCGAACTCCTGCCTCATGATCTGCTCGCCTCAGCCTCCCAAAGTGCTGGGATTACAGGCGTGAGCCACTTCGCCTGGCCGCTTTATTACTTTTAATTAATAAATCTTTTTTAAATTTCTGTTTTAAGTTCTAACATAACAAAAACTGATGATATATAACCCTCATAAAAAAAAAAAACTAAGTTGGGGGGGGCGGTTACGGATCTTCATAATATTCCAATGAATAAAGAAGTCCTAAGGCCAAAGTATTTGAGAACTGTTGACTTATGCCATTATGCCATTATACTTACTCCATATTTACCCCCCTCACATGATTAAACTCCTTGAGGGTAAACAGTGAATTTTCATTGAACCTGTAACCATCCTCAGTACCTAGTATTTAGTAAATACTGAGTAACATTCACTGAAGGAATAAATAGGAATGAATGAATGAATCTTTCAACTTTAATATCTGAAATTTTCTTTCATTCTACAATGCAGACTTTAGTATCTGAAATTTTCTTGCATTCTGAAACAGCCAAGAAAAATTCCAGCAATTACAATGACTAGGTTGTAGAGAAAAACATAAAGGAAAGAGCACAATTCTTTCACATGCCTTTTAAGCTTATCTATGGCTTACCCTTGTAGCCTCACGACCACTACTCCTTGCCTCATGCCTCATGATTCAGCAGCATCAGACTGCTACTAAATCACACTCTTGATCTTTGTCCTTAGTACTCAGAGTTCATTCACTCACACACTCTATACAGGTCTAATTCTGAACCTTTAAGATTCAAATTAGGCTAAGAAATGAGGCAACTCTATTCACTGTCTCCTGTAATACTCTATCCATATCTTTTTCATTGCACTGCAACAATTTGTCTATAATTATCTTTCTATATCTGTCTTCCTTTCTAGACTGTCTCACACCTTTTTGTATCCTTAGTACTATGCATAGAGTCTGACACTTAATGGGTGCTTTAAATGTTAGACTGAACTGAAATGCTTTATATCCATGATGCTAAATCTGAGGTATAAGTCACCCAGGGCCATTCAACTTCATTCACTTTCATTCAACACTTACATGTGTCAGCCACTACAATGGGCATTGGGGATTACAGATATTTACGTCAGTGAGCTTATGGTCCAGTGGGGGAGAGAGGCATCTATAAATGGCAGAAAATAATAAACAAGCTACATGCACAAGTTTCTACAGAGTTTGTGTTTTTTTTTACTTTAATAATTGAAGAGGAGAAGCACATTCCTTCAATATTTACAACACCTATGTCTAGCAAGACACTTATTCAAGACACAAACAGAACCTCTGCCTTCAGTGGACTTAAAGACTTGTAAAGGAGACAGGCATTAAACAAATATCACACAAGTAAGTATATAAGTGTAAATAGTCAGCAAGATTGGGAAGGAAAAATAGTGATACATCATTATCAGGGAAGGAAAAGGGATCAGAAATGGTGCCCCTTAGGAAATGTGTGCAGGCGGGTAGGCCACAGGGAAAATGCTGAGATGAGCATTCCAAGCAGGTTAACGTGGCTGGGGTAGAAGTCTTCACAGGAAAGCAGGCATTTGCCAGCTTTACCAGGCTTGAAAACTGGAGACAGCAAGGGCTAGAGGAATGGGAGAGGGGCTCACATAGCACGGCAAAGGCTGAAGCAGCCCAGAGCTAAGCTTAAGTGCTTCATTTTCCTCTTCTGATATGCAGAACCATGATTCCAGGTAGTCTGTATTCATTGCACATAAGCCTCTAAAGATAAATGGAGACTGTTTCCTCAAGTAACTACTGCTAAGAGAAAAGTTTTCTTCAGATGTATTTCTCCATCAGTGCTTTTCCCATAGGGCACCTAAAACCTTGATTTATCATAAATGTTTCACCCAGCATACACATACAGTAATACAAATGTGGCATATTTAAATGCACCCCTCAGAGAAATTTGCTGGCAGTGCTCATGACCCATAAATAAAGGAAAAAATAGCCCAGCTATGGTTGTTTCCAGAACGAGTAGATAGACCCCCATCTAGGCTACTGCCCAGAAGCTGAAACATAACTCAAGAGAGTCATGACCGTGTTACGGGAAAACCCGTTCTGGAGCTGGGACCTACTCCTCCTTAATGGCTGGCTCCAGAAACAGGAGGAATATTAACAAAGCTCTGTAGATTTCTTCAGCTGGTTTGTTGGACATGGGGAGCAAGGAAGTGGATCTGGCCAGTCAGCAACGTGGGTCTAGTTGAGTGACTAAGGTGCAGTGCCTCAGTTCAAACTACGGCTCAACTGCTTACTAGCTCTGTGATCCCAGTTAACTTATTTACCCTGTCACTCATATGCCCTCTCTGTAAAATGGAGACATAAGTAGTATCTGTTTCATAGACTGCTGTGAGCATTAAATGTGATGATGTAACTCAAGGCTTAGCAAAGCATTCATTAAATGTCACCTATTACTATTATGATTGCTCACAGCAGTCAATCAGCCAAGAGCATTTCCAGGTCTCAAATCAGTCAGGCTTCAAGACCAGCTTAACTGACTGTTTTATTCCCATATGTAACTACTTGTTTAGCATGTTAAGGACACAGTTTCTGTAATGAATCACCCTGTTTTTAGTCTTCTTGCAGATAACATTCATTTTATGAAATTCTAGCCAAACAGCCATGCAAGAAAACTACTTGGTTTTTTATTTCCCTTCCTTATTGCTCATAACCTCTGTGTCCTGTAAAAATATTCTAAGAAAGCCCTCTCTATTAAAATCTGAAACACAGTGCTAAATAAGCTCTCTTCCCCGAATTTGCCAACTGCTTCCTTTACTACTCTGAACAGACACTGCAGTTTTGAGAATAGCAGTTCTCTCATCCTGTCACTCACCAACACCCCCAGACTGGGGGCTCTTGAATCCCCATTCAGACCTGAGAGCTTTCACAAGTCCTCATTTAACATCCAGCAACGCCTTGAAACCAAACGCCAGCCACACTCACCCTAAGACTGGGTAAAGCATGAAGTAATCACAGACTTTGATATTTTTCCGACCACAAACCCCCTCAAAGTCAAATGTGTCCATGAAAGAAAAGTGGCTCTTTCTTACCTAATCCACAGTGGAACAGGAATCAATAGAAACCACATCAAGATTATGCTTGGTAAAAAATAAGAAAGACTTTCAAAAGTATACATTTGGTTTAAGCACGCCTGAAATATGAAATAACTAGAATAACACCATCCTTCTTGACCTTGATCATAAGGCCTTTCATAGGAATCTCTCAATACCTCAAGTGAAAGAAAGTAGTTAGAACCTTGAAACACTTTTTAAAACCTGCAGACAGCTTAATTGAAGGGGTCTTGTGAAGGGTTCGTTGTCAGGGGTTTCTAGCAAGTGTTATTTCTTCCTGAAATCCACGAACCAAGTTCTCTGAAGTTTACATTCACACAGGATGAACAAGCCCACTGTGGTGGGCTTTAAAAGGGATAAAAGACCTGATGTGGTTTTCTTTGGGGGACAGGTTTAACACCCGCACCTACACACCCAGACCCAGCACCTGGCAGGATGGCAGAGAAGCAGGTGGCCTCCCACAGTTACAGCTTAAACTAACATCATATACATTTAAAGCAAGTGCTGGTAACCAGAAAAGTAATTTCTGACAGTAAGCAAATGGCTCTTAAATAATAAAATAAAATCTGTCAGGTGGTAGAAAGCAGTGACAAAAGACAAACATTTGGATAAATAGCATTTAAAGAGAGAAGAAAAGATGGACAAAATCATCATGCAGAAGGCAGAAGGTTTTGTTTTTGTTTTTGTTTTTGTTTTGAGACAGATCTCGCTCTGTCCCCCAGGCTGGAGTGCAGTGGTGCAGTCTCGGCTCACTGCAAGCTCCGCCTCCCGGGTTCACGCCATTCTCCTGCCTCAGCCTCCCGAGTAGCGGGGACTACAGGCGCCCGCCACGACGCCCGGGTAATTTTTTGTATTTTTAGTAGAGATGGGGTTTCACCGTGGTCTCGATCTCCTGACCTCGTGATCCGCCCGCCTCAGCCTCCCAAAGTGCTGGGATTACAGGTGTGAGCCACCGCGCCCGGCCACAGAAGGTTCTTGTGCACTTGAACGGTGCCAAGGGATGGGGCTTGTAAGCAAGGAGAGGGGAGAGGAAGAGAAATTTCACATGTGATTATCATCACAATCACACTGCTGTTGCTGCCCGCTTCAGTTCTACCTTAGTCTGAACAGTCAATATAAACCTTTTGGATCTAGACTGTGTTCTGGAATAGGCAGAACTTTAGGTTTTAGAAGGACAAGACTGCCTTTGGCATTAGAAAGAAGAGGAAAAAAAGATCTTTTTATTATTGCCATTAAACATACATCAGATAAACAGCTGCTGGAGCTAATGGCAAAAAAAAAAGAGACAACGTTTGAATAAGCATTTGCTATCCTGATTGGTGTTAGCACTAGTCTTTCCTATCTTCTGGAAAATATCTGTTTCTTTTTGTAATTATAAAAATAATACATGTTGGCCAGGCGCGGTGGCTCATGCCTGTAATCCTGGCACTTTGAGAGGCCAAGGCAGGTGAATCACCTGAGGTCAGGAGTTCAAGACCAGCCTCATCAACATGAAGAAAAGCCATCTCTACTAAAAATACAAAATTAGCTGGGCATGGTGGCACATGCCTGTAATCCCAGCTACTAGGGCAGCTGAGGCAGGAGAATTGCTTGAACCCAGGAGGCAGAGGTTGCCGTGAGCTGAGATCACACCATCGCACTCCAGCCTGGGCAAGAAGAGCGAGACTCCATCTCAAAAAATAATAATAACAATAATAATACATGTTAATTGCAAAACTTAGAGACTTGGAGTATTGAAATCAGCTAGACATGTATGTAAATCTATAGTAATTGTAATAAATATGGTTGCAAAAACAAAAACTGTCAAACATTATTCTTAAAAGATTAGAAATAAGGTGTAAAATAATAATTTTAGCAACAATAACAAGAATCTAGAACTAAACCCCCAATTTATATTTTCAAAAATTGTTAACGAGGAAAGGGAACATAAAAAATTATAAGGCTATTAAACTGTTTGTCTTAAGTGAGGAGTCTCAAAAGATTTGTGTTTGTGTTTGTTTTTTACTTTAATAATTAAAGAGGTATTGGTCAAAGAACAATTTTTTACTTAAAAAGAAATAAAATTAAGACAGAAAATGAACTTTCTAGAGCACTATAGAAGATAAAAGCCAATAAATTATAGTTTATATGTGTGCGGGAGGGACTGGAAATAACAAGGAAACCAAAAGAAAATAATTAATATATCAGAAATAAAATCAAATATCGATAAATGGGTTGAACTTCCCTATTACAAAAGAATTCAAAATAAATTTTAAACATTCAGTGATTGTCTATGACAAGTGATAAAAAGACACAAAAATATTAAATGCATCTTCCCAAAATAGACATCAAAATATTAACATCAGTAAAAAGGAAAATTCAAGACAATAAGCACAAGACAAAAAGTATAATTTCACAATAAGTGGTTCAATTTATAACAAAGATGTGAGTTAAGAAATTTTATATACCAAAAACTACCTGCTTCCAAATATACAGAGGAAAAAAAAATTTTTAATCTGAGATGAAAGTGACAGAAATAAAATAGGATTGGGGCCAGGCGTGATGGCTCGTGCCTGTAATCCCAGCACTTTGGGAAGCCAAAGCGGACGGATCACTTGAGGTCAGGAGTTTGAGACCAGCCTGGCCAACATGGTAAAACCCCATCTCTACTAAAAATACAAAAATTAGCAGGGCGTGGTGGCACTCACCTGTAATCCCAACTACTCGGGAGGCATATGTCCATCTATACTATGTATATATATGATAGAATTGGTAAATAAACCAGAACCCTCTCTGTTTTAGAAAGATCAGTAATGCCAGGGATAAATAAGGAAATAAGAGAGCTGAAAGATAACAATAAGTATGCGTGATTTACTAATTATCTATAGATGTATCTCTGAAACATTGTAGCCTATGTATAATATTTTTGGTTCCCATGAAACAATAACAAGTATGTATATAAAATTTGTGTAAATACACATATTTATAAAAATATATATGTATACCGAAATACAAATGTTTTCAAAAAACAGAAATTTTATCAATCTCATTGACCATACCGTTTAAAAAATTAATATCCTCAGCAATTCAGTGCAGGAACAGAAAACCAAATACCACATGTTCTCACTTATAAGTGGGAGTTGAAAATGTGAACACATAGACACAGGGACGGGAACAACACATGCTGGGGCCTGACGGAGGGTGTGTGTGGGTGGGGAGGGATAGCATCAGGAAAAATAGCTAATGCATACTGGGCTTAATATGTAGGTGATGGGTTGATAAGTGCAGCAAATCACCATGGCACACATTTACCTATGTAGCAAACCCTTACATCCTGTACTTGTATCCCAGAACTGAAAATAAAATAAAGTCAAAAGAAAATAAATTCCACCCATTTGGAAGTTTTAAAACACTCCTTTAAGCAACTTTTCATTTAAAGGAAAAGTAAAAACTGGATTTATACATTATTTAGAAAGTAAATAACTATCACAACCTATAGGATGAAGTCAGATTACATCAGATAAAAATTTATATTCTTAAATGTTTTCATTATTAAGCAAGAAAAACAAAATATAATAAACATTAAGTTTAAGAAGCCAGAAAAGAAACAAAAATTTTTAAGAAAAACTGATACAAGGGATTAATGAGGATAACATAAAAGATTTACAAGCCTAAAAGGTAAAATCAATAAAAATGTATATTCACACATAAAATAATACTTTTGAAAGTTATTACAATTTACCAACCTTCTCTGCTTAATCTGAAAAAGAAAATAAATATTTGGAAGAGAAGATATAGATAACCACAGCCATGGAGCTTTTTAAATTGAATAATACTCTGTACAATTTTGTGTTAATATAATAATAAAGTGAACAATATTCTCAAAAAAATAGATATTACCACAATTTGCTCAGGAACTTAAAAACTTATGTAAACTAATAACTAGAAAATAATTGGGAAAAGTTGCCAAAAATGGTAATAATATTTGTAGTGCCTATTATGTGTTCTGCTTTACACTAGGTGCTTTATCTATTATCCCTGACATACAACACTGTAAGATAGGTGTTATGATCTATATCATTGTATCTCCATTTCACCCTGTGTTTCCCTTATTACATGCTCATGTAAGCGGCATCATGCAGTATTTGTTTTTCTGTGACTGACTTATTTCGCTTTTCATAATGTCTTCAAGGTCCATCCATATTGTCGTGAGTGGCAGAATTTTCTTTTTTAAGAGTTAAAAATATTTCCTTGTAGGTATATACCACAATTTATTAATTTATCTGTCAATGAACATTTAAGGTGTTTCCACATCTTGACTACTATGAATAGTGCTTCAATGAACATAGTCAAATTCATAGAATCAAAGAGTGGCATCATGAGGCGATAGGAAGGTGGGGAGCTACTATTCAGTAGGCATAAAGTTTCAGTCTAGCAAAATGAATAAGCTGTGAAGATCTGCTGTACTACATTGCACCTATAGTCAACAATGTTTTGTGTACTTAAAATTTGTTGGCCAGGCACAGTGGCTCACACCTGTAGTCCCAGCACTTTGGGAGGCTAAGGCAGGCGGATCACAAGGTCAGTAGATCAAGACCATCCTGGCTAACACAGTGAAACCCCATCTCTGCTAAACAATACAAAAAAAATTAGCTGGGCGTTGTGGTGGGCCCCTCTAGTCCCAGCTACTCGGGAGGCTGAGGCAGGAGAATGGCGTGAACCCAGGAGGCACAGCTTGCAGTGAGCCGAGATCATGCCACTGCACTCCAGCCTGGGCAACAGAGTGAGACTCTGTCTCAAAAAAATAAAAAATAAAAATAAAAAAAATGTTAAAAGGGTAAATCTCATGTTAAGTATTCTTATCACAATAAAATGATAATAAGTTTGTTACATTCTGCTGTTATCATTTGTCTTCCCTACTAAATTCCAAGCAGTACAAGTACAGGGACTGCGTTCACCATAAGCATCCTCATATTCCTAGAACTGACATTCACATAAAGCTTCTCACATAAATGTAACTCAATAAACAACTGATTGAAGGAATGAGAACACTGGGAGTAACCATAGTATAATATAACATAGAAAAATTACCGTACAGTCTCACTTATGTATATAGATATGAAAATCCTATCTAATGCAAATATCCCTGTACATCTAATCCTACCTAATGCATATATCTGTACATTCATTCAGGCTGCTATAACAAAATGCCATAGACTAGATGGCCTATAAACAACAAAAATTTATTTTTCACTGTTCTCAAGGCTGGGAAGTCCAAGATCAAGGCGTTGGCAGATGTAGTGTCTGGTGAGAGTCAGTTGCCTGGTTCATAGATGGTGCCTTCTCACTGTGTCCTCACATGGTGGAAGGGGATAGCTAGCTCTCTTGGGTCTCTTTTATAAGGACCCTACTCCCAATCATGAAAGCTCTGTCCGCCTCACCGAATCACACGCCAAAGGTCTCACATTCAAATACCATCACCTTGGAGGTTAGAATTTCAATGTATGAATTTTGTCGGGGACAAAAACATTCAGACCATAGTACTAAGAAACCTCATATTATCGAGAACTATGTTATAAAACAATTCTTTCAATGGGTAGAATGAGAAGACTCACAAGAAAAAAGTTACCTTCCTGAAAAAAAAGTTTAATAATTTTTAATAGAAAAAAAAAGTCTAGCTATAGCAAACAAATACCCTGAACAAATGTAGCATTTGATTATGGTACGTGCTCAAGTAAAGCCTTTTCCTGTGTCTTCCAGCACTGTCACTAGCCCAGGACTTCTTATATACACTTACCAATGTTATCGCCTTTGCCAGACCACTTTTCCTTTTTTCTTGTACTATTTCTATCAGTAAGCTGATGACTTCAGCTGTCACCCTTGTAGTACAAGGCCATGGCTTTTGTCTGCCAGCACCTCCTCTGACCCTTTTTGGTAACAGATCCACCCCTGAGGTAGAGAACCCATGATGCAGGCTGGGCCTGTGAGATTACTCCTGGCTCCAGCCACTATGTTTGGTCCAAGGAGTGAGCACTAAGTGAAAATAAGTGAGTCCACCACCCAGAGAGAAAGCATGCAAGCGTCTCATGCTAGTTCCCAATCCTGAGGTCTTACTGTACAGCCATTAATTCAAGTCTGTGATGTTCCCAATAGCCTCTCAATAAATTCTTTTACTGTTGTTCAAATCAGCCTGGGTCTCCTTCTGTTACTTACAGCAGGAGAAACCCATTAATTAATAGATCTACTATTTTGTGATAAATCATAAAGCCATTCAAACCAAATAAGAGGGTTTTTTCTCCTTCTCTATTTCCCTTGCAATGTTAGTTCCTGATATCAGTGGTGCCTTGGGCTGTCAGTCTAATGCAAAATATGTTTCCTAAATAATGCACCAAGCTGTATCCCATTTGCCTCAGGAAAATGTGTGCTGCATTAGAGAAATACCAGCACTAGATGAAAAGGACGACCTGTCAGAGATTAAACTTAATTTTGGTTTATTTCTCTGTCTCCTCTTCCAAATGACAGTGAGAGGACATACATATTCTCCCTTGGAAAATGAATTTCTTCTAAAGCAGAAAATGGTTGGAGGGAGCTAGGAAATAGGCATATTTAAGATACTTGTGTTATACAAATCTAGGACCCCATTAGGTAATAAAGCTCTTACTGTCTTTATCAGAGAGGAGATAATTGTTAGATGTTTCTGTTAAAGTGTCAAAATAAAAAGGAGTATGATAGGTGATCTGGGGGCTTTCAAAAGACAATTCTGGTCTCAATCATGGGTTCTGACCCTCTTTTATTATCACTCCTGGGGCAGTGATGATATCCAGTGTCTCATTTGTGGTAGGTTAAATGGACAGATACTATCACTCTATTCTTTGTTAGTATCAATGAACAGAAAGCTATCTCAATTTTTGAACAAATGTTTCTCAATGAATGTTTTTAAGCATTACATGTCTCATTTGTTGTAAAAAATATTTCTGGGAAAAATATACAAATATTTCAGTGTGCCTTAGTTGAGATTAATAGTTAGTAGTCACGATTGGTTGTTTCCATCTTTTTCCCAAGGCAGAGAGAGAAAAAAATATAATTAAATGTGTCTTAAACTTATGGAGGGTTCAGGCATATAAGGGGAATTTGGAGAAGGTTTGTCCCAAAAGACTCTTAAAAGCTGGTTAGAACTGAATCAAATGTATACATTTGCTCACCAAAAGTCAAGAAGAAAAATGTTCATGATACCCCCAAACAGAAACAATGCAATGCCCATCACCAATAGAATGAATAAATGGATTGTGGTATAGTCACACAGTGGAATACCATACAACAATAAGAATGAAAAATCTGTACCTACACTCAACATATGTCATACTCATAAATATAATGTGGAGTAAAAGAAGCCAGACATAGAAATTGCCAACTGTATGATTCCATATATATAAAATTTAAAACCAGGCAAAACTGATCTATGCTGTTAGGATTCAGCTTAGCAGTTACCTTTGCAGGGGATGAGTAGTGATCAGAAAGAGGTTACAAGGAGGGTAGTGGCACTTCTGGTGTCCAGGTGATGTTCATCATCTTAATGCAGGTACTGGCTACACTGATGTGTTCCCTTTGTATAATTGATCAGTCTGGAAACCTATCATTTGTGCTCTTCTCTGCATGTATGCAGCACTTTATTATAAGTTTTTTTAATTGACAGGAGGAATAATGAAGAACAAGCTGGTGCTGGGAGCAGGTTAGTCTTCCTAAAAAAGGTTGGGGGTCCCAACCTTTTTTATTTTATGGCACACACAGGCCATGATAAAATTTGAACACATCGGGGGGTAAACAAAGAGGTTGGTTAAAGCCTGAAACTGCACTAGAGACTCCATTTGTCATAACAGCGCTACCCAAGTCTCTCACTACACTACTGCTTTCCAGATTGCTTTTTCCTGGAGAATATCTGTTTCAAATTATTGTCCCCATGTGTTTTGGCTTCCTTTACTTCAATTTGAGTCACATCTGGCTATCTCCTGCCTATATTCCTGATCCCAGTTTGCTTTTGTATTGCTTTTCTATCTTCACTGGAGCTTTCAACACCTTTCACTTTTGCATCCTCCAAGCATTTCATTAAACCAGTTATATGCATTTTCCAATGAACTCAAAGAAAACAGTCAACTAGTCATTAGAAACCCCAGATTCATTTCTGGCTTTAAGCAAGTTATTTGCCTTCTTTGGGTATGATCTGTGGATTGGGGTAACCATTTTCTTAGCTTCCACAGAGGAGTGCCTGCAGAAAGGTAAAGACATACACATATGTTGAGCCTTGAGCTTCCAAAAGGTATAAAAGAGGAAATTCATTCTGAACTAGGAAGGCACTTCAGGCTACCATCATCAGAACTTAGATCTCGAGATTCATCCACTTATTTGCTCCTGTTGGTTGTTACATCAAAATATTCATGGGTTCTGTCCCTCACATTTGTCTATCCAGTCATTTGAGTCTTTGATTTGACCTCTGTAAAAGAACTCTTGCTATGTTACTGGTCTATAATTAGACTTTTCTGTTCTAGCCTACAATCCTTTGGATTTCTAGTGCTCCATCCAACCAGTCTGGCTCCATAAAACACTTTCCCCACCACCACAACCCACACACACGTGTGTGTGCTTGTGTTGGGATGTGTGTCCTTGTGTTGGGAGCACTAAAACCCACCCTGGAAGAGTCTCTACTCTATATCTAGAATGTTCTTAAGTGAGGGGTTTCTAAACTTGAATTTTATGAATGAGAAATTTATAACAGGGTAATTGTTGTAAGATTGTTCTTTGGAGTGCTAATGTCCTGTGAAGTTCTAGTTCTGATGTTGAATATGGTAGTCATTTATTCAAGTTCATACAGGACTGAGCCAAAGAAAGGTGCCCATATCTTTTAATGCCTAGTTATGTTAGTATTCTCTGCTATGTAACAAATCACCACAAATTTAGCAGCTTCAATCACACATGTATTTATTATATCAGTTTCTATAGGTCAGAAGACCAGGGCCAAGCTTAGCTGGATTCTCCACTACCGAGTCTCATCAGGCTGCAATCCAGGTGTCTGCGAGGAATGCAGTCTCATTAGAGGCTCAGAGTCATTGGGAACCCAAGCAGAATGATTTTGTGTATGCAGCAATCCTATTGATGAAGTGCTGAGGGCTTAATTCACTTTAACAAAATCAGAGAGTCAGAGGATTGAGAAAGGACAAGAATTAGGGAAATATATGATCTCTGTCATTGTATGTGAGGGTGAGAGAAATAGGAAAGGAAGTAAATGTACAATCCCCTATTTTTGAGTTACTCAGTGGAGTTGGGTGGCCCTCAGTCTTCCCATTAGTGGATGGTTTCAGAGAGAGACACTGTTAACACATGTGGCAGAGGCTGTGGAGAAGGCTGTGTATACTTGCTAGTGAGATGAGCTGAGGGAGGACTCACTCCTACCAGCAGGCAGATGCTGACAGTATAACGCAGGCTTCCATTGAGATGTGGGAAGTGCACTAGAAGTCTGCAGCACAGAGATCTGTTCCCAATGCCAGTGCTGGAGTTGGACACTGACTTTAGAAGAAAGCAAAGAGTGAGACCTTCTGAGTAAATCACCTAGGGCTGAATTGTACTTCTACAGCCACTTTGGTATTGCTTCCTCAAGACTAGGCCAATCTTGGAGATTATAATAAAATGTCCTCGGCTGAATGGACCCATTCTGTGCCAAGTTTCTCCTAACTGGCAGGTTGCGCTTATGTTAAGCTATTCTTAATAGTGCCTTCGTTGGTAGATTATTAAACTTTAGGTGAATCAACAGTAGCTCTTCCTCAGGAAGATCAATGACCGTTGGCACAGGATAATTAACTCAGAACACTTGTATTTCCTGTTCTGCATCTGTGTGGCCTTTGGACGGTAGCACATTTGGCAGGGCACATGAAGAAATATTGAGAGCCCAAGACTGAAAATTTACTAGACTTGCTCATGGGTCCAGCTGTACCACAATTAGCCCTGTGATATTTGTTTGTCAATAAACAATTTCATAATTTCTTTCCATCTCAACTGTAAAATTAGTATTCATATTAAGAGTGATTAAGTGCTCTTCATATATCCGGCACTATACTATACACAATTCGAGCTTTGGAGAGTCTATCCTACCTACCATACAGGGTTGAAAATATCTAATGAGGTGGCTTCTATGCTTTGAGAAAGTGTAACATGCTATATAAATGTAATTTATTATTCCTTTTACTGAAGAAATAGTTCAGTATTATTTACTAAAGAATAATTCCTTTTACATGCTGATTCCTATAGTTAATTTTTTTTTCTCCTCACAACATGATGTCTTCCAAGTATTTCTCACTGATTTACCATCCCAAGGAAATGTCTGGTTGTTTAGGTCAATGACTGCAAGCTATAACATTGTCACATAGAGAAATGGAAGTCATTCTTTCCTTCTTTGTCATTCTATCTTCCCAGACTCTGACTACTTTCGACCCTCATTAAAAGGGCTTGGTGGAAAAGTAATACGTTTGTTTCATCACCACCTCGGATGCACCCCCGTGCTGACTCCAAACAGCTCATGTTCACTAAAATTGAGCTTTCCTCTTATTCTCACATATTCAATCAGAGCTCCATATGGGTAAGCAGGAGATCCCAGATGGCCTGACCACTTCCTGGATCAGAAAGCTTCTCAGTATATAAAATAGAAATCTCTTTGATGATCCATGTATTTGTCAGGATTTGTTACACAACACATGTCCCAGGGAAGTCTCCTGTGATTTCCAGCACCTCTATCATAAACCCAGAAAGGCAGTTGGTTGGTTTGTTTGTTTATTTAGCTTTCACTTGGGCAGTTGGTTGCAGAGTTTCCTATTTCTTTTTCTTCTGCATGTCTCATCTCCTAACTTAGAACGCTGTCACGATGGCCTTACTTTTAAAAACACGTGAATGCTAAGATCCAGGATGGAGTGCTGATTCTCTACAGTTCTTCTTTGAGATATATTTCTCATCATTTTTTAGAGTTCCCCAACCCTCACCTACCTAAATGAAAAATATCAAGTCTAAAGAACTTTCACCTCTAAAGGAAATGACCAATACTCAATTAACCTAAGCAAAATTTATTCTTCTTTCTTAAAATATATGTATTCCTTTACCAAAAATGTGCTGAATTCTTACTATGTGTGACACTGTTCTAGGTGCTTAGCCTACAGAGTTTACAAAATAGGCAAAAAATTCTGATTCTTCTAAGCATTCTTATCCTTATCACCAGAGCTTATAGAGTGGTGAGGAAGAGAGACAGTGAACATAATCAGAAGCAGAATCAGAAGAAGAAGAAAACATTTTTTAAAGATATCATGCTAATTGCGATAAGTGCCATGGAGAAGATAAGAGTGACAGGGAGTGTCAGGGTGGGGGGTGCAATTTGAAATTGTAAACACTAATAATAGACTGTGGGAGACAAGTGTAGAAGCAGAAAGCTAATCGTGGCTTAGGATACAGTGACAGCAGTAAGAGTGATGAGAAGTGGCCATTTTCTGGGCTTATTTTTAAGTTAAAACCAACAGAACTGTTGGTAAGTTGAATTTGAGAAAAAGAAAAGAAAGTTACCATGAAAGAAACTAATTTAGGTGAAAAAAAATAAAACAAACAAACAAGACTTGTTTTGAATGATGAGGACAGAGGAGTTGTCAGATGTTAAGAGGAGAAGGTATGACATAATAAGTTAATGGTGAAAAGGGAAGGAGAAAAGAAAGATTTAAAACCATACTAAATGGTAGTTATCTAAAATTGAAAAAATGTAAGTTCTCAGATTGGAAGTGCATCCTCAAGTCTTGAACAAAATATATAAAAATAAATCCACAACTAGATACACTGTAACAAACCGGCAGAACATCAAAGAAAATGGAAGATGTTTAAAGCTCTCAGAGAGCAGACTTTTCCTTAACTACAGTCAGTGCCAAAAATAACAGAATAATATCTTCAGTGCTGACAGGAAGTAACTGTCAACCTGCAATTTCATGTCCAGTCTTTCAACTGTATTGACAAAATAAAGGTATTTTCTACCCAGCAAAGACTTTGAGTATTTATTGCCCACAGACACTCAGGAAGGAAATTATTAAGATTTACCTCAATTAGAAGAAAAGTGAACCCAGAAAAAAGAAATGAAACAGTGAGAACAGAAAATGAATAAAAATAATTAAGTATTTTGAATTTTTGAAGATACAACAAAAGCTCTAAACAAAAAGCTGGAAGTGGGGGCATTGCTCATTGGTAGTAAAAGTAGGCTAAGATCTTGTTATATCTGGCAAGAAAATATAAATATTAAATAACGAAATAATGGTAGAAAATATATGGTTAAATATTTTGTTAAACATGTAAGAGTGACAACTAAAATAATAGGAAAATAATCTAGCTTATGAAACAGGAGGAAGGAGAAAAGAATGTAGAAACTGTATTGGTGTACCAGAAGAAAGGGAGTCAAAAAAAAATAAGCAAGAATAAAGAAGACCAATAGAAAACCTAAAATGAAAGGATAGAAATAAACTCAAATATAGCAGAAAACAATCAACGTAAGTATTTAAGCTTACCTAATAAAAAGCAAAGTTTAGTATTGACAGTGTTTTGTAGGCAATTAAAACTAGATTTTGTTTTGGTATCCCATCTGGTAATTTCTGTTTTAGAGAATAAAAGACAAGGCAAATATCCAACTAATTTTATATCAATGTTTGTATCACATTGATTCAAAACTAGACAAACTGTTAAAAGAAAAGGATATATTTACAAACAGACGCAAAATCTTAAATAAAGTACTAGCAAATGATCTGGCAGAGTGTAAAAACCAAACGAGGTTTATCTCAGGAATATAAGAATAGTTCAATAGAAGAAAATCTATGCCATACCCCTTAAGTACAGATTAAAGGAGATTAGTATATAATTATTTTAGTAGATGCAAAAAATGATGAAATGTGATATTTATCAAGATTTTTAAAAAATCACTGCCAACTAGAATTATAAATGATAAAGGAACTTCCTTAACACCGTAAAACTACAGCAAGCATTATCTTAATAAAGCATTTCACCTGCTGTGACAGCTTCACTTTAATACGGTAATGAAGTCCTAACTTATTAAATAAGAGAAAAAAAAACAGCATTAAACTTGGAAAGGCACAAGCAAACCTCTACTTATTTGTAGATGATATGATTATCTAGGAAATAAAAAAGAGTCTATACAAAGTTAAAATCAAAAAGAAAGTTTAAGGTTTATACAAAAATCAGTAGTGTTCCTACTGATTGTGGATTAGCAATAACCACATGGAAACGTAATAGACAAAAAAAGATGCCACTCTAAACATCAATAAAATGTAAAAGACACCTGGGGTAAATCTAAGAAAAGATATACTATAACTTTATGGAAGAAGCTTAAAAACAGCATTGAAGTACATAGAAAAACACCTTAATAAATGAACATAAATACCACATTCATTGATGGAAAGATCCAATATCATAAAGATATCATCTTTTCAAATTGATATATAAATTCATTTTCAGTAAAAGCCGGGCTCACACCTCTAATCTCAACACTTTGGGAGGCCAAGGTGGGAGGATCAATTGAGGCCAGTAGTTCAAGACCATCCTGGTCAACACAGCAACAACAACAGAAAAATCCCAACTGAAATTTCCATGTAATTTAAAAAGCTGATCCTAAAATGTTTCTGGAAGAAAACTGAGAAGAAGATCTTGAAGAACAAAATGAATAGTTTGGTGCTATCAAATATAATTTATCATAAAGCTTAGCAATAAAAGAGTATGCTATTGGTGCAGGTGAATAGACAAATAGATCAATGGACTAGGATACAAACACCTAAAAACAGGCCAGTGTACATGGGAAAAATGGATATATAGTGGATGTGGCTTACAAATTGGTAAGGATAAGACAGATGATTATTTAATAAATGGTGCTAGAATAATTAGTTATTTAGGTGGAAAACAAAACAAAATTATGTACCTGTATTAGTCTGTTTTCACACTGCTATAAAGAGCTACCTGAGAGAGTAATTTATAAAGAAAAGAAGCTTAACGGATTTACAGTTCTGCATGGCTGAGGAGGCCTCAGGAAACTTACAATCATGGTGGAAGGCGAAAGGGAAGCAAGTACCTTCTTCATGTGGAAACAGGAGAGAAAAAGTGAGAGAGTGAGGAGTGAACTGACAAACACTTTAAACCATCAGATCTCATGAGAACTCGCTCACTACAACAAAAACAGCATGAGGAAACTGCCCTCATGATCCAATCACCTCCAACCAGGTCCCTCCCTTGACACATGAGGATTACAATTCAAGATGAGATTTGGGTGGGGACACAGAGCCAAACAATACCTTTTCTATACCAAGAAAACCTCAGAGATGAGTAAAGCTCTAAATATGACAAACAAAAATTTAAAATGTTTAGAAGAAAATAAGGTAGAACGTCTTTATGTCTTCAAGCTAGATAAGGATTTCTTATCTAGTTGCGAAAAGGAAATCTCACTGAGCCACAAACACGATGAGTTGCCCAATTTGAATACTATCAGAGAAATTCAATTTACAACAGTAATAACACATCCAATCATAACCATAAGTTTGGCAAAAATTAAAGCCTGAAAACACTGACAAGGAATCAGATGGAAGTCATAAAACCAGAACTCTCATACAATACTGGCAGAAAAAATAGATTGATTAAACTGCTTTAGGAGCCATTTGGTTATATCTGCTATTGTAGAAGTTCATAGTCTAGCAAGTTGCCTTCAAGGTAAATCCTAGAATAGTGTTTTTAAAACTGCAGGTTAACAGATAATGCAATCAATTTAGGGGGAAAGGGAGAAGAGAAGAGGGGAGGGGAGGAAAAGGGAGAGAAGAAGAGGGAGGGAGGGATGGAGGGAGGGAAGAGAAAAAATACCAGAATGCATCACCAGTTGGAAGGTGTAGTCCATGCTGTTGGTGCCCTGCCCAGATCATTTTCGTGGGGCTAATGGATTCACCCCTAACTGCTGTATTAGCTGCTAACTGCTCACAGCTGCCCTCATTTCCACAGCTTGCCCTTGGCTGATGGGAGCTACTTCAACTAGAAATGTCTGGGAGCTTGCACTCTTCTCTTGACCCCACCAAGCAGCCAATGACTACAAATAAGAGGTATGAAAGTCGGGGGCCCCCTCCTCCACAATTTCCTGAGGGATCAAGCTGAGGCAAGACCTCAGAGGAAACCACATCTTTGCTTAGCTCTTTCCTCTATTCTGTCCTGCTCCTCTTTCTTCCTTACAGGTTTTCCCTAGCACAAGAAAGTCTGTCTCAGGCTTTGCTGCTAGGGAACCTGACCTAAGAAAGAAGGGTACATATTTTTAAGTGCTTGTGTATGTATATTGAGTTATAATGTAAAATGTATTTTTAGAAGTTTGAATGCTTCTGCTCTAGGGAGAATCTTTCAAACTTACACAAGGAAGCATGTATAACAATGCACATTGTTGTGGCAAAAATTCGGAAACAGTCTAAATGTCTATCAGTAGGAGCATGGATAAATGGGTATGGAAAGAATAAATCCTACTCTCATAACTACTTATGGGGAGGAGGAAGGGAATGAAAGTCAAAGGGGATATGCAGGAATTTTCACTTGTATCTAAAATATTGTCTTTATAATTTTTCTAAGAAATGTGAAAAAATTCGACTTTATTAAAGCTCGGAAGTGAGTGGGTACATTAATGTTATGATATCTTCTATACTATATCCATATATGTATATAATTTCATTTAAAGAAAGCAAGATGTGAGAGCTCTAAATCCTCACTCAAACCCATTCTGCTTATCTCCCTGATGCACTTCTGTGGAATACACATATATGAGGAAGTCATTTGTTTCCTCCTTTTTGATAATAAAAAATATGTAAGTTGTATTTCCTTTCATTGATCTTTATTCCAAAGATAGTCATGGAAGAACTATGTTAGATGTTAATAATAATAAACCATATGGGTCTTTATGGTTAGCTTGTGCTCTCAATGGCCATGGGTCTGAGGATATTGTTTCCCAGCATTTGTTCCTCTTGTTTACTCTCCCAAATCCTTTAGAAAGTGAGAAACCTAGTATGTACATACATAGGAAGGAGAGAAGAAGGGAGGAGAGAGAGAGGGAAGAATGAATAAAAGGAAAGTGAAAGTGAGGGAAGAAAGAAACGGGATCATACAGTTTGTCAATGAAAACCCTGAAACTGTGGAGATGGTTGTTCCTTTCAGTTCCTAAGGATGAATCAGAATCAACCACATTGGAGAAAGTTCCAGCAGCCAATTATATTCTAGTTGTGGGTTGTTTCTTTTTTTCTATTTGTTTTATGAATATGCAAGGAAATTGAGGAAAAGATAGTCTTCTTCCATCTCCCATTGCAGCTCCACACACCATAGTTCCATAAGAAAAGGCTTCCCATTTTTCTGTCAAAAGCATCCAAAAACCATGTATTTTCTTCCAGCTCATTTTGGCTTAAGGTGAAGCATATGGGAAATTTGCAGATCAAGTCCATCAGCCAGACATCAGTCTGTAATGATTTGTGGCCATGTACATATAAAGAGACCATAGTTGTCCATTAACTGCATACATATGGCATCTGGGAATGTAAACTCACAGCCTTTACCTTCAAAACCACATGCTACCCGGGGAGGTAAAACCGTGGTTCACAACATGTGGGTTGTGACCCTGAGTAGTCTGCCAACATTTGGCAGGTGGGCGGCCAGAGATGAATTGTGTGCCTACTGCAATTTCCTTTCTTTGGGGCTCCCTTGGGTGTATGTGTGCACATATTCTCTTGGCTATAATATAGACCTGACATGGAGCTGGAGCAATACCTGATGAAGACCTGAAACAATACACATTCATATTCCTGTCTCATCATCTAGTGGGCACATTCTTCCATCTGTCTTTATTTTAAATACATTACAGATATATGTTTACATATTGCATGGGCCTCTGCAACTTTTGTAATCTCTATCAATCATGAGTGTGTATTACAACCCCTACGGGGAAACCTGACTGTTTGCAAACAGAGATACATCCAGCCAGTGAAGTAGGCTCTGACTATCATTAGGGAAATAATTTAGGACTAAAGTATTTGTCCTGATTTGTGCTAACAGGGAGGAGCCTAACGGTAAGAACGTACTTGAATAGCTGTCTTCCTTGTCCGTCCCAAATCCTTTCTAAGGGATTAATTGCATTGATCATTCTCTAAATCCAAACACTGGTGGTAACTTTATCTCAGTGTTAGTAACAAATCCCTTTTAGACTGTTTATGCTCTCGTTGGTTCTGAATGGCCTTGAAAGGTTGCCTTTTTGAAAATGGTCAGATTTTCCTATCTGCCATGACACACAGGGTCAATTGTTTTAAAATATGAATATGATATGTTGACTCTGCTGCTGGAGTCAATGAAATATTTTAACTATGGTTTGCCAATGAAAATCTTTGATTTGTTTATGGTTTCTTTGGTATGTGATGGTGTGTAACCTCACTTTTCTTCAGAGCCATGATCCTGTACTAACTTGGCAAGTGGTCCATACTTACTTGCATCATCTTTGTGGTGTTTTAATACCCAGTTGGCCTCAAGAATATTTAATGATAGCTCAACCATGTGAGTTGAAGCTCTCATGGAGAACTAAAAGCATAATCATACACATTTCTAAAGAAAAGGCTTACACATTTTCTGAAGAAAAGGCTCACACATTTCTAAAAAAAAAAAAAAAGGCTAAGCAGAATGAAGATGACTGGAGCTGTGAGGCAACTACATTTCTGTAATGTACTATTAATATAACAAAAATAGTGTCTCTTCTGCCCTTCTATGCCCTGCTATCAGCGTGGCCTTGGGGTATTTCAGAACAGTCTAGGCAGCCAACTATGTTCAATAGCCACCTGAGCTCAGGCTTAAAGACTGAATCTCTAATGTTATTGCCTAAAGTTTTCCCATGTCTATTGGGATAATTGCCACCAACAAGGTCACACACACACATCTCCCAACAACTACCAGTAATATTCAGAGACTAGGTAGTCTGAAATACATATTTTTTTCCCAAAGGAAATGTAGTCACAGAAATTCTGCTCTATCCACAATAAAAACAACCTGTTTCAGTTTAGCTTCTTGGAGGCCAAGTCTGGACTCTCTTCCCTCCAGAATAGAATCTTCATTTTCTCTTTGCAAAATCAAAGGCCCATTGAGGTCATTCTTCCATTAAAAACAGGTTCTATTTTTCCGCAAATCCTCACCCCTTATAAAACAAACACTAGAATGTCAGAAACTGAAAAAATCCTTCACTTGCATATTCCCAGTTTACTAAATTTCAAATATTATGTTTATAGAGCTTTTTTGTCACAGGATTTGAGAATGGAATTTGGAAATGCTTTGACCTAAATTTCCTCTTAGTAGAAGAGACTCTAGACAGTGGTTTCCAAGAATCAGGGCTCAAGGTCAAAGTCCTTGAACTTCCTTTACTTCTCCTTTTCAAAACACAAGCTCTGTTCCAGCTCTCACTTAAAAGTACAGAGCGCTCTGAGTTGGGGGTCACAGACTGTCAGCTCCCAGTTGCACTCACATACACACCCAGAGAAGGAACATTGATGATGGAGCATGAATTCCCAAGTAAGAGAGTTGGCACCCCAAGCTGTCTTTTAAAAAAGAATCCAAGCGGAACAAACATGAAGATGGAAAATGGGGAGGTGAAGTTGACTCCAAGTGGAAGGGAGTAGACTGGCTTGCTGTAGGGTGGGTGCATTGGAGTAAGTTTCTTCAGAAGTTCTCTGCTATTGCCCTAAGAGAGAAGAAGGGTGAACGCCCCATTGTCTCTGATCCAGGAAGAGGTCAAGTCCTAGAAGAAAAGCAAAGATTGTGATGACCCTTAGGAGGGTATAACCAGTGTGGCACCCAGTCTCCAGCCTGTGCCTTCCTACTCCATGTGTAGCTCAAAGCATGTGGAAAAGGAAGGAGAGAGAAAAGCAGAAGAGGCCGGAGCTCCCAGCTGAGGAAGGAGAGCTAAGGCTGTTCACTCTGTAGAAGGGGCACAGACACTGGTAAATGGAGGGTGAAGCATGGTGGTGGCTGGAGGATGCAGATTCTTCTAGGAGTCCTAACGACCACCAAGAAGGGTCAATCATCCCTGGCAATAAAGGCCTCTGGGGGAGGAAAGGGACTTAGTGATGCTGCAGAGGCTGGGAGCTGGGTGTGAGGTGTGACATAACTGTGTTATTTCTCTTTTGCTGCCTTGTAACCCCCAGAGTGCTGATTCCTGAGGGGAGTACATGCAATCCATTTTCTAATTCCACTTGTTTTTTCCATTCATCACAGCTCATCACATTCCTACAGCCTGATGGAGAGCTCATTTCCTCCTGAGAAGCAGTGTAGCTCAGTGAAGACAGGTTATGGAGTCTGATGCCCAAGGTTCAAATCCAGGCTCTGTTACTTAATAACAGTGTGACCTTGATCAAGTGCTTTGACCTGTTGTGCTCTGGTGTTCTTCTCTATATAAGGAAAGTATGGTATGAATATCTACCTCATCAGTTTTTGAAGAAGGAGTGAATAGGCTAATATATATAAAGAACTTACAACAGTGCCTGGTCTGTGTTAAACACCCAGTAGACAGTGTGTACAAGCTTTTACTTGTTAAAATTAGAGACTCTTGAGTAAAAAGAGCCTCATAGAAGACTATTTCATTTATACAACAGAGTGACAATGTGCCAGACACTAAGCAAGGGCCTGGGGATACAAAAAGTAACATTACTCAGTCCATACATTTGTCAACGTTTCCTTTAAGCTTCCCAGTCTCGGGTCCCTTATCACAGGCTCTCATTATACTATTACTTTTGCATCAAAGCATTTATCACAGTATATTCATTTATATTTTGTATGATTATTTTTCTATTTCTTTTTTTTAATTTTATTATTATTATACTTTAAGTTTTAGGGTACCTGTGCACAACGTGCAGGTTTGTTACATACGTGTACATGTGCCATGTTGGTGTGCTGCACCCATTAACTCGTCATTTAGCATTAGGTATATCTCCTAATGCCATCCCTCTCCCCTCCCCCAACCCCACAACAGTCCCTGGTGTGTGATGTTCCCCTTTCTGTGTCCATGTGTTCTCATTGTACAATTCGCACCTATGAGTGAGAACATGTGGTGTCTGGTTTTTTGTCCTTGCGATAGTTTGCTGGGAATGATGGTTTCCAGTTTCATCCATGTCCCTACAAAGGACATGAACTCATCCTTTTTTATGGCTGCATAGTATTCCATGGTGTATATGTGCCACATTTTCTTAATCCAGTCTATTGTTGTTGGACATTTAGGCTAGTTCCAAGTCTTTCCTATGGTGAATAGTGCCGCTATAAACATACGTGTGCATGTGTCTTTATAGCACCATGTTTTCTAATCCTTTGGGTATATACCCAGTAATGGGATGGCTGGGTCAAATGGTATTTCTAGTTCTAGATCCCTGAGGAATCGCCACACTGTCTTCCACAATGGTTGAACTAGTTTACAGTCCCACCAACAGTGTAAAAGTGTTCCTATTTCTCCACATCCTCTCCAGCACCTGTTGTTTCCTGACTTTTTAATGATTGCCATTCTGACTGGTGTGAGATGGTATCTCATTGTGATTTTGATTTGCATTTCTCTGGTGGCCAGTGATGATGAGCATTTTTTCATGTGTCTTTTGGCTGCATAAATGTCTTCTTTTGAGTAGTGTCTGTTCATATCCTTCACCCAATTTTGATGGGGTTGTTTGTTTTTTTCTTGTAAATTTGTTTGAGTTCATTGTAGATTCTGGATATTAGCCCTTTGTCAGATGAGTAGATTGCAAAAATTTTCTCTCATTCTGTAGCTTCCCTGTTCACTCTGATGGTAGTTTCTTTTGCTGTGCAGAAGCTCTTTAGTTTAATTAGATCCCATTTGCCAATTTTGGCTTTTGTTGCCATTGCTTTTGGTGTTTTAGACATGAAGTCCTTGCCCATGCCTATGTCCTGAATGGTATTGCCTAGGTTTTCTTCTAGGGTTTTTATGGTTTTAGGTCTAACATGTAAGTCTTTAATCCATCTTGAATTAATTTTTGTATAAGGTGTAAGGAAGGGATCCAGTTTCAGCTTTCTACATATGGCTAGCCAGTTTTCCCAGCACCATTTATTAAATAGGGAATCCTTTCCCCATTGCTTGTTTTTGTCAGGTTTGTCAAAGATCAGATAGTTGTAGATATGCGGCATTATTTCTGAGGGCTCTGTTCTGTTCCATTGGTCTATATCTCTGTTTTGGTACCAGTATCATGTTGTTTTGGTTACTGTAGCCTTGTAGTATAGTTTGAAGTCAGGTAGCATGATGCCTCCAGCTTTGTTCTTTTGGCTTAGGATTGACTTGGTGATGTGGGCTCTTTTTTGGTCCCATATGAACTTTAAGGTAGTTTTTTCCACTTCTGTGAAGAAAGTCATTGGTAGCTTGATGGGGATGGCATTCAATCTATAAATTACCTTGGGCAGTATGGCCATTTTCACGATATTGATTCTTCCTACCCATGAGCACGGAATGTTCTTCCATTTGTTTGTATCCTCTTTTATTTCATTGAGCAGTGGTTTGTAGTTCTCCTTGAAGAGGTCCTTCACATCCCTTGTAAGTTGGATTCCTAGGTATTTGATTCTCTTTGAAGCAATTGTGAATGGGAGTTTACTCATGATTTGGCTCTCTGTCTGTTATTGGTATATCAGAATGCTTGTGATTTTTGCACATTGATTTTGTATCCTGAGACTTTGCTGAAGTTGCTTATCAGCTTGAGGAGATTTTGGACAGAGACGATGGGGTTTTCTAGATATAAAATCATGTCATCTGCAAACAGGGACAATTTGACTTCCTCTTTTCCTAATTGAATACCCTTTATTTCTTTCTCCTGCCTGATTGCCCTGGCCAGAACTTCCAAAACTATGTTGAACAGAGTGGTGAGAGAGGGCATCCCTGTCTTGTGCCAGTTTTCAAAGGGAATGCTTCCAGTTTTTGCCCATTCAGTATGATATTGGCTGTGGGTTTGTCTTAGATAGCTCTTATTATTTTGAGATACGTCCCATCAATACCTAATTTATTGAGATTTTTTAGCATGAAGCGTTGTTGAATTTTGTCCAGGGCCTTTTCTGCATCTATTGAGATAATCACATGGGTTTTGTCTTTGTTTCTGTTTATATGCTGGATTACATTTATTGATTTGCATATGTTGAACCAGCCTTGCATCCCAGGGATAAAGCCCACTTGATCATGGTGGATAAACTTGTTGATGTGCTGCTGGGTTTGGTTTGCCAGTATTTTATTGAGGATTTTTGCATCAATGTTCATCAGGGATATTGGTCTAAAATTCTCTTTTTTGGTTGTGTCTCTGCCAGGCTTTGGTATCAGGATGATGCTGGCCTCATAAAATGAGTTAGGGAGGATTACCTCTTTTTCTATTGATTGGAATAGTTTCAGAAGGAATGGTACCAGCTCCTCTTGGTACCTCTGGTAGAATTTGGCTGTGAATCCATCTGGTCCTGGAGTTTTTTTGGTTGGTAAGCTATTGATTATTGCCTCAATTTCAGATCCTGTTATTGGTCTATTCAGAAATTCAACTTCTTCCTGGTTTAGTCTTGGGAGGATGTATGTGTCGAGGAATTTATCCATTTCTTCTAGATTTTCTGGTTCATTTGCGTAGAGGTGTTTGTAGTATTCTCTGATGGTAGTTTGTATTTCTGTGGGATCGGTAGTGATATCCCCTTTATCATTTTTTATTGCGTCTATTTGATTCTTCTCTCTTTTCTTCTTTATTAGTCTTGCTAGTGGTCTATCAATTTTGTTGATCATTTCAAAAAACCAGCTCCTGGATTCATTGATTTTTTGATGGGTTTTTTGTGTCTCTATTTCCTTCAGTTCTGTTCTGATCTTAGTTATTTCTTGCCTTCTGCTAGCTTTTGAATGTGTTTACTCTTGCTTTTCTAGTTCTTTTAATTGTGATGTTAGGGTGTCAATTTTAGATCTTTCCTGCTTTCTCTTGTGGGCATTTAGTGCTATAAATTTCCCTCTACACACTGCTTTGAATGTGTCCCAGAGATTCTGGTATGTGGTGTCTTTGTTCTTGTTGGTTTCAAAGAACATCTTTATTTCTGCCTTCACTTCATTATTTACCCAGTAGTCATTCAGGAGCAGGTTGTTCAGTTTCCATGTAGTTGAGTGGTTTTGAGTGAGTTTCTTAATCCTGAGTTCTAGTTTGATTGCACTGTGGTCTGAGAGACAGTTTGTTATAATTTCTGTTCTTTTACATTTGCTGAGGAGTGCTTTACTTCCAACTATGTGGTCAATTTTGTAGTAGGTGTGTTGTGGTGCTAAAAAGAATGTATATTCTGTTGATTTGGGGTGGAGAGTTCTGTAGATGTCTATTAGGTCTGCTTGGTGCAGAGCTGAGTTCAATTCCTGGGTATCCTTGTTAACTTTCTGTCTCGTTGATCTGTCTAATGTTGACAGTGGGGTGTTAAAGTCTCCCATTATTATTGTGTGGGAGTCTAAGTCTCTTTGTAGGTCACTCAGGACTTGCTTTATGAATCTGGGTTCTCCTGTATTGGGTGCAGATATATTTAGGATAGTTAACTCTTCTTGTTGAATTGATCCCTTCACCATTATGTAATGGCCTTCTTTGTCTCTTTTGATCTTTCTTGGTTTAAAGTCTGTTTTATCAGAGACTAGGATTGCAACCCCTGCCTTTTTTTGTTTTCCATTGGCTTGGTAGATCTTCCTCCATCCCTTTATTTTGAGCCTATGTGTGTCTCTGCACGTGAGATGGGTTTCCTGAATACAGTACACTGACGGGTCTTGACTCTTTATCCAATTTGCCAGTCTGTGTCTTTTAATTGGAGCATTTAGTCCCTTGACATTTAAAGTTAATATTGTTATGTGTGAATTTGATCCTGTCATTATGATGTTAGCTGGTGATTTTGCTCGTTAGTTGTTGCAGTTTCTTCTTAGCCTTGAAGGTCTTTACAATTTGGCATGTTTTTGCAGTGGCTGGTACTGGTTGTCCCTTTCCATGTTTAATGCTTCCTTCAGGAGCTCTTTTAGGGCAGGCCTGGTGGTGACAAAATCTCTCAGCATTTGCTTGTCTGTAAAGGATTTTATTTCTCCTTCACTTATGAAGCTTAGTTTGCCTGGATATGAAATTCTGGGTTGAAAATTCTTTTCTTTAAAAATGTTGAATATTGGTCCCCACTCTCTTCTGGCTTGGAGTGTTTCTGCCAAGAGATCAGCTGTTAGTCTGATGGGCTTCCCTTTGCGGCTAACCCGACCTTTCTCTCTGGCTGCCCTTAACATTTTTTCTTTCATTTCAACTTTGGTGAATCTGACAATTATGTGTCTTAGAGTTGCTCTTCTCGAGGAGTATCTTTGTGGTGTTCTCTGTATTTCCTGAATTTGAATGTTGGCCTGCCTTGCTAGATTGGGGAAGTTCTCCTGGATAATATCCTGCAGAGTGTTTTCCAACTTGGTTCCATTCTCCTCGTCACTTTCAGATACACCAATCAGACGTAGATTTGGTCTTTTCACATAGTCCCATATTTCTTGGAGGCTTTGTTCATTTCTTTTTATTCTTTTTTCTCTAACCTTCTCTTCACACTTCATTTCATTCATTTCATCTTCCATTGCTGATACCCTTTCTTCCAGTTGATCGCATCAGCTACTGAGGCTTCTGCATTCATCACATAGCTCTCATGCCTTGGTTTTCAGCTCCATCAGGTCCTTTGAGGACTTCTCTGCATTGGTTATTCTAGTTATCCATTCATCTAATTTGTTTTCAAAGCTTTTAACTTCTTTGCCATTGGTTTGAATTTCCTCTTGTAGCTCAGAGTAGTTTGATCGTCTGAAGCCTTCTTCTCTCAACTCGTCAAAGTCCTTCTCTATCCAGCTTTGTTCCGTCGCTGGTGGGGAGCTG
The DNA here is from genome assembly GCF_028858775.2 of Pan troglodytes. Lineage (NCBI taxonomy): Eukaryota > Metazoa > Chordata > Mammalia > Primates > Hominidae > Pan > Pan troglodytes. The sequence continues at coordinate 95,673,436 of NC_072409.2, read as the reverse complement.
TGTTCCTTTGGAGGAGGAGAGGCGCTCTGATTTTTAGAGTGTCCAGTTTTTCTGCTCTGTTTTTTTCCCATCTTTGTGGTTTTGTGTACCTTTGGTCTTTGATGATGGTGACATACAGATGGGTTTTTAGTGTGGATGTCCTTTCTGTTTGTTAGTTTTCCTTCTAACAGACAGGACCCTCAGCTGCAGGTCTGTTGGAGTTTGCCAGAGATCCACTCCAGACCCTGTTCGCCTGGGTATCAGCAGCAGTGGCTGCAGAACAGCGGATTTTGGTGAAACGCAAATGCTGCTGCCTGATCGTTCCTCTGGAAGTTTTGTCTCAGAGGAGTACCTGGCTGTGTGAGGTGTCAGTCCACCCCTACTGGGGGGTGCCTCTCAGTTAGGCTACTCGGGGGTCAGGGACCCACTTGAGGAGGCAGTCTGCCCGTTCTCAGATCTCCAGCTGCGTGCTGGGAGAACCATGCTCTCTTCAAAGCTGTCAGACAGGGACAGACAGGGACATTTAAGTCTGCAGAGGTTACTGCTGTCTTTTTGTTTGTCTGTGCCCTGCCCCCAGAGGTGGAGCCTACAGAGGCAGGCAGGCCTCCTTGAGCTGTGGTGGGCTCCACCCAGTTCTAACTTCCCGCCGCTTTGTTTCCCTAATCAAACAGCTAACTCGGCAATGGCAGGTGCCCCTCCCCCAGCCTCGCTGCCACCTTGCAGTTTGATCTCAGACTGCTGTGCTAGCAATGAGCAAGACTCCGTGGGCGTAGGACCCTCTGAGCCATGCGTGGGATATAATCTCCTGGTGTGCCGGTTTTTAATCCCATTGGAAAAGTGCAGTATTGGGGTGGGAGTGACCCGATTTTCTAGGTGCCCTCTGTCACCCCTTTCTTTGACTAGGAAAGGAAATTCCCTGACCCCTTGTGCTTCCCGGGTGAGGCAATGCCTTGCCCTGCTTTGGCTCACACACAGTGTACTGCACCCACTGTCCTGCGCCTACTGTCTGGCACTCCCCAGTGAGATGAACCCAGTACCTCAGTTGGAAATGCAGAAATCACCCATCTTCTGCGTTGCTCACGCTGGGAGCTGTAGACCGGAGCTGTTCCCATTTGGCCATCTTGGCTCCAGGCTATTTCTTTCTTTTTTAAAATTAATGTTTGTCTTGAGCCTCACTGTAAGCTTTCCAAGGACAGGAACTGGGATCCATATACTGTTGTACTCCCATTATGCAACCTAACATACCATAGTAGAAGCTCAATTGATGTTTGTTGAATGAATAAATAATCCAAGAGAAATAACTAGATATCGCTTTATAGAAGGTTTCATTAGAACCCAGCACAGCAAATGAGATAGGTGGTGAATTTTTAGTAAAGTATCTATCAGCAGCAGTCAAGATCTGCTTTCTTAGGGTAACATGTGTCTCTGTGCTAAATAAATCATTTCTCCAAAAGAGAACATGGAATCCCTGGTACTTTGTCCTTAGTTTGTTTTCTCATCTGAGATAGGAAAGCATGGCACCCTGACCAGGCAAGCAAGCAGTCCTTAATTTTAAATATTCAAGACAGATACATACAATATTATCTGAGTGGGGGAAAGGTGAATCTAAAATAAATGTCTTTCATTATACAGAAACAGCTGTTTATTGATTTCCAAGAATCGTTGTGTGAGTGTTGGTTTGAAAGGGAGGAGGCCATCATGAAAGTAAGCATTCCATTTGTATTGGCTAGAAGCGGTGTATCAAAATTTTTCAAAGATAAATTTTCCTCTGTACTTGATTCTCTGTCAAAGGGATGTCTATTTATCTTGTCCATGTTACTGTCATGTTTGAGAGACATACTGAGCAGGTTGGATCTAAACCAATCAAGTCCAAGCTTTAGGACCAGCAAATTCTGAATTTACAGTTGTGTACTCAGAAACCCCTGAATAATTGAACTAAAAAAGACACTAGTATCCTGAATAATTAAACACCTTCTGTTGCATAAAATCAGCCTTCCCCAGCCCTGAAAAGTAGAATTGTTTTCACCTGCAGTGGGTGGAACTGTTTGCATAGTGGACTACAGCAGCAAGCTTGTCAGGGCACTTGTACCAGACATGGGGGTGATTATGCTATCTGAAAGGTATGTGCCTGTGATTTCCTAATTATTGCTGCCTACTTGTTTGGTCCTGCAGGAAATCAGGGATGGTTACAGCAAAACGTGACCCAGATCAATGAAGGATGGAGGGGGTGGGGACAGACAAACACAATAAGCAAGCAGAAGCCAGGTGTGTCGCACACTGTCAGGCTAAGCTGGAGCCAGAATCGCAAACACCAGAGACTCAAAAGAGCATCTAATCTGGGGGCTCAGGGCAAGATGGAACCTCCAGGTTATTCCTTGGCTATCTTCTGCTTTTTGTGAAACTGTGAAATTTGCAAAGGGAAACTTTCAGATCGTATTTCATTCATTCATTTGTTCTTCTTGAGCATAAAGCATACTTCTATATGTATTATATATAGTAAGCATCATCCTTGATAATAATGGCCACCATTTAGTGAGCACCTTCTAGGGGCAGACACTGTGCTAGGTAAAGGTAGGTCGTAAAATTCACTGTCAAAAAAGAAACAGGCTGGAAAAAGTTAAGTCTGTTACCCATGATTACTTAGCCAGAAGATGGCAGAGCAGTGTTGGGGCCCAGGTCTTTCTGACACTAGCATTCATGCTCTCTGCATCAAAGTAAACCACCTCTCTCAAAGCTGTTCCTAGCGATTGCTAGGGAAAGAAGAAAGGAAGAAACTTGGAAGGATACTGAAGACACAGACTAGAGAAGGTTAGAGAAGCCCTGAGCACACTGGCGTGCCATCTGGAACTTAGGAATGATGTGCATTTCTCTTTTTATGTTTTGCTATTCATGCTCAAGAAAGAGCACTCACCTGGCACTGGAAAGCACTCCGATTTTTTTTTGTTTTTAATGATTCTTAGTAAGACTTGATCTGAGCAGTCTTAATAAAGTGCAGGGGGATAATTCAGGCCTCTGTTGTGGTGGGTTTCTTAGCCCTATCTTCATAGGCAGAGTCCTCCTTGCCCTCTAGATAGAAGTAGTCTCCTCATTTCCCTAGTATTGAGTCATCCATTTTGAGTTTGCCAAGTTAGAGTCAGATAGTTCTGGAAGGCTATATCCCTGTTTTCATTTACTGAAATGTCCCAGAAGGCTTGGGTGGAGGTGACAACCACACTCCATGGTGCAGGACCTCCTAATTTGGAGTTCCTGACTTGGAGTCATCTTGGCTTCTCAGAAGACGTAAGGACCCTTGGGCTGGAAACTGACATGTGGGTGGTCCAGCTGAGCCTCCACAGAAGGAAAAGCCCAGGTCTGTTCCTGCCTATTCAGATTCAACTACATTTATGAGGCCTGACACCTGCCAAGTACTTTGATACTTTCACGTGTTATTTCATTTCACCCTCACATCCACTCTAAGAAGCTGAAGTATTTTTCACATGTTATGAATTTTAAAAAATGGGCCACAGAGAGGTGCAGTGTCTTATGCATGATCAGGCACCTTTTGCACAGTAAAGCCAAAAACTCCAACCTTCACACACATAGGCTGAAAAACCAATTTAGCCATCTGCAGCAACATTTAAATTTCCATTAGAGTGGAACTCTGAGTAGCTTGTTCTAGCACCCACCATACCACCCCAGATCGAGGAAAGAAAGCAAAGGGGTTCATGCTTTATGAACTGAATTGGCCAAGGAAATTATGATTGAAAATTAAGTTAGTCAGAAAATACAGCAATCAATGCTTTAAATGGGGCCTGGGGAGCAGGTGCACCCCTAACAAAAGTATAAATGGAAGTTCCCAGTCAATCCCTATTTTCTCCCTCTCTGGGCTGCTTCTAGCACTGTGAGGGGCCTTGTTTGCATGCTTTGGGACACCCCAGAGTACATGTCTTAGCTTTGTGTACATCTGTTATCAATCAAATGTTTGTATTCTTCCAAAATTCATATGTTGAAGTATTAACCCCCAGCATGACTATATTTGGAGATAGGGACTTCAGGGTATAGTTAAGGTTAAACGATATTATAAGGATGAGGTGCTAACTTAATAGAACTAGTGGCCTTATAAGAAGAGGAAAAGAGAGATCTCCTTCTCTCCCTATTCCTGTCTCTTCTTCCTCCCTCCTAGTGACCTCAGAGAAAAGGCCACGGGAGGGCACATCTAGAAAGCAGCCATCTATAAGCCAGGAAGAGAGCTCTCACCAGAAACTAAATTGGCTGAATCCTTGACCTTGGACTTCTAGCCTCCAGAAAATAAATTTGTGTTGTTTAAGCCACTCAGTCTGTGGCATTGTTACAACAGTCTGAGCTGACTAATACAACATCCTATCCAAATAGCCACTGAGCAGAAGCTCACTTGGTCCTGTAAGTGGACTGAGGCTAGGGTTGCCACAAAACACAAAACATAGAGGATTCCCAGTTACATTTGAATTTCAGATAAATCACGAAAAATTTTTAAAGTATTAACTATGTGTTAACCATTGCATGGGACATTATAATAAAATTTTATTTGCTATTTATCTGAAATTCAAATTTAACTGTGCACCTTCTATTTCATCCTGTATTTTTACTTGCTAAACCTGGCAACCACAACTGAGGCTCTGGTCAGGGAGCTCCAGGGACCTCAGTGTTCAGAACATTGTCTAATGTTTAAGGGGGCCTGGTCAGGGAGAGTTGGGCCTTGGATAGGCACAGCCCTTTGTTCCCCAGACTCTACCTCATGGGGAGGGGCCCTCTTAGGCTTGAGGCCTAGGAAAAGGGCTGCTCTTGCCCAGGTCTAAGGGCAATTTTGGTAGCAGATAGCTTGGAAAGGAGTACATGAGAAGAGCTTGAATTTAGGAATAAAGAGACCCAGGATCCATTATAAGACTTGGGCAAGTTACTTAATCTCTCCGAACTTTAGATACCTGAACTGTATGTAAAACAGAGCTTTACATGGAATAATATTTGTGAGAAAACTATCCCCATGCTTAACACATAGTAGCACATAGTAAGTCTCAATACCAGCTGCTTCTATTGTCAAAGAGAAAGAGATATGGTATGAAAATGCTTTGAGTTTCCTTGCCTTCTGGCTTTTTTTTTTTTTTTTTTTTTTTTTTGTCACGGAGTTGATTCGAACCAGCTGTGAACTGGAAGAGGGTGTTAGGTATTTCAATTTGCCCATGAATGGGTTAGGAAAGGGTTACCCTGTCTAGTGGTAACCATCCCGGAAGCTTAGCAGTAGAGACTAGGCTAAGCATTTCAGGAGAGGTGAGAGAGAACTTGATCCCTTCTGGCCCATGAACTGATGTGTCTCCCTCTCCCCTACTGTTATTCACATGTCTCTGGGGCCTGGTGGGTAGGTGAGGCACTGTCCTTTTCAAGAAGGCAGGGAAAGAGAGGTGGAGGAGAGAGAGCAGAGCAGCCACCCTACCTGGGCAGAAGATGCTATGAGATATGTAAATATTCTCTTAATTCACCTATTTGTTTTTCCATCTTCAAAGGAGCCTGCCTAGATGAGAACTTAATCCCATGGGTTGTAACTCAGGACTGTGAGGATACACACAAAGGGAACCCAAGGAAGCTGGCCCTAAGGCTAAGTGCTGAGTGTTGGAGGAAATATATAAATGAACTTGGAACCTCATGAAAGCTCAAGACTCTTCTCTCAATTTCAGTCTCATTCCCAAGCATCACGCTGTGGGATTTGACTCAGGGTGTTTCCCTTGTTAAAAGTCAAGAGTAAGAAGTAGGGGGTGAAGGCAAACTGGCTTGGGGCCAAACTAAGCAGCTTCCTTTTTAACTTGGATGTATTAATGGGAGTAGAACTTTTTTGAACTCTAAGATTGGCACTCAGGTTCCTTTCTTTCACAGATTGTAGCAGGGTTTTAAATGACTAGGAACTGAAATGACTATGAGGTTGGTCATTTCAGGGGGGTTTTGAGGCC